>NW_022111300.1:11692297-11717316 GCF_000313985.2 Echinops telfairi
GATAGATAGATAGATAGATAGATAGATAGATAGATAGATAGATAGATATAGATAGGTAGGTAGATAGGTAGATAGATAGATAGGTAGGTAGGTAGATAGATAGATGATAGATAGATAGATAGATAGGTAGATAGATGATAGGTAGATAGATGATAGATGAGATAGGTAGATAGATAGATAGATAGATAGATAGATAGATAGATAGATGATAGATAGATAGATGATAGATAGATAGATAGATGATAGATAGATAGATGATAGATAGATAGATAGATAGATAGATAGATAGATAGATAGATAGATAGGTAATATACAGACAGACAGACAGATAGGTAGGTAGGTAGGTAGATATAGATAGGTAGATAGATAGATAGATTGATAGGTAGGTAGATATAGATAGGTAGGTAGATAGGTAGATAGGTAGAGTGGCACCGACTCCGGCTCCTGGCAGCTTCACATACGGCAGCAGGAAGCATGGCCTGGTCGGGTGTGTCATTCTCAAAACCACTGGCCTATCCGAGTCCATCGTGATGACTGCGCTGCCTGATGCCACCCATTCCTGCTGCCCCTTGACTTCAGCACATGTGCTGTTCCTCTCCAGCAGTTGACCTCTCATGAGCACGTGTGCGACATAAGAGAGTCCGACACTGTGCTCTTGGGAGCTTTCGGTTTTCACCGGATAAGTTCTAGGCCTTTCTTCATCACCTCACTTAGCCTGGAAGCTCCCTGGTAGCCTGTCTGCCGTGAATGACACTGCTGGTGTTTGACGTACCCCGTGACTTAGCGGCTAGCAACAGTGACATGGTAGCCAAGGTCGTACCACAAACTGACAGATAGGAAGGAGAAATTACACACGTGCTCGCAGAACTTCTACATCAGACAGCACTCATCTACATACGTATAATCGGTATCAAACTGTGCACATATCCCTAAAGACTCCCAACCTGATTCCAAGTCCCGATCCCAATCATCCTGGTATATGTTTTATGTTTTACCAAGTGTCTCAGGGAATGTTAATCTTGAGGCAAACTCGGGAAACCCTAGGTGCTGACCCCTCTCTTCAACACAGCATTTCTTCTCTTCGTCCGTCACTCACTGCTCACCTTTAGCGCAGCCCTCCAGAGCTCGCTGCTGTGTGCGTCTGTGGATTTCCACCCAGGCTGGAGTGCTCGGCAAGAGCTAGTCCTCATCATTAGAATGAGCGAGGGTACTGAGTGCGAACAAGGGGCCAGCACCCTGCCAGGTGCGTTGGGCTCATGTTCTCATTTGATTAATAACAGCATCTACCCACCCAGCAGGAATCCTGGGGTGGTGCCAGCAGTAATGTGCTCTGCTGCTGACCGAAAGGTTGGAGGTTTCGATTCCACTAGCAGCACCTCAGAAGAAAGACCTGGTGGCGGCATACGTGAAGATCAGCCTCAGAAAACCCTCAGGAGCCGTTGTCTGCTGACACACACACAGGCCGCAGGAGCTGGGGGCTACTTGACAGCAGGCGACTCAGGACCCACTGTGGGGTAGTGGTTAAGTGTTTGGCTGCTAACTGAAAGGCCAGCAGCTTGAACCTACCAGCTTTTCCACGGGAGAACAATATCGCAGTCTGCATCTATGAAGATTACAGCCTTGGACTCTGTGTGAGTAGTTGTCCTCGGTCCACCTGGGTTGCTAAGGGTTGGGATCAACTCCATCGCCGTGGGTGGTCTTTTATGTTTTTCAACTCCTTGCCATCTAGTCCGTTCCAATTCATAGCAACCCTATAGGACAAGGTAGAACTGTGCCTATGGGTTTCCGAGACTGTAACTCTTTATGGGAGTAGAAAATCTCATCTTACTCCTGTAGCATGGCTGGTGGTATTGAACTGCTGACTTTGTGGTTAGCAGCCTGTGCCTTTTGTCCCCACTTCACCGGGGAGGAATCAAAGCATGAGGTTAAGAAGCCAGCATCCGAGGGAGCCAGGATAGGGACTTCTTCTGATGTTAAAGAAAGATGGGGAGCATGAGGTGGGTGCTGGCAGTGCCCTGAGTGGGAAGCAGGGTGCATTAGAAGGCACCGAGGGGCTGGTCCCACCTAGTCTTGAGTTGAGCGCACCTGGCCTTTGCCCGCGGAGTAACGGTTGAGGCTTAAAAGGAGCCAGTTTCTGGTGACGAGTTCCCTGCCCCAGAACTCAGCAATAGGAGCACCTGTTCGGGAGCCCCAAAGGGGGCTGTGTTCCGGAGAGCGTGTGTGTGGGCAGGGTGGCTTTAGAGCAAAGCCCAGCAGGACCTGTCAAGCAGCCAAGGAGCCGACCAGCTGAAGCCGCTCTGCCAAGGAACATTGTGTCCAGGCCGCGTGGATGTTTAAGATTCCCAGAAAGAGGACGACACATTGGGTTGGGAGCCGAAGCAAGATTCACCGGGCATGTAGAAGGCATTTCGTTTTTCCGTTGTTATAAAAATGAAAATAATTGTGGGAGCAGCGCGAAATCTGCAGCTGCTCGGGGCTATTCATACCATAAGAGATCCCACCAGGCCCTCTTTATTGTTGCAGTTTTGGCAAATTATTTTCTTATCACACACAGCCTCCTCACTTCTGTTCCTGGATAAGCACTTAGGCTCGTAAAAGCAGTGGGTCAGCCACAGTTGAGCATACAGCACATGCAACTCCAGACCGTGGGGAGCGGCCAGGGGCCCGCCCCTCCAAATAGCAGCAACTGCAGTCAATAAAAAGCTGGCCTGGCCAGTCCATTAGCAAACTCGGGTTGTGACTCTGGTCACGCTCACTGGCCTCCCCCCTGCACCTCGGCAGAGCCTCACCTGCGGGCCGGCTGCTCTGCAAGTGCCGGGCTGGGACCCCCTTCCTTGGGTGGCCGGGCCCCTGGCGGTCTCAAGGGCGAGGGCAGGTGCAGGAACAGGCCTTCGGCTGCCAGGGTCGGGCCGGCCACAGTCAGAGGGGCTGGGTGCCCACCACACATGTGCGCTGGACAAATGCTCTGGCATCTCCTGCGTGGGCAGAGAGCATGCCGCTCCCATTATCCTGGCCCATTAGGGAAGCAATTGGAAAAAAAACATTTAGCAATTTGGACAGGAGTGAGGCTGCCGAATGGAATGGCTCGTTTCTCGGTGACAGCCTGCCACGTACAGATGAAAGGGAAGGCTTCTAACAAATTTTCATTACCCCCCAATAAAAAAGCAACAGCAGGCAAAGCAATGGCTTTGAGGCCGAGAGGTGGGGCCAGAAACCCACCCAGGAGACCACAAAGGAGCCTCCGCCAAACCAATCAATCAATCTCGCAGTCACTTCCACTTGCCGGGGCGTAGCTCATGCAAATGGCAATCAGGCTGTCAGGCCCTGGCCTTCAGCAGCCAGCCCCACAGCCCTTCATTAAGTTCACCAGAACACAGCCTTGGCTCATGCCCACCCCCACCCCCGCCCCCTGGCTGCCCGCTCGGCTCTGCGGGAAGCCCACCCCCAGGCTGGGTGGGAGGCAGCACCAGCAAGCCCCATTTGGGGTTTGTGAACTATACCCAAGCCTCTGCATTTTTCTTTTGTTGGCACCGGGTCGAAATCAAACCTCTGATTTTAAGGGGCAAGGGACCCTGCGGGACTCCTGGATGCTGGGGGCTGCGATGTCTTCAATGCCCCTCACTCCCGACCCATGTTCTGCTGAGAGAGTCAAGGACACCCACTGGGCACAGACCCCAAATGAAACCCCTGCTCAGAACATCCCACACAGGCCCCCCAGCCCACGCCTCTGCTAATGAGTCTGGCTGCCCGCAGAGCCGTATAATACATTGCGCCTTTGACCTTATTAGAAGACAACTACACAAACACTGCCTTTTCCCGGCCTGGGTGTCTGTCCACAGGTATCCTCAGCACGTTTACCATTGCAGATAAAAATGAATTGTTGAGGGTGGTTGCAAGCTGGATGTTGAATAAGACCAGGGGTGGAGTAACGATGCTTTTCAGTACACTGTTTCTCAAAACCTCTGTCTTGCAGCACCAGCAGCAGCAGCAGCAGCAGCAGCTTCAAAAGCAAATGTGGTTAAACATCTGGGGATGAATGACAACCAAGACAGTGTAGAGAGTGGAATAAATATCATTTCCAGAATCTAGGAACGGTTAGGAGCCCTGGGTGCACAGGTGGGGGGACCTGGTAGGGGACCAAAAACCCAATTCCGAATCCATGTCTACTTTGTCCCAGGCACTGCCCAGGCAATTGAGCAAAAATGGAGGAGACACGGTATTTTCCTTCAAGGAGCTCCTTGACACCACTAGAAACCCCTCTCCCATGGAACATGGAACACTGCGTTAGTGAGAGAGGGCGTCACAGGAGGAGGCAGCAACTGGAATGGGCATCAGTGAGAGGCTAATGTGAGGCACCTGTCCGAAATGTCTCTCCTTGCACCCACGAATCCCACACCAGTGGGAAGGGACATGAATAGATCAGCCTTTTAAGATCTCCCTGGTTTTCCAAGGTCAATAGAACACAGTCACTGGTCCTGGGAAGAAAAACGAGTGGAAGAATTAAGCTTAGGAATTCTTGTCCGGTATGTGCTCCGTCTGAGATGGGGAAACTGGAACACCTGCGTTGCTTTTGAGGGTTGAACTATAGACAGATGAGAAGAAAACAAAGACAGAAGTCAACACAGGAGAGAAGAATTCGGCTTTTAGTTGGCCGGATATGGGAGCTCCTGGCTGGTGCAAAGCATTAAGAGATAGACGACTAATCAGAAGGTTGGTGGTTCAAACCCACCCAGAGACACCTCGGAAGACAGGCTGGCACATTTACATGGGAGACCACAGTCACTGAAAGCCCTATGGGACACAGCGCCACTCTGACACAAGTGGAATTGCCACAAGTCAGAGTCGATTTGACGGCATCTGGTTGCAGACTAGCTTAATGGGGAATTCCAGAAGACTTCTTGCTACGTCCACATCGGACCGGTCTGCTTTGTTACTGGACACGAGTTGGGGCCACGATCAGGAGAAAGGACTTGGCACTGAGTGGTACCGTGATCACCCAGAGAACATACAGATAATCTGCAGACCTCAGACTGTAGAGCAAACCATTCACTTGCATAATCTACCATTCAATCTATTTTGAGGAATACCACCAGGATTTATCAATTTAAGCTTACAGTTTACCTTGGGACAGGGGACCCAAGAGTGCTCTCTGGCTAAGTTAAATTATGTACATATCGCCAAATAGTCTGTGATCTGATGTTTAGTGTCTTGGAGAATTTTGTAAGTAATGACAAGACATGTGGAGTATTATTCTGTTTGCCACATATTCTCACAGGTACTATTTCATTCACTCCTCTTTGCTACTACCTGGTCTAGATGGGCATTTTCACCTTTATTTCCAGGCCAGGGAGACAACAGACTTCCCCATTGTCACAGAGCTAATAAATGAAAATTTAAATCCTGGATATTTTAACACATAATTATCCCAGCCTTTTTTAAAAAATGCTTACTACTCGAAAAAAAGGAGAAAAAAAAATGCTTACTACTCATTGAGTATCGGGTGCCCCTTTTCTTTCATCCTTACAATAACCTGCCAAGATCATCCCTGCTTCATCCTTACAATAACCATCAAGTCGGTCATTTTCATCCCTGACTCGCAGATGATAAATGCTGGCTCTGAGTGAGAAAGAGACTTGCCAAGGGTCACATAATTCATGGGGGGCGGGGGCAGGGGGCGGGGCAAAGCGGGGTGGGAGCTTGGGGTATGTGTGTTCTTCCCATTACCTCCCAAATGAAAGTTCTGGAAGAGCTAAGAGGCTGGCCACAGCAGAAATGGCCTCTGGCCGTGGACCAGTGGCCTTGAGCCTGCCCACTAAGTTTAAGCAAAATGTTTCAATTGCTGGGCCTTTGTTTTCTCATCTGTTAGCTAAAAACCAAGAGCTTCTAAGCCCACCCACGCCCCCTACCCCCACTGACTCCCTCACCCTACCTCCAGGTATGATGTTTTATAAGCACCCAGGGTATCTGCCTAGAAATTCTTTTTCACACTAAAGTGTTAGCACATAGTGTGGTGGTTCACTTTGCCATTGTGTAAGTCACCACTGAGCAGGGTGCCAATATTAAAGAAAGAAAGGAGAAGACCTACTGAGACAAAATATTCTGCTCCAAATAATGTGTGTGTGTGGTGGGGGGCGGGTGCGGGTGCAGGGAATAATCTGAATTTTTAAAGAAATGACTCCACTTTGCCATTCACCTGGCTAAGCGACCCCTCCCTTGAATGAGAGGAGGATCTGGGCCTAAATCCGAAAGCTTCCAACAACAGATCAGAGCTGTGCCACTGGAACGCAGGAGATGGCCCATCAACACTTGCGAGTTTTCACACTGCTGTCCTGGTTAGCTACGGTCAAGCCAATCTTGACTCTTGGGGACCCGAGGCACAGGGACATACCAAGATTGTCACTGGCTGGCTTCTTAAGAAGTAGCTCACCAGGCCTCTCTTCCCAGTCTTTCTTAGTCTGGAAGCTTCACTGAAACTTTTTCCCCAGGGGTGAACCTGCTGATACTTGAAATACCAGTGACATCTCTTCCAACCCCATGACAAAGTGTTCATCACCACAGTAGGACAAACCAACAGAGTGATGGCTAACAAAGGCCAGACTTTTTTTGAAGCCACTGCAGTGGAATCAATTCTGATTGATAGCAACCTTATAGCAACGAAAAATATCTGCCTTGTTGTTTGCTTTGTGATTCTATTCCTGTACATTTTGAATGCCGGCAACTGTGGAAGATAGCCACAGACGAGGTGCTAGAACAGGGCTGCCTTACAAGCTGTGTAACCCGGGGGAGGTTGCTAAGCTTCTCTGAGTCGTGGTTTTCTGATGGGTAAAATGGAGGTAATCATAGTGGAGGGTTGTAGGGTTACTGTGGTGGAGCCCTGGTGGTGTAGCAGTTACTCATTGGGCTGGGATCCGCATGGTCAATAGTTCAAAACCACCAGCAGCTCCGAGGCAGAAAGATTGGGCTTTCTACTCCCATTAACAATCACATACTTTGAAACCCACAGGGGTCCCTGTGCATCAGCATTGACTCAATGGCAGTGAGTTTTGAGTGAGGGTCGCTGTGAGTATTCAGTGAATGAATGCATGGACAGTGGCATATATGAAGCGCTACCCCTGCACTATGCAACAATGCCCTGTCTTGCACCTTCCCATGGGTCTGTGGCAGATCTGACTGGTATGACCCATCATATTTTCATTGGCTGGTTTTCAGATTTAGATCACCACGCCTTACCTTGTAGGCTATCCACTGAAACCTGTTTGCTGCATGCCGACTTCTCCTAACAGATAGGTACTGGCGTTGCATGAGATGCACTGGCTGGGGATCAAACCTTGGTCTCCTGCTTGGGAGGCAAGAATTCTACCACTGGATGACCTGCCACTGCCCCCCCCTCCACCCGCCCACTTATTTTCATTCGACATTAGAAAGTACTTCCCTGTGACATCTCTGTCAGGATAGCCATGTTCACATGAGGGAGGCAGTTGCTAGGGCTGACTCTACGTGGATTTCCAGTTAGAACAGCAGTCTTTCATTAAAAAATCACCTTGATTTCAATGTTACAAACCAGCCATTCTGCAAAAGGGCTGCAGATCATTTTGACACGCATCAAAATGGGGTTCTAGACACAAAGACAGGCTCCCTGGTCTCCAAAGCAGAAACTCAAGGGCAGGGCCCCGGGTGGAGCAAGCTTCCCAGGTGATCTGATATTTGTGAGCTGCCATTCTGAACAAAACAAACCACCCCCATAGCCACACTGCTCTTTTCAAACAAGGGCCCTGGCCAGCTAAACTAATAAAATCAAATTTGTACTTATCCCGGGACACAGAATTGCTCCCTGAGGAAAGTCGTTGGCAGATATTTCTGCTGACGGGTGGCGGCTGGAGCTGCAGCAGGGTTGTTTTTTGGGGGGTTGTTTTGTGTGTTTGTTTTTTCCCAGGCAATGGACAATTCTTCCAGCCTGAAGGAAACTGAAACTCAAAATAACATCAATGGGTTTCTTGCCAGAGAGATGAACCTTTCGATGGATCATTTTCCAGAATCATGTGGGCCGTGAATGCCGCCAGATCCAATACTGCCCTCCACAACCCACCTGGGCTTGGATTGAGCCTCAAACACCCCCTCTGAGAGAGACAGACTGGTGTTCTGGCGCTGACTTCCACGTTCCTGTTGGGAAAGCTCCCGGCTGACTTCACCTTGAAGCCCAGAGGCCAGACTACTGGTCTCCAGCCGTTCCTCTTGGCTTCTTGGACATCCTTCCCCTCTCAAATGTTGCACCAAACGTGGCTCTGACTAGCGGGCAGTCTGGCAGTCCGCACACAGTCAGTCCGTCGGAGTTGTCTAGAAGATGCCAAAAACCTGAAAGAAACACAATCATCTATCCTACCCCCAATTCCAGAGTTGGCGGGGGTTGGTGAGGGGAGGGAGAGAAACAGCAAAGTAAACAGATTTGTTAATACACATAAGGAATAACATAAGCTTGTACCAGTTTGATACAGAACAAGGTATGATTAAATATTTATTGTAGACTCTGGCGAATTCTGGCGTGTTGTTAGTTAGGGGCCGCAAACAAGGACACTTGGGAGACCCTTTCCCCTAAGCTTGCCCTCTGGTTTCTGTCTGACCCACGCTTTCTCTGCAGAGAAGGAAAACCTACTGGGGCATTTCTTCTTTACAACCAAACGCACAGTTGCCTGCTGTGAAAATGGATGGAACTGAGAGACTAAGTGGCACCATTCTCCATGCAAAAGACGTTAACCCTAAGTTTCCACCGCAATGAGCTGGGATTCTCAGAGGCAAAAAAAAGAAGCCTACAAAAAACCCTCCGAAAAAGTAGAGCGACCTTGTTCTACCGGTGCTCTGATTCTGTGCACTTCAGGTAAACCAATGACTTGCAGGGGGGGCTGAGCACCGAGATAAAGAGCCAGCACTCAGACAGAAGATCCCAGGGTGTTGGATAGGGTGGATTCAATTCACAGTGAGACCTTGACCAAATCTGTTTATGGTCCTTCAAATCCTAATGCAATTCCCGCCCACCCCCACCCCATCCCCACCCCCCACTCCCACCCGGGTCTACTGCTAATAACGGGAGACTCCTTTTCCAAGGTAATTGCCGCATTCCGTCACTTGTTCATGTGGCTTGCACGGTGTGATACTGACGCATCTCCCATTTTTCATACAAATGGAAGTTCCAGGAGCCCACCCTCATCACTGTCTCGGGGCAGCTCGTCCTGCTTCTCTGCCTATCTGTGGCTTTCACGGCCATTTGCTCCCCTGTGGTACTCAGATCATATAAATGGTTGTGATGACCCACAAAACATGGACCTGGGCCTCGTGGTTCTTGAGCGTTTCTAACTGGACTGCCCCTGAGATCATCTTGTGCAGTATATCAACAGGGAGTAAAAAGTAGCCAAATCTCAAGAGGATAAGTGAAATAATGGACTCTCTGCTGGCGAACAAGAAGGGCACGCTAGCAGCTCCTGGGCTAGAGAGGGCACGCCGGGCGTGCGTTCCCTCTGTGTCCCACCTCTGTGACAGCCACCCCAGGTGTGTTTGCCTAGCTTCCCTCCGACAGCCTGCTCACCCCACAGACTGGGAAGAATTGGGTTCAGTGTGAATAAATGATAATGAGTCCATTGAAGCGTTATAGAGAATGTTCCCCTAGTGGCACAAAAGAGTTAATATACCTCCCAAAGCGCCTTCCTGACTCTCAGGGAGGGACTCCACTGGGGAGAAGAGGGCTCCGCAAGCCCAAACTTCCATACAAGATGTCAGCCAGACGTAAAGGTAGAAGCAGGAGGGTAATTATTTTTTTTAATCATGCATGAGTACATCACTCTGGTGGGCGTATTAGCTCCGTCATTTCTAGAAGGCCAGAGGATGACAAAGGCCCGGAGAAAAGTCAAAAAGACACAGAGGAAGAGACACGGAGAGAAGAAAGAGCAAGTGACATGTCTAGTATTTTTTATTTGTCCTGACTGCATTTGAAATTTCTGAGTCGCAGAAATTGAATCCCCTATGTCTCAAAGCCCCTCCAGGTAGTTGAAAACACTCACTGTCTGCCTCCCAGAGGAAGCTGATCCTTGGCTTTTATCAACTACAGTAAACTCTATTTTAGAATGTATTTGTTACAAGCATCAGAATTCTCTCCCTGGAATTACTTTTTTGAGGAACCCTGTATCTCGGTCTTTTGCAAAGGTACAATAAAAGAATATTAACAGCAACAAAAAAAACTTTTGTGTGCTTAAACTTTATTGTCTAAATTTGACTGCTTGGGTCCAGACAAGGTTATTATGAACTAGAAGCACTTTGAGGGCAATAGATTTTAATAATAGTCTTTTCTGGAGATTTTTATTAAAATCCTTGCTGAATATTTTAGAGAGCGCATTTTACCACATGGCTAAGTCCCAAAACAAAGTAGTGTTTGATTTTAAAAAAAAAGAAGTAAGCAACTATAGCTCCTTATTTATTTTTTTCATACAAGCATTTCTTTATTTTTCAAGCAAACATCTATTCTAAATATTAGGAATATATAATTACACGCAAAAAGAAAAACTGCTCCCCCCTTTACCCACATAACTACATCAACCAGAGATAACATTTTAGTCATCATAGGCATTATTTTTTCTAGACAACACATGAAATCATTGTATAAAAATAGATTAAATTCTACAGACTATTTTTGTCACAGAATATTGGTTGTCACGGGACAATAGAGTTTTCTGGGAATCACTTCCCATTTTATTAATGATCAGGTGATTATTATTGTTAGATGCCCTCACACTGATTTCAACTCATGGAGACTTTACTTACAATAGAAAGAAAAGCCCAGGGAGGGAGCGGGAAAAATAGGGAGCTGATACCAAGGGCTCAAGTAGAAAGCAGGTGTTTTAAGAATGATGATGGCAACATGTGTGCAAATGTGCTGGACACAGTTGATGTATGTATGGATTGTGATAAGAGTCATATGAACCCCTAATAAAACGATTAAAAAGAAAGAAAGAAAAGCTGCCCGTCTTGGGCCATCTTCTCAATTGCTGCTTTGTGTAAACCCAGTGTTGCAGCCCCCGTGTCAATCCACATGGTTCAAGGTCTTCCTCCTTACTGTGGATCCTCAGCAGGCATGGGGTCCTTCTCTAGAGACTGCTCCCTCCTGATAGCTTGCCGAAAGCATGTGAACTGAAGTCTCCCCATCCATGCTTCTAAGGAGCCTTCTGGCTGAACTCCTTCCAAGACAAATGTATTTGTTCTTCTGGCAGCCCATGATACATGTAATATTCAGTATGTTTCAACAGCGCCATCTTCTCTGCTCACCGCCAAGCTTCTGCAGGCATATGGGGTGTCTGAAAATGCTGTGAGGTGTGCCAGGCACACCATAGTCCTCTGGGTGACAGCTCGGCTCTTTAACACTTTGCCTTTGCAGCAGAAGTGCCCGCTGCAATATAATGTTTATACTCGGGCAGAATCCTACAAATTATTTTTAATAAATGCAGGTGTTCCATTATCTAGTACATCAAATGCTATTTGCCAAACTTGTTCTATTTATTATTGGACATTTATGTTGGAGTTAATCATTTATATCGGAAATAAAGCTCAACTGTGCATGGTCAGGGCTAACTGTATATTATCATGTATTTATAAGTATTTTCAAATTACATAAAATGGAATTGATGGATCAAAAGATTTTATATTGCCAGATAAATATCCAGAAAACCCCACTGCCATGAAGTCTATTTCAACAATTTACTCACTGCCTTTGAGTAGATGCCGACTGTGTTAGTCCAGGCTGACTAGAGAAACAAATCCAGGAAGACTCATATGTATATAAGAAAGAGCTTTATATCAAAGAGTAATTGCATATTGAGAAAACATCCCAGCCCAGTCCAGATTAGGTCCATAAGTCCAATATTAGCCCATATGTTCTATAACAGTCTATAATTCCTCTTCAGACTCACACAATAGATACACTAACGTTGATTACAGGGAGATCACAGGCCAGTGGGTGGAAAGTCTTGTGGATCCAGTGGTGGTGGAAGCATCTCAGTACTGGCGTGGGTCTCCACGTGCTCCTCCAGTTCCAGGGCTCTGGCTCCATCAGCTTGTCAACAGGAATGTCTCACAGCAAGTGTGTGATCTGCCTCCAGGGAGGAAGACAGGAGTTCCCAGAATCCTCAGGACAAGGCCATGCCCACACAGAGGTCACATTGGCTATAGCCTGATTGACAGGCTAGACTCCACCCCTACATTTCAAGTTGACACGAGATTATGTAGCTGCCACACCGATTCATGGCAACCCTATAGATCAGACTAGAACTGTCCCTTGGGAGTTTCTGAAACAATCATTGTTTATGGAAGTAGAAAGCCCCATTTTTCTCCCTCTGAATGACTGGTAGTTTTGAACTGCACACCTTATGAATCCCAGACCAGTGCTGGGCTCTTCAGAAAAGCAAAACCAGTTACACATATATGTATATGTAAGAAAGAAAATTATATCGAGAGAGTGTTTCACCAGTTGTAGAATCAGGTTAAATCTAGACCAGTTCCAGTCTGTGGGTCAGATGCTGAACCGGAGGATTTTCCTGATCCATTTAGCTGGGCGGTGGGTGGAGGGTGGGGATGGAGGGGATGGAAGGTTGATGAACCAGGAAACAGAAGGATGAACCCGGAATCAGGGTCACCACAGACTGGTGGATGCAGACAGAGGTGGCTGAATTCAAGGTCAACAAGTCAGGTTTGTGGCTACAAAAATGGAATGAACCGAATAGAATCTTGCAGGCAACATGGCAGGCTGTTGGCTCACATCCAAAAAAATGGAGGTTGATAAGACAGAAGTAGGACTCAAGTCAGAAAGAAAAGAAGAAGTTCTCCACAGCATCTATTTCTACAAATAAGCAGGTGACACCCTCAAGAAAGCATCAGCAGGACTGTGACATGAGCAAGGAGTTGTGCTCCACCCTCAATCTTTCCCTGACTGCCTGGCTGCTCATGATAGATTCCCTCATGTTAGTTCACGTCATGGTAGAGGTTTCAGCCACCAAACTACTGAGAATCCTGGTCAGTCAAACTGACCCAAAACCTATCACAAAGAACTTCTAACGTGTGTACAAAAGGGTAACTAATAAATGTTTTAAAGAATTAGCAAAGCAAATAATTGATCAATCAACTGATTTGTTGAATATTTATTATTAACAAGTGTGTATAATAACAATAACAACTGTAAGATGGTCTCTATCAGCATATAAAATTTTAAATAGATATCATTGGTGAAATATCTATTCCAATTCTATGTCCATTATTTAATTGAGTTGTTTGTCTTTTTGCTGTTGAGTTGTAAGAGTTCTTTATATATTCTGAATATTAAACCCATATCATATATATCATTACCAAATATTTTCTACTGTTGTGTGGGTTGTCTCTTCACTTTCTTCATGAAATCCTTTGGTGAGTCACCATTTTCAATTTATATGAAGTCTCATTTGTCATTTTGTCCTTTATTGACCCTATGGACTATTTTTCTTTTCTAACAACCTATTGTTACAAAAACAGGTTCTAAAATACAACCCCTGTGTTTTGTTCCACCCCTGTTTTTATGGTTACTTCTTGCACTTAGGTCATTGATCTAGTTTGTGTTAATTTCCATATTTGGTGTGAATCGTTAATCCAATCTGATTCTTTTGCATGTGAAAATCCAGTTGACATACTAAATGTCTGGTTTCATTTCTGAACTCTTTGTCCCATTGGTTTATATGTCTCTCATTCTCCTGGCACCAAATTGTTCTGATAACTGTGTTGTTATAGTATATTCTGAAATCAAGAAGTGTGAGTCCTTTTATCTTGTTCTTCTTTTTCAATAGGAATGTCTTTGGGGGCCCCTGAGAGTGCCATATAAATGTGAGGCTTGGCTTTGCCATTTATCCAATGAAAATTGTTAAAATTTTAATAGGTATTGCTTTGAATCTATAAATTACTTTGGATTGCACTGACATCTTAATAACATTAATCTTATAATCCATGGATTTGGAATGTCTTCCCATTTATTTAGGAATTATTTAATTTCTTTCAGTAATGATTTATAGTTCTCAGTTAAATCTATTCCTAGGTATTGTATTCTGTGTTTTGTGAATGGATTTGCTTTCTCATATTCTCATTCATTACAGAAACACAACAGATATCCCACCAAAGAAGATATTCAAACGGCCAATAAACACATGAAAAAATATTCAGCATCATTAGTCAGAAGGAAAATGCACATCAAAGCCACAAATCATGCGACTCCATAGCCCCTAGGATACAACCTTAACAAAATGAGAAACAACAAGTTTTAGCCAGCATATAGAGAAATTGGAATCCTCATCTACTACTGGCAGTATTGTAGGATGGTGTAGCCACTGAGGAAAATCATTTGCTGATTCCACATAAATTTAAATATAGAATTATCATATGACTCTGAAATTCCACTCCAAGGTGTACACCCCAAAAACTTGAATGCTTCAATTCAGATACTTATTCACCTATATTCATTGCAGAATTATTCAAAATATCTAGATGATGGAAACAACACATATGTCCATCAATGAATAAACAGATATACAAAATGTGGTCATTGATACCTGTTCTACTGTGATCAAGTTGACGGGGACTCATAGCAACTCTATGGGACACAAAGGAACTGCTCCATGGGATTTCCAACTGTGTACTAGTTATGGAAGCAGTGTCACATGTTTCTTCCATGAAGCATGGTGCTTTGAACTGCTGAACTTTCTATTAGAAGCACAGGACTTAACCACTGTCCCTCTAGGATGCTTGTTTCCATAGGATGATTGAATATTATTCAGCCATAAAGAGAAATGGAGTTCTAAAACATGTATGACAGGGATGAATCCTGAAAACATTATATGGAAGGAAATAAGTTGTACACGAAAGGGCAACCTGATGATCCATTTACATAGTATGTCACGAATAGGCAAGTGTAGGCTGTTGTTGCATTGACTGCGACTTTGTATACAGCAAAGCCAACGCTGCTGAGTCCTATGCCAGTCTCACGATTGTTGTCATGTGTGAGCCCATTGTTGCAAACATGAGTGTTAAGCCAACTCATTGAGGGTCTTCCTCTTTTTTGCTGCCCTTCTACTTTATGAAGCCTGATGCCTTTCTCCAAAGACTGGTCTCTCTTGATGCATACCCAAAGTAGTGAGACCAAGTCTCCCCATTCTTGTTTCTAAGGAGCATCCAGACTGTACTTCTTCCAAGACGGATTTATTAGCCCCTGGTGCACTTACTATTCTTCACTAAGACTGTAATTCTTGTATCAGTTCTTCTGTAGTCCTTCTCCACAAGCATACGAGGTCATTGAAAAGGCCATGACTTTGATCAGGTGCACATTCATCCCCAAAGTGGGATCCTTGCTCTTCAAGACTTTCAAGAAGTCTTGGGCAGCAGATTTGTCCAATGCAATATGTCATTTAATTTCTTGACTGCTTCTTCAAAAATATTGATTTTGGATCCAAGCAAAATGCACTACTTGACTTGAGGTATGTGCTGATGAAAATAAAAGACAGAAGCCTTCAGTATGGATTGCAACTCAATGTAAAATACAAAAGATCCTCGCAACTGGACTAATAGACAACATGAGGCCAATGTGTAAAGACCAAAATGTATTTGTGGTTCTCAAGAGAAGGTGGGTAAATAAAGAGAATGGGGAGTTATTGCATAAGGGGTGTGGAGTTACTAGTGAAGGTGATGAAAAGCAGTTGAAAATAGTGATGCTGACTGAGAAACATGGTAAACTTAATAAATGTCACTGGATTGAAATGGCATAGTTATGATAAATAATTTGCCACAATAAAAATATAAAACCCAAACTCCAAACTCACTGACATGGAGTCGATGCTAACTCATAGCGACCCTGCTGTGGGTTTCTGAAACTGTAACTGTTTGCAGAAAAGATAGCCCAGTATTTCCCCCAAGGAGCTGCTGGATGTTCCAAACTGCTGACCATGTGGATCGCAGTTGAATGTATAACCACTATGCCACCTGGGTTCCTCAATAAAAATACAGAAAGTCAAAATTCAATTGGTTTGTAGAATATAAATGACAATTTTGATAATAGATGGATAGATTAAGATGAATGTCATTTTTTTACATCGAAAATAATTTTTATTGGTATATAATTCCATACCATTCAATGGTATAAGTATATTAAAAAGAGTGATCACCACCATAATCAATTGTGTGATCGTCACCACAATCAATTTTAGAGCATTTTTGTCATTGTTTAACACACTATTTTTAAAAATTTAATCATTTTATTGGGAGCTCATACAACTCTTACCACAATTCATACATACATCCATTGTGTCAAGCACATTTGTACATATTTTGCCATCATCATTCTCAAAACATTTGCTTTCTACTTGAGCCCTTGGTATCAGCGCCTCATTTTTTCCCCTTCATCACCACTCCCCACTCCCTCATGAACCCTTGATAATTTATAAATTATTATTATTTTGTCATATCTTACACTGTCTGCCATCTCCCTTCACCCACTTTTCTGTTGTCCATCCCCCACAGAGGAGGTTATATGTAGATCCTTGTAATCAGTTCCCCCTTTCCACCCCACTCTCCCTCTACCCTCCCAGTATCGCCACTCTCACCACTGGTCCTGAAGGGATCATCTGTCCTGAATTCTCTGTGTTTCAGGTTCCTATCTGTACCAGTGTACATCCTCTGGTGTAGCCAGATTTGTAAGGTAGAATTGGAATCATGATAGTGTGGGGGTGGGGGGTGGGAGGGAGAAGAATTTAGGAACTAGAGGAAAGTTGTATGTTTCATAATTGCTACACTGCACCCTGGCTGGCTTGTCTCCTCCCCGCGACCCTTCTGTAATGGGACATCCAGTTGCCTACAGATGGGACTTGGGTCCCCCAATCTGCACTCCCCCTCATTCACAATGATTTGATATTTTGTCCTTTGATGTCTGATACCTGATCCCTTTGACACCTTGTGATCACACAGGCTGGTTTGTTTCTTCCATGTGGACCTTGTTGCTTCTCACCTAGATGGCTGCTTGTTTACCTTCAAATCTTTGAGACCCTAGACACTATATCTTTTGATAGCCACACACCATCAGCTTTCCTCGCCACTTTTGCTTATGCACCCATTTGTCTTCAGTGATAATATTGGGAAGGTGAGCACACAAAGGTATGATTTATTTGTTCTTTGATGTCTGATAAATTCCATCTCCATCTACTTATTTGGATGTAGCCAGAATGTGTAGCCATAAAAGCCAAAAAAAAATGGATACATGACACACTGGGGAAGGGTATATTATATTCTCTTTAAAACTATTTCCAAAAAATAATGGAAAACCATGAAACAAAAATAAAACACCACAGAGAGACAGTCAACTTAGGGGAAATGTTTACACTTGGCATTAGTACCTCCACCCTTATTGGCTGAAGGAGAATTTAGGTTGAGTCTTTATGGCAGATGTAGAACTTGGTTGGATTGGGCCTTACAGGGTGATAGGTTGGAGATGAATGGAAAGGGTAAAGGAAATAACCTTGAGCTATGTATACTTGGGAGACAATGAAAACCCCAGATGGAAGTGGTTTGAATGGAAACTTCCCCAAGAAGAAAAGGGAGACTCAATGCTAGAAAATCACCTGAAAGCAAGGTCCCAAAGGGAGTCCTCCAGACCAAGGTCAAATCAGAAGGGACTGAAAGGAAGCAGGAGGCCATGTGAAGACAGTGTTTTAGGAAGATCAGTATCGACTGAGGACAACTTGAGGTGGTGATGGGGCAGGAGAGAGACTACTAGACAAAGGGCGATTGGGAGGCTGTTGCCGTCATCTCTTGTAGGTACCGCTATGGTTAGGTGTCATCGAGTTGGGTCCTGACTCGTTGTGACCTTATGTGCAATTGCAGGAAACACCACCTGGTCCCATGTCATCCTCACACGCCATCCTGTTTGAGCCCATTATTGCAGCCACGGTGTCAGTCTATCTCGTTCAGGGTCTTCCTCTTTTCCAATGAACCTCTACTTTACCAAGGAGCATGTCCTTCTCCTGGGACTGCTCCCGCCTGATCACATGTCCAAAATGCTTGAGGAAAAAGTCTCCCTCTCTGTCACTTCTAAGGCGTATCCTAGTGATCCTTCTTCCAGCACAGGTTTGTTTATTCTTCCAACAGCCGGCGGTATATTCAATATCCTTTGCCAATATCGAAGTTCAAATGCGTGGATTCTCCTTAGGTCTCTCCTTTGGATTGGCCATCTTTCACATGCATACAAAGCAATTTAAAATACCATGATTTGGGTCAAGTACACCTCAGTACTCAAGGCAATGGCTTTGCTTTTTACCTCTTTACAAAGTTCTTTTGTAGCAGATTTTCTCGATGCAATACATCATTTATTTCTTGATTGCCCCTTATATGGACACTGACTGTGGATACAAGCAAAATGGAACCCTTGACAACTTCCAACTTTTTCTCCATTTGTGTTGTTTGATGGTCGATCTGTGAGAATTTTTGTTTCATGATGCAATGAAATCCCTCTGGAAGGCTGTAGCCATTGACCATCATCAATAAGAACAACGTCTTCTTTGTTCTCAGTAAGCAAGGTTGATTATTGCTTGTTGTTAGTGTCTTCCTCCAGTCCTGATACAACATTCTTCTCTGAACAACCAATTTCTTGGATTCCTTGCTCAGGTTCAGGGTGAATTAGTGGGACCAAAGGATGCAATCCTGTTGCACATCTTTCCTGCTGTTTAACCAGAGTTATCCCTTGTTGTGTTACAATGACCGCCTTGTGGTCTGTGTACAAGTTCCACATGACCACAAGGCAGTGCCTGGCATTCCTCCTTCGTTGCAATGTTATCCACAATTTATAATGCACACAGTCAAATGTCTCTTCATAGTCCATAAGACATAAGTCTTCTCTGCTGTTAGCTGAGATCTCTCCGCAGTGATATTCCTAGCTTCACTTTGTCTTCTGAATCAACTTGAATTTCTGGCAGTTTCCTGTGGATGAACTACTGCAGTAACCTACTGTAAGGCAATAAGATGCTAGGGACAAACCGGATACTGTGAGGTTTAAAAGAGGGGGAATCATTTTTAAAGCTAGGTTTTAGGGTATCGCAAAGGCTCTTTGCCTTTCCAGTCACCCCTTTTTTATATATATGATTAATTGGGGTGGGGGGTGGAAACAGATGGGTAGAATTAGTTCTTCTAATGTTTCTTTTCCCATGGTCCCCTAAGTCAAGGACAACACCAACATTAAAGCCCAAACCAGATCCATTGTGGATCTGGAGTCCATTGCAACTCAAAGACACTAGAGATTACAGTCGATTTATTCTGTAGGGTTTCCAAGACTGTAGCCTTCACAAAGACAGATAGCTACATATTTCCCCAACAGGATGGTGGGTGTGTATTCCCTAATTTTTAGGCAGGTGACCATTAAACCAAGTGTGAATTTTACTAACAACTGTTGGGAATGTTCTGAATATTACTTTTAAAAGCTAGATGTAGCCTTAATTATTAAAAGAAGGCAATTCTTCTCCTTTATGAATGCACACATTATACCCAAATTTACATATTGTTGTGCATGATGATGTTATGAGTCACATATTGTGCATCCCACTTTGGAGAATGTAAAGTTTTTTATTAAATATCCTGCGTTTGAAAATACTCTCATAATGTGAGGAGAATATTTCAAAGCTTCTCTAAATGGCTTAGAAGTGTTTGCTACTTGAGAAAGACTACATCTTTCTGAAAGGCATGAATTGTCTACTGTCTTTTTTAATGAGAATTTAAGAATGTTTATTAAAAAAGAAATAAATTTTCCATTTCAGCTCATTTGGCTTCAACTGCTATTAAGTCCTACATATACCCAGGAGTTACACTGATGTACTTAAATATTGTTTCTGCGTTGAGATTGCCTAATGAGGCAATTAGTGGAACTCCTCAGATAGCTGGACCAAACACTTTTCAGCAGGCAGAAGAGGTCCACTTGTGAAATAATACAAAGTGCTTATGCTCCCAGCTCACTTCAATTTGACAATGTGTCTTAGAAAAGACGAGTGGTGATGTGGGGAAGCAGATAAACCCATGCACTTTGCCAAGCGAGATAAAAGAAGAGCTTGAGGCCATCATAGATGGAGACCTTCTAAAAGCCGGCAGAGAAAGAGAAGCACATCCTCTTCCTCTCTGAATCGCTCACGGTCTTTTTGCCTCTCCCCTAAGTCAGAGCTTTCCCAACTTCAGATTTGCAAAGCCACCTATTGTTTGTTGGTGGTGATGTTTGTTGTGTTGCTATTGATTATTTATATGACCAATATTACATGGTAATTCTGTTATACTTATTTCTACATGTGTTTACATGGCAGCCAGTGTTCCGTGGCAGAAGTCTCACCTTCTATCTGAGAGCTGGCTTCAGTTCTAAGCCAACGCACCTTGTGTGCAGCCATCACTGCTATGATGCTCAATAGCTTCCACTGTTGTATCCAGAAAGGCCTGGAGAACAACTTCAGAAAAATCAGCTATTGAGAGCCCGATGGATCATAGTGGCCTGGTGTCATCGGTCCTGGGATGCCATGAGTTTTAAATGGACTGTGGCAATTAATCACAACCAAAATATTTTCTTTGAATTCAATTTCACCTTTTACTTAAATTTGTCTTTAAAGTAAGCTACATATTACCACCCTAAACAGAAAACTAGAATTCACTTGCCACAAACAGATAAAAATACCAAACCCAATGTTGCGACTGAGTAGATTCTGACTCTCAGTGACCCTACCTGGGGTTTGGAGGCTACACAACTGTACAGGGGCAGACAGGCTCGGCTCTCTCCCACAGAGTGGCTGGGAAGTTTGGACTGCCGACCTGGCAGCTAGTAGCCCAGTGCTTGCCCAACAGTACTGCCAGGGTTCTAAAAAGAAATGGTATGGCAGAAACATGTTATTAAGTTCTGCTGCTGTATACTGCTTTCGTCCATGCTCAGAGCTTGAGGTATTCACACTTGTAGATGGACATTGGTAAGAGCTACAGAGATGTTAGGATCATTCAGGCACCATAGAGATACATTCTCTTTCGTTTCATCGCAAAGATATGAAGATGGGAAATAGATCTATGTGCATATATTTATAGGTTTAATATTAAGGTAGCAGATGGATATTGGGCTTCTCCTCAAGTACTCCCTCAATGCAAGAATGCTTTGATCTATTAAACTGACATTCCATGGTGCTCACCTTCTCGATACGATCGCCAAAGACAAAGCAGGTGCATAAGCAAATGTGAAGAAAGCTGATGGTGCCCGGCTATCAAAAGATATAGCATCTGGGGTCTTAAAGACTGAAGATAAATAAGCGGCCATCTAGCTGAGAAGCAACAAAGCCCACATGGAAAAAGCACACCAGCCTGTGTGATCACGAGGTGTCAATAGGATCAGGTATCAGGCATCAAAGAACAAAAAAATCATATCATTGTGAATGAGGGGCACTGCAGAGTGGAGACCCAAAGCCCATCTGTAGGCAACTGGACACCCCTTACAAAAGGGTCATGGGGAGGAGATCAGACCGTCAGGGTGCAGTATAGCACCGATGAAACATACAACTTTCCTCTAGTTCTTTAATGCTCCACCCCCCCCACCCACCCCCCACTATCATGATCCCAATACTTCCTTACAAATCTGGCTAGACCAGAACATGTACACTGGTGCAGAAAAGAGCTGGAAACACAGGGAATCCAGAACAGATAAACCCCTCGGTAGCGATACCAGGAAGGTGGAGGAGAAGGTGGGGGAGGAAGGGGAACCAATCACAATGATCTATCTACAACCCCCTTCCTGGGGGATAGACAACAGAAAAGTGGGTGAAGGGAGATATCGGACAGTGTAAGACATGAAAAAAATAATAATTTATACATTACCAAGGGTTTTTGAGAGAAGGAGGGGGGAAATGATGAGCTGATACCAAGAAAGCAAATATTTTGAGAATGATGATGGCAACAAATGTACAAATGTGCTTGACGCAATGGATGGATGGATGGATTGTGATAAGAGTTGTACGAGCCCCAAATAAATAGATTTTTTTAAAAAGAAAGAAAGACAATCGAGAAGCAGGAGTCGCTACTTTTTTATTTTATACTTAACAAACATAAGCCTACCGTGCCAGATGTCAGGCATTGTTCTAAGTGATTTAGCTCATGTCATCTTTATCACAACGGTGTGAGGTATTACTATTATTTATCCTCGTGTTATAGATGAGAACAAGGAAGGACAAAAAGAAATGAAGTGAAAGTTACCCAAGGTCACACAGCAAAACTTTTACAACTTTTCAAAGGCAGAATGTGATCCCAGCCCAGGCATTTTCACTGGAGTCTGGGCTCTCCGTATCTCCCCAGGCTGTCTCCCTGAGGCGGTGACCTAGGGTTCTCTAAAGGCACGTTCACCCCTGTCCCCTCAACCCACTGACCTACACTGGGAGTAGGTACCCTGTTCTCTCAGCTGCCCTTAACCCCTGCCTCCCTGACAAAAGCTTCCTCGATGGCCCAGCTCTCTCTGTGACTTCCCCCCGCTGAAATTTCGAAGCATTTACTATCTGTGGATTGTTAGCATTGATAACTTTGAATAGTTATTTGAAATTGTAAGGTGGAATCTTATTCTTCTCCAAGATTTTAAGTCTTTTAGAGAAAGAGAATGTTTCCTATCTCTTTGAATCAAACATTAAACCTAATAGGAACTTTATAAATGATTTAATAATAATCACCATACCTATATATAGACCAGTGTTTCTAGAGAAGTAATGAGACATTAAAAAATCATAAGAATAAATTTTCACAACAGAAAATGCAATTTCCAGAGAAGATGAAGGTGAAGGCAGAGGGTCGTGCACTACAAGTAATAGGATATTGCTTCCCACGTATTTTCTGTATGAGGTAAAGTAATAAACTAGTTTATTTAAAACCGAATATGTGACCAGCAGTGCTAGGCTAATTTGCAAAAGAGAACATTGAATAGCAGAAAGGGTAAATTGCCCAAGATTATATAATCCAGAGAGCTGAGATTGGAACTCTGTGCCACCTGAATTCAAGGGCTACATTTCACTAGGATTTAATCTTCGCAAGGGAAGGGGAATTCATAATGAATTTAAGAGAAAATCTGAAAGGAGCATCCTGTGTAATTTTTTCCCCTATAGAGTACATTGAAGGTGTTATTTTAAAATAATATGTGTATTGCAAAACCACGAGGAGTGTTAAAAGTTGAACGCATTCTAAATGGAGCAAGAGAGTTGGGATAGACTACTATATCTATGTCTTCCTTTCCTACCTCAAAACCCACATCGACAACGAGTCACCTAGATATCCCAGGATTGAAATGATTACGACAGTTTACTGGAACCTTGAGACTTGCCACAATGCAACAGAAATCGCTTTTGTGCTTCCACTGCACGCACCCACAAGCCCATTCTCCCGGCCCCTTCCTTACTGAAAGGTTAGGCCAGTCATATAGAATTCCTTATCACTCTCAAAGAGTATTAAATCATCTCAATTTTCAAATAAGAGAAGTCCAGTATAGTGTAATTTAAGAATTCCAAGTTTCGATCCTACAGTGAGATGGAGGATACGAAAGATTCCATCTACAGGTCCGATCCCACCTTTTGTTTTTTCTCACTGATCCCCCTTTCAATATGCTGTCTCTGATGCCCATGGGATTGGAACGGCGAGCAAGAGAAAGGTAGAAATGGTCTTATTTAACGTCTGGTGTCTGGTAATTGTGAGATGACGTTTGGATGCTTTGCAAGCCCCCACCATCGCTGGGGACCTCCCAGCTCAATTCTCTAATGATAGCCTCCTCAGCCTGAGCTTCCATGGGTCTCCAAAAACCGATACATGTAACTCTTTTCTACTTGGGGTCACATTGCTCCTCCTAATATCCTCTACCTGTACAAACCAAACACGGTCGGCACCCTTCCACGGGGTCCTCGTCTGGTCGATGGGAAATGCCATAGAGCTGTGGACGTTTAGCAAACAGCTGCACTTTTTCTTTCTGAGGCACCCCAAACTTGCATCTCCCAAAGTGCAGAGGGGGACTATTAAGGTCCCCAGATTGTTCTATTGAAGCCCTCCTCATGTGGCTCCAAGTCAGGACAAGGCACCTTCCCATTACATCTGACATTCTCATCCCGCTCCATTTCAACAAACTGATGGCCCTCTCTAATGACATCACTTCTCCAAGCCCTGGATACAGTCAGAGCCCCAGACAACAGGCAACACCTGTGGATGCTGAACACGCTCAGCGAACTAGGAATAGAAGGAAGCATCTCCAAACTTGGGAAAAAGCTTCTATCGCATAGCTTGGTAGTATACTCAATGAAGAACCAATGACGGCTTCCCCCTACCGTTGACCAAGATGAGGATGTCTTCTCTCACCAGTCCTATGGCCACTGCACGGAAGTCTCAGTCCACACAGTGAAGCCGGACAAGGAAACAAAACCATACAGATGGGAAAGGAAGAACTGAAATGGTTGCAGTTTTCAAACAAGGTAGGACATTTTAGAGAATTTATTTAACAGAGGTGTAGAAAACAAGGCTAATAAACCAAAAGTTAACTATATTCTTAGCTATTGGAAATTAACCATTGGAAACCAAAATTTAAAACACAACATTTTTTATATCACTTCAAAAAATGTAAGTAAAGGACTTAGGTACAAATCTAACAAAATATGCACAAGATCTTAATGCTGAAAATGTCAAAATGGTAGGGAAGAAATAAAAAATGATATAGCTAAGACATGATGTGTTCATGAATTTGAAAATTCGGCAAATTGATTTATAAGTTTGTTCAATTTCTATTAAAATATCATGAAGATTCCTTTTAGACCTACATGTACTACTTATAAGATGCCTATGAAAGGGCAAAAATAAGACCTTGAACTATTTACAGGCTTTTCCTTTTTTGTCATTTTTTTTTGTTCTTGTCGCTGTTTTGTTTTCTTATGTTGCTTTGTCTTGCTCTGTCTTGTTTCTTTTGG
>NW_022111300.1:11718462-11724220 GCF_000313985.2 Echinops telfairi
AAGATAATAATTTATAAATTATCAAGGGTTCATGAGGGAGAGGGGGATGGGAAGGGAGGGTAAAAAATGAGGAGCTGCTACCAAGGGCTCAAGTAGAAAGCAAATGTTTTGAGAATGATGATGATGGGGGAAAATAATGTACAAATGTGCTTGACACAATGGATGTATGTATGGATTGTGATAAGAGTTGTATGAGGCCCCCATAAAATGACTTAAAGGGGCGGGGGCAAATACATTAGAAAAGCCAAAACATTTTGGAAAAGAATGAACTGTGTAATATAATAGGTTACGTGTTGCATGCGTCATGATAGTGGAATAGGCAATGCGTTAGGCTATTAAATATTGGACTGTTAGCTGCAAGCTCCGAAGTTTGAACCCACAAGCTGGTCTACAGGAAAAAGTTGAAGTTGTTTGCTCCTATAAAGACATACAGTCTCAAAAACTCTAGGTGGTAAATCTATGTTGTCCTATGGAGTTGCCATGAGTCAAAATCCACTTTATGGCAGTGGATTTTAGCTATATAGCAACAGAAAAGATAGATGTCATCAAGGATTTCATTTTACTGGGACTCACAATGAACATGCATGGAAACCAAACAGCGTATTGCATGTGAGCCAATCTGTTGCAAAAGATATCTTTGACACTGTAAGCAGCAAAGCTGCCACTTTGAAGACGAAGCTGTGTCGTTAAAGCCAGGATATTTTCAGTCATGTCCTATGCATGCAAAAGCTGAGCAACAAATAAGGAAGATCAAAGAAAGACAGATGCCTTTGGATTCTGCCAGTGATGATGAATGTTAACGATACAATGGGCTGCTTGAAGAATGAACAAATCCATCCTGGAAGAAGCACAGCCAAAATGCTTCTCTGAAGTGAGGTTGTTGAGACTTTGTCTCACACATGTCTCACATCATGCATGGTAAAATTGAGGGGACTTAAAAATGAGGAAGACTTCGATGAGATGGATTGACACAATGGATGCAACAATGGTCTCAAACACAGGAAGGGTTGCAAGGGCAGTACAGGACCAGGCAATGTTTGTTCTGTTGACCAGAGGGCTGCTTGGGGGCAGAACTAATTCGACAGCACCGAAGATGGTGCATCATTAAGGAAGCGTAGTATTAGCAGAAGGCTAAAGACCTAGACCAATGAAGCAGAACATAGAATCCAGAAATAAATCAAAAAAAGAATAATCAACTGATTTTCTTTTAACAATGGTGCAAAGCAGAGAAAGGATAGTATCTTCATTAAATGGGGATGTGATGTTTGAACTTCACAGGTTATTAAAATATTTTTAAAAGCACCTCCTCAACTTAAGCCTCACATCGACAATAAATATTATCTCAATATGGCTTAGATTTATGTGTATTATATACAACTATAAAAATTATACATGAACACATACATAAAAAGAGTTTTGACTTAGCACTAGAAAAACAGCTCTTAGACAGGCCATTGAAGTCACAGTCTATACCAGCAAAATTATCCAATTAAACTTCATGAACATTTAAAATTGTTGCTCTGCAAAATAGCCTGTGAAGAAGTTGATAAGAAAAACACTACAGTCTTGGGAAAAACATATTTGCAAATCACACATATGACAAAGCACTCCTTTCAAAGTACATAAAGAACTTTGTAAACTCATCTGTAACAAAACAAATAATCCAATTAGAAAATGGGCCAAAGCTTTCAACAGACATTTCATTAAAGAAGACATATGGATGGCAAATATGCACATGAAAAGATTTCAGTATCATTAGTCATTAGGGAATTTCAAATCAAAACCACATGAGATACCATGATACATCTGCTGGAACGGCAAAAAGGAAAAAGACAAAAAAAAACCTATCAAGACCAAATGATAGCCCTAATGTGGAGACCCTAGATCTCTGATGTATTCTTGTTGGTACTGCGAGATGGTATCACTTCTCTGGGAATGATTTGGTAGTTTCTTATACAGTTAAATATACATTTGTCACATGTCACAATTACGCTCCTGGGGAATTTCCTAGGGAAATTCAAAATTATGTTCACACCAAAACCTGTACACATAAATTGTCCTTCAGTGGGTGAATGGATAAGCCAATCGTGGGACCAGTCTATAATGGAACACTACCCACAGGTAAAAAAGAAACTTGATAAACACAACAGATTGGATAAATTTCAAGGCATTCGTGCTGAGTAAAAAAAAAAAAATCCAACCCCCAAAGGCTGAATCTATTCTTATAATGGGTATGAATAGGTATGAATCTATTCTTATAACAATCAAAGAGACAAAGTTCGACAAAAGAGATGACCAGGGGTGACAGGGATTGGGATTGGTGGGAAAGTGTGACTATTTAAACAGGTAACAAAGAAGCCTGCTCATGACAAGCAACATTCTCTATCTTGGTTGTGATGCTGGCCACTCAAATGTTATAGCTCCAGGCCCCAAAGAGAGAGAGAGAGAGAGACAAAGCCAGTGTCTAAATTAACAGCAGGGTACCAATGCCGGCTTCCTGGCTTATTCAAGGGAAATCTGCCAAAGGCACACAGGAATTTGGTATTATTATTGCAATTTCTGGTGAGTCTTAATTTCAAAATAAAAATCTATTTAGCTCTCTCTTTCTTACACACACACACACACACACACACACACACACACACACACATAATATTCTCTTCACTAGTTTTGCTCCTTTAGAGAGCCTAACCTAAGTCACAAGACTGGATATATAAGAAGGGAGACAAGAGAAGAAGATACTTCCCAAAGGTATCTAGAATGATGGGCACATGATAACATAACCCAACAAGAGGATCTTTTTTCTTGGTGCCTTGGTTTTTCGGCCTCTTCCTGGGATGATTTGGGGCGCTGATTCAGAAAATCGCACTGGAGAGAGCATGTCAGCCATAGTTCTGTGAATCTGGCATTCCACTAAGTTTTCAGCTATTAAGCTATACCAATTTATGAATTCATCACCCAAATTTTAAATATAGGATTCAGACCCTCGAATTACAGGATAAGACCAAAGCGGTAGGAAATATTTTAAAAAATAAAATAGGTACTGTGGGATTTCTGAGGGAAGTTGTGTCTGGACCCATGGTGGCTAGTTGGTTATGCATCAGAAGTTCAGTCATTCAAACCCACCCGTCTCTCTGCAGCCTTGAAAAGGTTTAAAGGTTTGGAAAACTGAGGGACAGTTCTTCTCGGTCCTATAGGGTCACTGTGAGTTAGAATCAATTAGCGGGCAGCGGGTTTTCTTCTTGGTAGAGGAGGCAGGGCAGGGTATACAGGGACGAGAAGCTGGATGGTGTAAAGCCAGAACACGCCTTGAGAAGAGTGGAAAATACAAAAGGAGCAGATCTGGAAGGTGTGAGGGAAATTTAGAGTGTTGAAAAAGCAAGACTTCATTGCAATTTTCATAAGTATTTTGAAAATCTAAATTTTTCTTCTTCAACGTGTTCAGTAAACATTTCACAACACATTTTACTACATAGAAGTCAATGGATAATTTATGTTCAATGTTTCAGAGTTGAAGTTGATGCCAAGCTTTTTATAAGAAAAACCCTAACTTTTCTTTTGAGAATTTCTGTGCATGTATAGAAGTTATGCAAGACTGCAACATTTTAATTTTAATACAGGAGTTTTAATTCTGACAGACCCATTTTGGCTTTCAGAACCTTTGAGTCTCTATTATTGTACTAACTTCATGAACAGTCAATAGATTATGATCCATAATGACCTTGTAAAACAGACAGGCACTTCTCTGGTGGGTTTCTTAGGCTGCAAAACTTTATAGGAACAGAAAGTCTCATTTTTCTCTTGAAGAGCAGTTAGTAGGTGAGATAGTTTATTGTGCCAGCCTGGACTTGAATAGCTGACCATATGGTTACCAATCAAACACATAACCCACTATGCATTGGGGCTCCTTAATTACGGAACAGTAACTCTTATTTCCAGCCCCCTTTTAAGATAACAAATTGGAACTGCTGCTATCAGTTCCTAATAGGAGCTAAGTGATACTTGGGGAAAATTCCAAGTTCTTGCAATTTACACTGTTCAAAAATATCTTTGGATCAAAGGACACCATGTGAAGTGTAACCTGATCTATACATTTAATATAATACAGACTAAAGTCAGCATGCACTTCCTTTATCATAGGCTTTGAAACCTACATTAAAATATCCTGATTTCTTTAGGGGCAGGCAGAGTCAAGAGTGGTATATGGCATATGCTCTCTATCTAAAAAACTAGAACTGGTAGGGTAAAGCATGCCATGTCTCCACTCAGCAGTTTGGATACAAGAGGTTACCAAAAATAAAACCAGAATTGCACTAAGCAAAGCTGAGCTTTCATAGTATGGATTTTTTTTTTCCACTAGGCAATCATGGAGCAACTCACTCTGAGTTAGTGCACTCAGTGGTGTTGCCTGCAAAGGTTCTCTTTAGTCACGGTGATTTTTTTTCCCTAAAAGCAGTTTTGCTTGAATGTTATTTTTTGTGATAGCCGATTTAAGAGAACAGCTGTGTGGTTGTGAAATTTTGTTTCCTGCTCTTGAAAAATGCCACAGAAAATGTTGTGATGTTGAACACAATTTACAAGGACAGCACTATGGGAACAACTGAAATGTATGAGCGATTTTCTTGTTTCAATAAAGGTGAAATGTCAATTGATGACAAACCTTGTTCTGGATGTCCATCAACTTCCGGATCAGATGAAAATGTTGACTCCTAGTGTATTTGGAGCTCAGTCTACCAGGACAGACTGTTAATAAAGCTTTCTATTTAGAGACTATGAAAAGATTACATAACACTGAGGGCAGGCCTGATTTATCGCAGATGGGGGACTGATTTTGTCATCATGAAAATTCAGCCATTTCATTGTGCCAGTTTTTGGCAATAAAAACAGCATGCTTTTCTTGTCCCATGCCCCTTACTCACCTGACCTCACTCCGTGCACCTTCTTTTTGTTTCCATGAATGAAGAAGAAGAACATGAAAAGACAGTGATGTGACAATGTAGAAGAGGTGAAGAAAAAACAAGGGAGGTGATGTCAGTCACTCAAACAGATGCATTTGAAAAATGTTTCCAAGAACGGAATCACAGATTTGACAAATGTATTGAGTGTATCGAGAGATTTGAAGGTGATAAGGTTGTTTTGTTAAAAAAAATTAAATACATAATTTTTGAAACAAAATTCCATTTTTTGGGGGGGGTTACCCTTCGTATACTGCCATTGAATCAGTTCTGACTCCTGGTAACCCTGTGGGACAGAACAGAACTCTCCCCCGGTGGTCCATGAGACTGAAAATCTTTATAAGACTAGAAAGCGCCACCTTTCTCCCATGGACTGACTGGTGGTTCCCAACTATGAAAGTTGGGGCTGGCACAGACCGGGCAGAGTTTGGGTCTGTTGTACACACAACAAATTTGTGCTTAGAAACCCAATATGCACACCCCCTCGTATACCCAGAAACATGTCAACATTTGGGGCACCAAAATGTGTTGGCTAGCCTAATCAGTTGCCGTGGAGGGAGTTCCAATTCATGGAGAAGTCACGTGTGTCAAAGGAGAAGTGGACTCCGTGGGATTTTCAGGCTTTAGATGTTTTAAAAGTAGATCACACTCTTAAAGGCCAGTGATCCTTGAACTAACTACAAGCTTTTCTTTCTTGGTATATTTTAATTTGTTCTTTGTCAGTGGCTTGATGTTGTTGCTGTTTTGTTGTACATTGTTGCTTAGTTTTGCTCTGTCTTGTTTTTGTGCATGTTGTTGTCTCC
>NW_022111300.1:11725679-11743499 GCF_000313985.2 Echinops telfairi
GTACAAATGCGCTTTACACAATTGATGTGTGTATGGATTGGGATAACAGTTGTATGAGCCCCTAATAAAATGTTATAAAAAAAAAAAAGAAGAAGTAGATCACCAGCCCTTTCTTCCAAGGACTTCCCATGGACTCCAACCTTTTTCATTCCACAGCTACGCATATTCACTGTACCATCTAGGGATCCTTGGGCAGATCATAGAGAAGTAAAACTGGCATAATCAGATGTGAGCTCAGGGAAACGGAGAACAGGGGGTTCTATAGCAGCTAGCTAGGAAAAAAGAAGCCTTCTCGCATCCATGAAGATTTACAGACTCAGAAACCCACAGAGGCAGCTCTACTTTCTCCTGTTGGCTCGTGATGAGTCAGCATGGATTAGATGACAGTGAGTTTGAGTGATGAGGGCCAGAGACAGCTGAATCGGTCTTTTTCCTGGACAACTTCTAAAATGCTCGCCTTTTTAGCCTGGATAACTCCTTCAATGAGTATTCAGAAGGGGAGCCTTGAGCTCTCTTCTCTTTGGGGCTAGGCTATCCTTTTTGTCATATTCCATAGTCTCACTCTATACTCTATACTTTTGCACACATTCGGGGGTAAAGCAAGCGCTACGGCTTCAGTAATGGCACACGCGGCTGAATTCCAGACGGCTTTTGCTTCTGCCATCTGCAGAGAGATGTGTCTTCAGCAGGGAAGCCAGCCTATACTTGTTTTCTGATATATGCCACTAGGACTTCTTGGGCACCGAGCCATTCACTGTGTGCAAGTTTTTTGTTCCTAGAAACAGTCTAGCCAGCTAACATTGAATTTACAGCTTTGCCTAATTCCCCAAGAATAGGGAAAGTGAAAAATTGTACCCATGTTGTCAACAAAGTCCAAGAATAATGATCCTGTCTATCCATCCATACAAGGACGTTTACATGCCATAAACATATGGATGAAAACTGTAAGTCATGAGAATCACAAGAAGGTGTTTGTTTTTTTTTTTTTTAAGTGTGGAAAAAACACAGTAAATTTTAAAATCTACTAAAATAAGGTAGCATAAAATCTTCCTGAAACATAATTTTGCACCTTATATTCCTCACACGTGAAATATATCTGGAGTATTCAATGTAAAACATATCTTGTTTAGGCTTGTATTCAAGCAAAAACTGTGTTTGCCCCATATGATGGGCATAGAACACGTATTAATTTTAATAGATGGAACACACTACATATGTATCTACTTCTATATTTCTCATACACTGGTGCCTGTTTAATTTTCTAATACTGTTTAAACACAGAAATGTCTTTGCACCAAACAAAAATCACAAGAAAAAAAATGTTTTAAGGTGAACGTTTCCACCAAACTTCTTGACATTTTACATTGAATATGCAAATGATGAGAAATTAGAACTTGAAAGATCTTCCTAATATCATCCGATATTAGCTTTTTAAAATTAAGGCCTTCATATCCCCAAAGGGTTGGCTTGGAACTAAAACACTTACGGGGTTCTCGCAAATAACTATCTGTCATGGAACACCTGTCAGCAATGAACATTCTGATCAAAGATTCTAAGAAAGAATCCTGACCATGATGGGGGCAATGCAGAACAGAACCTCAGCTTCTCACAGACTCAAGACTTTCTGGAACCAGGCAACCTGGGTTAACCCTCGAAACTATGGACGTTCGCTAATTTTAAACCCTAAACCAAAATTATCCCCCTGAAGTCTTCTTAAACAACTGCTTAGCTTAACTAGCAAAACTCTCTTGCTTGATTGTTAGGCTGTTTTAAGAACTAGCTTTGTGGAAACCAACTGACAGGAGCAACTCCAACGATGAGATGGCAACCTTCCAGGGCAGTGAGTTGGTGCTGCTGGAGGAGGAACCGCTCAGCAAAGCAGGTGAGCATGAGCGCACCTGGGGAAGGATGCTGACGATGTGACTGGCTTGTTCCTGGGGAATTCGTTGATGGGCTGTATGTTTTGCGGAGGATATTCTCCACCATAACCATGAAAGTTAGCCTTTAAAATTTTAAAGTCGAGTTTAAGCAAACAGTGTGCCCTCTAAATAGAACTCAGAACTTGATAAGCACCTTAAACAACAACCCTATGTTCCTGAGCTCAAGATGAGAATCATTGTGCCCATCTTGATTCAGAACCATTAAAATAGTGGGTAGTCATTCAGTGTTCTCTGGGCTTATTAACAATATACATGCTCGATGCTGCCTCCGGCTCTGAGCGCAGAAAGGGAGGTGTAGCAATTACTTCTGACCCCACTTCACGGAAGGGGGAACCGAAGAAGAGAACACTTATTGACGCTATCACCTGAGGGGTCCAGGGTAGATTCTGGAATGAGATTGGGGACTTTATATTCCCGAGACTTGCCCACACCCCAGTCCCTCCTACTCCTCCAGACACTGGGGAGATAACAGCTATTTAGCAAGAGGAAATAAAATCATAATAACACACTTATTTACAAGGCGTTTTTCCTCCATTGGCATTCAAGGTGTCTGCCTTGCTGCACAGCAGTAAAACAATTACACTTTATTGAGCTGTCTAATGTCATCCCCGTGTGGAGGTTGGCGTATTGTAAGACCTCGCTCAGGGCTCTTTGTCGAAGACTCTCCTTTTCACGATCACTGCCGTTGATTCTTTGTGCACCTCTAATTTCTTTCCATAACATCAATCAAGGAGAATATTGAGGGGAGGAAGGTCTCTTCCAAACAGGGGGTCTGACTCTCGGCTGTGATTTGCGTGGCAATTGGAGATTCTGTGTACAATCTCTTACGGCAAAAGGTGAGACAATCGGAAGCAATGGCCTTTGTAAACCGCAAGGAGAACAGCAGGACGTCCTCTCTGCCCAATTACAAGGTGATCCCGGTTCGTTTTTACGGTTTGTTTCTTCTTTTCTTTTCTTCTTCTTCTTCTTCTTTTTTTTTTGTTATCACATATGTTTCCAAACACAGCCTTGCCGTCCTGCGGGGCTGCTTTTGTAAAAAGCCATCGCTTCTGATTTAAGGAGCTTCAAAAATAGCTCTCGGCTTCTTCAGTCTGAAAGTGAGCAGTCAAGGAAGGACACATTTGTTCCCTTTGAAAAATAGAAAGATGTCAAAAGCAAAGTTCACGGCAAAATTAGGCTGATTTGTTTGGTGCTCTCTGTGATTGGGGGTAGAAGTAAACAGGAAGGGAAAGGGAAAAAAACACAGCTCATGGTGGTTTGTTTAATAAGCAAAAAGTCCTATTAAAATGAATTTTGTGCTCAAAAACTTATCCTGGCAGGAAAAATCATCAATTATATAAGCTAGGGGAGAAGAAGGGGGGGCGGGAATTTTTTTAAGCCAAGTTTGAAATCCACAGTCAGACACTTTCTTCCTAGTCAGCAAACAATTCAAGAATCGTGTTCAGAAAAAGGACAACCTCATTAGTTTGATACAAATGATCCGTGCTGCTCAGAGAGGCCCCGCACTGCCTCTGACAGACACAGAGCAGGAGGCCGATGGTTAGACAGACCATCCATAGGAAAATCAGCTCTGGCTGACAGGGGAAGGGCGGGCCCCAATTTGGAAACCATCAAGGACAAGCCCAGGCAAGATTACCCAGAGAGTGCCAACCCGCAAAAAACAATTGAGGCTCCCTTCCTAGACTTATGGGTAGCCCTGGTGGTGTAGTGGTTATGCAATGGGCGGCGATCTGCATGGTCAGCAGTTCGAAACCACAGCAGCTCCTTGGGAGAAAGACTGAGCTTTCTGTTCCTGTAAACAGTTACGGTCTCAAGCCCACAGGAGCTTGTTATTAGTCAGCACTGGCTCGATGGCAGTGAGTTTTGGTTTGTTTTGTTTTTGAGAGTTGTATGACTTTGCACCCTGAATTCTAGCGATGGCAGCGGTATTGCCCCAACCTTACCTTTCTCCAGATGCCGCATCAGCTCATTTACAGGGCCCTGGCCACCCAACGTAGTGTTGATTTGTTCCCGTTGGGCCTAGTACAGAAGGGTGTGTGTGTGGGTGGGGGGTGTCTTGCTCTCATCCTCACCAAAGTGACTGTAAATTCTTCTTCCAATGCTAGCGACAGATGGGAATTTCCCCCTATTTGAAGTAGTAAGAGTTCAAATCAATTCTGGAGATTGGGTGGGAAGTCACAGCTCTGTTTCCCAGTAAAATACACTGTTCTGTCATGGACTAGACCAAAATATGCTGAAACTCAGAGCTCCGAGCTGGGTATCTGCTTGTTTGGGGGCCATTCTTGATGAGAGAGACCGGGCAAGCTCCCTAGACAGATGCTGCTGAATCTTTGTTCTAATATAAAGCACATTACCCACGCAAGCCTTTGGAATGTCTATTCCTATGATGGCATGGCATACTTTGGACATCGTCAGGAGAGATCCTCTCTGATAAAGCAGAGGGCAGTGGAGAAGAGGAAGGGCCTCACCAAGATGGATCGGCACAGTGGCTGCAGCGGTGGAGTCAGGCATAGGAACGGTGTGAGGATGGTGCAGGATCGTGCACTGCGGGTTCAGGTGCGCATGGCATCGCTACGGATCAGATTTGATGGCATCTAAAAACAACATTTCTATTATTTTGAATAAATCTTAAATTGGCCAGAATATCTAAGGAATTTTTTTTTTTGCTCATTGTGCACCAAGATGGTGATCTTTAAGGAGCACGAAAATACTTACCTGAAATGCTGATTCTATCTCGTTTCTCAAGTGTACCAACCCCTTCCATATCCCAGAGCCATTGCATCTTACGTGCGATTCCTTCTTCCTGGAACGTTTCTGTGCCTGCAACTTTGTCCCCTTTACTTTTGCTCCTTCAGCAGATCCCAACCCCATGATAAGGGACTCCTTCCCTAATGGCTTCATATCACTTGCCCTCCTAGTAGCGCATATTACTGCTAGGTACCATTTATTACCCATATTAGGTTTAGTGTATCATCCTTTGTTTAATGTCTTCAACAGTACAGTGAACCCTCGTTTATCGCAGTTAATCGGTTCTAGACCCTAGATAAATGAAAATTCCGTGAAATAGGATTCCTTATTTGTAAATCAAATATTTTCATAGTTAGAGCATAGAGGACATGAAAAAACACCCTTTAGTCACCACTACACTCGTATTACCCAATTTATTAAATGAAAAAGGGAAAATACAGTAAAACATTTTGGACGTTACAATTATCATTTATTATTTATTATATTATTTATGGCATCAAGCGTGTACAGTATGAGCCAATCAGTGGCAGTAATGACAGAGCATGCACTGTTTTGCAAAAACCGCGATAGAGTGAAGCCGCGGAAGTCGAAGCATGAAGTGGCGAGGGTTCACTGTATATGGAAGCTGGAGTGTAACAAATGCTTATATATAGCTGATTGCACACATGGTCCATTTTTCATGAGTCATCTAGCGGAACACCCATCAATATATTCAGATTACCGAAAGACCACTTCTCAACTAAGAATATCAGTCCTCTCCCCATTTTAATCTCCTCAACGGACCTGCCTTTCCTTTCTCACGTTTCCCCCAGTGCATTGTCATTTCCCCTAATGAACATGTTCCATGTCACCAGCAACAGGAATAGAAAGTTTGAATCCTTGTGGATATCCACAGCTAGATCACGGGCGGTGTGACCAAAGAAAGCTCCTAATGTTGTAGAAAGCATGGAGTAGAAGGCAGCTGAGCACTTTGCTGTCTTTCTCTAGTTCTGCTCTTTCGAGGAGGGCATGGTAAGTGAATAGATGATCCAGAGCCCGCTGTTTTTTCATGGCGTAGAGATACATAGGCAGACCAACAAGAAGACAGAAAGTAGGTGGACAGATTGAAAGGTAGGCTGTCCCAAAGTGTTGCATGCTTTAGGTAGCATTTGTCCAAGAGTATAAGTGATATTGCTTCAAGTTTCCAATACTGTGGTCCTGGCCTCTTATAGCCCCTACTTCTTATCTTCTAGCTTGACTAATCCATTTCCTCTTACCAGATAACTCCTCTCTGGACACACCGATCCCCGACATTCCCATCATCTATCTACCTGAAGCCATCAAATTGCTTTCCTGAGTATGATTCCTGGTTCTGCCGCTGCAAATCTGGGAACCGATGGAGAAATATGAGGCTGCCAATGGATGGGAAGTATCCCATAGACCACTCTGGAGGTCTGTGTGGACCTTCCTCAGCTTCAGGAGAAGCTTAAATGATAGCAGGCCCATTCTGAGATTAGAGCTGCAAACCGCAAAGTACTACAGAGTCTGACCAGAGCTGCAGGATACAAAAGGTTTTCCATGTGAAGCCAGCCCCTTCCATTTGTGGCTTTTGCTAGTTTTGCACTATCAAGAAATGTATTTTTAAAAAACCTTTTCTGCAAAGCTAGCAAAAGCCACAAATTCGATACCCTTGGTTTACATGCAAAACATGATGCTCCACTGCAGGTAGGCTTTGTACTGCATTAGCTAATGCAATCGGACTTCCAAGAAGTCCCCAGGTCAACCCGTTTAGCCTCCACTTTGATCTGAGACTTTGGCAGAACATTCGCAAAGAGCTGAAGGGTGATGTCATTGCTGAATTTCCACCTTAAAAGATTTACATGTTGCATGGCCCTGAACTGCACACTCCTGAGAAGGCCTCATAAAAATCGTGGGTCTGACCTGACAGGTGATTTCATCAGTGCAATAGAGGCAAACTCATATCAGGAACAGGAAATAATTCAGGTTAGAATCATTCTCCCTGCTAGGCCACGGATAAAAGGGATTCATAGGAAGAAGTTGAAAAAAGAAATCTCAAAAGAGTTATAGGATTGTAAACTGGGGTGAAGGGATACATTGTAAATCTCATTTACAGGAAAATCTGCAGTCGGCCTCATTGTCTGCTCTTTAGCCCACATGAGATTCTGAAATTTTCACGAGTGCATCCTTGGTGTTGGTCTCCTCGATCATGTTTGCTGTTTGAAAGTGGGGTTCCATTATACTTTCCCCAAGACGCTCCTGTCTTCTTTTTAACGGAGATCGGAGTGGGCATGGCATCGAGTTATGGCTACACTACACTCCGTAGCACTTGAGGTGGCCTGCCTTTGTGGGGTAAGTGAAATGATTCCTACTTGCTCATATCTAGTGTGCAAAATCTAAGCTGAATTATGTAGTATGACATGTTGGAGGTAGCATCCTTTTTAGCATATCACATAATTGAGGAATGCGTAAGAACCATCTGAGAATCTCCTGATCCTTCCCTCTCGACTGCTATTTGTGATCCTACGATTAAAAATAATCTTAGAAAGAGCCAGAGTAGAAGACTTTCACAAACACCTCTCCTTTACCTCCCCACATATCATTAAGCTCTGGATTCACAGAAGCAAAATGGCCTCCAATGATGAAGATACAGATTATGGACTGAGGGCTACATAATTAAACATGTAAGATATCAAGGTAAAGTACCAGAATACATAAAGAGGATAATTTCTTTAGTCAGCAAATGGGCAATAACAGGAAAAGAATTTTTGTCTTGGGATAGTGAGCAGTTGTATAAACATATGATGCAAAGGCTTTTTCAAATAGACATAACATTGCCATATGTTCCATGCAAAAACTGCAGAGGGACTAGGGAAAATCAGAATGATTTAAGATTGTCTATCCACATCTCTGCCACCACTTGGTTAGCCGAGCCCAAGCAGCTCAAAGTACAGAGTGCAGTTAAAGAGGGACACATTGAGAGACCATAGTGTGCCCCAGAGATTGTTGTGTTGGGATAAAGCAAGCCATCAACCCCCACCGACACACTGCTGCTCTCCTTAAGATATGGTAGAGCATGTGCACTACCTCCCATCCCTCCACAAGCCTCGCGGAATGTTTTCCTCCAGATTCTGAGGGAAGCTGCTTAACATGGCAACTGAGGTTTCGACGGCGGGGAGCATATGGATCTGCCTCTCTTCGGTACTTAGCTGTGCAAAAAAGACAATGCTGCCAGGGTATCATCCCTCCACAACAAAAGGAAGGCAGTCTATGAAACAGGCACTGTGGAAACGACAGCATCTCAATGCCAAGGGCAGGCTGTGTCTGCACCGTCCCTTTAAGCCCAAATGGAGGGTGAAAAATCCCACACACTCAAATGTTTTGTTTACAAAACCTAACCAGTCTGTTGACTCTTTTCTAACTCTAGGGACAAATTATTTTGGCACCTTGCAGGCCTAGGCCCCAAAGGAAACTTTAGGGACAGACTGCTGAATGTTGGTGGCAGGGATTACCACTCTGCATGGAAGACAATGAGATGTCATGTGGTTTCTGGTGGCCAGTCCACCTCACAGAGGTGGCTATGTTCATCTTGACCTGGTTCTGTTCCTCTGTAAGATGTGATTCCTCTTAAAGTATTGCTCTCCCATTCAGAGGATTGGGTCCACAGCTCTCCAAATATTTGGGATTGCCATTTAATCCTGAGGACAAGATGGAAATTGTCCATGGCCAGAATTAACCAGGGTGCCCTTAAAATTGTATATATCTGGTCATTTTTTTCAACAGTCAATTTGTCTCTATTGTTGTTTTTAGTTGTGGTTAGGGTGAAAGTTTACCTAACATTGGTTTTCCATTCAACAATTCATACACCTGTTTTTGGTATTGTGACACGAATTACAAGCCTCAAAAGTGAGCGTGGCCTTCCCGCCTCCTCATTCATGCTTCTTCCTGTCCCTTCCTGCCTTCTGAGCTTGAGCCCTGGGCTAAAGCTATCCTTTAGATCGCTTACGGTTGACTGTTCACTTCCCTTTTCGTTCACTGTAGAGGCTTTTCTATCATTTAGCTCAAAGTTGGGCCAAAGAGTAGGTTTTGTTACAATTCATCTAAGCATCAGTCTTGGGCGTTTCACTGGTGCAGACTGTCTTTTCTCAAGGAAAAAACTAGTATCATTTCAGACCACTCAACCATAAGACTATATATATATAATAGTCCAACCTAGCTGTTCAAAGTCATGTTCCTGATAAATTCATTCCTTGTTTGCTTTTCATTCCACATGGCTCTTAGTGGTCTCCCAATTTGAAGTTTTCTTTCAGTGTGGGAAACTTCAGAACTCTTTCTTCTACAGCGCCTCCTCTCCAGTCTCTCAACCGTTCTATTTTCTAGTAAGTTTTACTCAATGAATTGTGAAACCCCTAGATCTCCCACTTTACATCCCTGAAATTTCAAACTTTCTGTCTTTTAATGTCACTGGGTGGGGCCGTTACATAATTTGTCAACTTGAGGAAGGGGTGGAGTCTAGCCTGCCAATCTGGTCATAGCCAATGAAGCCTAGCTGTGGGCATGGTCTTCTCCCGGGGATTCTGGGAAACCCTGTCTTCCTCCATGGAGGCGAGACACACTCTCTCTGCTTTGCCTTCCTGTTGACAAGCCACATGGAGCCATGCTAATTGAAACCAGAGTCCTGGAGATTCTTCCACCACCACTGGATCCACAGGACTTTCCACCCACAAGCCTATAATCTTCCTGCATGTGGCATCATTGCATGTGCTACCTGAGTCTAAAGAGGAATTTATGGACTAGTACTGGACAAATGGGCTAATATCGGACTTATGGATTTGATCTGGACTGGGATGGGATGTTTTCTTAATATTCAATTGCTCTTTGATTTAAAGCTCTTCCTTCTACCCTTATGAGTGTCTATGCATTTGTTTCTTTAGTTAACCCGGCCTAACACACGAGGCTACCTTCAGAAAGGCTAGATCTCCATGCGTTAACTCATTGATTCATTCTTCAGGTATACTTGATACGCTACTCAACCCACTTAATGCATTTTTTTATTTCAACAATTATGTTTTGCATTTCTAAGAAGTTGAAACTGCTGGGTCTTGTTCTTTAAATATCTCTTGCAATCCTGATAGTTGTTCTCTTTTTCATGGAGCCTCTGCTTTACCACGCATGATGTCCTTCTCCAGGAAGAGATCCCTACTGAGAAGACATTGAAGGCAGGGGAGGAGAAAATTCATCATCCTCGATACTGAAGTGTGTTCCAATTTTCCTTCTTATAAGACGGATTCACTGATTCTTCTGGCAATCTGTAGTAGTATATGCAGGGCTCTTCACCAGCACCACACTTGCAATGCCCCACCTCTTCTGTGGTCTTCTGTATGCATTGAACAGCTTCTCTATGTACACGAGTCTATAGAAAACACCATGATTTGGGTCAGGAGCTTCTTATTCCTCAAAGTGACATCTTCACTCTTGAACACTCTAAAGAGGTCTTGGGCAACAGATTTAGTCAATGCAATACCACATTTGGTTCTTGACTGTTGCTTCCAAGAGTGTGGATTGACTGGATCTAAGTCAAATGAAATTGTTGACTATTTTCTTTTTTCTACATTTATCACGTCGTGGGTTGGCTCATTTGTGAGGATTTTTGTTTTCTTTACCTTTGTGGATTTTATTAAGAATTGTTTTAATATGATGCCCCCACCCCCACCCCAAACAGAGCCTGAGACAGGCGGGGCTGAAGGTAGTTTATTGGGCAGATGCCCTCAGAAGCAACAGTGAGTACGCAGCAGAAATGAGATGAGAAGCAGAAAAGGTTAGCCCAAGGAAGTATCTGGAGTGCTCAGTCCCCATGGGATCTCTGACAAGTTCATCGGATGGCTTTCAAAACTATTTGCTAAAGGACTTCCAGCCCTCGTGAGTTGAGGGTTGCCTCTTGGGGAAAGTGATTTCCACTACACTTTTAAATCATGTATGCTTATGAGCCAAGTGCATGCCCTCAACTTTGGAGAAGGCCCTCAGTATCAAGCTGAAAGACAGTCATGTAAGATAGGATGAGCTCCATAGGAGTCTGACAGTGGACAAGGAGCTGCAGCTAAGTTAGAGAGATCACAGATCTGCTGGGTGCATGCCTATGTGAAGGAGTTCTCCGGCAGAGGACCTGGGCTGTGATAGTCACTGAGAAAATGACTTTTCTGCAGGAATGGGCAGTGGTCTTGACCCCAGCCTTGTAGCAGTCGAATGCAATCAGGCCTGGCACTAAGAGTTGCCCCACCATTATCATTTTTTATGAGAGCCTCCTCTAGCCCACAAAGAGTTCCCATTCTTGTTTTTAGGAATGGCTATTAATACTTTATTTTTTTAAATGCTTCCTATCATACCTTGTAGAAGAGGAAGATATCTACCTGTGCTCAGTGGTCTGTCTAATGTGCAAATTACTCTCTTCTGTTACTTGCCCTAAAGTATTCCTCCCAAGCTCACAGAAAAGTTCCCATTTTCCAGCACTCTTGGATTTAGAGAATGCACCCATGTTCGCAATATTGATCTCTGTAATTTCAGAAAGATCGGCTTCTTTTTGTGCTGCCATCTCAATTCAAAGTGCTAGTTATTTTAGGTGATCCTTTGACAAGCTCCCCACAAGGACATGTCCAAGTCAGTCCATTTGAACATTCCAGACCCTGGGCAATAGGAAACGCCTATTGATGTTTGATGCCCTAGCTCTTTGCCCAGTACATAAGACCACTTTGAGTTATGGCAATTTCTAGTAGGAACTCTGCAGCTTTTGCTTCAACATTGTTTTAATTATAATGTAAGAATACTCAAATCCCCCATTTCAACTGAAGGAGAAGTTACTATGACTCCCAGGAGTGATTGGCTCAAACTGTTCAGCACTCAACTACGAGCCCGAAGTTCAGCAGTTCTGACCCAGCCAGATCACCTCGCAATCGACTTCAGAAGGGTAGTGCCCTTGAATGTCCTGCACAAATGGGGTCTCCTTGGTTTGGAACTATGCTTCAGCCACCAAGAGCAATAACAGCAGCCAACACTACACATGTTAGCTTGATGCACTTCTCTGCAGTTCTCACTAGAAACACCTTTTTCCTAATAATCCCTTTGAGTGTGGAGAAAGGAACCCAAGAAAATAACATTAACTAAGATGAGAAAGCCTTTAGATCAGACCTAAATAGGACAAAACCTCTTTAAAAATGAGATGATCCAGCTTACATCAGAAGGTGAAACTAGCTTATAGAATACATTTTAATTAATTAATTAAATATATATGTACATATAGTTTAAAAATTAATCAAACAGTTCAAAGAGAGATTGAGTGTAAAGCAAGTCTTCAACCCATCCCAACTCTCAGTTCCCAACCGTCCTTCCCAGAGGCAAACACTATTCTCTGCTTCTTAATTGTCCCCCAGAGATATTCTATGGGCACGCAGACATGCATATTCATGCCTCCTCTGTGCTTCCTATAGCTGGGGACACTTTACACACCATTTGCATGTTGCCTTTTGTACTTCACAGTCTTAAAGATCATTACATAGCACATTGCCTAATTATTTGCTCAGGCTGTACAGCATTCTGTTATAGGATCTACAAATAAGTTTTCAGTCACAGCCTAATGAAGGGCATTCATTTGTTCCAGCCTTTTATTAGGATAAAAAGAATACTGTAGTAAATCACCTTCTTCATATAACTTTGCAGATCTATGCAAGTACCCTTTTCCCCACTTTCTTCTATGCACTTACAACAAAAATTTCATTATTATCTGCGGGATGTTCACAGATCAATATGAGTTCCCATTCAACAATTCTTGTCCATGTTGGTTCATGACATAAATCGCATCATCCACGATGGAACAACACCCTTCCCACTCCCCTCTGTTTCGTGTTCTCACTCATTCTGCTTTCTCGAACCTTCCTGCTTTCTGAGCTTTATCACTGGCTTAAGGCTGCCCTTTGATCTCATGTGGTGGGTTGTTCTAGGGCAGTGGTTCTCAACTTTCCTAATGCCGTGACCCCTTTCATACAGTTCCCCATGTTGTGGTGACCCCCACCCAACCATAAAATTATTTTTGTTGCTACTTCATCACTGTAGTTTTGCTACTGTGATGAATCAGGTGATCCCTGTGAAAGGGTCATTTGACCCCCCAAAGGGTTCCGTGACCCACAGGTTGAGAACCGCTGGTCTAGGGAGTGTGTGTATCCCTGGTGCTGCCGTTCACCCTGTAGGTCTGTCTGCTGTTTGAAAGCTGGGGCGATGGGTTACTGGGTTTTAGAATGAATAAGGGCCATAACATGTTGGTTCTACCACTCTATCAAATCAGTAAGCTTGGTCTTTTTTCATTATTTGAAATGTATTCCATATTTTTCTCCCACTCTATCCAGGCCTCCTATTATGAGCTTTCAGAGCTGTCAGCAGTGGTAGCCGGGCACTATCTAGTTCTTCTGACCTTAGGCTGACGTCTGCATGGTCCTTTGTGCTAATTATTTTTACGTGTCTTTGATTTTTTTTCACTCTCCTTTTCTCAGGACAGGAAGAGCCCAATTGTTTTACCTTAGAGGGACAGTCAGAAGCTTTAAGACACCAGCCACTACTCATCAAAGTAGAATGTAAAAGATTGTCTTTGTAGAACTGTTATGCCAAATGACCTTGATGTCCTCTGGGACTATGGTCCGGAGCACCCAAGTTCACTGATGTATAGTTCTCAAGGTGCTTGGTATGACTAAGTTTTCATATCTTTGCCGCTGCCCCATGTCCAGCTAAATTTATGCATATATTTTCAGCACATATAAATGGAAATTTAGAATCATCCTCTGTCAACATTGAATTGGAAAGTTTATAGAAATGCTCCATTATCATTATATTTCATTTTTTCCAAGAGCTTTTTGAAGCCCCTTCATAGATTTATGAATGTAGGCCCATTCACCTTCCACTTCTCTTTAATTTGCTTATCTATCTATGTCCCCATTTGCAGATCATTGGAATGCTCGTTATTGTAATATGGGCTCGTGTTCATAGCAGTATTTTGTGCTGACCTCCCCTGATTGTAGAGTGCTTTTCCCTTCACCCGTGTGTGTCAACACACAGCATGGTTTGCCCTTTGTGATAGGTAGGCTTATTGTGCCAACATGGCCAATGAACACAAGTGGGGTTAATTGAAGAGCGGAGAGATAGATGGCTTGGCAAGCCTTGCCTTTCTTGCCTCTTGCTCTTTGATAATCAAACCATTGTGCAGCTGTCTTGCTTGTTCTGTGCCTCAATTTTCAAGCTACACTACCTGTGGGACACCTAACCTGTGGACTGTGTCACTGTAATTTGAGGTTCCTTCAAGACCTGCTTCGCCACGCTATTGGAATTTACATCTCTTGAGCTGGGGGCTGTCGGACCCTGTCATCTGGCTGTTGGTGACCTGTCTTGCTGTTTGCTGCCTGTGCCCGGATAGCCTGAATTGCTCTACAGAGGACTACCTGGCAGCCCTCAAGACTTGAAGGACTGCCAGTGTATTAGCTGTCTCGTGGAAGTGAGTTGCACTGAGCCATTTGAACTGCTTTATAGATTAATTTCTACACCTAAAGGTATGGATAAGTCTGCCACTCTTACTAATCCATGGTGTGAAATAGCAAAGCTAATATCTACAGCATCACCACCGATAGATGAGGTGCTGGTTAAAGGAGAGGCTCTGGGTGATCGTATGTTTGATATTTTCCAGCAGTTTTGTCAGGATGGCAAGTATAGGGAAGCTGGTTGGCTGGTCCTCCTTACAATGGAAAGTGTGATTAAGGAGAGGGATGGTCTCAGAGCCTCTGAAGCACTCAGGTGTCGACTAACAGACTTAAAAGCTTCCGCCTGTGCTACAAAGGAGGGCCTTCTCTCCTCTAGTAATAGAGCTGACATTGCTGAGAACCAGGTCCAGAGTCTCATCATGCGAGTGGCTGAATTACACTGTCAGCTGAATTGCAGATCTAGAACGGTGTCTGAAACCAAAGTGAGGGCACTGATAGGACAAAGTTGGGACCCTGAAACATGGGATGGGAACATCTGGGCTGATGATCCAGAAGAGGAAGGTATTGAGCCTCTAGAAATGATTGAGCCACACCAGTCAATAGATCCACCCCTCCCAGCTGAAGATATTAATCCACTATCAATAAAACAACCCGCACCTGAGCAGATTAACCAACCTGTTCAAGCTGAAATACCAGGTGGGGCTGCATTGGTAGCCTTGCCAGGGGGGGATGCTTTACAAGATATTGCTGAAAGCACCCAGGAAACACCCTCACCACCCACTATTTCCGCTAAACCTGTAACTAAAATTAAGGCTCAGAAAGCTCCTAAAGGTGAGGTTGAGATGATTACCCAAGAAGAAGCGCGCTATACTCATAAAGATCTGCTCAAGTTTTCAAATACGTACAAGCAGAAGCCTGGGGAATATCCCTGGGAATGGTTACTAAGGGTGTGGGATACTGGTGTACAAAATGTAATATTAGACTGGTCTGAATTTCTGGATATGGGACCCCTAAGCACAGATCCTTCTTTCATTGTCTCAGTGAGAGAGGCTAAGAGAGGATCTAATTCCTTATTTGATTGGTTCACGGAAGCATGGACTGCCAGATGGCCTAGATTAGACCAACTTGAGGTACCTGACCTACCTTGGTACACTGTAGAAGAAGGCATCCAAAAGCTTAGAGAAATTGGTATGTTGGAATGTATCTATCAGGATATTCCCATAGACCTAAATAGGGGGTGTCCTGAGGACATACCCTTCACCACAACCATAAGGAACAAGTTTGTGAAGTGGGCCCCAGCATCTCTGAAGACTCCTTTGATTGCTATTTTATGTGCACCAGGTTTAACAGTGGGAACTGCCCTAAGTGAACTCCAACATTTTCCCACAATGGGACTGGTTGGGCCCTGTGGAGGTAGAGGGCAGGTGTCAGCACTGAATCAACAGAGACAGGGTGGATGTGGTTACAGTAGACAGCGAGCTTTCCATAGTAATCAAAGCAACCTGTCTCGTGTGGACTTATGGCCTTGGCTACTTAGCCACGGTGTCCCTAGGAGTGAAATGCATGGGAAACCTACTAAATATTTATGTCATATATACAGGCAGAAGAATGCTAGATCAGGTGAACAGCAGAATAGAATCATGACCACTCAGTCAATTTCCAGATCTGAGCCAGTTTACACACTCACACCCCTTGAATGAGGGGAAGGCCAGGTCCCTTTGAAGAAGGGCCCTGCTACACTGGCAAAGATCTATACTGTTAGTTGTTCTTCTAGAGTTCCCCAAAAGGATCTGTGGCCTTTCACAAGAGTCACTGTTGATTGGGGGAAAGGAAGTAATCAAACTTTTCGGTGATTACTGGACACTGGCTCTGAACTGACACTAATTCCAGGAGACCCAACGGGTATAGAAGGCCTGCTAGTCAGAGTGGGGGCTTATGGAGGTCAAGTTATCAATGGAGTTTTAGCTCAGGTCTGCCTCACTGTGGGCCCAGTGGGCCCCCGAACCCATCCTGTGGTTATTTCCCCAGTTCCAGAATACATCATTGGAATAAACATACTTAGTATCTGGCAGAACTTCCATATTGGATCCCTGAAATGTGGAGTAAGGGTTATCATGGTAGGAATGGCCAAGTGGACACCATTAGAACTGCCATTGCCTAGGAAAATAGTAAAACAAAAGCAGTACCGCATTCCTGGAGGGATTGCAGAGATCAGTGCCACCATCAAAGACTTGAAGGATGCAGGGGTGGTGATTCCCACCACATCCCCATTTAACTCACCTATTTGGCTTGTAAAGAAGACAAATGGATCCTAGAGATGACAGTGGATTATCGTAAACTTAACCAGGTGGTGACTCCAATTGCAGCTGCCGTTCCGGATGTGATTTCATTGCTTGAGCAAATTAATCCTTCTCCTGATACTTGGTATGCAGCTATTGATCTGGCCAATGCCTTCTTCTTAATACCAGTCTTGAAGGACCACAAGAAGCAGTTTGCTTTCACCTGGCAGGGGCAACAATACACTTTCACAGCTCTCCCTGAGGGGTACATCAACTCTTGCGCCCTGCACCAAAATTTAGTCAAAAGGGAACATGATCACCTGTCTATTCCACAAAATGTCACACTGGTCCATTATATTGATGACATTATGGTGACTGGACCCACTAAGGAGGATGTATCAGAGACTCTAGATCCATCGGTACATCTGCGTCCAAGAGGTTGGGAAATTAACCCAATGAAGCTTCAGGCACCCTCCACCTCAATAAAATTCCTAGGGTTCCAGTGGTGTGGGGCTTGTTGAGATATTCCTACTAAAGTGAAGAGTAAGCTAATGCATCAGGTTCCCCCCAACAACTAAACAGGAGGCACAATGCCTAGTGGGCCTCTTCGGATTTTGGAGGCAACATATCCCTCACTTGGGTGTTCTACTTCAACCTGTTTACCAGGTTACATGAAAGGCCTCCAATTCTGAGTGGGGCCCAGAACAAGCAAAGGCTCTGCAACAGGTTCAGGCTGCTGTGCAAGCTGTGTTGCCACTGGGACCATACGATCCAGCTGACCCGATGGTGCTAGAGGGGTCAGTTGTAGATAAAGATGCAGTGTGGCCTCTTTGGTAGGCCCTTATTGGTGAATCACAGCGTAGATCATTGGGATTTTGGAGTAAAGTCCTGCCATCCTCTGCAGACAACTACTCCCTCTATGAAAAACAGCTGTTGGCCTGTTACTGGGCCTTGGTGGAGACTGAACACCTCACCATGGGCCACCTAGTCACCATGAAGCCTGAGGTGCCCATCATGAACTGGGTTTGTCTGACCCACCGAGTCATGAAGTTGGACGTGCTCAGCAGCACTCCATTGTTAATGGAAGTGGTATATACGAGATTGGGCCAAAGCAGGACCTGAAGGGACAAGTAAGCTGCATGAAGAAGTGGCCCAAATGCCCACAGTCTCCACTCCTGTCACATTACTTTCTTTCTCCCAGTCTGCACCTGTGGCCTCCTGGGGAGTTCCTTATTATACTTTAACTGAAGAATTAAAAAGTCATGCTTGGTTTATGGATGGCTCTGCATGATATGCAGGTGCCACTCATAAGTGGACAGCAGCAGCACTACAGCCCCTTTCTGG
>NW_022111300.1:11743832-11769041 GCF_000313985.2 Echinops telfairi
GAGGAGGACTTTAACAATCAAGTGGATAAGATGACACACACTGTGGAGACTGGTCCTCCTCTTTCCTCTGCCACTCCTGCTATTGCACAGTGGACACATAAACAAAGTGGACATGGTGGCAGGGATGGAGGTTATGCATGAGCGCAGCAACATGAACTTCCACTCACCAAGGCTGACTTGGCCACTGCCACTGCTGAGTGCCCCTTTTTCCAGCAGCAGAAACCAACACTAAGTTCAAGATATGAGACCATTCCTCGGGGAGATCAACCAACAACTTGGTGGCAGTTTGATTACATAGGACCACTTCCATCATGGAGGGGGTAGTGTTTTGTTCTTACTGGAATAGACACATATGCTGGATATAGATTTGCCTTCCCTGCATGCAATGCTTCTGCCAAAACTACCATACGTGGGCTTACAGAATGCTCATCCACCGGCATGGCATCCCACATAGCATTGCTTCAGATCAAGGAACTCACTTCACAGCAAATGTGGTGCGGCAATGGGCCCATGCCCATGGAATCCACTGGTCGTATCATGTTCCTCATCATCCTGAAGCTGCTGGCTTGATAGAACAATGGAACGGGCTCCTAAAGACACAATTACGGTGCCAACTAGGTGGCAACAACTTTCAGGGCTGGGCCAATGTTCTCCAGGAAGCTGTATATGCTCTAAATCAGTGGCCAATATATGGTGCTGTGTCTCCAATAGCCAGAATTCATGGGTTCAAGAACCAAGGGATGGAAGCTGGAGTGGCACCACTCACTACTACTCCTAATGATCCACTTGCAGCATTTTTGCTTCCTGTTCCAGCAACCCTGTGTTCCTCAGGCCTGGAGGTCCTGGTCCCGAAGGAAGGAACTCTCCCACCTGGAAACACAGCACGGATTCCACTGAACTGGCAGCTGAGAATGCCCACTGGCCACTTTGGGCTTCTCATGCCTTTGGATCAGCAGGTCAGGAAGGGTGTCAGTGTACTGAATGGTGTGATTGATGCTGATTACCAAGGAGAAATTGGACTGGTGCTATATAATGGAGGTAAAGAAGAATGTGTCTGGAATCCAAGATATCCCATTAGGCCAACTCTTAGTCCTACCATGCCCTGTGATTAAAGTAAATGGTAAGTTACAGCAACCCAATCCTGACAGGCCATATAATGACCCAGACCTCTCAGGAATGAAGGTCTGGGTCACCCCACCTGGCAAAAAATCATAGCCAACTGAGGTACTTGCCAGGACAAAGGTAATACAGAATGGGTAAGAGAACGAAGTAGTTCTACCTAGCAGTTACGACCATGTGATCACTTGCAAAAGCGAGGTTTGTGATTGTCAGTGTATTTTCTTTATATGTGCTTATTAAATATCTTTCCTTTGTTTATGTATGATACTTCAGATACAATTGGATTCAGTGTGTTTTCTTTCATATGTATGATAGATGTTTGACGTTAAGTATAAGTGTGAAGTCTGGAAATTATATATGGCTAAATAATTGTATACAGGTGCCAAGTTGGCAAGGGATGGATTGTGATAGGTAGGTTTATTGTGCCAACATGGCCAATGAACACGTGGGATTAATTGAAGGGCGGAGAGATAAATGGCTCAGTGAACCTTGCCTTTCTTGTCTCTTGCTCTTTGACGATCGGACCAGTGTGCGGCTGCCTTGCTTGTTCTGTGCCTCAATTTTCAAGTTACACTACGTGTGGGACACCTAACCCGTGGACTGTGTCGCAGTAATTTGAGGTTCCTTCAAAACCTGCTTTGCCATGTTACTGAAATATACATCTTTTGAGCTAGGGACTGTCAGACACTGTCATCTGGCTGTTGGTGAACTGTCTTGCTGTTTGCTGCCTGTGCCCAGATAGCCTGAATTGCTCTACAGAGGACTGCCAGGCGGCCCTCAAGACTTGAAGGACTGCCAGCATATTAGCTGTCTCATGGAAGTGAGTTGCACTGAGCCATATGTACTGCTTTTTAGATTAATTAACTGTTTATTTCTTATGTTATCTATCTATATAAATATAGAAAAAATTAGTAGTGTCCTGGTTTTGTTTATCTAAAGAACCCTGTCTAACATACCCTCCCTTTCTCTCTCACCTAAAACTTTCATAGGTTTCTTTCTATCAATAAACCCTTTCTCAAGAAAGTGGTGTGGTATGATATTTGGCCTTTAGTGATTGACTAATTTTGAGCAGCAGAATGCCCTCCGGGTTCATCCATGTGAGGAGGTGTTCACAAATTCCTTGTTATTCATTAATGTTGAGTAGCATTCTACTACGCGGTATGCATCATAGTTTCTGTATCTAGTCATCTGTCGCTGGACCCTTAGGCTGTTTCCAAGTGTTGCTATCGTGAATCATGCTGTAGTGAACCTGAATCATGCTGTAGTGAACCTGGATGGTCATCTATCTGTTCATGCTACAGCTCTTGTTCCTCTTGGACATGTAGCTAGTGGTGAGATTATTGGACCGGATGGTATTCTAGTTCCACTTTTCAAAGGATGCACCATGCCATTTTGCACAATGGTTGCACCATTTCATATTGTCACCATCAGTGCCTAAGGGTCCCAGTGTCTTCACACTGTAGTCAGCATTTGTTGCTTTCTGATTTCCTAAAACGTTTTATTGTGAATTAGGTGAGGCTTTGCATTTCATATAATCAATTTTGATTTCAATAACTTGAATTGCTTATCAAACTTCCCAATATCTTTCCCTGCCTCCACTTTGATTTCACTTCTCCCTCTCGTAGAATATGGGCTTGCCCTTCACCCAAGTTAACGCCATCAAAGCCTGTTTCTTTTGATAGGAAAATCTTTGTCTTATTTTTCTCTTATAACAGTGGTCTCATACAATATTTTCCCTTTTGTGATTGACTAATTTCACTCACATAGTGTTCTCCAAGTCCATCCATGCCAGGCTGGGCTTCAGTTTCATCATTATCCTTTAGTAATGCATCTTCTTCCTGTGTGCACGGACCCATTCCTCTACTGAGGAGCATTTAGGTTGTTACCATCTTCTTGCTATTGTGAACAGAGCTGCAATAAACATGTGTGTGCCTATATCTGTGCATGCTTTGGCTCTTGCCCCTGTAGTGTGTATAGCCAGCAGAGGGACTGCTGGGTCATATGGTATTTCAGTTCAAAGTTGTTTGAGGATGTACCATAGCCTTTTCACGGTGCTGGTACATTATTACAGTCCCACCAACAGTGTATGAGGGTTCAAACCTCTCCTCTCTTTCTGCAGCATCTGTCACCTACTTTTCAACTTTGCTATCAATGCCAGCGTAAGGTGGCACCTCACTGTTGTTTTGCTTGTATCTCTCAGATGGCTGGTGGATCACAAGCATTTTTTCATATGTTTGCTGGCTTCTTGAATGCCTTCTTTGGTGAAATGTCTGCTCATGTCCTCTGTCCATTTTTCAATTGGATTATTTGTCTTTTTCTCACTGAAGTGTTTACGACTTTCTATAGGTTTTAGACATTAACCCTTTGTCCACTGTGTCCTTGCTGAAATAAACAGTTCCAGGCCACGAGCTCTCATTTTGTTCTTTGTTTTAAAAGAACATTTTATTCTGGGCTCGTACAGCTCTTATAACAATCCATACATCAATTGTACTGAGCATATTTGTACATATGTTGCCATCATTCTTTTCTAAACATTTACTTTCTATTTGAGCCCTTGATATCATTCCTCCCACCCCTCCCTTGGTATCATTTAACTCTTTTGATGAAGTGTTTTGATGCACATAGATGTCTTGTTTTTATGTGACATCAGTCATCTGTTTTGTTTTCTGCTGTGTATCTTCTTTTGTTATGTGTGGTAGTGTGATTCTGCCTTGTATCAGGATCCTAAAATCTGTCCCTATTTATTCATTGCTGATCATTATAGTTCTAGGAGTTTAGTCCACCTTGAGGTCAGTTTTGAATATAGGCTGAGCTAGGGTCCTGTTTCATGCTTTTGCAAATGGTATTTCAATGGTTCCAGCACCATTGATTGAAGAAAAGATCTCTTCCCACATTATTGTATTTCAGTGTTTTGTCAGAGGTCAGTTGTCTGTAAACGGACGGATTTATTTCTCTGTGCTCTTTTCTGTTCCCTTGGCCTGTGTCTCTATTACGGTTCCAGTCCCAGGCTGTTTTGACGACTGTGGCTGCATAATAGGTTTTGAAGTTGGGAAGTGAGATGCTTCCTACTTTGTTCTTTTTAAGTAGTGCTTTGCTTATCGTCGGCCCCTTTCCTCTCCATATAAAGTTGGTGATTAGTTTTTCCTTCTAATTTAAAGTTTCCCTTCAGGGTGTATACTATTTGAGGTCTGTTGATCTTCTTGAATACAATACACATTTTTTCATCTTTCATAATGTAGGGGAAGTTTTCTTCTAGTAAATCCTTGCCAGATTTCTCCATACGTTTTTAAAAAAATAAAATCTCTTCTATTCCCTATCAGGAAATTTCAAGGGCATTTCTTCCTCTGGAAGACTTTTTTGGTTCTGTATTTTGATTACTTGCTTGAATTATCTTGTCCTGATTTTGTTGTGCTCCCCCCCCCCCATGTGATTTGATGCTATTTGTAGGAGCCCTGGTAGTGTAGTGGTTAGGCTCTGGTCAGCATGGTCAGCCATTCAAGACCACCAGCAGCTCCCTGGGAGAAGGACTGGGTGTTCTACTGCCATAAACAGTTGCAGTCTTGGAAACCCACAGGGCGTCCCGATGAGTCAGCATTGACCCCTTGGCAGTGTTTGGTTGTAGTTGGGTGGAGTTAGTACATTCATTGGTTGCCTAGATTTGGTTTGCCTCACCCTTATTTCTTGGTTTTGCTTTACTATAGTCAGGCACTCGTGCAGGCATATTACTCTGGTCACCAACTTCACAGCGCTGGGGCGCTCACCCTCGGTCTTTGTGTGAACTTGGTAGTGGTGAAGAGTGTGCGCATGAATTGCCCTAATCTTTGGCCTTGGACATAACTTGAGGGCAGGTTGGCAGGCGTTATCCACTACCTGTCATGGATCCAATGGTGCCATAGAAGATGGCGGCACTCCAAAGTGAGTGGGGCACCAGGTGTGAAGAGTACAGTGAGGTGGTATTGCGGACTCCTGATGGATAGAGGGGAAGAAAGGGGGGGTGGGGGAGTGGAGGAGGAAGAAAGAAAGAAATCCTAGGGTGGGCGCTGAGAAATAACTAAGTATCAGAAAAAAATAATGAAAGAGAGGAGAAAGAAGCACTGTCCTGGTGCAAAGGCTAGCCACCAAGTATGGCTCCAGCAGGAATGTAGGCTTGCTCAGCCACAGCCACAGCATTGACCGTGGAGCTGGTGGGGTCGTAATGACTGCTTGATGGGATCAGGCACCACTTGTGGAGGCAGGTATGCTGACCATGGAGGCAGTGGGAGCAGGGTGCCCACACGGAAGGATGAGTGATAAAAAAGAAGTAGAAGAGAGTCGTGTGGTGAAGAGAAGGAAGCAAAGGGGGGGGGGAATAAAAGGAGGGGATCAAACACAGGGCAGGGAGGGAAGAACTATATAAAGAGAGAGAAAGAGAATAGACCAGATGGCACAAGAACTACCTGGCAAGCTTGACTGCAGTAGAACTGTGGCGTTTTCTCCGCAGGTGCATGCACCACTGACTGTGCGGAGGAGAGGGACAGGTGACACTGCCCAAGGAACTGTCCCATTGTCTGGGTTTGGGGTCTCCACTTTGTCCACGCTTCTTCTTGGTGATTTGATTGCTTGTTCTTGAACTTCTGATACCAATTCCTGTCGACACCTCATGGTCACACAGGCTGGTGAGTATCATACATGGAGTGCCACATTATCCGAACAAACTGTTCTTGTACTGAGGTCAGATTTAAGTAGAGGTCCAAAGTCCATTTGGTTACTTGTTGCATATACACACACACACACACACACACACTTAGACAAACACATCTATCTTTATGTATTTATATATTTACATATATACATATCTATATTTATACCTATATATATCATTTTTACTTTTGTCTTTTTTCCTTCTGACCCACTATCAGGTTTACCCATCGTTCACCTCTCAGTCTTTCCTCACAGATACATTTCAATTGATCAAACATGACCAGGAACACTATACACACCCCTTACCATCAATTTTAGATAGCTCATTATTCCTGTCCCTGCCATTATTAGTTCACTGCTCCTCTCCCCGCACCTCCTTTTCTCCAGTGCCCAACCATCAGTCATGTCACTATCTCCTTGGAATGGTTTGTCCAGCCTATCTTCTATAGATAGACACCAAAAGAGGGGGGGAAAGGAGAGAGAGAAAGACCATACAAATAGTTCCAAATCTAACTGGTATCCTGACCCAGAGTAGATTAAAATATCTCTGTTAAATAGTGAGCAAGACCTGTTCTACTCCATCAGCCCAATTCCATTTTCTTTCAGGGTTCTATATCCCAGGAACTGCTTATCTAACAGCACCTATACCCTTTTAGTCCTCAACCTTCATGACTGAAAGGCCTGCATCCTACAAGACCCCATTGTTCTTCATGCAGTCGGGGATGTAATGGTCTAGTGCCCTCCAACCCTCACCCCATTACACATTCAGACTTTCAGTGTTCCCCCCTTGTGAACCCTAAACCAGTTCACATCTGGGGAAAGAAGAAGTGAAACTATCATTATTTTCAGATGATATGATTTTATATATTGAGGAACACAAAAGGATCCACAATAAGTGTGCTGGAAGTGATAGAGGAATATGGTAGAGTGGCAGGATACAAGATCAACAAGCAGAAGTCAATCAGATTGCTATATACAACTGATGGGATTGCAGAAAAAGAGATCAAGAAGGTAGCACCCTTCACAATAGCCAAGCATAAATTGAGATATCTAGGGATATACCTAACAACAACAACAATCCCCCCCCACAAAAAAAACCCCAAAAGATCTGTACAAGGAAAACTACAGAACATTACTACAAGAAACCAAAAGGAATCTTCACACATGGAAGAATATCCCATGCTCGTGGATAGGAAGACTCAATAGTGTAAAGATATCAATCCTACCAAAAGCACTATATAAATTCAATGCAATCCTGATACAAATACCAGCATTTTTTTAAATGGAATAACTGACTACCAACTTCATATGGAAAGGGAAGACGCCCAGAATTTGCAAAGAATTCCTCAAGAAGAAGAATAAAGTGGAAGTGCTTGCATTATCTGACTTCAAAACTTATTATATAGCCACAGTGGTCAAAGCAACATGGTACTGGTATAATGGTAGGTACATGGACCAATAGATAGGAACAAAAAATCCAGAAATAAAAACAGCAACATACAGACAACTGATTTTCAATGAGGGTCCAAAAAATAACGAATGGGAATCAGATGCCCTTTTTAACAAATGGTGTTGGAGAAACTGGAAATCTACCTGTAGAAAGATGAAGCAAGATCCTTACCTTACTCCATACACAAGAACAAATTCAAGGTGGATCACAGACCTTAAAGTAAAACCCCAAACTATCAGGACCATCGATGAGAAAATTGGGACAAAGCTAAGAACCTTAGAACAGGGACTACATGGGCTATCAGAAATAAGAAGGAGTATACACTCAGAGGAGGACAAGACAGACAAGTGGAGCACACTAAAGCTAAAACACTTGTGTACATCAAAAGATTTCATCAAAAAAGTAATAAAAGAACCTACTGACATATCAGACAAAGGGTACGTTCTTAAATCTATAGACTCCAGCAAGCTTACAATAAGAAAAAATCAAATAGCCCATCAAGGAGGTGGACAAAGACTTGAACAGAAGAGTCACAAGGGAAGAAAAGTGAATGACCAATAAACATATGAGAAAATGTTCCCAATCATTAGGCATTCAGGAAATGCACATTAAAACAACTATGAGATACTACCTAACACTCACAAAGAGAGTTCAATTCAAAAATTCAGAAATCATCAAATGGTGGAAGGGATTTGGTGACATAGGACCTCTCATTCGCTGCTGGCTGTCCTGTACATACACACAGCTACTGTGGAAAGTTATTGTGTGATACCTAAAACAGATGGAAATCAAGTTATCTTACAACCCAGCAATTCCACTACTGGGCATATACCCAGAAGGAACAACAGACCATGATCACACATCTGCACTCCAATGTTCATCGCTGCGCAGTTCACAATCACAATGAATTGGAAACAGCTTAACTTTCCATCGACAGATGAATGGATTAAAAAACCCTGGTACATATACATGATGGAGTACTATGCATCCCTAAAAAATAGTGATGAGAAGATGAAGCCCCTCATCTCTTGGAAAGAGTTGGAGGATATTATGCGAAGTGAAGTTAGCCAAGCACAAAAGGACAAGCACCACATGAGTCCACTGAAGTAAGTTCAAACAGCAAAATGATCACAGGGGAAAATGCACAATTCCTGGGCTGAGGAACAGATACTCTGGCATGAGCCAGACCAAACTCAATGATTCATACATCATCTAAATAAATGAATGAATGAATGAATGAATAAATAAACAAATACAATGCAGATAGCACATGTGCTGAAAAAAATTGTTCCCCTGCCTCTCATATGCCTTTAAAGCCCACAGAGGGATGAGGGAAGAAACATGAAGGCAATGGGGGACCAGGGCACTAATCCACCCAAGGGTAGGGTATTGTTTATGTCTCCACAGGAAAGACAGAGAGAGAGTAGATCTCATTCTGGTGCGCCAAGCCTTGAGGATGACGTTCCTGCTCAGAGAAGCTTGTACACACAGAAGACTACGGGGCCGGGCTCAGCTGGAGAAAAGACGTCCCCTCTCTTGATGACAGTGCTGTAGAGGATGGCAAGATACAGTTCAGGGAGAGTGGCCAGTCTGACCCACCCACAGGGGGGTGAACCAGTGGAGAGTGCAACAGAACAGCAATGGGAGCAAAGGCACGAAGTCCCTGAGGAACCCTGATTGTAGACTTCTGATTCAGGGGGCAACACCTTACTGATTTTAAACCACCTTTTATTCCCTTATTCTGTTCTAACATTTATCCCGTGGTCTATGCACAGATTCTGAATGAACACAATTAGAGTTACAAAAATTCTCATCCTTCATATTGTTATCCATAATTTGTTATGATTCACACAGTCAAATGTCTTTGCATAGTCAGTAATCCTCTTTCTGGTATTCTCTGCCTTCAACCAGAGTCCATTTGTCAACAGCAATGATATTTAGTCCCTTTTCCAGCATCCTCTTCTGAATTCAGCTAGAATTTCTGCACGTTCCCTCTCACTGTACTGCTGCAAAATGTGTTGATTACATTCAATAACATTTTACTGGCATTTTTTATATTAGTGGTATTGTTAGATAATTTATGCAGCTTTGTCAGGTCACCTTTCTTTGGAATGGGCACAAATATAAATCTCTATAGGATAAGTAGTATCTTCCAAGTTTCTTGGCATAGGTAAGTGAGCACTTCTAGAATTGCATCCATTTTTAAAACATCTTAATTGGTGTCCCATTAATTCATGGGGGCTTGTTTTTCTCCAGTGACCCCAGTGTCCCTTGGGCTTTTTTTCAATACTGCAAGTTCTTGGTCATATACTATCTCCTGAAATAGTTGCATGTCAATTAATTATTTAGAGTACAGTAATTGTGTATTTCTTCCATCATCTTTTGATGCTCCCTGAATTTATCCATAGACTCCATCTATATTGTAAATCAAGTCTTAGTGCTTTTTCTTCAGATCCATACTCCCGCCAAAAAAAACCATTAAAATTGTTCTCATCTGTGTACCACCCACTATGTAAAATATGGGGAAAAATTGAAAAATTTACCAATTTATGCAGTCTGAAATTGATCAAACATGCAATTCAGTTGTATTGATAATTACTGATGATTGGAATGCAAAAATTGGAAACAAGTATCAGTAGTTGAGAAATATGACCGTGGAACATATTTTTCTGACAGTTCTATAGATCACATGATAGACCAAGATATTCATTGGAAGTATTTTTTCTCCCAATGGCACACTGATGACAGTAATCCAATGGCATACACAGGGATCATTGTCTCCCTCGGTGCAAAAAGACAATGAAGAAGCTCAATGTCAGGAGAAAGGACAGGAACAGGGCTGAGTGTGGAACAGATCATTGATTGATTGCTCATATGAAGCTCAGGTTGAAGCTGAAGAAAGGAAAAACAAATCTTAGAGAGACTTAATCTTGAGTGTATCCCTCCTGAATTCAGAGACCATCCTAAGAATTGAACACTAATAACTAGAAACCAGAAGAGCTGTGAGATGACGTCAAGAAAGATGACATGAAGAAAGCAAACGTCTCTAAAAAGATGATAAAGAAAGAAAATAACTCTCAGAAAAGACTCTTGAAACTTGCACTTGAATGTAGAGGAGCTAAAGTGAAAGTGAGAATGATGACGTAAAAGAGGTGAACAGTAGATTCCCAAGAGCAGCTCTAGAAGCTAAAGGAAACTTGTAATGAAATGTGCAGACTTGGAGTTAGAAAATCAAAGGGGAAGAACCTGCTCGGCATTTTTCAAGCTAAAAGAACTGAAGGGGAAAAAATCAAGCTGCGAGTTGCAATGTTGAAGGATTCATTAATACCAGTGTGAGGCAATTGACGCATTACCACCTTGTTTATTTTATTTGTCATTCCTAAGCCACCTGGATCACAAACTCCTTGAGGCCATACTACCTAATGCAAAGCTAGAATCAAGCCTGCTTGCATATAGCAAGTGCCCAGGTACAGAAAGATAAATACCTAATTAAATGAAAATTGCTTAATTCTAAAAGAGTGACTGAAAAATAATCCTTTTGGAAAATATTGGAAAACGTTCAAAATACTAGACTATTCGATTGAACAGAAAAACCCTATTCCAGGTAGCAACAATAACCAGAACTTCGAGCTGGTTCATTCAGTTTGGCCTTCACTAAAGTTTGAATTTCTACCCTCACACCCATATAACTGACTCAGAATCAACACTTTAACAAGATCCCTGGGCGATTCTTATAAAATGTAGATTCTAATTCAATATACAAGGATACCTCATTTTATGCCACTTCATTTTATTGCACTTTGCAGATATTTGCACAAATTGATGACAATTTGTTTTTTTAACAAACTGAAAGTGTGTGGCAATCCCGTGTGGAGCAAGACAATGGGCATCATTTTCCACACAGCATGGGCACACTTTGTGGGTCACATGTTTGGTAATTCTCACAATATTTCAAATGTTTTCATAATGCTATTGCACACTTAATAGACTATAGTACAGTGCAAGCATAACTTTTATATCTCCTGGGGGGGGGGGGGGTTGTGTGACTCACTGTGTTCTGTCCACAGTGTTCTAAACCCAAACCTGCCATATCTCCAAGGTAGGGCTATATGTGAAGTGAAGTGAAAAGCCTCATTGATTACCTGAACCAAACTGTGATAAAAATGTTATAATGAGCTCATTGTCTCAAGCCATCCATTGAACTAGTATGATATCATCCCACTCACACTGTAGGTTTGATTCAAAAAAGGAAATGAGTGAAATGGGCATTTCTAGACGACTACAGTATTTTCTACATGATATTTAAAAATCCTTGAAAACCTACATGAAACCCATGAAACTAGTCACTAGAATAAATACAATAAAATATGGAGAAAATATAGACAATACCTCAAAAGTCTTTTAAAAATTAAGGTATTATTTAAATACCTTTTTAAAAAATCCCAATGGATATTTGTACTTGTGAATTTTCCTTTGCTGCAAATACACCCATGAAGCTAAGAAAACTTTTAAACACCTTAGGGGAATGAGTCACTGGACCTGAGAGCTCAGGGCTTTATTGTCCTGCGGACACCAAGGTCCACTGACATAACATGCTTCACAAAGAAAATGTTCTATATCTTGCTTTATCATCCGTAGTGTCTGGTGTCTTATGGCAGTTTGGAATTATGTCAACTGGACACTCCTGGCTAGAGAAGAAGTTAAACTTGTCAATTAAGTTGCAGCCAGATGGCACTTCCTTGAGCTCATAAACCTTTTGCAGAAGAGCAAGGTGAACTGAGATATCTGTTTCTCTCTAGCCCTTTGCCTTCCTGCCACCTAGGACTCTGCTGTCAATTCTGGGAGCTGTTGGCACCCTACCATGTTCCCATTATCTTTGGATCCACGTGATTTTGCACCCACCAGTCTCTGATTTTACTGATTCCTCGTTCACCATTCTGCATCACCAGCATGTGGCTACGTAAGTCTGAAGAGAGACTTATGGGCTAGCATCGGACGTAGGTTCTTGAGCTGGGCTGGGCTGGAGTGCCTTCTGGATGTACAGTTGTTTCTTGATATAAAACGCTTTCTTATACTTAGATGAGTGTCACTGGATTTGTTTTTCTACTCAACCTGGCCTAACACATCTTAAAAGTTCAAGAGGCCATTAAAGATGCAACTATTGCATAGTGGTTACATGTTGCGCTGCTAACCTGAAGCCGTTGAAAACCGCCAGACCCCAAGTGGTCAGGTCTGGAAAGGGCGTAATCACACTAGGTAGGTTCATGCACCTTAGAAGAATCAACCATTTGAGATCAAAAGTACAGCATTGACCCAAGGAACAAGTTCAGAAGGGTCAGGAAAGAAGAAGGAATGAAAACAGGAAACCCAGGGATAAAATGGGATGAATGATGTAACATTATGAGGCTGGTAATCAGTGAGATGAAACAAAATGCATATGAATTGTTGAATGGAAAACTGGTCTGCTCTGTAAACCGTCACACAGTTCTCAACAAAAGTTTGAAGAGTGATAGAAAAGTATCGTAATTAAATTTTTTCATGCATCATAATCCCATTTAAAAACACAGAATGCATAGTTTTACAGACAAATTCTAATAAACTTTCCAAAACAGATAAACTCTCTTATATAAGTTGTTCCACAAAAATAGAAGGGAAAAAAGCCAATTCATCATATGAGTCTTTCATAAACTTGATTCCCAAACCTAATAAAATTCAAAGAAAACATAATATATAGGCCAAATTCACTTAAGGACTTGCATACAAAAATTCTAAAATTCCAGTTCATTTAATCCAGCAGTGTATTTCAAAAACAGCACATCATGATCGGGAAGGGGTTATACCAGGATTCAAGAATGGTTTAACATCAGAAAATCTACCAATGTATTTCACATTATTAAGGTACTAAATGAGAGATTTGCACAAGCGTAGCATTTGTATACATAAAAAGAATTTGATAAATACTTAGAGAACTATGCTTAAAAGATATTCCCTTAATTTGATTAAAAGTAAAAAAATAAATTAAGAGAACATACATAAAGAACAAAGTTTAGTTCATGCTATTGAAAGCTTTAACAATTGTACTTGTAGTTTCTGTTGGGCTATTCTTACTCTAAAGAGCCGTAGTGGTGCCGTGATTGACTGCTAACCAAAAGGTTGGCAGTTTGGATGCACCAACTGCTTCAGGATTATAACCTTGGAAAGTAGAAGCAGTTCTACTCTGTCCTACAGCATTGCTATGCGTTAGACGTGATTCCACAGCAAGGAGACTATTTGTTTTTATTTATGATCTTTCTGCCATCAGGGATGGGGTCCTTGTTGACAGCTAGTCAGCCTGAGATCCAAATTCATAATCTGATTCTAGCCTTTGTTTTGTCAGCTCACCCCAACCTCCTGAAGGAGTGTTCCCAAGAACGAAGATTCTGTGGTGGAGATTAGAAGACAGAAAATGTATTAGCAAATGTTCTCAAAGTCAACACCTCGGGAGGAAGAGAGCCCAACCCTATTGGACAGAGGGACACGATGGACTGTAATGTAGTCTCAACAAAGGCTTCAGTTGCCCCAGGTGGAGCTGGGCTTATGCCTCCAGCACAACCACTTATTGGAGGGAAATTTGCCTTTGGGAAGGGAACCTGAACTTGGGGGGGCTGTTCTCTTCCCCCCAGAGTAATGGCAGGAGAGGGCTCGCAGTTGAGGACCATCCTCTAGGAGAAGGGCCAGCCTTGAGAGGAGTACATCATTCCTGAAGGAGAAGCTGGATGATATATCGCCGCATCCACAGCACAACTACCGAAGATACACCGAGCTGCACTGATAGATAAACACCAACTTACAGCCATGAGATCGGCAAGGATGTGGGGAAACTGAAAGCCTCATATATAGGAATGTAAATAAGCACAGATATTTTGGAACCAAGCTGGCTGCAGTCAAGAATTTTAAGTAAACATATACTCCGTGACCCAGGAATCTCACAAACTTCTCACACAAGTCTGTGAAGGGACATGAATAGAAATATTTCTCGCAGTGCTCTTTGGCATATATTACTTTACAACTTACATAACCAAAATGTTACAATTCCAGTTATGGAACCCTATGCAGCATTTGGGAGGGCAGAGGAAGAAACTGTATAAAGACAGAAATATGAAAAGATATGTTAAAAGAGAAAGAGCATCTACAAAGGACTGTGTGAAAGCACACACAAGAGAGGCGTCTGTAGGTCTTTACACCGCCTTTTACGTAAATGGCAAACAGAAACCAGACAGCACATTCTCAACACACAGGTTGACATGCTGAAGGGTCGATCACGAACCTAGCAGCATGAGCGCCAGTAGTCGTGGGAGTCGGGAGATGGAAAGAGGGGGAAGATAAAGGCAAACAGAAATAAAACAAAGAAGTGACTTGCATGGACTGATGAGTTTCACAATCTCTTGCACAAAGGTCCAAAATGAGACCATAGTGAACATATTAGCCATTTGCTGAAAATTTGCTCCTACCTAAATCGGATTATGCGTAGCAATAGGGAAAAAAATGATTAGGAGAGCGTATCTAGAGAAAATGTCTTCAGTTGAGAAAGCACCTTAGAAAGGCCCAGCTTTCTGCCGCCTCTGACACATGTGGGCATCCTCCGTTTCTGGAAAACAGCAGGCAGTTCACAAATGTTGAGTGGACAAATGTGCACATGAGTGAAAGGGGCGGGTGAATGAACCGTTGATTTAAATGACTAACTGAAGACAAGAGAATGGCAAGGGGGTAAGGTTAAATGATACTCTGTGGAAGAAACACCTAAGTGACCACGTATGGAAATGAAAAGAGATTCTTCTTTTTAAAAGACCTACAAGAGACAATTAATTGTAAAGGAAGAAATTGCTCTCTGATTGTCCGAGCTCCTATGTTCAGTGAGAGGGCACTCGTTGCTTCTCAGACAGTCTCCAAACAAAGCCAGTTACAAAAGGCTATTACATCCCTGATCAATCCTCTTCTTTCTTTCTTTGTCTTTCAATGATACTACATCAGAAGAAAAGGAACATAAGCACCCAATCTTCTTACTACTCGATCTTACGATCTTCTTACTACTTCTTACTGCTAATGATAAGAGCTCCTCATGACATACTTTCTATATGAACATCGTTCCCCCAAACTCTTTTTGGTCTGAAGCATCTTTAATAGTTCATTCTAAACCCATCTAGCACCATCTCTCCACTGTCCACAAGACCTCTATTTGAAGTATTAAACAGCAAAGACGTCATTTGGAGGAGTACGGTGTGCCTGACCATTTTCAATCACGTCCTATGCGTGTGACAATCAATGAGGACGACTGAAGAAGAACGGATACCTTTGAATCATGGTGTTGGTGAAGAACATTGGAAGTCTTGTGGACTGCCAAAAGAGCAAGGGAATCCGTCTTAAAGGAAGTACAGCAGGGATCCGCCTTAGAAGCCAGGTAGAGAGATTTTATCTTCTGTACTTTGGAAATATTATCAAGAAAGCCCAGTCCCTGAAAAAGGACAGCATGTCAAGTAGATGGATTGACGCAGTGGGTTCACACGTAACAACGATGATGAAGAGGGCCAAAGACCAGGCAGCGTGTTGTCCTCCTGGACATGAGGTTCCCTGAGCCAGAGCCAGAGATGACTGAAGGGCACCTAGAAACAGCCACCAGAAGACTGAGGTACATACATAACTAATAAGGGAGATTCACTTCAATAATTCCATATAGAAAGAGAGAGAAAATCTTAGCAATAGAGACTGATTGAAAATTGGAACCAAGGATTACAGACAATCAAAATACTAGGTAATGTGCTAGATGAATGAAAAACTCAAGAATAGGGACATGGTGCCTTATCCACAGAAAACATTCAATAAATATTTATTATTCCTGACTGAAATGCATTTGTTCAAAGAAGAAAATAATATTTTTATACATTGCTTATAATTGTAGTTTCAGGGGGTGGGGAATCAATAAATGTGCCTCCTACAATGTTTCAAAAATATATAATTAGTCATGGAGCACATAACAATCAAGTTTGTGTGGGTTGAACATCTTCCCATCTGAGCAGTGAGAATTCTGTTTTGAAAAGAGATGAGGAAAGTTAATTGGTAACTCACATATTGTCCAGATTGGGAAATTTTTTATATTCAGAGATTCTATTAATAAGCACCATGGGACAAGCATCATGAAGGGATGATTCCAGACAAACCAACCCACCCTGTGGTCATCCTATCTTTGACTTGCAGAGCTGAAGACAAATGCTATGAATCCAGGGAAATGCAATCACCAATTTCCTCCTGCATGAGTCATTGTCACCGAGACAATGATGACTCAATGCCTCAGGGTGATTCCAAACCAATGGAAAAGACAGATGTCATTGAATAAATGATTGAACTTCACCATCATGTTTTCGTTGGCTTGTAACCAGTATTGGGTTCTAATTCACTTATTTTTCACTGATTCAGTCACAAATTTCATTACCTGGTTTTACTATTAAACTTTAAAAATAATTTACCTCTTATTATTATCATTATGTACTTCTCAGAAGTTTTAGAAACCAACAACCATTTATTACTTTCAATTTCCCCTGGTTTCTGATACCAACATTCCCTCCCCCACCCTCTGCCCAGTCCTCGTTTTGCTACCTCTCTGGCCATCCCCAGAGGTGTTCTTTCTCCATCTGGTCCTTCTCTTTTCATGCTGTATATATCCTCTGGGAAAGCTCATGGGTTTTGCAAGCTTCAATTGACAAGTAATTATAGCTGACTTCTCAACTTCATCTCCAGTTCAGCCCTCCTTTTCCTGAGCTCTGTATCTATTGGACATTCCCACTTAAACGTCTCCCAAGAATTTCTCAGAATTGAATATGAATGCAATATGTTCCAGTGTGTTCATCCCTTCAGCACTTGCCCCTAATCTACTCCTCCTCAGTATTTCTACTTAATAAGTGACCCCACCATGAAGCCAGAAACTCCTGGTTCTTCCCTGATTTCTTCCTCTTTGATTCTTACATCCATTCAGTCTCCAATTCCTGTCAATTTTATCTCCTAAGTGTCCTTTTCTCTCCATTCCTATCGTCGCCAATCTTGACTCGTTACTACTCTCGCACAAAGCATTATATATCCAGTTCCTGTACCGCCAAACTTTGCTCCCACCTCTCCCTTTCTAGACTGAAGCAAGAGTGATTTCTCATGACAGAGACCAATTCGTTTCTTTCTCTGCTTAAAACTGTTCTCTGGCTAACCACTGTTCTTAGATGGAGTTCACACAACACAACTTACTTTTACCTCCACGCTGGCACTTACTATTCTCAGGACTTCTGTCTGACTCCCCAATACAGCAGCTTCTCACTGTAGGGCACATGCCACTTCATCTGGCTTCCTTCTACTCAAATCTAATATCCTTACGCAGTTTATTCTTATCCCCCAAATTTATGAGGCAGTCTCCCACGTGATCCCATAAAGCACTTTCCTTGTATTATGTTGAAATAAGTAAAGTTGTCATTGTTATAATAACAATCCATTAAAAGTATATTCATATAGTTGAAGTTAGTACTACTTGTGCCAGCTAGGTTGTAAAGATCCTACAGGCAGAAATCAGGTCTATCTCACACACTGTTCCTACATAATTCTTGGCACACGGTAAATGGTACTTGTTGAATGCATGAATGAAGAAATACTTAACTATGTTTTCTGGAAAGTTCCAATAATGATTGTAACTAACCCAAGCTGCAGCTGTGATCATTTTGTTGTTAATGCTGATACACAAGGGTCAGTCAAGAAGTAGTGCGACTGGGGTTCCAGTGTATGCATTGCATTTATTCCAAACAAAACGTGTTTAAACACGCCACTGTGATCAGTGGAGGACTGCAGACAAGTCCTCCCAGCAATCTATCTGTCTTAGCCTTGTTATGGTGCCTTCCAAATGGAAGTTCAAGCTGAACAGTGACTTCCCCAGGCATCTGCTGGGCTGGTTAAATTCCAGGCAGAGAGGTCATCTCTGAAGGCCATGGTGACTGCTATTTGGAATCCCAGAAGCTTATTATGAGGAAGTTAAAAAGCAAGACAAAACAAAACAGAAAACTTGATGAGAAATGGTGAGAAAAGTTGCACAAGGAATTGTTTTCAATCCCAACAATGCACCTGCTCATTTTTCAAGAGTAGCCAGGGCTTTCCGATGAGATTTTTTTTGTGATACCTTTCCTAACTACTTGCAGCCTTGATCTTGTCCCTTCAGGCTCGCTTTTGCTCTCAAAACTCAGAGCACTGAAAAGGAACAAGATTTGTGTCCCCCAAGAATCCCAATGCTGCCATTTTGATGTGGTGTGATAGAGGAATGTAAAATTCTCTAAGGAAGGGTTTAGAAAACAGAAATGACTACCATTGGGTTGATTCCAACTCATAGCCATCATTTATAGTTTCTGAGGCTATAAATTTTTATGGAAGCAGATAGAGTGGCTGGTGGGTTTGAACCACTGACTTTGAGGTTAGCAGTTCAGTGCAAACATCACCCTCACAGGTGTACAGTCTTACATGGAGGATATATCAAGTAGCAATAGCTTCACATTTTTATTTTATATTGTTTACTTAAGGTTTCTATGATTTTTCAGCAATATCCTCATATTTCTTCTATTAAACAATATCCTTTATGTAGTCTGATTAAATAGTGAATAAATATGTTCCAAATAACAAGCCAAATGACCACTGGTAGAAAATCAGATAAAGAAACTCTGGAATATACATGCAACAGAATACTACGCATCTCTAAAAAACAGCAATAAACCACGAAACACTTCATGACATGGATGGACCTGGTACCATTATGCTGAGTGAAGTAACTCAATAGAATGACAAATATTATATTGAGGCCAATACTATAAGGATAAACAACAAAATGAAGGCAGGCTTCTGTTATCCAGCCATGTAATCTTTTAATCCAGTCTCCCAAGCAAAGAGGTAATAAGCCTGTCTAGTGCTCATGAACTATCTATCACCCCCCCTTTATTTGCGCATCTTAAAAACCACGTTGAGAGCGGAAACCTCACCTCCGCTAGAGTCAGTTTCTCAACATGAGGGAAGAGGGAGAAGATCAAACAGTTGCTGCCATACAGCATTGTTCCAAGGTCACCTTCAATCAACAGATATTTCTACAAGAGTGATAAGCCAACATGACTGGAAATTCAAGTCCAGAAAGCAGGAAGGGGACAGGGTGTCCTTTTCTGAGAAGGCAATTAGACTTCTGTGGGTGGGTAAATTGGGTGGAGCAACCTGTCATTGGGAAAGTAAACATTTAACAATACTTATATAGGACCCAAGGGAGAATACAATTGATACTATGTTCCTAAATAGACATTTTTAAACCTAATTTTTACCGGCCCTTGGTAATCCAGGCTGTGTGCTGTTGACTGCTGGGATGTTAGACTCTGCTCTTCTGAGGTGCACAACCTCCATATACCCCACCAGAAGTAGTCAGGGTAGGCGTCCCTCTACATGGGCTGTACTTTATCTTACACTCACTTCTAGTAGATTTAAACACCTGACGTGCTACCTTGGGGTTAAGGCTGAAGTGCCCTAGTGTGAGAATCAGCAGATGAGCACTCTCTGAATGAAAGTTATAGAATTGGTGATCATTGGACTTTGGTTTGGATCTCTTGCTTTGAGGGTGCCCAATGCATAGTGGCTACCATGTATTTACTATGTTAATGCTCTCTGTGTTTTTGTGCGAAGTTGATGGACATCCAGAATGAGGTTTGTCATCAATTGACATTTCACCTTTTTTGAAATGAAAAAACCACTCGTACACTTGAGTTTTTCCCATAGTGTTGTTCTTGTAAGCTGTGTTCAACATCGCAACACTTTCTGCAGCATTTTTCCAGAGCAGGAACCACAACGTCACAGCTGCAAGCTGTTCTCTTAAATCAGCCATCCTAAGCAGCGAGGTTTGAGTGAAACTTTTATGAAAAACTTCACTGTGACCAGAGAGAACCTTCCCGGTGTATTCCACTGGGTGCACTAATTCAGAGCGAGATGCTCCATGATCATGTAGCAGGAAAAAGGCATTCTAGGAAAACTGTGCTCTGCCTAGAACAATTCTGGTTCTGCGGGGGAGGGTACCCCCTCATAGCCCTACTTGATCCTCCTCTAATGAAAAGATCATTGAAGATATGGGTGCTATAGGAAAGTGTGGTCAAGACACCCGATAGTGTCCTGCTATCAGAAAGAATAGCATTTGGGGTCTTAAAGGCTTGTCTCCAAATGAGTAGCCATCTAATTGAGGCATCAAGTGAGTCCATGTGGCAGAAGCACACTGCCTGTGGGATCCAAAGATTATAAATTATAAAATCCAAATAGAAAGGAAGGACTAGTATCAGATCTTACATTTTGAATACCCCATTTGCAAAAGGCAATGGATGACAGTGGAAACCCAAAATCCACTTGCAGTGTCCCCACACAGATAAAGCCTCTATGGAATCCCCTCTGACCATAGTCCAGGCATCTGAGTAGCCTTGCTACCAGTTCAAGAGTATTGTCTAGTCAGTTATGATGTCGTTAGGTTAAAATGTAACATCTTATCATTTGATCTCCCTTTTGACTCATTTGAAAACTTATTTAAGTTTTCATTATTCTCTGCTTTCTCTTCAACTGAGGTTTTTCTCTGTTTTGTTTTGTCACGATTGTGGTTTTGTTAGTTTGGGGTTTGTGCTTTGTACGATTTCCTGAATATGAAATCCAGGATAGATATATCTACAGAGACAGTAACTGGATTAATAATTACCTAGAGGCATGGCAGAGGAGAGCCTGGGGAAATGGGGAGTTAACAACAATGAGTAGGAAAAAGAAGAAAATGTTCTGAAATTGACTGTGGTGATAATTGCACAGTTCTTGCTAATATGATGAACTATTAAATTGTGTGAATTATATGCCATATAGCGAGCTATAGGTATAGCTATATCCCACATTCTTAGAGAAGGTCCCCTGTTGGTACAGTGAGTTTTATGTGTTGGGCCGCTACTTTCAGCCCTTTTGTGAGAGAAAGATGAGGCTGTCTGCTCCCATAATGATTCACAGCTTCAGAAACCCAAAGAGGAAATTCTACTCTGACCTACCGGGTCACTGTGAGCTCTTAGAGAGTAGTTCATGCAAGGTGATCAGCAGGCTCTTGGTCTATAAGCACCAACTTGAAGTAATTTTCTGAAGAGCCCCAACTGTCATGAGAAAGGAAGAAGAAGGCAGGGAAAAGGAGACTCAGAAAATTCTCATCAACTCTGAAGTTGTTTAGCCCCGACAGGAAATCCTCTCTCTAGTGGCACCTTGAGAACGGGACCACTGCAGGTCTCATTTGAAAGAAACTTAAGAATGGGGTATTTTCAATAAGGATCATGCAAAAGGCCTATCACTTTGGATATTGGCTAGCTCCTCAAAAGATAAATATGGGCATGTGAGCACTTTGCTAATTCCCATTAACTACGGCACTCCTGGGTGAATTGCTGCATTAATGAGGAACTCGTTGCCTGTACCGTGTCTGCAAACAGAGGAGTGTGTCTCAGCTTCAGTTCTTTTGACAAGTGTAGTTCTTCTTTCAATATTTATGATCATACGCCACAGCAGAGGAGCGCTCAAGAATATTTTGTATGAGTAATGAAGCTTTGGTAATATGAGCCTTCACTCTATCTTGCTGCTGTTAAAGCTTACAGAGGAGCAAGGTGAAAATTTAAGGTTTTTGTAGATTAGCGAACTGGGAATTTGCAGGATTCCCTAAGATAGAGTTCTAAATAATACAATGAAAATAAATATCTACAAGTACAATTCCTATTTTTTCAAGCTCTTTAACAGCCCTCAGAAGGCCCAAGATAAACCACAAGGAAAATGATAAGAAATGAAGCAGCTAATGATAACAATAATTACGATAATAATATTGCTTATATAACTCTTTATGGATGTGTCTACACAAACATGTGAGATGGATGTTGAGACAATTTCTAAGTAATGCAGAACAAATAGCTTACAAGTGTGTGCAGAGAGAGGCACGGGGAAGGGGGTTCATGTAGTCGGAATCTTCCAAATGGGCAGCCTATACTGGTCAAATGCCCTAAATGATTTCTCATCAAATCTCGGGGTGGGGGGTGGGGGGGGTGTCCAAATCTGTTTAATCCCAGTTCTGCACAAAATCTGCTCCTGACTTTGGCCAAATCCTTTAATCTCCCTGAGCATAAACTTCTTTGTGTTGAGCAGAGGGAGACAAAAAGAGTTTTGATGATTTACAACATCTGTTCTGGTCCTGGAGTTTCGGGTTCTATGGTATTCGTGATTGTAGATCCAGAGTCACGTATTCTTCTTTGTAATCATTCATTGAGCAGCACTTACTATATGATAAGGACCGAGGAGAAGTTCATCCATAAAATTGTCTGAAGACAGTATTATACTATTTACCTGAAAGTCCTCTTTACCTCCACCTCTCGCGGGCCACGCAGACCCCCTGGTTTCCTCTTGTTTGTCGTTTTTCTTCATCAGGATCACAGAGAACTATGCGGGTGTTTATAGGGTGCTCTCCGACCCAAGGAGACTTTAATCATGACATATGGGCCTTCCTCCTTCCTTCTTCCTCTCACCAGGCATTACTGCCCTTGGCCCCCAGATTCACAATTCCTCTGCGCTTTCCCATCTAGCATCAGGCACGAAGGCAGCAGCCTCCTGCCCCTCAGGCAGGGAAAAAGCACTGGTCAAGGCCAAGGGCGCTCCACGCCCACTAGCTGCTGGCTAGTTTTGAGGATTGAGAGGTGAGCCAATGACTCCATGGACTTAGTACAATGACATCAAAAAGACTATATTAATTAACTTTGTTCAATAATTAGTAAGAAAGGCCATTTTCAGTTATTCAGACCAAACACAAATAGCAATTCCGCATGAGAAATAAAATGAATGGGAAGCCCAGAAGACGAAAAAGACACATGATAAATTACCGGAATCTGCCAAGGTGAGGTTCTCAGTTATCTCACAGTCTTAGCCAACCAAACTAAAAGAAGGGGCAACAAAGCTCACCTGAGAAACGGTTCACTGCCGTGAGGAGATGTGTGCAGCTGCCAGCCTGCTCCTGAGCATCACACTTAAACAAACAGTTCTGTATTTCAAAATGCATTTTATCTATTCTTTCATTGGAAAATGGTATGTGAGACTCCTTGGCCTAGTCTATGAAAGACTTGTGTTCACATTACACTCTCAGTTATTTCTTATAACACCATTATCCTCATTAATAGTAAGAAATCATAGGCAACTAAAAAAAACATGGTTATGTTCAGTCATTCCACAAATATTTATGAAATGCCTATGAAAGGGGATGCTCTATTTTTAAGAGAAGACTATAAAACAGAGACAAAAACGTCATGGCACCTGACATAGTGAAACTCAGCGTTTATGGAGAAGACAGATGATAAACAAATAAATTCAAATATATGGACAGACACACACATGTTCCCATTTGATTGCATTGAGTGAATCTGCTGCACAAAGTCTCCTTTAAAGTGTTGAAAAGTAGGGATGTGACTTTGAGGACTAAGATGAGCCTGATCTAAACCATGGTGTTTCCAAATGTCTCATATGCAGGTGAAAGTTAGACATTGAATAAGGGAGACCAAAGAAAAATTGATCCATTTGAATGATGGTGCTGGCCAAGAATATAAAAAACTGGCCTGTCAGAAGAACAAACAGATCTGTGAAAGTCCATCCACGACGCTCTTTAGAGGAAAGGAGAGTGAGAATCGTCATCACGTGTACTTTGGATGTGTCAGGAGAGGTCAATCCCTGGAGAAGGACATCTTGCTTGGTAACGCAGTGGGGCACCCAACAAGAAGGCCCTCGGCAAGATGGATTGACATCGGGACTGTGCTGAGGGGCTCAAACATAGGGACAGTTTTGAGGGTGGCACTGGGCCTGGCAGTGACCCATCCTGCTGTAGATGGAGGGGCTATGAGTTGGAATGGACTCAAAAGCACCTAACAACAACATTAACAACAACCCACACACATATTTATATATATAATTGAACATGGTGAAGCCGGGATTTTCTGAGAGAAAATAATGGGGACAAGGTAGGGGGCATCTAATTAAGGAAAAACTTCCCTGAGGAAGTGACAGTTGATCTGAGACCTAAGGGCTGAGAACGAGGTGGTAGGGGATGCATAATTAGGACACACGCTAACTACCAACCATGCTGACACTGGAATGGGCTTGGCAGATGGAGAGAAAGACCTTTGCATGCAAATGGAGATTTACATTTTTAAAAGCTGCTTTGTTTACAGCACTAAAATGAATCTTTGGTGATTTTCGGGCAGAAATAGCCTAACGAGGTGGGAACACATCTCTGCTCAGGTCTGAAGAGTTGGGTTTATTGTCAAGGTTAGAAAACTCATCTCTGAACAGTAAGATATCTGGCTTCGTGTAGATATTTGTCTTATTTTCATTTCAAAATTATTTCTAAGGGTCTCCAAAGACATCTTTCTTTTATCCAATATTACACAACCCTTATAGCTCACATTGCTTTCATAGCATATTAAGTCGTTTCTTTTTATCCTAAGTCAGACTGTGTGTGTATGCACATATCTACATTATAACGTACAGACACCGCTGTATTCTGTGTAATTTTGAACACTGTTAGTAAATGTTCCTTCTTCTCTCTTTTCTCGCACCTATGAGAGTTCATCCTATTTGCAGAAAGGTCATTCTGAAGAATTTACTCATCTTCTGTTCACATCTTTTTACTAGAAAAATCACCATTGAGAAACCATACCTATATAAAGCCAGTTGCCACAGTGAACTCGGACTCCTGATACCCTTACGCGTGACACAGCACAAATGCACGCCACAGGATTTCAGTGGATGGTTTTCTGAAATAGATCATCAGGCCTTGCTTTTTTTTTTTTTAATTAGGGGTTCATACAACTCTTATCACAATCCATACATACATCAATTGTGTAAAGCAC
>NW_022111300.1:11770617-11772478 GCF_000313985.2 Echinops telfairi
AAGACAGAGCAAAACCAAGCAACAATATACAACAAAACAACAACAACAATAAACCAATGACACACACACAAAAACACAACAAGAAAGAAAATCTTGTAGTTAGTTCAAGGACAGTTTGTTGCCTTTAGGAGTGTTTTCCAGTCCAGTCTGTTGGGCACCATGACCTGGCCCCAAAGTCCACTTTCAGCATTCCCTGGGAACCTTGCCGCTCCATTCCCTTGCTGTTCTGTTGCACCCCATTAGTGTTTTGCTGCAGTGCAGCGGGATCAGATTGGGTCCAATTCCCACACTGAGTCTCCAGTGTAGTCCCCTGTAGGGTTATGGGTCAGTAACGGACATCATGTCTCAATGGGGCTGGCTATGTGGTCCTCGCTGTGGTCTGGCTGCTCTAATCGGGAACCTCATCCTCATGGCCTGATGGGCCAGGATGTGCTCCACTCTCTCCTCTTCCCCGTTCATCTGCTCCTGTGTGCTCCGATCAGATATGTCCCTCTCCCGGTGCTGCAGATCCAATGCTGTCCTTTAAAATAAATTATTCTGGGAGGAGGGGTAGGTGTCCACGTAATAGTTGGGATTGGGGCCGGCTCCTCAGACCTCTCCACTGGTTCCCTACTCCATGCCAGCATGTTGCATTCACATCTTGCAGCACTGGGTTGAAGTCTGGTCCCTCTTTCCCTGTAGAGATATAAACAATACCCTCCCCTTAGGTGGGTTAGTGCCCTGTGCCCCCGCTACCCAATTCTTTTTTATTATTTTTTTTCCTTTCCCCACCTCCTTTTTAGTTGTCTATCATATGTATCCCTGTATTTGGTCTGGTCCCTGCCACATTACCTGGTCCTCACCCCAGGAATGTTTGTATACAGTAGCTTTTTCCCTATGCCCCTTTTGCATTTTTTTTTTAATGACTACCTCAGTGGACTCATGTTGTACTTGTCCTTTTGTGCTTGGCTTACTTCACTTAGCATGACTTCCTCCAGTTCTTCCCATGCAGCGATGTGCTTCATATGTTCATCACTGCTTTTTAGCAATGCACAGTACTCCATTTTATGTATATACCACAGTTTTTTAATCCAATCGTCATTTGAGGGAAATTTGGGTTGTTTCCAACTCCTTGCAATTATGAACTGTGCTGCAATGACCATTCGAGCACAGATGTCTGGCCTTGCTTTGTTTCTTGCCTCTTCTCGGTACATGCCCAGTGGGGGGGTTGCTGGGTCTTATGGTAATTCGATTTCTATTTGTTTTAGATATTGCCAGATCGATTTCCATAGTGGCTGTACATACTTACAGGTCCACCAGCAGTGGATGAGAGTTCCTGTCTCCCCACAGCCCCTCTAACACTTGTTGCTTTCTGATTTTTTTAATTGGGCTATCTTTGAGGATGTTAGGTGATACCTCATTGTTGTTTTAATTTGCATTTCTCTTATGGCTAAAGATCGGGAACTTTTTCTCATATGTTTGTTGGCTATTCGGATTTTTGCCCCTGTGAAACTTCTGTTCAGGTCCTTTGCCCAACTCCTCAGTGGGCAATTAGTTTTTTTCTTTTTGGAAGATAGCAGAGTATTGTAGATTTTAGTAATAAGGCCTTTGTCTGAGGTGTCAATGCTAAATATGTTTTCCCAGACCGTGGACTCTCTTATTACTCTCTTGGTGAATTCTTTCGATGTACAAAGGTGTTTTATCTTCAGTATATCCCATTTGTGAATTTGTGCCTCCCGTGTTTGTGTCCTTCCCTATTTCTGATAGCCTATGTATTCCCTGTGCCAAAGTTCTCAAGTTGGTCCCAATTCCCTCATTGATGGCCCTAATAGTTTGGAGTTTAACATCAAGGTCTGTGATCCACCTTGAGTTTATTCTTGTG
>NW_022111300.1:11773421-11863765 GCF_000313985.2 Echinops telfairi
CTTTTTCAGTGAGATTGTGTTAGTCTTTTCTCCATTGACTACCATGTTGACTGTTAGTTTTTCACGTTTAGCTTGTATTGTCTTGAGGAATTTTCCTTCAATTCCTATCTTCTCAAATATCTTAAACAGGAATTGGTGTTGGATGTTGTCAAATGCTTTTTCTGCATCTATCAATATTATCATGTGGTTTTTATAGTTTTTCATGTCAATGTGACAATTAATACTAATGGTCTTTCGTATGTTGAACCATCCCTGCATCCCTGGTATGAATCCCACTTGTCATGGTGAATTATTTGTTTTACATACTTTTGTATTCTGTTGGCTAGTATTTTGTTAAGGATTTTTGCATAGATGTTCATTAAGGATAATTGTCTATAGCTCTCAATTCTTGTGGGATCCTTGCCCGGTTTTGGTATCAGTTATACTAGTTTCATAGAAGGAGTTCGAGAGTTTTCCATCTTTTTCTATGTTCTGGAAGAGTTTGTGTAGGATTGGTGTTAGTTCTTCCCTATATGCTTGGTAGAATTTTCCAGTGAAGCTATCTGATCCAGGGGATTTTTTGGTTGGTAATCCTTTGATAACCTTGTCTATTTCTTCTATTGCTATGGGTCTGTTGAGATTCTTGACATCCATTGAGGATAATCTAGGGAGGGATTGTTTTTCCAAGAATTTGTCCATGTCTTCCAAATTTTTGAATTCATTGAAGTACAATCCTTCATAGTACTGCGTAATTATCCTTTTGACTTCATTAGGGTCTGTTGTAATGTCCCCTCTTTCATCCCTTATTCTTGCTATTGAAATTTGTTCCCTCCTTTCTTTGGTTAGGTTTGCCAGCAGTCTGCCTGTTCTCTTTATCCTTTAAAAGAACCAACTTTTAACAGCATTAATTTTCCCATAGTTTTCTTATTTTTCCTCTCCTGAATGTCAGCCCTGATTTTTATTATTTCTTTTCTTTTGCTATTAGTAGGATTGTCCTGCTGACTCTGCTCTAGTTGTTGTAAATTTTGTGCCAGCATATCAATCATGAGTCTCTCTTCCTTTCTCAGGTGCGCATGTATTGCTATGAAACTTCCTCTGATAACTGCCTTGGCTGTGTCCCATGAGTTTTGGGATGTCGTGTTTTCATTCTTGTTGCTTTCTAGAAATATCTTAATTTCATCTCAGATTTGTTCCAGTACGCACTCCTTTTGCAGTAGAGAGTTATTCATTCTACAATTGTTTGCTCTTGTTTTCTTCATCTTCCTTTTGTTGATTTCCAGCCTTTGGCATACTGATCAGAGAGAGAGATCTGTATGATAATGTGCTTAAATTTATGTAGATTCACCTTATGCCCCAGCATGTGGTCTATCTTCGAATATATGCCGTGAGGGCTTGAGAAGAATGTGAAATAAGTTGTATTTGGATGAAAAGCTCTGTAAATATCTAGCAGGTCAATTTGTCTAATTGTACTGTTTAGATCTCTAGCCTACTTGTTGAGTTTCTTTTCCTGTGATCTATCTTTCTCGGAGAGCGGTGTATTGAAGTCACCCACTATAATTGTTGAGACTGTGGTTTCTTTTTTCATCTTTTGGAGTGTTTGGTTATCATATTTAGCTGGTCTCTCATTCGGGGAATATATTTTACAATGCTTAGTGGTTGTCGTTCTACCATTCCCTTGAGCATTATATAGTGTCCCTCTTTATCTCTTTCTATGGTTTGCACTTCGAGGTCAATTTTATCTGAGATTAGGATTGCAACCCCTGCTTTCTTTGAATTGCTGTTTGCTTAGTAGGCCTTTCTCCAGCCTTTGATTCTCAGCCTATTTTTGCCTGTAGCCTTGAGATGTGTCTCCTGTAGGCAGCAGATTGCTGTGTTGTGTTTTCTAAGCCAGTCTGCTAGTCTAAGTCTTTTAATGCCTGAGTTCAGGCCACTGATATTCAGGGTTATTATATTCATCTGCAGACTCTATGATGTCATCTTATACCTTTTGTGTTTGGTGTTTTCCTACTTTCTTTTTTCATTGCTATGTTGTGCATGTGTGTATGTGTATCATTCTTGAATTCTTTCCATCCTTAAGCCAATGCTATCTTGGGTCTGTTTTCTCTTTGTTGCCCTCTGGGTGAGGTTGTTCTATGTGGCAGTCTTTTATTTATGCTTGGTGAGTGTTGTTCTTCTGCCCATACTGGGTTGGCAAGGATCTTTTGTAGGGCTGGGTTTCTTCTAACATATTATTTGAGTTTTTCCTTGTCTGGGAAGGCTCTTACTTCTCCATCTATCTTGATCGATAATTTGGCTGAGTAGATTATTCTTGGGTTTGTGTTGTTTTCCTTCAATTTTTGGAATAGGTTACTCCCCTCTCTCCTCTTCTTCATAGTTTCTGCTGATAGGTCTGAGCATATGCTTATTTGGGAACTTTTATATGTTATGGTTTGTTTTTCCCTAGCTGTTCTTTTGATTTTCTCCTTTTCCTCAAAGTTGGATAGTTTGACTATTATGTGTCTTGGTGACTTCTTCTTGGGATTCAGTTTAGCCACTGTTCTTTCAGCCTCCTTAATGGTTGCCTGGTTTTCATTCATTAAGCTGGGGAAGTTTTCCTCCAAGAATTCTTTCACTATTGTTGCAGATGACTTTGTTGTGTCTTCCTCTGGTAAGCCAATAATTCTAATGTTGTTCCGCTTCATAGCATCAGACATAGCTCTTAGGTTTTCTTCAGCTTCTCTGATGATCTTATTAGATTTTTGTTTGCATTTGTTAAAGTCTGCTTGGCTGTCCTCCAAGTCACTGATGCGGCTCTCTGCTTCCTCCAGTCGATTTTCGAGGTCTGTGTATCTGCTACTGGTTTTTGTTATCTCCTCCCTAAGCTCCAGTATTTCCCTTTGGTGTATAGCCTTTATCTCCTCTATCATTTCATCCCTTTTCTGTATTGTTTCCCTCATATCCTGTATGACTCCAAGCAGCATTCTGAAAATTTCTTTCTGTGGCAGCTCAATGTCTGCTTCTTCTATGCATGTCATTATGTTCGGGACATCTTCTGCCATTGCCTTTTGTTTCTCCTGTTTTTTTCATTGAGGTCATTGGGGCTGATGGCTGTTTGGTTTTCATTGTTTTAGAGGAGCCAGGTGCCATTTTCCAGGAAGTCGAAGAGCAGTGGCTCTCTCTGGGAGACTTATAGGAATGCTTCTTCAAACTGCCTACAGCTAATTTCACTATGGAATTAACCTACCACTTTATCCTCCTGTGACTTCCCCCTCAGGGGAGTGCCCCAGAAGGCTGGTGGGTTGCCTGCTTTGGTGTTGGGGAGGTTGGCCAGAGGTTCCTGAAGCAGCTTGTAACGTTGATGTGTGTATGCCGAGCTGCCTTAGGCCCCCAGGCACACAGGAAGGAATTCCCTGGTAAGAAGTTGAGCAGAGTATCCCCTGTTGGAGGTCGGCAGGGCTTTCCCCTCCCTCGGGCTAGCTGCACAGTGTGGAGCTCACCTAGCTGGGTGTGGCGCAGGCGTAAATGCCCTAAGCTAAGAGGAGTGGTCTGGAGGTCAGCAGTGGAGTGTGAGAGAACAGGAAAGAGATAAAGAGGGGGAAATTTTTTTAAAAATAAGCCCTGTGAGACTGTGCAGGGATATAGAGAAGAGAGGGAAACAAAAGTAACAATGTAGTTGAACCCTGATCCCTGCCCATGGAGCTGCAAGGGTTTAGTCCCTGCCCCGAGGCAGGCGGCGGCAAACTGTGTCTGTGTTGACATTAAGCCCCCTTATGGGCTCCAAATTGTCCTGGCTCCAGCAGAGATAGTGGTGGTGCTAAGGTCAAGCCCTAGCCTGCCTCCATTGTGGTAAGCCAAAAGCCCCCAGCCCCTCAAAACCTTGTGGGTCTGTGCCTACTTATCTTTATAATGCTCCTCCTGCATTCCAGCAGTGTTGAATTTCCCTCTAAGCAACTCTCCTGGGCTGAATTCTGCGGAGTCCCTCTGGTATGTGTTACTCCATCGCCATCTTCCCATAATGCCCAGGCCTTGCTTTTGAGGTGTCTCTGGATAGACTCAGGCGTCCAGCCATTCCATTTACTGCATACCATTTTTGTAATTTGCACTACCCAAGGATGGATGGATGGATGGAAGGAAGGATGGATGGATGGACTGATGGATAGATGAATAGGTGGGTGGGTATGTAGGTATATAACCAGACAAGAAAATAAGATGATGGGATTTAGACTTCCATCAATTTTCTAGCCTCCCAACACAATTCCATCTTTTTCATATGTTTGGCTTCACTTGTCAAATGGGCTAAGTGCCACCCATGAAATATTCCCATAGAAAAATTATTTAACAATGCAAGGCATTATTTTGCTCTCTCATCATAACCTTGATAATTTCCCAAGGCTGCTATTTCTGTCCGTATCCTTTGTTTAACTCTGGCCTCGTGCCTCACTTGTATTACCAGTACTACACGTTTATTTTACTAGTCGAGACCATTTGGTAATCTCTCTTCTCTTTTCTTATGAATTACCACCACATGCTCTCCATATGAACATTTCTCTCCTACATTTATTCATTATTTTTTCAAAGACTTTCTCATTTAAATCCAGGTTCTTTACCTGAGAAACAACAAATGCAGCAGAGGTGTTCCGGAAATGCCATATTGCTTTGATGTCATTATATAATTATAGACATATTACATTGGTGATTTTTCTGTATTTACCTGCCTGTTCAATTTCCATCTTGCTTCTCTATTACCATATCTCCGCAACCTGCTTATAAAAGCTGTCAAAATAGCACAACATATAAACTCAGAGCAGGTCAATGAACTGTTTCAGCTGCTTTTTCTTCTCATTTCCTTCCACTCGCTTCAGGAATCCTTGGACTTCCACAGGGGGAATAGCAAAGTCCTGAGGGCACATCCCTTTGCGGTGCCTTCTGCATCTTAGTTAGTGCTGCTTTCCACAGGCTACGAGTGACACAGCGCCCACTCAGGTCACTTGCAGCATATTCACAGTTGCCAATGTTCCCCACCACTTCACCAGCATCTGAAGCCCGTCAGCAGAGACTAGAGTGGTGCGGAGGATGGCTCAGCAGTACCATGGGGCAGACCCCATGCCAACATGTGGAGAATGTAAGGAGACCAAATTTGGGGTGCCCTCAATTTCTCTCCATTCTTCACTTAGAATTAAGGAAAAGTCTGACATACAGTAGAGCCAGATAAAATCCCCTGAGAACAAGGTTTGGTAGATACTGGAATGTTGTCAAAGGATGGCTGCAGAAGAAAATGTCTTCCCTAACCAACACTCCAAACCCACTATCGCGGAGTCAATCCCAAGTCCTAATGACCCTATACCAGAAACCCAGACGCGCTCGGACTCATTGTGACCCGATAGGACAGAGTAGAACTGCCCCTGTCCATTTCTGAGACTGTAGATCTTTCTAGGAGTTGAAAGCCCCATTTTTCTATGGTAGAGCAGATGGTGGCTTTGAAGTACTGACCTTGAGGTTAGTAGCCCAGCATATAACCCACTACGCCCTGAGGGTTCCTTATAGTAACCCTATAGCAGTGGTTCTCAAGCTTCCTAATGCCACAACGCTTTAATACAGTTCCTCATGGTCTGGTGACCCCCCAACCATAAACTTATTTTCATTGCTATTACATCACTGTCATTTTGCTATTGTTATGAATCAGGCAATCCCTGTGAAAGGGTCGTTTGACCCCCAAAGGGGTCGCGACCCACAGTTTGAGAACCCTGCCCTATAGACTAGAGTAGAACTGCTCCAGGAGGTTTTCCAAGCTATCATCTTTATGCAGATTGCTCCCTTCCTCCCTCGGAATGGCTGCTGGGTGAGAACTGCTGGCCTGGTGGTTTGCAGCTAAGTGCTCGAAGCACTGCACCTGGGGGCACGTCTCTGTTTTTCTGCAATTGTGTTTTTGGGTTCTTTCTAAAGTCCATTGACTATAATGTCACTGCAATAGGAAGGTCCTCCTTGGGCCCTGGATGACCTTGAGGACCTTTTCCAGATCTTCCCTTCTGTGGCACATCCTTGGAGACCTTCTCCTACTTGCCTTCCCTAATTAGCTCTCCCCTCTTTGTCTTGCCCTGTCCTTAGGCTCCCCGAAGTCACATCAGATTCAAAGCCACCCTATGTTCAACAAAAGGAAAGGCCAGCCATCCCTACTCCATCCTCCTGACCACTGCTATGTGTAAACTCATTGTTACCAATCCCACAGAGGGTCTTCCACTTTTGCTCTGCCCCCCCTACTTTACCAAGCATGATATCCTGGTCCAAGGATTGGTCTCTCCCGAGGAGCCCTGGTGGGTTGCTAACGATAAGAAGGATGGGGCCTTCTACCGCCGGTAAAGAGCTGCAGTTTCAGAAACTCACTGAGGCACTTCTACCCTGTCCTACAGGCTCTCTATGAGTTGGCATTGACTCGAGGGCAGTGAGTGAGATCTCTCCTATAACATGTCCAAGACACATACAACAAAGTGTCTCTACCCTCACCTCTACGGCGCATTCTGGTTGTACTTCCTCCAAGATGGATTTGCTTATTCCTCTGGCTTCTTGAGGGTGTTTCATTTCCCCACCAGCCCCATCATTCAACTGCAGCCATTCTTCTTCAGTCTTCTTAACCCTTGTCCAGCTTTTCACAGGCACGTGAGGAGGGTGAGGATCCCAAGGCTTGGGTCAGGTGGTCCTTAATCCCCAAAGGGACCTCTTGGCACTTTCACACGTGCCACTCTTCATAATGTGTTCAGGGTCTAACTTTTCAGAAATGGACTGCCTCTTCTTTCTTCCTAGTCTCTTCTTAGTCTGGAAGCTCCCCCCAAACCTGTTCCCCATGGGCAATCCTCCAGGTCTTAAGAATACCATTGGCATAGCGTCCATCCTCACTCCAAGCAAGTCACAACAGTACATCAAACTGATCAGATGCGTGTGTGCACGCATATGGTAGGGGTGGGGCTGGGGGTGGGGGTTTCCCTTGCTATTCTCTTATGTTCCTTGCATCCTGTTATAATAACTTGTCATTATATATTTATGTACTTGTTTGGGTGGTTTGGTTTTTGTTTTGCTTGGAGAGCCTGTTGTTAAGCATTGCCAGCACACCTCTGCTCCTAATCACATTTCCTGCTGTTTGTCTTGTTCCCACGTAGCGGCCATGAATCAGGGCCAACTCAGTGGCAGTGAATAGCAAGAGCTCTCTGCTTCGCGTGGTATCTGCTGCAGCAGTGGTAAAGGTGGGTCCCTCTTGGCTTCAGCTCCCACTGATAATTTGCCTCTCAGAGATCCCACCTCCAGGTAAACATCCTTTCTTCTGCACCAGGGGAACTTACTTCCTCATGTTATCCCCCCAGCCCTGAAGATGGCGGTAGAGGGTGCCATGCCTGGGTAGCTTCTCAGTTGTCTCTGAGGTTTCACAACTAGTCCAAAATACTTGAAACTCTCTTCTCATATTAAACTTCCTGTTTAGAGCCACCTGGAGAGGGCTGCTTTCTGGATTTGATTGCAACAATGGCCTCCATCTATCTCCTCCACGCAGCAGAAGGAGGTTGCTAAGCTCTGTGGCTTCCACTTTCTAGCTGGCTGGCTCTCGGGCTCTCCTCAAATGCGATGTTCTCCGAGGGGCCTTTTCCTCTCACTCCTTTGAATTAAACCTTCCTTCTTTGTCTATTTCTTATTACTTTTATATAGCAATAATAATTAGAATGATCACTGTTAGTTTACTTCTTATCTCTTAAAACACCTTGTAAGGATACATTTATTTACTTGTTTACTTGTGCAATGGCTCCCGCCCCTGTCCAGCTTGACATAATTTGCACTTCTTGTTCAAGACACTCTCTCCAAACTCCTGTTCCAATGTTTAGTCTGGAGTGGGGTAGATGATGCACACATATATATACATGTATATGCATTAAATGGGTGAATGTGGATTGGATATGCCTACCATCAAATCCGGTTACTGTCAAATCCATCCTGACTCCAATCCTGAGTTTATGTGTGCTGAAATAGAGCCACGCTGCAGAGGGTTTTCTTTTCTTTCTTTCTTTTTAAATCATTTTATTGGGGACTCATCCAACTCTTATTGCAATCTATACATCCATCCATTGTGTCAAGCACATTTATACATTTGTTGCCATCATCATTCTCAAAACATTTTCTTTCTACTTGAACCCTTGGTATCAGCTCCTCATTTCCCCCCTCCTTCCCCCACCCTCCCTCATAAACCCTAGATAATTTATAAATTATTATTATTTTTTCATGTCTTACACTGACCAATGTCTCCCTTCACCCACTTTCCTGTTGTCTGTCCCCCAGAGAGGAGGTTATATGTAGATACTTGTGATCGGTTCCCCCTTTCTCCCCCCATATTTCCCTTACCCTCCTGGTATCTCTACTCTCATTATTGGTACTGAGAGATTTATCTGTGCTGGATTCCCTGTGCTTCCAGATCTTTTCTATACCAGTGTACATCCTCTGACCTAGCCAGATTTCTAAAGTAGAATTGGGATTATGATAGTGGGAGTGGTGGTGGGGAGCATTAAAGAACTAGAGAAAAGTGGAATGTTTCACCATTGCTACACTGCACCCTGACTGAATCACTTCTCATCCCCGCCTCCCTTCTGCAATGGGATGTCCAGTTGCCTATCCATGGGCTTTGGGTCTCCACTTCACACTCCCCCTTCCTTCACAATGATATGATTTTTTTGTTTTTTGATGCCTGATACCTGATCCTATTGACACCTCATGATCACACAGATTGGTGTGCTTCTTCCATGTGAGCTTTGTTGCTTCTGAGCTAGATGGCCGCTTGCTTATCTTCAAGCCTCTAAGACCCCAGATGCTATATCTTTTGATAGCTGGGCACCATCAGCTTTCTTCACCACATTTGCTTATGTACCCGTTTTGTCTTCAGTGATCGTGTTGGGAAGGTGAGCTTCATGGAATGCCATTTTAATAGAACAAACAAAGTGCACTGAGCACTCCAGAGGGTTTTCAATGGCTGTTGTTGTTGTTGCTGCTGCCGTTTAATTTTTCAGAAGTAGATCACCAGGCCTTTCTTCTGAGGTACCTCTAGATGAACTCAAGTAGACTGTGTTAACCATTTGAACCACTCAAGGACCCCTGGATCCTCATAGTTATCATTATAATACTTTGGAGCTAGTTGCTCCTCAATAAATGTTTGTAGATTTAATTAATATGTAATTAATTCTGAAAATTTTACCGGTAGATCCATTGATCCTCTAGGATCTATAATATTCTTCCATGGAAGTGTACACTGATTCGTGTACTTTTTTTTTAATTTACCTCCAAAGAACCTTCATGGTGGCACATTAAGGAAGATGCTCCATGTGACCTAAAGTAGGCCCTAGCTTGGTGTGCCCCAAATGATGACAGCTCAAAATGGAACAGTGTCCAGGCAAAGACCTTTACAACTAGACTCTTGCACTTGCAGTGTTTTGTGCCTTATGGCTATTGTTGTTGTTGTTGTGTGTGTGTGTGTTATAACCCCATACTTCTTTTTTCCCTAATCTAAAGAGGACTCAGTTATCAAAGGATGAGAGCAATCGTGTGTTTACCATTTCCCTTGTTTTAAACAGCTCACGTGTCTGGATCGTGTTACGGGCTTTCCATTCAGGTCTAAATTGGTCTTTGTAATGCTCTGCACTCCATTCTTGTTCTGTAGTCAAGAGCAAGCCTCCAACGAGCACAGGGGAAGTCGATCATGCATCACTTTTCTTAACTTTCCAATTTCTATTTGCTCCTTTATTCTCCATACTTCTCTGTCCTCTCTTTTGTTTAAAATCTCATTTAGCATTCTCTGGAGGGGAGAACACGAGATTACAATCTAACGATTGTAATGAGAATGGGTTAAGTTGGTGCCGTTTCCCATTTTCATTACAATCTTGGTGGCAAGAATAATGTAACAGAATTTTTAATGCCTCATATATTACACGAACATTTTCCCGTGAGTTCCGGCTCCTTTTCGGCGGACAGTGCTGCTGCCGTGTGCTGTAGGACTCTGAGCTTTTTATATTCTGCATTATAATCAATTGGCCATTTCACCCCTTCCCCATAGATTACAGTCAAACAAGTGAAAAAATATTTTGATCTATAGCATACCACTGCATCTCATGACTATAAAATCCTACCACCAGCAGACCAACCTAAAAAAAAAAACCCACCCAAACCCACTGCCTTCAAGTCAATTCTAACTCATAGCAACCCTATAGGACAGAGTAGAAGTGCCCCATTGGGGTTGCAAGGTTGTAAATCTTGACAGAAGCAGACTGCCACCTCTTTCTCCTGAGGTGCAGCTGGCAGGTTCAAGCTGCAGAAACTTCTGGTTAGCAGTCGAGGGCTTTCAAACCACTGTACCACGAGGGAGCCTGCCCGCAGACTGATAGCTGCAAAACCCTGGTAGCCCATGATTCACCTTGGATAGAGGCAAGATCCAGGCCCTTCTCTGAGAGGCACTCTGGGAGTTGTAGTTCTGTAAGTTAGACACACAGAGTTTGTTCATTTGCTGTCAGGAGCTCATAGGGATTTGGATTTTAAATTTGAAAATGCTTTCCCTTGAGATGTAAAGACTCACGAATTTTTTTTTTTAACTCTACCAGCAGTCCACAGACCAGCAGGAAGCTTAATATGAGAGCTTATTGAAATCTCAGGTCTAGAATTTTAAGCCACAGCCCAGACCCCCTGAATTAGAAACTGCATTTGAACAAAGTCTTGGGTACTTGGTGGGCACTTTGGAACTGGAGAAGTCATGCTTTAGTTTCTTAGAGGATGGACACTTCTGGAAATAGCTCCTTCCTCGCTGAGTAACCCCGCCAACACAAGTGTCCTTCTCTGGCTTTTCAGAATCCTTGATGAGGCCACCCCCACCTAAGCATTTTTACGTGCCTCTGTCAATTTGGGCCGCTAACCACAAGGTCAGTAGTTTGAAGCCGCCGGCCACTCCATGGGAGAGAGCTGAGGCTTCCTCCTCTCTGAAAGAGTTACAGTCTCAGAAGCCCACAAGGGCAGTTCTGCCCTGTCACAGAGGGTCGCGATGAGTAGGCCTCGTCTTGAGGGTAGTGAGTTTGCTTGTTTGCCTTTTGGTTGTGTCTATTATCAGGAGCCCCGATGCATGGTGATTAAAGCACTCCGCTATTAACCCAAAGGTCTGCACCGGTATCCCACCAACACCCCACTGGAGAAAGACATGGCCGTCTGTCCTATAGGGAGGCCGAGTCAGAAGTGACTCAACAACGATGTGTTTGTTTGGTTTGCGTCTGTCACCACTAGTTTTCCCGAGTTCCATTTTTCTAGGGAACTGACACGATTTGGCAAACGAATTCTCAAATGGTCCTTAGAGTAGAAATTCAAACCGAACACCCAATCTGGCCCCACCCAGTCTATCTTGACTCATGGCCAGCCTGTGTGTTACACAACAGAATGAGACCATAGGGATTTCAAACCTCGCTCTTTACAAAAGCACAACACCAGGCCTTTTATCCCCTCAGTGCTGTTGGGTTCAAACCACTAACCTTCAGGCTAACAGTCAAGCACAAACATTTCATCTGGGTCTCAGGAAGTGGTTCTCAACCTTCCTCATGCCGCGACCCTTTCATACAGTTCCTCATGTTGTGGTGACCCCGCAACCATAACATTATTTTCGTTGCTACTTCATCACTGTCATTTTGCTACTGTTATGAATCGGGCAACCCCTGTGAAAGGGTTGCTCAACCTCTAAAGAGATTGCGACCCACAGGTTGAGAACCACTGCTCTAAGTTCTTAGCTCTGGAAATACAAGCTACAGAGGGAAAGTCAGCTACCTGTCTTCTCTAGGCCTCCGTTAATTTTGTTTTAAACTCTGATAATCGTCCTCGCACCATTAGTGAGTGAGTAAAAGCAAAGTGGGAGTTCCTAGTGGTGCCAACAAGAAGGCGGACGGTCCATGTTCGCCCCGAGGGACTTGAAAGAAAGGCTTAGTGATGTGCGTTGGCAAGATTGTCGATGGAAACTCTGTGGAGCATCGTTCTACACAGGCTCTCCTGAGCTGGGACCACAGCCACCATGAATGGAAGTAAAGGAGGTGCCTTTTACACCCACATCTATCAGCCTGTGGCAACAGGCTGCATGCCATGGAAGGAAGGGTGAGCAGGTCTTCAAAAGGGAGGTAGCTCAGCGTCATTGGTAGCCAACTCTCCTAGCAACCAGCGGAGGAAGGAGAGGGGAGGGGGGCAGGACCTAGCAACAATCAACTCTGCACAGAGGTGCTACTTACCCCTTCCTTATTAGAGAGACAAAAGCCTGAGGCGAATCAGAGTCTTTGGCTCATCCATAGCAAACAATAAAATGAGGATTCAATCAGACCCCCTGGAAAGCATTCAAAGTATTCCTCACCCTGGTGCATATCAAGCTTCGTTTGTGACACCTGTCACATTCAAACCCATCAGGGTCACTTTTCAAGGCTTGATCACCTCACAGGCACATTGAAGCCTCAGATCTGCTCGCATTGGCCCCTGACCCTGGGCCAACCCAGACAGCTGCTCCTCCTCAAGTCACCCTGACCTTAGTCCCGGCTACTGAACTTCATCTTGTTCCTAGCATTCAAGCCCACCATGTGTTCCCATTCCAGTAACTGCTGGTGCCTGATTTTCTGCTTTCTTTCCTGACTTATTCCCCAGGGTCCCTTGGGGCTGGCTTCCTGTGTCCCTGAGTCCATTCAGAGACTTGCCTGATCACCAGTCAGTCCTGTGACTTCCTGCTGCCCAGTGACAGATTCCCTGGACCACTTGCCGCCTGCCTGCCCACCTGCTTGCCTGCGTCTGCACCTTATTGTCTGCCGCCAGACAGTTCTTCTCCCAGAGGAGTGGAGGGAACAGATGGAAAATTCTTAACAAAGTGGTATAAAGAGAGAGAATGCCAGTTAAACTGCTGTGGAAAATGAGGGTTAAACTCCTTTATTAAGAAGGAAAACTTGCTAAAGATAGAGGCCCAGAGAAAAGAAAGACTGGCAGCTGAAAACTGTGCTCTACTTCCATCAGATGACTGCCCAGCCCAGCTCACCCTCACGAGCCAGGGTTAAGGAGCCCGTGACAACTCGCTGTCTCAGGTTCCCTCTGGGTGCACCTCCCTTGCAGCACTATTATCCTTGCTGAGACTTAAAGGTATCTATAATACAAGGGGGCCTCAAGATGTTTGTGAAAAACTCCCACCATCTTTTCATTTCATTTTTCCCTAAAGTTTTTGAAGCATATTGTAGTTTCTTAACCTAAGCCAGATACAGAATACGTATTCCACAAATAGTAACCACACCTGCTGTCGTCCCATGGCCCCATGGGCGAGTGTAGAACTGCCTGGAAGGGTTTCTTGGCTGTCATCTTGAAGGAAGCACACCACTTGGCCTTTCTTGCCATGTTGGTACACTTTGGGCAAGTGGTGCAACACAAACCACGTTCACCATCCAGGGAAGGTCAGTGGTTTGGCTCCACCAGCCACTCCGTGTCTAACTGATATGGCAGTCTGCTTCCGTAGAGATTTCCAAAACAAAACTCACTGCCATCGAGTGGACGCTGATTCCCAGGAACCCCATCGGACAGGACAGAGCTCCCCCGATAAGTTTCTGGGACTGTATGCCTTTATGGGAGTAAGAAGCCCAGTCTTTCTCCTTCGAAGCATCTGGTGATTTTGAACGACTGACCTTTCACATCACAGCCCAGCACTTAACCACTGCCCCGCAGGGCTCCTCATAGAGGTTGACACCGGTGGGAACCCTGTATAAGAGGTTCCGCTGTATATCATACAGGTTCCACTCTGTATGGTAGGGTCGCTATGAACCGGAATCTACTTGGCAGCCATGGGTAGAAGTAAAGCTACCTGGAGATTAGCTTCGTTTGGGGAGAAGAGATAGTGTGCATGTATTATACAAGTCTGGGCTGGATGAGTCGCTGTGGGAAAAAGCAGTAAGATAAGGAAAGGTGGGAGCACCAGCAATGGGTGAGAGGAGCCCAGATCCGAAAGCGGAGTGCAGAGTACAAAGGCGAATGCTGGAATGGCAGCCTTGGGACGGAGAGCTTAGAGACCTTGGTGAGTGGTTGTGGGGGAGAGGTGGGATCGGCTGAGGAAAGGCCAGAGAGCAAGAGGGAGTAGGCTGTGGTCTAGGGAATAAATGCACCATAAAGTGCCTGAAAGCCAGCCCAGGAGGCCACCAGAGCAAAAGTACACGGGACCAGAAGACTGGCGCATGTAATTGGAAGGGCAGTGAGGGAGGCTCCGGAAAGTGTTCAGAGGGGCTCAGAGACAGAGCGCAGTAGGGAAGTCCATAGAGGCGGAGGTAAGCAGGCAGTCAGCTGTGACAGAAGAGGCGATGAAGAAGCATAATAATATAGAATGCTATTGCAAAACAACAGCTGGGAACAGGGGATTAATAGTGAAGGGATAAACACTAGCAATAAGGGACCTAAATATCATTAAAATGCACAATCGTTGATAGCAGTGAAGTCAAAGTCTAGAAACAATTAATAAATTAACAATAACACAAAATATCGAGCGAACAGAGGGGAAAAAACGAGGTTATAACAATGACCGTTCTGAGAGCAAAAGGCAGAGGTTCTTGGAAGGAGACAGAGGGTGGGATGAGTCAGCTGAAATACCAAAATACAAGCTCCCAGGGCCTGTTGAGTAGCCCAGAGAAAAGCAAGGACAGATTCTATCCGACTGCAAACAGATGGGCAGAAGAACAGGAGCAGAGCAAATGCCCTCTCAGCCTCCCCTCCAGGCTCAGTCCTCAGGGCTTCTCGTCTGGTGGTTGCGCTTGTCATGGTGGGGGTGGTGGAGTCAGCTGCAGCTCATGGTGATGCCCGCATAATAGAACCAAACGTTGTCCTGTCCCTCACTACCATCAGGCTTGTTGGAAATGGTATGGATTTGAGACCATACCCAACATGCAGGTATGCCTCGCAGTTCAATCTGAGAGATGGGTAACCAAGAACTACTCTTGCCATTACTGTCCATTAAAATGGTCTCCCGGACTGAATGCCAAATTGGCCCAACAATGGAGCGCAGTCATGCTATCCCTTGATTTGTGTTGTTGTTGATAGAGGTCCTTGAGTCAGTTCCAACGCATAGCAGCCCGATGTACAACAGAATGAAATCCTCTCCCGTCTTGTGCATCCTACAATTGTCCCGACGCGGAGCCCATTGATGCAGCCAGGCCACGGTGTCGGTGTCGATCCATCTCCTTGAAGGCCTTCCTCTTTTTCCGATGCCCCTCCACTTTACCCCACACAATGTCCTTCCCCAAAGACTGATGTCTCCTGACAACCTAGCCAAAGTATGGAGATAAAATCTCGCCATCCTTGCCTCTAGGGAGCCCTCTGGCCCTACTTCTTCCAGGACAGATTGGTTTTTCCTTTTAGCACTGCATGGTGATTTCAAGATTCCTCACCAGCACAACTTAAATGTGCTTTGATCTTCAAGGTAGCCAATAAAATGAACTACTAAAGGAATTGTCAAAAAAAAAAAAGCAGGCCAGAGAGCCCATTCTTGTATCCAGGTTCTTCCCACTCTCAAGTCTGGCCCTCCACCTCAACACTCCTTTGTTAAGAGGTTCTGGGAGCCAACTGGCGTTGCCCAGCCCCATGAGCTTCCCCAGCAGCTGGTGCCACTGCCACTGACGATGGTGACAGGCTACCTTATCATCCTGCCAGATCCTCACACTCAGGACAGCTTCTATGCTGGTGGTTGGTTTTCAGTAGCTGTCCTTTTCTGGCAGGACCACAGTCCTTGTGAGCTGCATCTTCCTAAGTCTCCTCCAACCCTTAGTGCAGGGAATATTCACTCCATTAAGCAAGAATTAACCGAAGAAGAGTTGTTTTTCCTCCCACCAATCAGATAGTTAAACACACACACACACACACACACACACACACACACACACCAAGCTGGGAATCATGACAGTGAAAGGAAGAGGGAAGGTAGTTGTTTGTGGTTGTTGTTGTTAGCTGTCAACCCCCATTTCTTGGTGACCCCGAGGCACCCTGAAACAAAACACTGCCCTTGCTTGTGCCAGCCCAAGGGTCAGTTGCAGATGGGACTATTGTGATTATTGGGTTGTCACTGGCCAGTTTTTAAAGTCAACTGCCAGGTCTTTCTTCCTCATCCAGCTGAGTCTGGCAAACGGCTGATCTTTTGGTTAGCAGGGGTTTCAAAAGGTTCATCCAAAAATTCAATTCTGTTTCATTCCATTTTCCCACAGATTTTTGAAGCCCCATTCAGAATGAGAACATAGCTATGCTTCATGTCATTCGTATGTGTATGTGGAGTACGTGATATGTAAAATAAATCAATTACATTTTGTAGCCAAAAAGAGAGAGAGAGAGAGTATTTTCTGGGATCTACTGCTATAAATAGAGGCCCCCTCTCAAAGACCTATCCTACATAGACGGCAAGTCCAGGGTACAAGCTCCAGCCCAGCTCTTCTGACTTCCCTACGTGACTGGGGAGCCAAAGCTTCCTTGGAAGTGAGCTGAGGCTGAGGCCAAGTTTGTTCAGAGCCTAGCGCACAGCATTAAACCCTGTGCATTGAGCATGCCTTCACCGTGATCATAAAAATTAACATCCATTCTGGAGGCAGCTAATAGACAGATGGGGTGACCTTTTCACTTCACAATCGAAATGATTTGCTATTGGATAAGCAATTTGTTTGTACTGGATTGGACATGAGCTCATTGATTCCAAGTTCGCTAAGTTTGATACAATTGACAGGCGAGGGGGTTGTCTTTTTATGGTTTGTTGGTGACATTACTGAGCTTGTAGGCAGCTATCAAGAATCCATTTCCTGGCCTTTTCTCACACCCAGGAAAGCCATCTTGAACAATTTCACAGTGAACTCTGCCCTTGTGGGATTCAAAAGCAGTAACAGGTGAAAAGCAGAACTGGAGCTGTCATTCTCAGCAAAAAAAACCACAAAAACTGTAATACTGGACTGCAGCAATTGGCACTGATCCTTCTGGGAAGGGCATCAAAAATGGCACTAACGCATGTCCTCCTCAATAGTGACCCCATCCCAGCAGTGTGGTGGTTACACGTTGTTTCCGGGAGGGCAACTTTCTTCCAAATATGGAGATGGACTATCACCCAGGTCACGTGGGAAAATTTCATAAACTCCCTCAGAGTGTAGCTCCCTTTTCCTTCACGCCCAATCTCTTACAATCACTCACATTCTAAGCCCGTAGGGCTCAAGAACAGGGAGCGGCTGAAGGCTTGTAGTCTAGTTCTACTTCTGCCGCCCATTGCTTTTGTAATCCTAGACAACTCCCGTTCTACCTCCAGTCCTTGGCTGCCTCCCCAGGGAATATGGAGGGAAGGGGCGCTTGCCCTTCCCACTTTGTGGGTGTGCTTTAGAAACTAAACGAGTTTACAAAGGAGAAAGAGCATTGACCAGTGTATCCTATAAGCACAGGATGCCTTTTGCTAGTCCATATTAGAGAACGGCTCTACTAGGAGGGAATGAGAGATCACCATTCTAGTCTACTTCAGTGAAATCACCGAGGCCCAGTGACCAAGGTCCACAAGCTAGGTTGTTTAGCTGGTCTGATTATGCCCTGCATTTCTTATCAGAAACAGCTGATATGTTAGTATCCCAAAAAGATCAGTCCCAAGTATGCAGACTGCCAAAATCATTCCGATATGCCCAGCCCTATCCAGTCATTTCCCACGATGCCTTTAACTCTGTAATCATTCTTGCAGGAGAAAGAGGAGCCTTGCTACTTCCGTAAAGAGTTACAGTCTCAGAGACCCACGAGCCAGCTCTGTTCTGTCCTGTAGGGTCGCTGTGAGTCCACTCAATGGCCGTACGTTTGGTTTCATTTATTGATCTTTGTTTTGTTGTTATTCTTTGACTTCACAAGGTGTATTACTCTTCTCTCATTGTCGTGTGGAACAGAGAAGCCAGGGCATTTTGCTGCCCCTGCTCACCTGGCACACTCTCCCCATCATGGCTGCTTCTCAGGGGTTCCTGCTCTTGCTGTCAGTCCCTCCTGTCAGTCCCTTTTCCCACTGTGTTCCAGTCTCTGTGGGCGCCATCTCTTCCTTTGTCCCGCTAGCTCTCGCGGTGCTGCTGCTGCTAATCTGAGAGGTGAGTCACTCCTTCCTGTAGAGCCTTTTAACTCCTCCAACAACTTTGTATGTTTTGTTATTAGTTTGTCATCAAGTCATTTCTGAGTCATAGCTGCCCTCTTGTACAACAGAACTCTGCCCCGGCCTGCCCCGGCCTCTGTTATAATGGAGCCCGCCAGGCCAGGCCACCTCCTGGAGAGTCCTCTTTATTTCCTGACCATTAATTCGCCCGAACATGACGTCCTTTTCCAGGGGAGGGTCCCTCCTGATGCTATGTTTAAATGTGTGATCCAAAGTCTCTCCATCTTTCCCTAGCTTCTAAGGAGCAGTCTAGCTGTTCTTCTTCCAAGAGCATTCTTTGTCCTTCTGGCTGTCCATGGTACTTTCAACATTACAAATACATCGGTTCAAATATGTCAGCTCTCCTCCAATCTTCCTCATCCCCGTCCAGCTTTCTCATTCATACGAGATGATTAAAGACACCATAGCATGGGTCAGGAGTGTCTTAATGCTTAAAGTGGCATCTTTGTTCCTTAACACGTCGAAGGGATCTTTTGTAGCAGGTTGGCTGTTTCCATGAGCACTGATTGTGGACCCAAGCAAAACTAAACACTTGACAACATCACTCTTCTCTCCAGTCAGCCTGGTGTTCTGGAATAGTCCACTCGTGCAGATCGGGGGTTTCTTTGCATTGAATTGTGATTCAACTGAAGACTGAAGTCTTTGATTTTCATCAGCAAGTGTCTCAAGTCCTCGCTGCGTTCCACAACCAAAAGCGTGTCATGGGCCTGAAACGTCCTCCCATCCTAATGTCCCATTCTATTTCATAAAGTCCAGCTTCTCAGATAACTTGCTCAGCACACAGATTGAATAAGAACAGTGAAAGCACACTGCGCGGGTGCACGCTTGTATACTTAGTTCCCAAAGTAAAGTCCCTTTATTGGCGGTGCTGTCAAGTAACCATTGGACTGCTCGCTACTTGATTGTACTATCAACTAATATTCTCAGGTGAATTATTTCCTCGAAGTCAGAGACCAGCAGCTGTCCTTGAACTCAGGCAGTTCAACCACCAAGCCTATGCCCTTTACCATGATATGCTATTGTTTCCCACAGAACAAGACTAAACTAGAGAGTCTCCAAGTCTTCTATTAATGTTAAATATATTTTATTATAATATATCTAAAATGAAACATGTGGAACTTTAAACATCTTTAACTATACGATTCACTGACATTAATTATATCCACCATCTTATACAATCATCACCACTAATCATTTCAGAATATTTTCCATTACTCCAAATAGAGAGTCAGTAACCTTGATTCAAGAGCTCCCTATTGCCCTATCCTCTGATGCCCTGGTTGTCGTTGTTGCTCTGAGGAAACATCCAGTCCGTGCCAACCCACCGTCAGTGACCCCACGCACGAACAAGCCAAACACTGCCCGGTCCTGCTCCATCCCCACAACTCCTCCGACGCTTGAGACCATGATTGCAGCCACTGTGTCAATCCATTGCCTTGAGAGCCATTCTCTTCTTTGCTGCCCATCTACTTTGCGACATACCATGTCCTCCTCCAGGGACTGGTCTCTCCTGACAACACGTCTGACGTATGTAAGACAGAATCTTGTCACCCTTGATTCCAAGAAGTACTCTGGACATACTTCTTCCCAGACAGATCAGTTTGTCCTTTTAGCAGTTCGCGGTATTTTCAATATCCATCTCCAGAACCACAGTGCAAATGCATCCACTCTTCTTCGGTCTTCCTTATTCACTGTCTGACTTTCATATACGAGGCAACCGACAATGCCATGGCTTGGGTCAGATGTACCCTTGTCCTCAAAGTACCACCCTTGATTTTCAATACTCTAAAGAGGTGCTATGCAGCAGGTTTGCAATATAATACATACATATGTGTGTTGTGTGTGTATATATATATGAATTCATATATATATATATACGCAATATAATGCATACATATGTGTGTTGTGTGCACATATAATGCATACGGTGCATACATGTGTTGTGTGTATATATATACATTAATATATTATATATTATATATATTAATTTCTTCATTTATTCTCAATCTTCACCATAAACTCTTTTGATCTCTGGGCTCCTATTTACAGATGTATTGATTGTGGATCTCCAAACAAGACAAAATCCCTGAAAAATTCAACCTTTTCTCCATTTATAATGATGCCAACTATTGGTCCAGTTGGTTGTGTTATTCCAGCATACTAAATCATATGATTTTTCTGGTTCAAAATGGCCAATGCCAGTCCACTTCAGCTCACTAACACCTTGGGTCTTTATGCATTTTCCCATTCTATATACTTCGTAAAGCAGGATCAGATAGAATTTTCCTTTTGTGCCTGATTCGTTCCACTCAGCAGTGTTATGAAAGTCCTTGTCTTATCGGATGATTCAGAATTTCATTCCTTTTAATGGATGAAAATCTTTCATTCTGTGACCACACTGCCCTGCATGTGTCCATTTGTCTGCTGATGGCCCTTGCATCCTTCCTGCAGTCTGACAATTATGGGACAGGCTGCAAGGGCTAGTCATGTACAGGTTTCCATTTGTATCCCTTCTCTCAAGTCTTGTGTTAGACAAGTATAATTAGAAAAGTATTGCTACTCGGTTTCAGTCCATATATGCATAGGCTTATCCCAAGTGAAATGTGTTTAAATGTGTCTCTGTGGTCAGCAGATGGGTGCAGGCAAGTTCTCTCAGTTATGCACTTGGCTTAGCCTCATTCAGGTGCCTTCCAAAGAAAGATACTTTGCTGTGCCATGAAAAAAATTGGGGTCAGGGCTAATATTACATTTTTAACCAAATGATTCCCAAATCACTGGAGCTTGGTGCCAAGTTCAAAACAATAAATTTTAGATGGATCAAGAATTTTAAGGAAGGCCAGAAAGACTTCAGAGATGAGTCAAGAATGGGAAGGCCATCAATATCAAAGAAGAAATCAGTTTGGAATGCCAGAGCCTGGGAGATGAACATGATTCAATTACCACTGATGCTACACCTACTGAAGGTGGGATAGCACATGATTTGGCATTTTCAATTATAATTGAACATCTTGGTCTCAGCAAGCCCTGACTTCATAGGTGTCAACAGTGCTGCACAAAGAACCTTGAGCTCCAGGAGCTAATATTTCCATCAGTCTTTCGGGCAAGATTGAAATGAATGGAGATCATTTTATGGAATGATTCATAACTGGGGATGAGTCTTGGACTTACCAATATAACTCTAAGCACAGAGTTTAATCAACATAGTGGGTGCTCAGATATTTGCTGCGTCAGTTAAATTCAAGTTGGAGAAGTCAACTCAGAAGGTTCTGGCGACTGCTCGGAGAGATTCCGAAGAAGCAATCTTGATAGGATGTCTCGAAGGACGCAGAGCAATCATGGGGGGTTGTTATGAGGAAGTTTTAAGAAAATGGAAAACTGCATTGTTGAGAACAAGGCCAGGAAGGTTGCATTGAAGAAGTGTTTTCCATCCCCACAGTAAACTTGCTTGTCCTTCAAGAAAGCAATGATTTTTCTGTAGAATTTCATTGTAAAACCTTACCCATCCAGCCTATTGTCCCTTTAGACTTTTTATGTATTCCCCAAACTCAAAGAAAATTTCAAAGGAACATGAGTTGAGTCGCTCAATGGGGGGAGGTGGAGAGGGGGTGGGGCTGGACACAACGAGGCACATCCTGTCCTCTTAGGGACACTGTCTCTAGAGACAAGATCCTCTCACACACATCATCAATCAGGAGGCTGCAAGAAATTTCTGTGTCTCGGGCTTGTATTGGTTCATAAAGAGTCAATGATTAGGGCTTAATTACATAAGTACAATCAATCAAACTAATGAATATTTATGATGGATTGTCACCTAGCCTCCTCCATTCTTATATGTGGTCTTGGGGTCTCTCCAAGGGTTATATTTAGGAAATGAGAAGCAAAGGGCAAGCTAGGTTCTTTGTTGCACAATTTTCATTGTTCTTCAAAGAACTCCCATATCCATACCCATGCCCATTAGTCACATCCCCCAGCCTCTGGCTACCACTAGTCTAGTTCATGTTTCTGTGGATTAGCATGTTCTGGATGGTGCCTGTACATGAAGCCATATGTTTGAATATGGTCTTTTGTGTCTGGCTTCTTTCACTCAGCACGATGTCTTCAAGGTTTATCCGTGCCTTTGTGTATGTCAGAATTTCATTCCTTTTCACCACCAAGTAATAGTCCATTGTGAGGAATACTCAACTGCAGGTTTTTGTGTAGGCTTATATGTTCAATGTCATTGGATGTATACTTACAGTGAAATTACTGATCTAAGGTTCAACATTTTGAAAATAAACAGACTATTTTCCAAAGTGATGGCAGCATATTATATTCTTATCAGCAAGTGTGAAGGTTCTAATTCCTCTAAATCCTTGCCAGTGCTTCTTATTATATTTTTTATTTCAATTGTTTTAGTGAGTAAGAGTGGTATCTCATTGTGGTTTTGATTTACATTTCCCTGATTATTCAGCTACCTAGTTATGTGGTTAATGTTAATAAAATAGTTAATAAACACAAATTATTAATACTTATTTTCAGTGAGTGAAACAAGAAATAGCCTATTATTTTGCACACAGAAGAGCATTCAAGTGCTTTGATAAAACCTAAAAAATCACAATGTTAAAGCTAAGGAACCATTCAATTTAGAAATGTAACTGTCAATTTGGACACCGTCCATTTAAAATGCCATCTAACTGATCCAGATCTCCAAATTCTTCTCCCGGCCATCACCTGGGGTCTCCAGCATTTCACCGATTCCATGGAGTAAGGAAAGAAGCCTGGTGACAGAGTTGGTTATTTGTTGGGCTGCCACCCAGAAGGCGACTATTAAATCTCCAAAGGAGAAAGATGAGGCTCTCTGCTCTCATAAAGATTTACAACCTTCAAACCCCACAGGGCAGTTCGACTCTCCTACAGGCCGCTGTGCATTGGAATTGACTTAATGGCAGTGGCTTCTGGAGCAAATATGTCGCTTTGAGATAAGGGTCACTTGACCCCAATCTCCATGGTATTTTCAATTGCCTTCTATGCACCCGAATGCTGAACGATGAATAAAGAAGCCCTAAGAAAACCTGATGGATTTGAATTACGATGTTGGTGAAGAATACTGAAAGTACCTGGGACTGCCTGAAGGACAAGCAAGTCTGTGTTGGAAGAAGTACAGTCAGAATGTGCCTTAGAAACAACAATGGGCGAGCATTTGTCTGAAGTACTTTGACCATGTTCTCAGGGGGGACCAGTCCCTGCAGAATGACACCGGCTTGGCTGAGTAGAGAATCAAGGAAAAGAGGAAGCCATTCCACCAGACGGCGCGAGGCAGGGGCCACCCCAGTGGGCGCACACATGGAAGTGGTTAGGAGGACGGCGCAGGACAAGCCGGTGCTTGGCTTCCGTGCAAGGATGCAGGGTTGCTGAGAGTCAGAACTGACGCAATAGCACCCAACCCAGCAAGATGGGCCAGGTGCTCGCTGAAAATGCCTTCCTTCTTAACCGCCATTGCTAATTCAGTTATTTACACTAAACATTTGATAAACGTCTTCATCACATTCACTGCAATTTTTCATATGATGGACACATTGTACTTTGTCCTCCCAACATTCACTCTTTTTTCATTGATAACCACTGATAAATATCAATCAGTTATTTGCTTCTATAGCACTTTTGTTGTTATACTACATCAATTTTTGAGAGGTTTGGGGAAATGTGGGTATAGTGGACGATACTCTCCTTACTGTACAAGTGGTGGAGACATGTATCCTACATCTGAGCAGACTACATCACAGGAATCTCCGTCACGTTCTTGGCCATGAATAAAGAAGACCTAAGAAAGACAGATGGATTTGAATTATGATTCTTATAATCCTTTGAATTCCAAAGGGTATATGTCAAAATGCAATTGTAACAAACCAGAGTGCAAATTTTTCATTCATTCATTTCACAATATATATTGTGCACATACATCGGGTGCCAAGAAGCACTGGTGGCGTAGTGGTTACATGCTCTGCTGATAATCATATGGTGAGCAGTTCAAAACCATTAGCTGCTGTTGTATGGGAGAAAGAGGTAGCATTCTGCTCCCATAAAAATTCCAGCCTAAGAAATCCTATGGGGGCAGGTCTACTCTTCCTAGGAGTAAAAATGGACTTGACAGCAACAAGTTTGCATAGATGTCTATCATACAGAAATAGAAATATTAAAATATATGTACTTAGAGCCATAGAGCTATATATGCATATGTGTGTGTGCTCGTTACATATATATATTGGCTAAACTTTGTTGGAGGCTTAAAGGGCCCAGCAATGAATCAGATCTTCCAAGTCTTTGTTATCCTGGAGCATGTCTTCTAATGAGCTACTTTCATCAGCTTCCACTGCTGTGGATGGAGGGCCTGGTACCTGGCTCTGCGAAAGTCATCTTCCCTTTGAAGACAAAAGCCAACACAGCGAGGATGACAGGGCTTCAAAATGGAATGAAATCCATTTAAATGAGTATGAGTGGCTCAAGGCCCCAAAGCAATTCACTTTCAGGGCCCAGGGTTTTCCTACTTCTAATTCTCATGCTCGCCCTCAGAAATCTCATGTCCACAGAGGAAGAAAACAAAACAAAAAAGTAAAAACATAAAAATAAACTCATTCAGACAGTCCAGATCATGACCCCAATTGCTGAAACTCTTCTGAGGGGTGAAATCAGAGGGTACATATCTCTAACTGGCAGTTTCTGCACACACACACACACACACACACTTGTGTGCTTTCATACTGGAAATATCTAGCTTCCATAACAATGCCCCATCCCTTGGGGTCAATTCCTCTAACTGCAGATCTCCTTTCTCTTGCTGAGCTCCCAGATAGCCAGCCTGGAGTAGTTCTGAGGTAGCTAAACCTCAAACTGTTCAAAATCTTTGTAAAAGCCTCAATTCCCAGGATATTTCTAGCCCAATTCTCTAAATGTGCCTGTGCTCCCGGGGCATAAATTGAGCAAGACCTGAGGGATCTCTCATCTGATACTTTTTTTGATGGCTCTTAGGAGAAAATACAAAAAAAAAACCCAACTTAAACGACCCACCAAAAACACAAAAACCTTACAGCATTCCCCACCTCCACCCCACACCCCCAGATACAATTAGACTTTCCTGATAAATACTTTCAACACCTAGCATTTGTCACAATTTATTACTCAATCCTCATTAGTGTTTAATGTTTATATTTGATTCTTTATGTTTTCTTCACCACCCTATTCCCAATTGATAAAGAAATACATGCATTCATTCCTTCATTGGGCCATGCAAATCTGGAAAACTGTCTTCTGTTCCAGCGGAGAGACAGGCCTTAAAATTCAAATATGACTTGTCCAAAAAACCAATCTCACTGCCCCTGAGCCCATTCCAACACTGATTCAGAAGGGCAGAGTCATGTGGCCCCTTTGGGTTTCCACAGCTGAAAATCTTTATGGGAGCAAAAAAACTTCATCTTTTCCCATGGTGGTTTTGATCTGTTGGTCTTATCTGACTCACCATCCACTATGCTACCAGAGGCCCGTCAAGATGTTGTATAGGGACCCTTTTATTAAGTCTTTCAGAGGACAAACACAAGACTGAATCATTTAGAGGCGGAATACCATCAGCAGGCCATAATGGTGTCCAAAGGATTGACAGCCACGAGGTTAATTATAAAACATAGGAAACAAAAGAAATGTCCCCAAATCATGATTGACAGCCGCAGACTGTGGAACCAGGAGAGGAAGCGTGACTGGGATCCATACGCTGCTGCAGTGTAGCAAACTTTCCAGGATCGGTTTGAGGCCATCTGATCATATTGGTTGGGACATGTGTTAGAGTTTAAATTTTGAGCACCCCAGTTTGTAAAAGGCTACGGGTGACAGTGACAGTCCAAAGTCTATTTGCAGGGTCACCACATAAAGTAATCCTCCATTGAATTATTTCTGATGATTAACCAAGAAAGTAGATCATCTTGCCCTTGGGCAAGTGCCTCAAAAAAGTAGATGACCTCTAGGGGCTTAAGTGGAGAGCAAATGTTTTGAGAATGATGAGGGCAATGAATGTACAAATGTGCTTTACACAATGGATGTATGTATGGATTGTGATAAGAGTTGTATGAGCCCCTAATAAAATGATTAAAAACAAACAAACAAAAACATGAGACATCAAATAAAATAGATACTGATGGTTTTTTTTTAAAAAGAGTTCATAACCATAACAACAAAAAAAGTAGATGGCCTCTACTGTATCTCCAATAAGCCAGCCAGGGAAGGACCGTCTCTCTTAGGGCCTATCCTTGGTCTGTCCTTGATAGGGATCATGGTCCTGGGGACAGTATTGGGCGTCACATACTCGTGAGTGATGTCTTATCAGTTGTGCCCTGACTTCCTCGGTTGGGAAGCTCCAGACCTATCTTGTGAGATTTTCTATCTGCCAATCTATGTGCCCCAATTATGGTTCTGTTCCTAATTCTGTGACTGTAACTGTCATGTGTTGTCCCACCTGTAACTGTAATGTACTGATGATCCTCCAATGATGAATTTATTACAGTTCCTTTGTTCCGTGACTATTTAATCAGCATCCCAACAGTGAATTTTCGGGCGTTATTTTGACTTCATGCTAATGGCCTCCCTAATCTGGATGATATATCTGGGTCTTGTGTTGTCTTTGTCTCTTTTTAAACTTATTAATTGTTCTCCTTAAATTTTTTTTAAAGTCATTTTATTGGGGGCTCATACAACTCATCACAATCCATACATACATCAATTGTATAAAGCATATTTGTACATTAGTACATTTGTTACCCTCATTATTCTTTTTTTTAAAATTATTTTATTGAGGACTTGTACAATTCTTATCACAGTCCATACATCCATCCATTGAGTCAAGCATATATGTACACCTATTGCCCTCATCAATCTCAAAACATTTGCCCTCTACTTTAGCCCTCAATATCGTTTGCTCATTTTCCCCCTCCTTCCCTCTCCCCCCTCCCTCCTGAATCCTTCATAATTCATAAATTATTATGGTTTTGTCATATGTTACACTGTCCGACGTCTCCCTCCGCCCTCTTCTCTGCTGTCCATTCCCCAGGGAGGAGGCTATACTTAGATTGTATTTGGAGATGGGGTGGTCTTTTTGTACTCTAAAACACACATGATTCTTAAACATGGGGCCCGAGTCCCCCAATTTCCATCAAGGGCACTCCTAGGCTAGTCCCTGAGGGCTGGACTGCCCCTTGCTTGTCGGCCCAGGGAATTGCAGCAATCCACTTTGAAACACGCTCTACCTGCGGGCAATGCCTTTTACACTGTCAGTAAGCGGGCAGAAAGAGCCTAATGGAGGATGAATTCATGTAGAGGTTCTAGATGGATTTAGAGCTGCCCCTGGAAGGCCAGGACCACCGCCATCAAGTCCACTCTCACTCCTGTCCCAGGACAGAGCCGAACCGCCTGTGGGGACTTCTGAGGCTCCGCAGGAGTAGAGCCCATCATCTTTCTCCTGCGCAGCAGGTGGTGTATTCCAACCTCAGCCTGTGGGTGGCTGCTCAGTGTCTAATACATTACACCACTCCAACCTAAGGTTCAGAATGGAAGCTCCATTATACTTCTTTTATCTTAAGACATGCCCATGCCCTTAAGAGGAGAAGTTCAGGGACCATAAAGCAAGTTCATTATCTCTCCATGACCTCCATGGCCATATTACTTGACAAGAGGACAGCCCTGTAGAGTCCCCAATATCAGTAGAATCTCCTTCAAATTGCCTATATGTAGGTTAATGACTGTCCTTTAAACAAGCCGCTTTTTTCCCAGTGCCCAGCCTCATCAGGCATCAGTTTCCAGCCCTCGCTAACAATTATATCCCTGAGGTCATAGAGCCAATTGTATCTACACTTAAGTTTACTCAGTTTCCAGAACTGCCCCCCAAAGTCATTATCGATAGGCAATATGGGACGTTTAGAATGCTTTTAGAAAATAGTGCCCAAGATGTAGAAAATAGATTTAGAAAATAGAGTGTACAAAGATCTTTTTGCTAAAGATACATTTTTGCTTCTATTGATTATAAAAATTTTTTTTTAATGTACAATAGGTTCATTGTTTGGATCTCACCTGGTAACTATTACATCATTAATATCACTGATATTCTGAGTTACTATGTCAATCCTTTGGTAAACACTGAAAGTTCTCTCTCCAGGGCTTGAGTCTTCAAGCCTAACTCCATATTCTATTATTTTTATCTATTGTGATACACTTTAGTATCTTCCTTTTACTTCCCCAAGAAAATTTTCCTAAAATTTAAATGCTAACAATTTAAATTGCCTGTAACTCAGTTGCCTGTAGAGTCGATTCAAACATGTGGAATCATACGTGTCACAGAAGGCCTGGGCTCCACAGGGAGTCCAATGGCTGATTGCTCTGCTACAGAGCAGGAGACCTCTCTTCTGAAGTCTGTATGGAGCACTAAGCAAGCACAGTAAGGACTTGAGGGGATTTTTCTGCAGCAGGAAGAACACATGACCAGTGATGAGCAGAAGAGAGGTGAGTGCACTATGAACGCGGCACATCTTAACTTCTGGACTCCTCACTTGACAGCCCCTAGGAAAAAGCCCTGGTTGCACTGTTAGGTAAGCTTTGGGGTGCTGATCCCAGGGTCGGAGGTTCAAGTGCACCAGTTGCTTGATGAGAGAAAGATGAGGCTGTCTGCCCCTGCACAGACTTTCAGCTATGGAAACTTTACACAGGGTCACTATGAGTTCGAATCAACTCGACGGCAGTAGGTTTGGGTTGGGTTGGGGTTCTTGGGCCTCACATCATGAATCCTGGCAATGTGCTAATAAAGCCGTGTGTGTGTGTGTGTGTGTGTGTGTGTGTGTGTGTGTGTGTGGTGTGTGTGTGTGTAAACTTTTCAAATACGATATTTGTGTCAGTTTTCAATACATAATTTTTTAAAAAAGCAACCGCAGCACAATCTGCTTCTGACCCTGTAGGACAGAGTGGACCTGCCCCTTCAGGTTCTGAAGTTGTACATTTTTCTCGGAGCAGAACCTTTCCTCTTTCTCCCATTGTCGAGTCCCACTCCCAGTGACCCCCCAGGATTGGGTGGAACTAACTGCCCCATGGGGCTTGCAAAGATTGTTACATACATCTTTACTGTGGTAGAAAGCCTCGTCTTTCTCTGAGAGGAGCGATTCCAATTGCTGACCTTGAGTTTAGTAGCTCAACCCCAAGCCACTACCACACCGGGAGTCACCGTTTTTATTTCAAGGACCCTCCAAATGATGAAGCTGAACAAAACCCGGAGTCACAACTGAATGTAAAGCTTCGAACACGTTGTTATTGATCATTCCTTCCTATCTGACAGATGACTCCTTTCAGTTGAATCCTCTTGAATCCTCTTTTGCTCCCCATTTCCCTCTCCCGTGCCCCTTCTTTTGTTGTTGTTGTTGTTGTTGTTTTATCAAACCTTTCGTGCTCATTCTTTACAAAGCAAAAACAAGTTCACAAGCTCTGCTCTGTGGTTCTCTTCTGTGCTTCAACTTACTCTTCATAGACTTAAAGCAAAGGAAAGCATTCATTCTGTTAGGGGTGAGAATCAGCCCAGAAATAGTGCATTCAAATTATCCAAAGACATTTTTAAAATGTATTTCAAATGTTTCCAGGTAAAAATCAAACATTCTATTCTGTTAAAAAAATTTTAATTTAATTAATTTTTTAATTAAAAGATCATTTTATTGGGGGCTTTTACAGCTCTTATAACAATCCATACATTGATTGTATCAAGCATATTTGTACATATGTTGCCACCATTATTTTCTAAACATTTACTTTCTATTGAGCCCTTGGTATCAGCTCCTCTTTTTTCCTTCCCTCCCCTCCTCCTCATGACCCCTTGATAAATTATTATTATCATTTTCATATCTTTTTTTTCGCCCCCTCCCCACCCACTCCCCTATTTTCATATCTTACACCGGCCACTTTCTCCTTTGCCCCACAGTTTCTGTTGTTGTTTTAGATCTATGTTTTAGATCATTGGGATCAGTTCCCCCTTCCTCCCCTCCTCTTCCCACCTTCCTCCTACCCTCCTGGTATGCTACTTCCATTCCTGTTCCGGAATTCCATGTGTCATGAGCTCTTATCTGTACCTGTGCACATGCTCTGGTCTAGCTTGAAGTGAAAGGCAGGACTGGGGTCATGATAGTGGGGGGTGAGAAGCCCCAAAGAACCAGAGGAATATTGTATTTCATCGGTGCTATACTGTGCCCAGATTGACTCAACCCTTTTTTATGACCCTCTGTGAGGGGATGTCCTACTGTCTACAGATGTATTCCGGGTCTCTGCTCTGACCCTCCTCACTCTCAACAATATTTTTCTTTGTTTGTTTGTTTAGGGTCTTCTGATGCCTGTTATCTGATCCTGTCAACACCTCATGGTCCACAGACTGGTCTGCTTCTTCCACGTGGGCTTTTTGCTTCTCTGCTAGATGGCCACTTAGTTAACTTCAAGCCTTTAAGACCTCATATGCTGTGTCTTTTGATAGTCAGGCACCATCCACTTTCTTCACCACATTTGCTTATACGCACATTTTGTCTTCAGCAATTGTGCTGGGAGGGTAAGCATCACAGAATGCCAGGTTGTTAGAACAAAGTGTTCTTGTATTGAGGGAGGGCTTGAGCAGAAGCCCAAAGTCCATCCACTTATCTCGGTGTATTGCCAAATATATATATATATGTACATAGGCCAATACCTATATTTTTATTAATTAATGTATTTATATATGTACACACCTATGCTTACACCTCTATCCATAACTTTGCTTCCTAGATCTTTCCTCTGTTTCCTTGTACCCTCCTCCTGCCTCACCATCATGCTCGCCTTTCTTAATTTTATTGAAGAATCAGTGGCCCTAGTAAGGCCTATTCTGACATAAAACGATTATTTCTTTTTAAGAGAATGTGGAGAAGCCACTATCTCAGTCACAGAAACATAAATATATATTCATGTGCATGTGCCCGTACACACACACACACACACACACACACACACACAAGCATACACACATATATGAAATGTTTGGAAAAGAATATGTTTTGACTGCAGGGATGGATTTTGTATGAATAGAACCCTGAGGCATCTAACAGTTTAAATAATGGTTTCTATTCCAGGGAAGAAAAAATATTTTTCCTTGATAGCACTTTTTTATATTCACTGCATGGGAATTACTTTTTCAAAATTCTGCCAGTGAAGACTTATCATATGTGGGTGCCATTGCTGTACAATAAAGATAAGAATTGAAGCAAATTCCACTCATAAGCTCATGAGCCCATAAATTGGAACTATCCTTCATAATAGAAAGCATTGTACAAGGCCAAGAATTCTTCTTAAAGGAAAGGCAGGAGTTTTCTCCTGCAAAATTTCTACCTCTCTGACTGCTTGCACATTTCCACTACTCCGATCATATTTGTGCACACACTCCTGATGAGAGAAAGCTACAGAGCAGCTATAGCCAACTGGTTGCAGAAAATGTCCTCAGCTTAATTTTTTATCATTCCTAGATTAAAATGAGTATTAGAAAATATCAATAAAGTATGTAATATTTTTATAGCTGAAGGAAAATCATTAGACTCTACATATGCCGTTGAGGGAATCATTTCATTCAGAAATTTGTGTATGGCATTGAGACATCCTACTAAGTTACCCACCACTCCCTAATCCTTTAAACCTGGGCCTGAATATTGAAATGCCAATTCTTCTTACTGACCCACACGTCCAGGCTTAGTTGACATTTCTATGAGACTCTTAAGAGTATCCCTCACCAACCCTATGCTGCTGGCCTCAACAGAATCATCTGTGTGGTTATTTCTTCAATGCCCCTGTCCTCTGATAAACTATAAATTACACAAAATGATGGTGTTGTGTAGCTTGTCCACCATTATACTCCCACTTCAGAGTCAGACATTTTTTGTCAAATGCATGAATGAGTGGATACACAAACTAATCGTCGAGGGACCAGACCAGTTGTCATGAATCCACTTCACCTCATGGACACCTAGGTCTGTGAGAGTACAACTGCCTCGGTTTTCACAGGGAGGTGTTTTGAAAGAAGATCTCCCGGACTTTCTTCTGAGGCATCTCTGCATGGATTCCAGCTTCTGCCCTGTGTGGTAGCCACTGGGTATGTTAATAATTTGAACCTCCCTGGGCCTCAAAAATTAACAAATAGGCAGTAGAAATAGTGCATGTTCCTTCCTTGAATCTGTTGTTCTCAGATAGTATAGACTTAACTGAGCACACAGGAGCAAAGGAAGAGGAAAGGAGAGAGAGTGGGACACATCCTGGCCCACCAAGCCCCAAGGATGATATTCCTGGTGAGAGCAGCCGATGCACAGAGAAGACCATGGGGCCAGTGCCACCAGGAGACACGACATCCCTTACTGACCCATAGCACTATGGGGGACAACACTGGAGACATAGTGTGGGAATTGCGCTCGATCTGACCCCATCTGGGGCAAAACTCTAAGGGCGTGTAACAGAACAGCAAGGGGAGCAGAGCAACGAAGTCCCCAGGGAATACCAAAAATAGACTTAGGGGCCAGGGTGTGACACCCCATCAGACTTAACCAGCAGACTCTCAGAGAGGTCAACAAACAGACATGGAACTATTTATAGGCTTCTCTTTTGTTGTTGTTGTTTTGTTTTTTGTTTTCTTTTGTTGTTTTTGTTTTGCTCTGTCTTAGTTTTGTGCATATTATTATCTCTGCAGGTCTCTCTAGATAAGATAGGCAGGATAAACAATCCAGAGGAGAAAACAAGGGGACTGACAGTTCCAGGGGGACATGGGAGAATGGGAGGTGAGGGAAAGGAAGGTAGGTGCCAACAAATCCAGGGACAAGGGAACAAGTGATCCAAAATCAATGGTGAGGAGGGCATAGGATGTCTGGTGGAGCATGATCAAAGACAACGTAGCCAAGAGGAATTAGCGAAAACTGAATGAAGGCTGAACATGATAGTGGGTCAAGAGGGAAGTAAAAGGAAATAGAGGAAAGAACTAGGAGGCAAAGGGCATTTATACAGGTCTAAATAAAGGCATGTACATAAGTAAATATATTTATATATGATGATGGGGAAATAATATCTATGTGCATACTTTAATATGTTAATTATTAAGGAAACCAATGGACATTGGACCTCTACTCAAGTACTCCCTCAACACAAGAACACTTTGTTCTAATAACCAGGCATTCTGTGATGCTCACCTTCCCTAACAAGATTGCTGAAGACAAAATGAGTGCACAAGCAAATGTGGTTAAGAAAGCTGATGGCGCCCGGCAATCAAAAGATGTAGAGTCTGGGGTCTTAAAGGCTTGAAGACAAATAAGCGGCCTTCTAGCTAAGAAGCAATAAAACCCACATGGAAAAAGCACACCAACCTGTGTGATCATGAGGTGTTGATAGGATCAGGTATCAGGCATCAAAGACTCGGAACAAAAAAATCATATTGATGTGAATGAGGGGAAGGGTGGAGTGGAGACCCAAAGCCCATCTGTAGACAATTGGACATCCCATTACAGAAGGGTCTCAGGAAGGAGATGAGCCAGTCAGGGTGCAGTGTAGCACCAATGAAACACACAACTTTCCTCTAATTCTTTAACACTTCCTCTCTTCCACTATCATGACCGTAATTCTACCTTACAAATAAATACAGCTAGACCAGAACATGTACACTGCTACAGATAAGAGCTCGCAACACAGGGAATCCAGGACAGATAAACCCTTCAGGACCAATAACGAGAGTAGCGATATCAGGAGGTGAAGAGGAAGGTGGGATAGAAAGAGGGAACTGATCACTATGATCTACATATAACCCCCTCCCAGGTGGACAGACAACAGAAAAGTGGGTGAAGGGAGACAGTGGTTGGTGTAATACATGAAAAAAATAATAATTTATAACATCATGGACTCATGAGGGAAGGAGGGGTGGTCAGGGGAAAATAAGCTGACACCAAGGGCTCAAGTATAAAGAAAATGTTTTGAAAATGATGATGGCAACATATGTACAAATGTGCTTGATACAATGGATGGATTGTGATAAGAGCTGTATGAGGCCCCAATAAAATGAGTTTTAAAAAAAGACTTAACTGAATGGTACCCTGGCTGTGGGCTTAATAGATTGTGAAGTTTCATTGGATTCCTGAAGTGTAACTCTCATGTCACATTTGCATTTGTTGAACCCTTTGTTGTCCTTGCCTTCCAAAGAGGCAGACAAGCCAGTCCACCCCTTTCAGGTACTACAATCCTTGCATCGCACTCCGAAGAAGAACAACCAGGAAGCCATGTTGGACACTTTCGAACTCTTCTACTCAGTCCCACATGGAAACCCACCACATGCAGACCTCTACCAGAGATGGCCATGGCTTTGAGGGTCTTTCTCACAAAGCATCTTGAAAACTGGGTTTTGTTTGGGGCTCTGGGTTTTGTTAAGAGAACTCTGCCGACTTGACTGTTGTCAAACAGCAGTAATCCACTTCAGCATCACAGAATCATGCAGCAACTAGCAAATTAATCCTCTGCCCACTGCTGCTGCTCACAACACAAACAAAAGCACCCACAGGCCATTAGGGCTTCTTCCAACAACCCTAATTCTTTAATGACTTGGTGGTGTTTTTCCTGTTTGTAGCAGAACTTGCACTTTGCTTTATTATAGGGGAAGGGGCTCGATATTTCTTTCATAAAGATAATTGTTTCTGTGGGATTTGGGGCCCTTCTTCCTCCCCCATTTTAGAGATGCCTATGTGGCTGAAAGCACATAAAACGGAGACGTACCTCTTCATTAAAAAACTTTAACCTCTCACTAATGATGATATTAATACCCAGCGTGCGATAAACACCTGAGACGTACTTTGTCCTAAACAACACAGCCTCAGAGAACCTTGTAGTCAATAAAATAAAATACCCCTTTCTCTTTAATTAACATATGAAATAAACACAATCTGTGACACCTAGTGTGCAGTAGCAATTAAGAGGCATTGCTTAGTTAAACCTCCTAATACCTCATTTAAATATGCAATTAAGGGATAATTGCCTTCAATCAATAAAAAAATTGAAATATTTCGCAGGGGCTTCAATTATTTTTTGCTAGGCTTTCTACTTTACACTTGGCCAGCATTAAGCCTGTGAGCCTCACTCATCTGGTTAAAGTGACACTACCCCGCTTTCTTGGTACTGGCCGTGAAGCATGCTATTAACATCGCAAGAGGCCACTAACAATGCAAAGCTTTAGAAACCATCTCGTTTGGCCTTGGCTAGAATTTCTCTTGGCTAGAATTGCCTCTTCACGACTTGCCTTAGGTTCTATTCTTTGTAAACACTTAGCCCTCAGACTTCCATTTTCCTCCCATTGCAAAGGAATCTACCGAAAAGGAGATTGACTGCCCTTCGTCCTGCTCACTAACTGCAGCTGGAACCACACTTTGGAAATCAAACTTGTTGATGTATTTGGTTTAGGCAGAGCTGTGTTTTACCTTAATCCACCCACTTCCAAATCATTAGTTATAAATGAAATGTATTGCAAAATCGTATGTAAATAAAAGAAGTAAGGCTTGGCAAGCTATTTCTACAAATCAGCCCACAAAGGAAACCCCGCTGGGTCCTTTGTGATTGTGCGTGGGCTCACCCTGAACTGGGGGCTCTGACCCAACAGCAGTGCACAGTGAAAGGGGCATGTTAGGTTAACCTTCAGGCAAACCCTGGAAAGTATATGGAGTGAATTGAGAGGGAAAGCGACTATCACTCGGTCGAATCAAGGAAGAGATAGATGTAGGGCACACAGATATCCGTCCCGGCAAGACACAGATTAAATAGGACATTGGAGCAGACAAGGGATAGTCTGAGATACTGGAGCTGACTGGCAAATGTAAATGGCTAGCCATGATTTTCTAAAGTAAACCATAAAATCAGAGTATACAGTCGGTCATCAAGGAGCAAGTATCCCTTACACCAGCGGTTCTCAACCTGTAGATAGTGACCCCTTTGGGAGTCGAACAACCCTTTCAGAGGGCTTGCCCAATTTATAACTAGCAAAATTATAGTTATGAAGTAGCAACTAAAATAATTCTATGGTTGTGGGGGTCACCACAATATGAGAAACTGTACTAAAAGGTTGCGGCATTAGGAAGGTGGAGAACCACTGCCTTAGACAAAGCTACTGACGTGCCCTGCTGAGGAGGCAATGCTGACTCAGAGCTACTCGCTGTGGCCTTCAGAAGCTGTAACTGCTTCCTGGAGTAGAAAGCCCAATCTTTCTCTCAGGGAGATGCTGGTGGTTTTGAACTACTGGCGTTGTGAATCACAGCCCAGCACATAACCACTACACCACCAGGGCTCCGTAGACAAAACTAGGGAAGGAGATTTGATGACATCTGATGAATTTATGACTATCTCTGCAACATTATTCAACATTATTCAGATCCTGAAAGCCATGGCAGCCTTGATTCTCTGAAGTCAGGTGCAACACATGGCCAAACTCCTTTCACTTTGATTGAGTCCATTTGACCTTAAGAGATGAACGTTGGTTTGTTGGGAACATGAAGAAATAACATAAGTATGTCATTACTCTGGAATGTGAAAAGTGTGTGTCCTGCAATTTGGAATTCTTATTCCTGAGAGCCCAAAGGAAGCCCACCAGGTGTACTGATGGGGCCCACTTAAAAACCCAGCCTCCTCAAGACATGAAGCTCGAAAAGAAACCTCAGAGCAAGATGAAATCTGCACAGATATAAAGCTTAGCAAATTGGGCAAAAACTCCAATTTTTCAGCTTCTCTCCCTATTTGATCATTCTTCCTGGTCTCATCAATTTCATCTGAACAAGAGTCAGCTTGCTCTTTGCATGAAACAAAACTACTTCAATGTGTGAGGCTGAGTTGACCAGAGAAACAAATTCATAGACACTCATGTGTATAAGAAAGAGCTTCATATCAAAGAGTAATTGTATATTAAGAAAACATCCCAGGCCAGCCCATATCAAGTCCATAAATCCAATATTAATCCCATAGGTCTGATACCAAGATACTGGTATATAAATTCATCTTCAGACTCACGCAACGCATGCAATGATGCTGAGTGCAGGCAGATCACAGGCAGTGGGTGGAAAGTCTTATGGATCCCATGGTGGTGGAAGCATCTCAGTGCTGACGTGGGTCTCCATGTGGCTCTTCCAGCTCCAGGGCTCTGTCTCCATCAGCATAGCTCCATCTGGCTTGTCAACAGGAATGTCTCACAGGGAGAGTGTGTTCAGCCCTCTGGGAGGAAGACAGGAGTTCCCAGGATCCTCAGGAGAAGGCCATGCCCACACAAAAGCATGATTGTCAGGCTAGACTCCACCCCTTTGCTCAAGTTGACAGTAGATTATGTAACTACCACATTCAATCTCTCTCTCTCTCTCTCTCTCTTTCTCTCTCTCTCTCTCTCTCTCTATCTATTTCTATCTCTATCTCGCTCACCCTTAATTCTCATTCCTACATTCACCCTCTGAGTGACTCAAAATTGTCACTTGGTCTAGGGGAAAAAAAGACCCCAAATTCAAATATATTTTATTAAAAACCCTTTATTAAATCTTCAATAGGACAAAAACAAGGCAAATCTAAATCATCCAGATAAGGTGTCCATCAGCAGGAGGGAATGAAGGTGTCCAAAGGCCGTCTTGATCATTGTAAAACGCTGAAAACCAAAGAAAGTCATCACAAAGTCAGGTTTGGTGGCCACTCAATTCATCACAGTCACACGTGGGACCATGGAAGGACAGAATGGACCATGATTGGGACACATGTTAACACGTTTGATTCTGGAGTCCTCAGGCAGCGTGGTCGGCACATGACTCTTGACGAAATCTCTGAGGTCAATACTGCCCCTCCTTCAGCTGGGCAGGGGAGTCATAGTAACCCACTTTCAAATATAGTCCTCCTATCGGCAAAAGCTTATTAACTTGCCAGTTGATGATAAGAGAGAATGCAAAGGAGATTGAGTTTATGTCAAGAGGCAAAATGGATTTGGGACTCCTATAGTGAAACACAGGCTCCCTTAAACCAATTGCTCAGCACCTCATTTTTTATGCCTCACTTCAACTGGGTCTTCTGAACAATTTATTTTTATTACCAGTTTCAGCCAACCTTCATTGATAATAACCAAACTCATCAAGTTGATTCCAGCTCATCACCAAGTTGATTCTGGCTCATAACAATCCTATATAGGTGACAACACTGTAGAAGACGAAGCAAACTGCTTTCACTCCCAAGAAGCAGCTAGGGCTTTTGAACTGCTGCCTATTTGGTTAGCACTCCAACAACTAACCCCAGGAGCCACAATGTCTTTTCCCTTGGTAATAATAGTAACATGATCATCTTAAGTAATGTTCTACCTGCATATTTTATTGCTTTAACCATCATAACTCCAAGTTGTTGTCAAAATGAACCTGTGGACAGTAGAAAGTAACACTGCCTAGTCCTGTGCCATCCTCACAATGATTCTTATGTTTGAGCCCATGGCCGCGCCCACTGTGTCAATCCACCTCACCAAGGGAACTTCCCATTTGTCCCTGCTCCTCCAATTCACCAAGCCAGATCTCCTTCTCCGGGGATTGGTTCCTACTGACAATGTATGCAAAGTATGTAAGACAAAATCTCTAGGGAGCATTCTGGCTGCACTTCTTACAAGACAAATTGCTTGGTTCTTTTGGCAGTCTACGGTATTGTCAATATTCTTTGCCAGCACTATAATTCAAATATGTTGATTCTTCATTGATCTTCTTTACTCAATGTCTAAATTTCACATGCATATGAGGCAATTGAAAATACCATGGCTTGGGTCTGGAGTATCTTAGTCTTCAAAGAAACCTTGAAAAGCAAGGTTACTCTTCAAAGAGGTCTTTTACAGCAGATTCACCCAATACAGTGTGTCCTTTGATCTCTTGACTGCTGCTTCCATGAACATTGATTGTGGATGCAAGCAAGACAAAATCCGTGATAACTTCACGTTTTTTCTCCATTTGTCCTGATGGCCCAGTTAAGAGGATTTCGGTCTTTTTTATATTGGTTGTCATCCATACAGAAGGCTATAATGCTTGATCTTCATCAGCAAGTGCTTCAAGTCCTCCTCACTTCCAGCAAGCAAGGTTGTGTCATCTGCACATGGCAGGTTGTTAACGAGCCTTCCTTCAATCCTGATGCTGCATTCTTTTTCATATAAGCTGTCTTCTGTGGTGATTTAGTCAGCATACAGATTGACTAAATATGTATGCAATAAATACAGTGCTGTCACACACCGTTCTTGATTTTAAACCATGCAGTATTTCCTTGTTCTGTTCACACAACTGCCTCTCGATTCATTTACAAGTTCCTCCTGAGCAAAATGAAGTGTTCTGTCATTGCCAATATTCTCAATATTATCCAGTTTGTTATGATCCACGCAGTCAAATGCCTTTGCATAGTCAATAAAACACAAGTAAACATCTTTCTAGTATCCTCTGATCTCCACTAACATCCATTTCAATCGACAACTATATCCCTGGTTCCACATCATCTTTTAAATCTGGCTGAAATCTCTGGCAGCTCCCTGTCAATATACTGCTGCAGCCACTGTTGGATGATCTTCAGCAACATTTTACTTGCGTGCGATATCAATGATATTATTCTATAATTTTAGCATTCTGTTGGTTCCCTTTTCTTTGGAATGTATAAAATATGGTCTTTCCCCTGCCAGGTAAGTGTACACACTCAGTATATCTTAAAGTGAATGACTCAAGATAAAAATCAACCCAGTTGCAATACTGATAGATTCTATGGGCAAAATATTGAATAATGTAGGAGGCATTAAAAGAAGATGGAAAGAGTACACAGAATCAATGTACCCAAAAGAGCTAGTCGACATTCCACCGTTTTAGGAGATACCATATGAGTAAGAACTAATAGTACCGAAGGAAGAACTTCAAGTTGCACTGAAAGCATTAGAGGAAAACGAGGCTCCAGGAATTGATGGAATGCCAAATGAAATGTTTCAACAACTGACGAAGTCCTGGAAGCACTTCCTTGTGCCAGGAAATTTAGAAGACAGCTACATGGCCAACTGACTGGAAAAGATCCAGTGCATTCGCACTTTTCCCCTTTTAAGAAGAAGTGGGGGGAAGATACACTGAGTGTGTTCTTGATTTTTGGTTTTCTAATGCTAGGTCTTTGCACACTTCATTCTAATACGTCACGTTGTCTTCTTGAGCTGCCCTTCAAAATGTTCTATTCAGCTCTTTGACGCCATCATTTCTTCCATTTGCCTTAGTGACTGATTCAGTCCCTTTCTATATCCATTTACCTCTCTTCTTCCTCTCGTCTTTTCATGACCTTTGGCTTTCTTCATGAATGATGCTTTTGTCAGCCCACAGTTGGTCAGATATTCTGTCATTATTCAAGGCAGCAAATCTGGTTTTGAGATGTCCTCAAAAATCGGGGGTGGGGTGGGGGGGTGGGGGGGTATGCTCAAGGTCATAATTTGGCTGCCATGAAGTTGTTTTAAATTTCTTCAGCTTCAATTTGAACATACATAGAGCAATTGGTGGTCTGTTCCACAGCCAGCCCTAGCATGGTTTCAGCTGTGGATAGAGACCTTCTTGATTGGTAATTCCCAAAGGTGTAGGCGATTTGATTTGCATCTATTCCCTCGGGAGATGTCATCATTTGTGTTGTTCACAACAGTTATTTGCTATGAACAAGTCGTTGGTCTTGCAAAATTGTATCCTGAGGTCTCCGGCTTTGATTCTATCACCAAGACCCCATCTTCCAACTGCAGTGCCTCCTTCTCTGTTTCCAGCTTTTGCATTACAATTGCCAGTAATGTCAATGCATCTTAATGGCATGTTTGATCAAGTTCGGACTGAAGAAGTGGATAGAATTCTTCAATTTCTGTTTCAGCAGCTTTCGTGGTTGCTGCATCAATTGAAATAATGGTTGTATTGATTGAATTTCCTTGAATGTGGATAGACAAAATCCTATCGCAGACAACATAGTACTTCAAGCATGATCTTAAAATGTCCTTTTTGAGGATGAACACCGCGTCCTTTTCCTTGGTGATGTCATTTCCGACGTCGTAGAGCAGATGATTTTCTGACTCACAACGGCCACTGCCAGTCCATTTCAGCCCCCGAACACCTAGGATGTTGATCTTCGTGTGTTCCATTTCATTGTTGATGAACTTCGAATTTCCTAGATTCATACTTCATACATTCCAAGAGAAGGGTAAATGAGCATCTTTATTGTGCAAAGAGGAAACTCTAGCACCAAGTGACGGCTAGCTGAGATGTACGCCACAACGGTTTTGCTCCCGAGTTCACCAGCTCAACCAGTACATGAGCCAAACCCTCTAGACTCTCACTTTTTAGCACAGTGGCACACACTTCATGGGGGTGATTCAATGAATTTGAAATACGATCATCGGAGTACTACCAGGCTCCATCTTCCTGCCTTCAATGGTCCACAAGGGGATTGAAACCCTACAGCAATCTCCTTGTGTTTTAGAAAACCACGATCTATTTTTAGAAAACAACCCTCTATCTCACTGGGCCTTCCATCTTCTATTATGCCTCATGTATCCATTCATTCACTCCTCATTTATTCCTCCAGTAACCAAAACTAAGCAACAAAAATAGTCCGCCGCAAGCATTCCTATCCTAAACAGGAGGGTGAAAGATGAGTGGCGGTCCCTCTCTTTCTTTCTGCCCTTCATTGTCCACACTGCACTAGAGAGCTCCATCAGAGTGGCCAATATGAGACCCCATTGTTCAACTCTTTATGACGGAAAATTGTATATGCAGTTCAATCTAATAAAGCAAAAATTCCTTAAAGGCTTCCCAGCCAAGTTCAGTTCCTTGAGAATGTCAGGATTTGGTCCACGTTTACCTACCCAGGCGGAAGTCCTGCCATTCCTCCTACTTCCCACGGCTTCTCCTCGAAGCTCGTGGGGACTGAGTCATGGACAGGTCTTTTTCCTGCCTGTTCTTTGTAGGAAGAAACTCGGTCATGAACTTCCTGTGTCCCTACACATTTCACTGAGTCTGCCAAGAATGCAAGGCCCAGAATAATCTTAACCTGAACTACTTTTCATGGCTATGCTTATGGTGAACAACCTTGAGGGATCATGTCATAGCCTATCCCAGATGACAAGCAGCCTTGCTTGCTTACTGCTGGCTGTAAAACAGTGGGTTCCCATCACTCCCTGTTTCTCAGCTGCAACAAAATCTCTTTGAGCTCAGGCCACTGCCCCAGTGAAACTTGGAGAGAGACTAATCCTGGTGCACAAGTTGATGGGCTTTCTTCTGTTTCCGCAGCCTTAGGCTTCTGCCAGCATCCACAGAAAGTGATTAGGTTAAGGAACTGGTTGATAAGTAGAGCAAAATTAAGTCCTAGACCAGAAATGTTTCTCTTAAGATTTAAGCAAGCGATTTTTCTGTGAAATCTTGACTCTCTCACGTGGAGTTTCTCTCCGTATTTCATGCCACCACCATGTTTGGTGGGCTTCATTACTGCACTTAATAACACGAGTATTGATTGGAGGAACATGCAGCGACTGAGCAGGGAGCTCCATGCCAGTGGGACCATGGCTTATTTTTTTCATGTTTGTTATGAAAAATTCCCAGCATGGTTACTGAGAATTAGTGATGATTAAAAATAAAAAAAGTCAAAGTACACATTATTAAATGGTGAGCTTGTTAAAGAGTACAGTGCAGTATGTGCATAAGCCAGTGACAAGTTGTTGGTAGTTGAAGTCTAATCAGTTTCAATGCATACAGATTCTATGCACACCAGAACGAGACACTCCCTGGTTCTGTACCATCCTCGCAGTCATCCCCAGATGAGCTCATTGCTGGAGCCACCAACAATTCATCTTTTAACATGGGATCAATGACACAGTGCCTATTGCGACTCTCCTTTAAAGACCAGCATTATAAGTCATATATGTGCTGCAGCATTTAATCCTCCAAAGCACAACCAGTTTGTATATGAGACATGAGATACAGGTGTTGACACAGGATGCTGTTGCCTTTGCTAGCATGCATTCTCCAATCAGGATTTCTGAACTCTAGTATAGCCTCATGGAGACCACAGATGTATATGCCACCAGACATTGCTGCAACAGACGCTTTATGGCACAGGACTGCAGTAGTCTAGATTTTTCACTTAACATATTGTGAACATATTTTCAAGTCATTAATTATCTCATTTTTCATCATGGCATGGTACTTGTTTACTTGCATAAGGCTGCATAATTTATTTAATTCAGCCTCCAAAGAGGAACCTTTGAGATATTTCAACTTTTTTATGATTATAAATAATTGTACAGTAAACGTTTCCATGCCCACTGTTGTGCCTGATTGTGACTAGACCAAGAAATTTCTAGAAATAGAATTGCTTGGTAAAAGTACATGTGGATGTGGATGTGGGCCCAGGTGAATGTACAGACGCCCTGGTGGCATAATGTGTTACACGCTTGCCTGCTAACCACCAGGTTGGACATTTGAAACCATCAGCCACTACGGGGGAGAAAGATGAGGCTTTCTACTCCCCCAAAGATTCATAGCCTCTGATACCTACCATCTCAAAAACCATGTTCTATAGGGTCCATATAGGGTTGCTATGAGTTGGAATTGCCTTGATGGCAGTTAGTTGGGGTATGTGTATATGCGTGTGAGCACATACATATATACATATATGCATACGTCAATTGAAAATTGTTTTCAAGAAAATTAACCAATATTTTTTGTTTTCCAAAAGAATGTCTTAATCTCTCATTTCTATTTATTTAATTTCTCTTTATTTGAATATATATTTAATTTATTATTGATTGGTATTTAATACATCTATCATATCATTCCATAATCCAATTGTGTCCAGCAGAACTGTACAATTCTGTACAATCAGTTCTCAAATATTTTTTTTCTACATGGACACCTTGATATCATCTCCCCTTCACTCCCCACCACCACCGCTGTACCCTCCCTCCCCACCAAACCCTTATGCTACTTGCTTTCTCTCTAGGTTCATCAATCCTGGGTTTCCTACACCAAAAAATGGAAAAACATATAACACAACTTCAAGAGGGTGACCCCCCAATGGCATAACACCTCTGAGGTACACCCTAATATGAACAAACAAAAAACAAACACAACAATGCAAACCAAAACTACAGAAAATGTTGGAAACCAGATCAGTTCCAGCACACATCATAGGGCAGGGTGGTGGTGGTGGGGTGGGGAGGATGTCTGCTGACAAAGCTTTAACTGTTCAAGTCAGATTTATGCCTTTGATCTTCTATACTTATCTCTATACTGTACTCTGTTTTTAGTAACCACATTCCTCCTATCCCTCAATTGTGGATAGAGGGCTCCAACTTTAAGAATAATTAGTTCTAACATTATGGCCCTGCTCAAGACTCACCCGCAGGAAGGGAACACAGAGGAGAGGGGTGCTGTAGCACAATGTGGGTCTTAAAGGCTTCTCTCCAAATAAGTAGCCATCTAAGTCAACTAGGTCCACATGGAAGAAGCACCCCATCATCAGTCACTGAAGGATTGTGAGTCATGTAATCCAAAGTCGAAGGAGGGATTAGTATCAGAGCCTAAAGTGTGAGAATCTAGTCGGCAGAAGCCTATGAATGACAGTGGGAGCCCAAGATTCACTTGTGGAACTACACAGGAAAGAAGCCCCCGGTGAACTCCCTCTATCCATAATTAAAGGAGGGGAGAAAAGTGGTTACTAAACAGAGTGCATTGTATATATTTATATATATTTGTTTTTATTTACTTTTTCTTTTCTGAGGACTCCTTGTTACTTTCCTTTCTTCCATATTAATTTACAATAATGCTTTATGAATTAGGAAAATGACTTCTAGGTTTATATGGCTGATTGTTTTATGCATATTTTTGTTTCATCTTAGATTTGTTCTTGAACTATGAGTTAGGAAACCAACTTTTCTTATTTTTCCATAATTTTATGCTAGATATTATTTACAAATCAATTCTCTTTTTCCCCAACATGGACACTCAGGAATTTTTTATGTTTTCTTTCTTCCCATCATTATAAAAATAAAGTTAAAATGAGTTTTTCTTAAACAATACTTGTGCAATCAAAGAAGAGCATTAATATTTTACTATAGAAATTGATACACATCATTACTCTGCTCTGCAAGACATTTCCAGATATTCTGAGTTTTCTTACATAAAATATTACTTGAAAGATTTAGAGTTTGGCGCTGCCTTTGTTGTGTAGATACTTTCTCGGTGTGTTATTTGATCCTTTCAATGTTACAGAAGTAGAAGCAAGGTTCAACCCCCACAAAAAGAGCTAAGATTCTGAGAGTCGACATTCCGACTGTCCCAGCTGCTAGAACTCAGGGAGAGAAGCTACAAATGAAGGCCAAAGGAAGGAGGCTGGATGTCTGGGCGCTTCCAAAGCAGCTGGGATAGAATTGTACATTGTGGCTCATTGCCCTCCACTCAATGCTGACTCCGGGGAACCTCACGTGTGCTGAACAAAACTCTGTTCTAGGGGTTCAAGACTGTGACTGCTCAGAAACAAACCACCCATTGAACTTCCCCACGGTCTTTTGGGTGGCTTCAAATCCCTACCCTTCTTCAGTGAGTAGTCAAATGCTTAAACATTTGTCTCTGTCCAGAGACTTTATAAAAAGAGAGGCTGTATCCAGACAGCAGAGGACGTGAGAAGCAGCACCTGAATTGCAAAGGGCAGTGGCCTCTCAGGTAGGCATTCAGTGTGGATCAGCCCCGCCCCTCCTGGCCCTGCCCTCAAGAGTGTCCACAATTCCTGCGCTCTCATCGGCCAAACAGAGAGTTTACTCTGCAATCAGTAGTGGGCACTATGTCCCACGGGTACAGGGGTGGTGACAAGTTACCATACTGAGTGACAGGTGACACCAACCCTAATGATGCCATTGCCTTGATGACTGCTACCTCCGAGGATCTTGGGATCATTTTGATATCACCCCTCTGGTCAGGGGCTGCAGTCCACAGCCCCCTGCACTCCCTCTAGTGACTCCATCGGCAAAGTATCCTAAGAGCTGTGGACTCCACAGATCAAAGGAGTCTTCCATGCCCTTCCTTGAGTCTACCTGTGTAGACCTAACTCCTTTAAGCCTCAGCTCTAGGTTTCTCATCAGTTCATCACATAAGTACGGTAGCTGCTGAATAAGCATTGGATTCCTAACCAGTCGATGGTTCAAATCCAGCAGCTGTTCTGTGGGAGAAAGATGAGGCTGTCTGCTCCTGTAAGCTCTTGGAACCACCGAAACCATAGCTAAGGCACTCTGAGTAGAATTTGACTAGATGGCAGTGGGTTTGGTTTCTTTTTCTTTAATTTTTATTTAATAGGCACAAAGGAGTCCTGGTGGCTCCATAGTCAAAGGGCTCAGCTGCTAAACAAAAGGCTGGGGATTCAAACCTGCCAGCTGCTCGACAGAGGAGAGATGTGGAACACTTTCGTGAAGCCTCCCTGAACCCCATGAGGCAGTTCTGCTCAGTCCTCCAGCATCCCTATGAGTCAGAAGCAACAAAACAACCGTGGTTTGCTTGAGTTTGGTCCAGGAGACCTGATCTCTTACTCTCTGAGCTAGTTGGTTTATTGTGCCAACCTGGCTGATAAACACATGTGGGGTTAATTGAAGGGCAGAGGCATAAATAAATGGCTCAGTGAGCCTGGCCTTTCCAGTTCTCGGGTCTCTTGCTTTGTGATGGTCAAACCAGGGTGCACCTGCCTTAGCCAGTTCCTGCATCAGCTGGCAAGGCTCACTTCCTACAAGCCATCCCTGAGGAGAAGCCACATGGACATACCCTGATGCAGCCTTGGGTGCTGGAGCAACTACGTGGAGACCCCTGCCAGCGCTGAAATGTTTACACATTCACTGATTCAGCTTTTCTCCTGCAGTCAGCATCATACTGTGTGTTTTGTGAGATGGAGGAGGACTTTGTGGATTGGTGTCAGACATATGGGTTAATGTTGGACTTTGGACTTGTGGGCTTGGGCAGCACTGGGTTGGGATGTTTTCTTGTTGTGCACTTACCTCTCTCTTATGCATATGAGTTTCTGTGGATTTGTTTCTTTAAAGTATCCAGATTAACACACTCTTTCAGAGCTTACATTTCACCCGACTGAGAGATATTAGACAATTAATTTCATTGTGCATTTTAATTATAATGAAAGAGGAAACCAAGTGCTATGAGAATAACCAGGTTATTAGACCAGATCTAAGACTCCAGGAACGTTTCTTTGGTCAGCTGAATGTACAAGAATGAAGAGGCATCAACCCATTGGGCGGGAAGGAGCGTGTGCAGCTGACAGGGAGATTGCTAACCAGAGGCCCAGAGGCAGGAGGGGGCACAGTGATCAGACTCCTAAGCACTCGGTGGGAGAAGGGCCAGAGTTAAGCACATGCTCAGTCAAGGCGTATGTGATACAGGGTGGGCAAACAGAGCCAAAGAAGGCTGCCAGGCTTTGAGGACCAAGGAAGGTCTGGAATTTAAATGTTGCTGTAATTGGGGAAACAAAAGCAACCTTAAAAAAGCTTCTGATGAAGTAAACGGTGCTCCCTTCTCCAATCTGTAGGCATCCAGTCTGCAACTACATGGTTGTTTGTGTTGGCTGCCTTGCCGTCAGCCCCCATCTATGGCGATCCTCTGCACAGTAGAAGGAAATGCTGCCTGGTCCTGGGCCGTCTCCGCCATTGGCTGCAGGTTGAACCACTGTGAGTCACGAGGTTTTCACAGGCTGTAGTAGTAGTCTACTTTCAGAAGTAGACTATCGGGTCATTCTTCCTAGTTGACTCCTTGATGGTTCATTGGCAAAGCTCTCAGCTGCCACGCAAGAGATGTGAGCTCCAATCCCAACCAAATGCATCTCGTGTGAAGCCACTGCCCACGTCTGCCTTCGGGGGGCTTGCATGCTGCTGGGCCTCTCAACAGTTGTCTGCAGAGGAGCTTCCAAACAAGAAGGTCTAGAACAGCGGTTCTCAACCTGTGGGTCGGGACCCCTTTGGGGAGTCGAACAACCCTCTCATGGGGTCCCCTGATTCACAACAGTAGCAAAATTACAATTATGAAGTAGCAACAAAACTAATTTTATGGTTGGAAGTCACTAGAGCATGAGGAACTGTATCAAAGGGTTGCGGCATTAGGAAGGTGGAGAAGCGCTGGTCTAGAAAGATGTCAGGATTGGAGGGTCTGTAAGGTGTTTTCTAACTTCAACATTTTGGGACCTGTGACTTAACCATTTGACAACATGTTGCTTCTTTTAATAGCCCAGCACTATCCACTGCCTTCACCACATTTACTTATGCACCCAGAGATCATGGCGGGGGGTGGAGGGGGACATCACAAAATGCCATTTTGTTAGAACAAAGGCCCAAGGCCTGTCTGCAGTCTCAGTGTATTGCCTTATAAATACATGTACATAGGCCAACACCTCTATTTTTATGGATTAATGTATTTACATAAGTACACACCTCTGTTAATACCTCTATCTACAGTTTTGCTTCCTAGAGCCTTCCTCTGTTTCCTTTTGCCTCCTCCTGCCCCACCATCACGCTCCCACTTCCCCTTCTTCCACCTCTTAGTACTTCTTCTCAGCTAGATTGGTGTTGCTCTAATACTCACAGGACCTCTACACCCTCCTAGATGTTGGCTTTAATTCCCTAGTTGTTCCCCTGTCTATGGCATTGTTTCCTCACCACACCTTCTCCCCCACACATACACACACACCTTCTCCCGCCAAGAACCTCCAGGACCATTGGCCCCGTGGCTTTCTCCCCAAGCTTTCTTCCCATGTCTGTCTTATATAAGTAGGCAGACCAGCAATGTCCTAGGTCAAGCAATAAGAAAACAAAAGATTGAAAAAAGAGGAGAATTAAAAAAAAATAAACATAGATAGTTCCAGGTCTGTCCACTGGCCTTTATGAATCTCTCCCCACTGGTCCTGGGGAGTCCCAAGGGCTGCCCCTCCTAGCCCGAAGTTTAATTTGGGGGCTCTTTAGGGGTTTTGTGGATTGGCTTTGCCCCAATTGCTGATCTGTTATGCTCCCTTCTTGGTTTGTCCTGCCGCGGGGGATTCAGGCCACACTATTTCTCCGCCATGTCTCCTCATTATTGTCCTCTGTCGCTGTATGCTCCAGTTAGGGGACAACATTCCTTGAGTTGTTGGCAGTCCTACAGTCCTCTCTGTGCCTTAGCAGCTCCATGGAGGGACAGCATCTAAAAGCTTGAAGTCAAACAAGCGGCGAAGCTGCAAGCCCACGTGGAAGAAACACACCAGGTAGTGCGATCATGGGGTGTCATCGGGACAGGGTAGCAGGCATCAGAAGAGTCATAGCAAACAACAAACAACAAACAAACAAAAATGTGTTGGTGAGAACGGAGGGGGTCGGAGCGGAGGGAATGAGTCAATCAGGGTACAGCAGAACACTGATGGATTATACATTGTTCCTCTGGTTCCTTGAGGCCTCCTCGCCCCCCACTATCATGACCCAGTGCTGCTTCCCACTGTGGGCTAGACAGGAACATGCACATAGGTATAGGCAAGAGATAAAGCTCACGGCACATGGAACCCAGGAACCGGAATGGGTGAGGGGAAGGAGACGAGGTGGGGAGGAAGGGGGTACCGATCGCAATGAATGGCACATAACCACACACCCCCACCCAGGGGGAAGAACAACAGAAACCAGAGGCGAAAGGAGACAGCAGTCGGTGTGAGATATGAAAATAATAACAATCTATAATCTATCAAGGGGCCATGAGTGGGGGAAGGGGGAAAAGGAGATGATCCCAAGGGATCAATAGAAAGTAAATGTCTAGAAAAGAATGATGGCAATATATGTACTTATATGTCTGATACAATTGATATATGGATTATAACAAGAGTTGTAAGAGCCCCCAATAAAATGATCTTTTAAAAAAGAATTAAATATTCATTTAAAAAAGAGCAAAAAGGAAGAAGATGATGATGAAAACATGTTGCTTCTTCCTCCTCCACTCAATTTCTTTCTTATGTGCCATTTCCGAGGCCATATCTCAGCTCAGTTCTGATGGTTGAGATTTTATTTTTCAAACCAGGCCTGTTATTTTATTCAATCATAAAATTCTCTTAGATTCAATTATGCATACTAGACTATATGAAATTAAAATTTCTAATAGCTGGGAGCAAGATAAGGATACATTTTCAATGACTGGCTCAGTTACTGAAAAATAAAAAAGTCAAACTCATGGCCATTGATTCCATTCCAACTTGCAGCTACCCTAAAAGACAGAGTAAAATTGTCCCATGGGTGCGCTGACCACAACATCCTTAGGACCACCTTACTGAACTGTGAAATACAATCACACTGTTGTCATATAGATGCCAATTCATAGTGACCTTATAGGACAGATCAGAACTTTTCCTAAGGGTTCTGAGACTGTAAATCTTTATAAGAGCACAAAGCCTCTTTTTTCTCCTTTGGAGCACCTTATGGGCACGAACTGCTAACCTTAGGGTTAGCAGCCCATTTCATAATCCACTATGCCACCATGACTCTTGATTGAACTTTAAGCACTACAGTGTTAGGAACCCTTAAGCCTTCACTATCTCAACTCTGTCACTATCCGGACTACTTCTTAAAGATTTACATAGGTGTTCATCCATCATAGCCAGATAGTCAAAAGTATTGGTCCATTTTTGAGAAAAAATTTGAGTCAGTGGTTTTCATTTCTATGGTAGATGTAACTGTACTGTTGACAGTGCTGTAGTTCAATATTGTCTCACTCGACCCATGAACAAGTTGGATTGTGTACGGTGGGGAAGTGCAGGCATCATGTCAAAATGTCAAAAGTGCTACATTGCTTTGTATTGGGGCAAAGCTTTGCTTCTCCCTTAAGCATTTTTTTTCTAATAACTTTGATAGAATAAATTCAATGTAGAAAACTTTACAGATATACAAAAGTATAATTAAAATTAAAATAATCCAGAGATATTTAATGATTATAGCAGTACATTATATATAGCACTGGAAGCACTCATTTGTCTATCTAGGAAATTTGGAAAAGAGCTACTTGGACAACTGACTGGAAGAGATCCATATTTGTATGTGGGATATAAAACGGCTTTTCCCCAGCTTTTCTCCCCCAAATATATGTCAGACCTAAGACACTGCTTGCAACTAATAGTATATGATTGTCCCATTATCTCACGGAAGGCATCAGCCATCCAGAGCAAGCAGATCCTGTTGTCTGTCTCCCCGTAGGTGGAGCTCACTCCCTGTGGTTAGGACAGTGGATTGCTTTCCTTGAAGGGCTAAGAATAAATCAAGTCTCCAACTCAAGGACAATCAAGGTTAGGCCACCATCATGAATCGAGGATCCGCCCATCTTGCCACATGTATACCCTTAATCCCTCCTCTTCCTTTAGCATGTACACCCCTAGATCGTCCCCCTCCCATTATTGTATTACCTATAGTACAACCCCTTCCTGTGATGTATGTCTTTACCTGGAATCAGAGGGCTTGCACACCCCCAAAAGATATATAAGCCTTGGTTAGAAATAAATCACTCTTCTCTGTCCCGCCCACTCCACCTTCCACATCCCCACGTGGACCACCAAGCAGGGCTGAAGTGAGCAGGCTATCATGAAATGTGTTTGACTCCTTTATTTTACTCTCTCCTATCTCCTTTATTCTCCATGAATTTACTATAATCTTTATACATTATAGCTGTACAATTGCACCTACTGGACCCGTGATTATTTGTTAGGGATTGGTTCCCCTCATATTTGTAGCCATTCCAAAGAAAGATGAGCCAACAGAACACTCAAACTATAGAACCTTATCACTGATCTCACAGACATGTAAAATTTTGCTGAAGATAATCCAATAATGGTTGCAGCAGTTCATTTACAAGCTGCCAGAGGTTCAGGCTGGATTCAGAAGAGGTGGTAGAACAAGGGATATCACTACAATGAACCCTCGCCACTTTGCGATTCGACTTCCACAGCTTCACTCTATCGCTGTTTTTGCATAACAGTGCATGCTCTGTCATTACTGCCACTGATTGGCTCATACTGTACACGCTTGATGCCATAAATAATATAATAAATAATAAATGATAATTGTAACGTCCAAAATGTTTTACTGTATTTTCCCTTTTTCGTATAATAAATTGGGTAATACGAGTGTAATGGTGACTAAAGGGTGTTTATTCATGTCCTCTATGCTCTAACTACGAAAATATTTGATTTACAAATAAGGAATCCTACTTCGTGGAATTTCATTTATCACGGTAGGGTCTAGAACCGATTAACCGCGATAAACGAGGGTTCACTGTACTGTTGTCAGATGGACACTGGCTGAAAGCAGGGGACACTAGAAAGGTGTTTGCTTGTGTTTTATTGACTGTGCAAAGGCATTCAACTGTGTGGATCATAACAAACTATGGGTAACTCTGAGAGGAATGGGAACTCCAGACCACTACATTGTGCTCCTGGGGAACTTGGACACGAATTAAGAGGCAGTTTTGTGAATAAAACTAGGGAATAGTGGAAGTTTAAAATCAGGAAAGGTGTATGTCTGGGTTGAATCTTCTCATCATGCTTATTCACTCTGTATGCTGAGCAAATCATCAGAGAAGTTGGACAATTTAAAGAACAATTTGGCATCAGAATTGAACACAGGCTTATTAACAACCTGCCATATGCAGATGACACAACCTTGCTTTTTGAAAGTGAGGAGGGCTTGAAGCCCTTGCTGATGAAGATCCAAGATTACAGCCTTCAGTATGGATTACAACTCAATGTAAAGAAGAGCGAAATGCTCACCATTGGGCCAATAGGTAACATCCTGACAAATGGAGAAAGATCGACATTGCCAAGGATTTTGTCTTCTTGGATCCACAGTCAATGCTCATGGAAGCAGCAGCCCAGAAATCAAAATTGCTTTGGTTAAATTTTCTGCACAAGACCTCTTTAAAGCGTTGAGAGCAAAGATGTTGCATGGAGGATTAAAATATGCCTGACCCAAGCCATGGTATTTTTAACTGCCTCATATGCATGTGGAAGTTGGGCATTGAACAAAAAAGACCCAAGAAGAATCAATGCATTTGAATTATGGTTGTGGCAAAGAAAATTGAAAGTACCATAGCCTTCCAAAAGAACAAACAAATGTGTCTTGGAAGAAGTTGTGTTAGTCCAGATTGACTAGAGAAACAAATTCATAGACACTCAGATGTGTATAAGAAAGAGCTTTATATACAATAGCAATTGGATATTGAGAAAACATCCCAGTGCAATCCAGATCAAGTCCATATGTCCGATATTAGCCAAATGTCCGATACCAATCTATAAATTCTTCTTCAGACTCACACAACACATGCAATGACACCAAATGCAGGAAGATCACAGGCCAGTTGGTGGAAAGTCTTGTGGATCCAAGTGACAGTAGAAGCACCTCAGCACTGGCAGGGGTCTCCATGTGGCTCCTTCAGCTTTAGGGCTCTGGTGTAGCTCCAGGTGTCTTGTCCACAGGAATGTCTCTCAGGGAGTGAGCATGTTTCCTGCCTCCAATAAGCAATTTATTTCATTAGTGTCTCCAAATGAGGTCATCAAGCTGCTACCTGATTGACAGACTTAACTACACCCCTTCACTCTTAAGTCTCAAATCGACAACAGATTATGTAACTACCACAGAAGAATAGCCAGAATGCTTCTTAGAGGTAAGGTTGACAAGATGTCATGTTACGTGCTTTGGACATGTTGTCACAAGAGACCAGTCTCCGGAGATGAACAGCCTGCTTCTCAAGGAGAAGGAAGGTCCTCAACAAGATGGATGGAAACAGTGGCTGCAACCCTGAACCCGAACATAAGAACAATTGTAAGGACGTACAGGAGCTGCCAGTGTTTCATTCTGCTGTACGTAAGGTCATTTTGAGTAGTAACCGACTCAATGGCAAGTCTGATTCCTTGGGGACTTCGTTGCTTTGCTCCCCTTGCTGCTCTGTGGCACTCCCTTCATGGTTTGCCCTGGTGAGGGTGGGGGGGGGGGTCAGAGTCAGCACAATTCCCACACTGTGTCTCCAGTGTTGGCCCTGGCAGCACTGTGGGTCAGTGAGGGGACGTCGGGTCTAGTGGTGGGGTCAGCCCTATGGTCCTCTCTGTGCCTTGGCTGCTATGAGCAGACTGTCATCCTGGGGGTTTAGTGGGTCAGGATATGGTTCTCTCCCCCCCCCCTCTTAGTTTGCTCCCATGTGGTCTGAGCAGACCTGCCCCTCTCCCTGGGCTGTATCTCCAGTGCTGTCCTCTGTAGTGCATTCTTCTGGGGAGGGGTCCACATGGCTGGGATTGAGGCATGCCCCGCAGACTTCTCTGTTGGTTCACTGCTTCATGCTGGTATGTTCCCTTCAAGGCTGGGCGCACCAGGTTGAGGCCGGGTCCCTCTCTCCCTTTCCTGTGGAGCCATAAACTATACCCTCCCCCCATGACCCACGCCCTCTCTCTTTTTGTTTTTCTTTTCCCCTCCTTTCTCCTTGGCTGCCATATGTGTCCCTGGGCTGGGTCGGACCCCTGCCAGAGCACCTGGACCTCGCCCCAGGAATGTATGCATTTAGTAGCTTTTCCCCTATGCCCCTTGTGCTTTGTAAGCTTACCTCAGTGGATTTGCGTTGTACTTGTTCTTTTGTGCTTGGCTTACTTTGCTTAGCATTATTTCCTCCAAGTCTTCCCATGAGACAATATGCTTCATGCATTCACCACTGCTTTGTAGGGATGAGGAGTACTCCATTGTAGATATGTTCTAGAGTTTTTTTAATCCGTTCGTCTGTTGATGGAAATGTAGGTTGCTTCCAACTCATTGAGATTGTGAACTGTGCTGTGATGAACGATGGAGCACAGATGTCTGGCCGTGGTCTGTTTCTTACCTCTTCTGGGCGCATGCCCAGTAGGGGGGTTTCAGCAAGCACTTTTCATATCACAAGTTGTTCATGAGTCTTCTTCCAATCCTGTTGCCAAAACTTCATCACATATTCCAGCATTTCTGATTATGTGCTTAGCAGACAGACTGAGTAAGTATGGTGAAAGGATACAACCCTGACACAAACTTTTCTTGATTTTTAAACCATTCTGTTTGAATGACTGCCTCTTGAACTACACACAGATCCCAGATTCGAACAATGAAATGTTCTGGAAATTGCCATTCATCTCATCATTTGCTATGATCCACACAGTCAAATGCCTTTTCGTAGTCAACAAAACACAAGTAAACATCTTCCTGCTATTCCCTGCTATCAGCTACCATCCACCTGCCATGAGAACTGATACCCCGCTTTCCATACCCTCTTCGGAGTCCAGCTTGAGTTTCTGGCCACCACCACCCCACCCCCTGCTGTCAGTATACCACTGCAACTATTGCTTGAAATGATCTCCAGCAACATTTCACTTCCAGGTGATATTAGTGCTACTGGTTGATAACTTCAGCATTCTGTAGGGTCATCTTTCTTTGAAATGGACACGAATAGGGATCTCTTTCGGTCAGTTTTCCAAACGTCTTGGCATAGTTGAGCACTGCATCGGATGTTCAAACCATTTCCGTTAGTGCTGCATTCATTCACGGAGCATTATTTATCATCAATGGCTGCAGGGCTGCTTGGATGTTCTTCATCAGCACTATCAGTTCTTGATCATATGCAATCTCTTGAATGGTTGAATGACTACCAATTCTTTTTGGTCCAGTGACTTTATGGATTCCTTCCATCTTCCTTTGATGCATCCTGCATCATTCAATATTGTGTCCATGGAATTCTTCAGTGTTTCTTTAGTTCTTCCAGCTTGAGAAATGCTGAGGGCGCGTTCCCCTTTGGGTTTCCTGAGCCCAGGTTTCTGCACATTTTATTACATGACGTTACTGTGTTTCCTTAAGCTGCCTTTCACATCTTCTGTTCAGCTCTTTGACTTCATCACTTCTTCCAGTTGCGTTAGCTGTTCTTTGGGTCTTTCGTGACATGCATTTCATTTCTGTTTTTAGTGACCTCCACGTGTGCTGTGCTTGATGTCACCCCACAACTCATCTGGTCTTCAGTCTTTAACATTGAATGCGTCAAATCTCTTCTTGAGACGATCTCCAAATGTGAGATATGCTCCCGTTCCTATGTAGATCTCATGCTTTCTTCAGATTCACCCTGAGCCTGCATAGAAACCATTCATGACCTGCTCCACAATCCGTCCGGGGCTTTATTTTGGCTGCTTATGTTGTCTGCATCGTGTGCTCCCACAGATGTAGTAAATTTTATTCCTGTGTATTTCATCGGGGAGGTCCATATGTACTTGTGGCCTTGGGAGGTAGTATTTGTAAAGAAGCCATTCATTTCTCAAAATACTATCATGAAATCTCAAATTTCATATCTATCACCAAGGCCATCTTTTCCAAGTACTAATCTTTCCTGTTTCCAAGTCAACCACTAGGAATACAATACATATTGATCAATGTATGTTGATTGCATGTTTGGTCAATTTCTGACAGAAGAAGTCGTAGAATCCTTCAACTACTTCATCACTGATTTTTATCGCTGGTGTGTGAATTTGAATAACAGTTGTATTAATTGGGCTTCTTGATAGGCATATACATGTTTTCCTAGCACCCAGCTTGGTATTTCAAGATAAATCCTTAAATGTTCCTTTTGAAAGTGAATGTAACCCCATTCTTCTTGAAGTTGTTATTCCTTGAATAACAAACCATATGCTTGTCTGATGCAACATGGTTCAGACCAGTCCGTTTCAGCTCATTCATGCCTAGGATAGCTTGATGCATACTATTTTTTTTAATTTATGCAGTTGTTTCTTCTTATTTTGATTCTTGCCCCATCAGCAATGATGGTCTCAACCACTTGGTCCCCTCCCTGTCGTTGAGGTGACCCCAGGGAGCAGAGGCAGGGCTTCCTCCTGAGATCACTGAAGTGCCTTTCAACCCCAGGAGCCCATATTCCAGTTATCACAAACAAGCTTCTACTGCTGTTCTGAAGATGTTTATGGGGGAAAAATGTTAAAGGACCAATTTTCAGCCCCCCTTCCCAGAGATTTGATTCAGTATGAAGTCTGGGGTCTTCAGGACCTATTGTTTCACGGTTGTCACTATTGTTAATGTTGTGTTTTCAGTGGTGGTGGTGGTGGTGATGGTCTATGATCAATGTACCAGGTGACTCCGATACACGGCCAGGGCAGAGGAACTTGGATTTTGGCATTGTTTTTTTGCTTTTGTTTTTGTTTAGACTATGTGCGTATGTCTCATTTCCTAGGAAGCTATTAAGCAACTTCAGGCCAGAAGTTGTGCTTCAACTTCTCTGAACCGTGTTTAGCCCCTGGCAGCATACACTATAGCTAGTCAGTCCTTGTAGAAGTACACTGCTGTAGAAAGGAGCCCTCACTCTTCCAAGACAAGAGCAGTAGAAATTGAGCATCACCCCCCAACACACACCCGACACACACACACACACACACACACACACACACACACGCTAGTCACAGTGTCACCTGTGGTCATTGTCATCTCATTAGTTCTGTATGCCCCAGTGCCACGGAGCTGAAAACCTTGGACCTATGTGGACACCGGAGCCTTCCAGAACTAGCAGCAAATTGGCAGCTCCAAACCCAGTCCCTCCAACAGCTCTTTGTTTTGTTTGATTGTTGAGCTGCGTTTAAATCCAAATTCAGCTGTGAGTCATTAAAAGGGGGGTTTTTCTTAAAACCAATGATTTGTCTTTGAACAACTGGCAACCCTGGCCCCTGCTTGAGCCACATTAATTTCAGGGAGCGTTGAGAGGGGCAGAGGAAGTCCAGCTGGGCTGCCAACTTCTAACCTGTGCTGTGGGGCGGTGAGGTGGGGGGGCATAAAGAGGCAGCCTTGAGCTTCCTGCAGCCAGCTCCTTCTTTAAAATCAATGAAAAAGAGCAAAAACGGAAAACCACAGTGTAGGAAAAAGTACCATCTAGGGCAGCCATCTCACTTTTTCCATGCATAGCTCGCCTTTCCCCGGGTGTGTGAGGCACAATGGCCCCACCTGAATCTGATCTGGGGGAATGCTTTGAGACCCTCACTTAGGTGCGAACCTATTGTTAACCAGAAAATTGGTCCCTTTGCCCCTCTGTTTTGTTGTGTGTGTGTGATTTTTAAAATAAACATGCTTTCCTTTCTCTATTTTTTTTCTTAAATGGCACTTATACATACACCTTATTGATGTTTTATTCATATGGACAAACTGCTTCCATTATGTGAATATACAATAGCTGGAAGTCAATGCTAAAGCTCTAACCAATGCTTTAAAAATTGCAGGATGGATAATAACAACTTATAAAGCCTCCAGTGTTAAGATGGAGTCAGTAAAACTTACATACTTCAATGTACAATGCCATGTATTCATCTTGAAAAATCTCACAGAGCACCTCTCTCTCTCTCTTTCTCTGTCTCTCTGTCTCTCTCTCTCCTCCATAATTCAGATTAACCCGTGATCTGTTCCTACCGCCGATCTGTCACTTGGTCACACTGTGGTGGCTTGCGTATTGCTATGACACTAGAAGCTTTGCCGTATCGACTTCAAAGCCCGAGGATAGGCAGGTTCCAGCAGAGCTTCCCAACCAATACAGGCTGGAAGGGAAAGCCTGGCAATTTCCCCAAGGGAGCCAAAGCAAATCCTACAACTCACAGCAAACGATTGTCCAATAAGTGGCTGCGAGATGAAGCCCCACGAATGGAAAGTCTTTAAAATGCAGGGTGGGCACCCCAATGGCCTGCAGCATACCCACAATCCAGAAGGTGGGCTCAGACCCAGCAGAGGGTCTCTGATCCCTGGGGCACAGCCGGCGCCAGGGCAATGGACAATAGCAACGATGGTTAACTTTATGCTCTTCTTCTGGTGGTTAAGTCCATTCCAACTCCCTCCTAATGACAACAGAGGGAAACACTGCCAAGCCCCGAGCCCGCTCATGATTGTTAGGTTTGAGCCCGTTTTTGCTGCCACTGTGCCCATCCAGTTCTTTGACCTTCCTGGCATGATGTCCTTTTCCAGGGACTGGTCTCTACTGATAGCGTGTCCCGTGCACAGGAGACAAAGTCTCTCCATCTTTGCATCTGAGGAAGGTTTGGGTTGTACTTCTGTCGAGACAGATTTGTTCGTTCCTCTGGAAGTCCGCAGTGCTGTCGAGAGTCTTCACCCCCACCATCATCCTGAGGCATCCCTTCTTCGTTGCTCTTCTTCATTCCTCAGCCAATGTTCACAGGCATTTGAGGTGATGGAGAAGACCCCACCTGTGGTGTGAGCCCTCAGAGTACCTTGCCCTTCATCACTTCCAAGAGGTCAGGTGTAGCTGACCTGCCTGATGCAATATGTCATGGGGTACCTTGACTGCTGCTCCCATGAGCATTGAGTATAGATCCAAGCAGAATGAAATCTTTGACAACTTAAATCTTTCCTCCACTTATCATGATGTTGTCTACTGTTCTACTTGGGACAACTACAGTTTTCTTTACCGGGAATTGGACTCCAGACCGAAGGCTGCCATCTTCGGCCATCAGCAAGTGCTCCACGTCCTCCCAGCTGTCAGCAAGCAAGGCGGTGGCAGCTGCATGTCGCAGGTTGCTAATACCCTTGCCTCCTATCTTGACGTCCGATTCTTCCTCACACAGTCCAAACTTCTGGAATGAGTTGCTCAGCATACAAATCAAATAAGTATGGTGAGAGGGTACGACCCTGACATACCCCTTTCCTGATTTTAACCCACACAGCATTTACTCTTTGTGTTCCAACAACTGTGTGTCGGTCTTAATAGAAGAGCATAAGGTTCTTGTTGTTCCTGCCCTGAGACATCAGCAAAGGCAAATTGCCTTGGCAGTTATGCACCGCGGAGCAGGTGCGATGTGCAAGGCCCTGTGCTGGCAGGAGTGGGGAACGCGGAGCGGACAAGACAAGGCTGACCAGGCTCAGAGCACCCTCTGCAGTGGAGATGCTCACATGGTTGCCATGAGCTAGTCTCCGGAGGAAGAAAATGGACATGTGTCACAGCAGTAGAAATCCCTTAATGGAAATCCAGGCACTGCATCATAACTTCCAAAACGTCTTCCTTGCTGTTTTGGAAAGGGAAGACGCACAGAACATTCCTATGTAAAGTCAGGACACTTTGTTGGTGTTAGTTCCTGATGAATTGGTTCTGAATCTTTTTTTTTTTTTTTTTGGTTCTGAATCTTAGCAGCCCGATTCATGTACAATAGAACAAAGCACTGCCCGGTCCTCTGCCACCCTCATAATTGTTCTGATGGTTGTGCCCCTTGCTGCAGCCACCTTGCTGCCAATCCACCCTGTGGAGTGTCTTCCGCTGTTTCACTGACGACTCTCTGCGGTAAAAAGAGCTCCCGACTCATGGCAATTTCACGCCCAAGAGAACAAAATGTCAACCCATGTGATTCATAAGTTTTCATTTTGGCCAGTAGACCGCCAGCTCCTTCTTCCTAGTCTGTCTTAGTAGGAAAGCTCTCCCTGAAACCTGCACAGCACAAGAGGATGAAGAAAACCAAATGCCAATTACAAGGAACAGTGGTTCTCAACCTTCCTCATGCTGCAACCCTTTCATACAGTTCCTCATGTTGTGGTGACTCCCCCCTTCATAAAATTATTTTCGTTGCTACTTCCTAACTGGTATTTTGCTACTGTTATGAATCGGGCGATCCCTGTGAAAGACCATACCTGTGAAAGCACTTCTGGACTAAATGTTATAAGAATCAAGAAAGCAAACTAGGCATGTTTAAGCAAAGCCATTCTGTCCATATTTAATTGTGTTCTCCGATAAATGTGCTAAAAAAAAATTACAAGCCCCTGTCCAAAAGCTTATAGATGTAATCAGTTCTAAAATCCCTGCTGTGCATGCCCAAGCCCACCCTGGCCAGCGACCGTCACCACTGCCAGCCCGGACCCTGATCTCAGGGTCCTCCCTGTCCTTGCCGCCTTGAGAACCTGCACAAGCTTCATCTCTACAGTGGTTTCCCACCTGCAAGGTGGGACAACTCCATGTCCTCTGAAGACAAGAAAACATATATATATTGGTCTTAGTAGTTATTTTCATATCGCTTCTTTGATTTTTCATTTTACAAATTTTATTTTTGTGTGCTTACGTCTTTTCTATGTGCATCACATATGTGTACATTAAGCACTAGATTATTAGATATGTTCAAGAGTGGGGGGAAGATGTTCTGTTACAACTGTTTCGTACCGATTAGTAAGTAAGCTCCTGCTTACTCTGCTTACTGAGTAGTCCCATCCTATCAGGGGATGTAAGTTTGGAAGAGCTTTGATAGTATAGGAAGGTGCTGTGGGGCTGGGAGAGAGAAAGATGCCAGGCATACCTAGAAGTAGAATATTCGTAGGAAGCGGTGAAATTGTTCACTAGATTAGTAAACAGAAGGGAATCCATGCTTACGTTGATTACTGGGTAATCTCACCCTGACCTCCCCCACAGGACTAAATGTTGTCAGTTGACTGAAAACCAAATGTACAGCCATTGAGTCAATGGTGACTCCTGGCCACACTATCAGACAGGGCAGAACTGCTCCTGTGAGTCTCAGAGATGCAACTCTTTATGGGAGTAGAAAGCCCTGTCTTTCACCCACCAACAAGCTGGTGGTGTTGACCCGCTGTTCTTGCCGTTGACAGCCCAACGTGTAACCACTACACCAGCAGGGCTCCATTAGTTGACTAAAGTAGAGATTCATTTTAAGGTCAGTGAATAAGCCTATTGAAGGATCAATTATAGAGGGGAGGAAGATTGGTTATGTAGTAACTGCTCTCAGCACACTGGATTAGGTGGGAAATCATGACAATATACTGTTTATTAAGCTGTACAGGGAGTGAAAGAAGAGAAATGAGAATTCCAGACCCCAAACAAAACAAAAACCCTTGGAATAAATTTTCTACGATTCTTATTTCAGAAAAAATTATGGGATCCCATGTTTATTGGAGGAACAATAAACATCTTCAATAGCGATTGGAAGAAATTGAGTGTTAGGGCTGGTCAGGTGTCCTTTGCTGGTGTAGTTTCTGATTTTCAGTACTTAACAACCTCTAGTAAGATGCTGATATCTGCCAACCATTGTGACCTCTATCATGGGGATGGCTGAAAACTTGTGTGGTATGCCCACAACTCTCTAAATCAATCCCTATATCACTGATAGAAAGATCTAAGAGCTCTATGGGAGCTCCCATCATTCTCCAAGACTCCCTCTTTGAATTCCATTCCCTCGACCTCATTTTTTTATTCTTAGTTCATATATCAATCCTTAGCTACCATTCTAGTTGCCTTCTCAGGCTGATTGATGGACCCACTCCTCTCCGCACACATAAATGGTGGGTAGACTGATAAATGATAAATGGGTAGATTGATAATATGTAGAAGATAGGTGATAGGTAAATGATTAATAGATAGGTAAAAAGAAACATATGCATAGATGATCAGTGACAGATAGAAATAGATTTATACAGATAATGAATATGCTACATATGGCTCAGTTCTCATCAATATGAAGTTTATCTAAAGACCTATCTTTAGCAGATCTTATAATTTGGTATTTTTCATTCCCTTGGATTCCTTTTTTTTTAATAAATTATTTTATTGGGGGCGCTTTCAGCTCATAACAATCCATACATCAATAGTATCAAGCACATTTGTACATATGCTGCCAACATCATTTTCAAAATGCCTTCTTTCTACTTGAGCCCTTGGTATAAGCTCCTCTTCTTTTTCTTTTTTTAAAACATTTTATTAGGGGCTCATACAACTGTTATCGCAATCCATACACACATCAATTGTGTAAAGCGCATTTGTACATCATTCTCAAAACATTTTCTCTCCACTTAAACCCCCGACATTAGGTCCTCATTTTTCCCCTCCCTCCCCGCTCCCCTCTCCCTCATGAGCCCTTGATAATTTATAATAAATTGGTATTTTGTCATATCTTGCCCTGTTCGACGTCTCCCTTCACCCACTCTTTGGTTGTCTGTCCCCCAGGGAGGAGGTCACACACAGTTCCTTGTAATCAGTTCCCTCTTTCCTACCCACTCTCCCTTTACCCTCCCTGTTTCACCACTCACACCACTGGTCCTCCAGGGCTCATCCGCCCTGGATTCCCTGTATTTTCAGTTTCTATCTGTACCAGTGTATATCCTCTGGCCTAGCCAGACTTGCCTCGGATTCTTATAAGGCTTCTTAGTCTCACAGATGACTCCAGTCACTGACCTTACTGAGCAAGGTTTGTGACCTGTTACTTCAGAATACAAAGTTGCTTATGTTGACATCTTTCCAATTTCTCAGGATCCCCTTTAAATGGCCAAATTCTTACTGTAAGAGCACAAATAATACCTCCCTGGGATAATAGGTCCTTGGAGAAAACAACAATCTGATATGTAACTAGTTTTCCAGAAGTGGAAGTTATCTTATTATTATTGTTGATGATAATGATAAAGTTATTTTGTTTTCATTTAACTTAAAAAGAAAACATTGGATAGAGACATTATCTAATTATATCCTCAGGTGGCAAGATACCAGGCAAGTAAAAGAATTAAACCACAAGCTTTCCAAGCCGAGAGGCTTGTAGTGAGAGCCTGGATCTAAACAATAGTCATTTGTACCTGGTTGCCCTTTCTGATTCATTGTTTTGAATGAATCATAGTATTGAACCGGTTGCATCGTGGTTAGACATTGGGCTGCACTCTGTAAGGTCCTCAGTTCTAAAGGACCAGCTGATCCACATGAGAAAGATAGGGCTTTCTACTCCCACCAAACAGCTGTGGTCTCAGAAACGCACAGGAGCAGTTCTAGTCTGTCCTGTGGAGACACTGTGAGTTGCCATCAGCTTGACAGCAGTGAATGTACTTTCTGTTGTGTTGTGTTGTGTTTTCTCTCCTGATGTCTAAAATGTCTTTGGGGGCCTCATTTTCCCCATTCTCTCTTTCATCTTTCCAGGGCACATTTCTTCCTTCTCAAAGAACCACGGTAACGGAGCCATAACGTCTTTCATGACTTCCTCCCTTATCTCTATCTCCGTAGTCCCAAACAATTCTATTACCTCCCCATTTCCCTTGCCGCATGCATAATACCCTGACTTTATCATCATCAAGAATAGTATCACCTTCAAGATACGTAACCTTGATTTTCTCACTTGCTTACTTTCTGAAGTGGTTCTACTTGGTCTCTGTTCATAATTTTTTCGAGAACTTCTCCAAGATGGATTAATGTCCTCCTTCCCAAGGACCAGGGCTCATCCTACTAAGCTTCTCTATTGAAGACACCATTAAACAACTTCCGCTTGAAACTCTCCTCTCACTTACCTTTCATCACTCAGCACAGATTCTCTACCTACTTCCTGGCCTCTCTATTTCAGACTTTTGCTCTGGTTAATTTTGACCTGTCTTTCCCAAAATTCCCCCCACCGACTAGCCGTACTTTTCCATGGTTGTGATAAATAAAAAATGTCAGCTTGACTGAGGCCAGGATTCACATACGTTTGGCAGTTAAGATGTAACCAAGGCTGATGATGAGATCTGCTCTGACATAATCATCTCCATAATGAAATTTGCTACGAACAGTCAATCCACGGAAAGACATTTTCCTTGAGGTGGTAACTTCCTTACAATATGTGGGGGGTGCTCAGATAAAGCTTGCTTGCTTTTTGCTGGATCTGGATCTTGCATCTGACATCAGGTTCTTTGGACTTAAGGCAGTGGTCTGCCATATTGCCTGTCAATCCTGGGAAGCACCCGGAGCCTGCCATCTTATTTGCCTCAACCGTGGATGCATTTGCTTTTACAGTCAGAACCTACCATGTAGCCTGTGGATCTTGGATTCACTGGCCTTTGCAGCTCAGTGAGTCAGGAGAAAAGCCTGTAGCCTGACATCTGGCTCATAGACTTGGAAATGGGTAGGCTCTCCAATGAGGTGCACTGCTGTCTTGCTGATGAAGATCAAGGATTGTAGCCGTCAGTGTGGATTACAGCTCAATGTAAAGAAAACCCAAATCCTCACAACTGAACCAATAGGTAGCATCATGACAAATGGAGAAAAGATGGAAATTGTCAAGGATTTCATACTGCTTGGATCCACAATCAGTGCTCATGGAAGCAGCGGTCAAGAAATCAAACAATCTATTGCCTTAGGTGAATCTCCTGCAGAAGATCTCTTTAGAGGTTGAAAAACACAGATATTACTTTGAGGACTAGGGTATGCCTGACCCAAGCCATGATGTTTTCAATGGCCTCATAGGCAAGTGAAAGTTGAACATTGCCTAAGGAAGACCAAAGAAAAACTGGGGCATTTAAACCATGATGTTGGCGAAGAATATTGAAAGTACCGTGGGCTGCAAAAGGAAGAGAGATCTGTCTTGGAAAAAGCACAGCCAAGATATGCCTTAGAGTCCAGGATGATCAGACTTTGTCTCACATGCTGTGGGCATGTTGTCAGGAAAGACCAGTCCCTGGTGAAGGGCTTCGTGCTGGGCAAAGCACAGGGGTGGCGAAAAGCAGAAAGTCCTCAATGACATGGCTTGACATGGTGGCGGTAACAGTGGACTTCAACAGAAGAAGAGGGCACGGGAGCAGGCAGTGTCTCATTGTGTTGTACATAGATCAGGTCACTATGCAGAGGGACCCACTCAATGGCATCCAACAACAGCCTCTACCAGTTGTGAGCGCTTCCTTTTAGATCGATGAGCTTCTCTCTGTGTCTTGCTGATCTTGCTTCTCAGAGAACTCAGCCTAAGAAAATAGTCAGTCAAATCTGCCCCTTTCACCTCCTTTGCAAACGCCATGTCAACGCTCTGATGGCTCTCTAGTTACCATATTCCATTTAGTATAGATCTATATTCAATGAAATAAATATCGATGAAGCACTAATTGTGTATTAGGCAGTGTTTCAGATACAAAGGTGAAAAGATATATCTTCTTAAGCCGTCGTGAGAATGATTGCGTGGGACTCTAACTACCCAGTAAATAGAATCTCCCGTGCCAGGGTTTGTCCTTGGCATCACAGCTAGAGTGCTAATTCTCAAAACATGAGTAAGGATAATTAGGCTAAAGCTGTACTCAAAAGTTCACGCTAGGTACGAATAGAACTTTCTATGTGGATCTAACATCGGAGTGTATTTTAGATGGTCTTCACAAAAGTATAAAATAATTCCTCAAGAAAAAATGAAAATAGATGCCAGGGGGGAGTGGCAAATTACAGCCCACAAGCCTAATCTGCACCCCCCTAAATTCTTTTGTAGAGAAAGTCTTATGGGAACACAACCAGACTCTTCCATTTACATATTGTCTATGACTGTGTTTGTGCTGTAATAGCAGAGTATTTATGCAGACTGTAAGGCTCACAAAGTCTAAAATATTTATTATTTGGTCCTTTAGGGAAATTTTTGGCCTTATAAAAAATCTTTGTCAGCCTCAACAGGGATTATTAGAAATACATCTTGGGTGTTTTGTGAAAGGACAGATTTCTACATTCCCACCCCAGATGTAAGAAATGGAATTTCCAGTGGAGAGACCTGAGATACAATATTTTTAAGATGCCCTATAAGGGCGTCAAGGATCAAGTACATTTAGAAAAATCTGGTGTCGTTTGCAAAAGTTTAATGTTGAGAATATTCTAGCTTTGTATTGACACCCCAGTTCCACCATTTTCCACCTCAGACCATGCCCTGGACTTAGTTTTCACATCAGAAAATGGGTAAAAGAAGTGAATCTCCTCACGGCATGATTGAGAAGATCAAACGAGAAAATGCTTTCCAGGACACGATGCAGTGCCATCGGTGTTTTGTCAGCAGCAACAGCAGCATTTCCTCTTCCTCTGCTCTTCCTCCTCTTTCGTTACCTGCTTCCCTTTCGGATCACCTATATGACTGCAATGTCTAGGGTCTGTCTGCTTCGGAAGTCTTTGTGTGATTACACTTGGAAATGGTAGATTGGTTGACTGAAGCCCGTGAATCCTGAGTCTTTCCTTCTCAATTTTAAGTTTAAAAAATTTCAGCAAATAAGTCTTTAAATGATTTATAGCATTTCTTATTTAAGAAGTATAAAGTACTTTACCACCAAGGAGTGGGATGGGGGAAATGGAAGATGCAAATTGACCTACCCCAAACCACACAGCAAACAGAAGATACCATGTCTGAACTCAAATACCAACACACCTTTCTGGGTTAGTCTCATTAGCATGTATTATTATCATCTTACTGAGAGGGCAAAACAACTCTATCAACCAAAAACCTTTTACAGGCCCACAAAATGCTCACAAGGCCTCCCCACAAAATGCTCATAGCCCTCGCTCCACCAATGTCAAAAGGCTGATGAGTTGACGGAGGTGAACACCACTCAGCTGAACAATTCCACAGCTGCTTTGTCTTCCCTTTCTCGGAACACATCAGTGGGCCTCCATTGCTGCACAGTCTGATTAAATTTCTCATCCTGGGCTTTAGCTTCCACCTCTTTCTAGTCGCTGACTGCCCTCATCCCTCACTCACTCGCTTATATCTCACCTTGTGGTATCCGACCCCACCAAGAGAGCCCATCACAGTCCAGCCGAACAAATCTCAGACACTGGTCCTAGACCGTAGACTCCATTAGCAGAAGGGAGTACTTTGAACAAGAGGGAAGGGGGTCTTCACCTCGTTATGTTCGTTCCACGCCTGGGCAATTATGTTCCATTCTGGGAAGGAACGTCTAAGAGAGGGCTCAGCGATACACGTGCCCATCAGGCGGAGAGTCTCCAGTTGGGTTGGAGGAGATCAATAGTTGTGAGAAGAGAAGACTCAGGAAACTTGCACACGATTGCATCATTCCGATCCTTGAAAGATGGCCGCAGAGAAAGGGTGAGCCCAATTCCGAGGGGCTCCCGAGAAGCACAATGGACTGATGTTTCGGGAAGCAGATAACTGCTCATTCCGTGTAAAAACTTCACAATACGCTGACTATCCAACTCTGAACTACAGTATACTGTTTGGAGAGCAACGTGATCTGAGTGAAGATGTGGCGCCACATATCTCTAACACGAAGTAGCACGACGTAAGTGTTAGAGCGTTGACTACGAGCACACAGACTTTTGATCGGAACTGCGTGGGTTCGATCGAATCTTTTTCTACTGTCATGAGCAGTGGGATTTTCAACTTCTCTGTACTTCCATTTCTTCATGATAACAATATCAACTTCAGAGGGGTCTCTAAGAAAACCAAACTCACTGCCATCGAGGCAATGTCAACTCATGCACCCTAATGGGCCGGCCAGAACTGCCACTGTGAGTTCCTGAGACTGTCTAGCTGAAGGAGTCGAAACCCTACCTTTCTCCCTAGGAGTGACTGGTGGTTTCGAACTGCCAATCTTTTGGATCAAAGCCCAATACCTAACCACTCAGCGACCTGAGCTCCTTCAAGTGTTCTAGTAAGAGGTTATATAATGGCCTTAGGATGACATCTGGTATGTAGCATACACCACTACATTAAGATGACCAGATGTCCCGCTTTTGGCGGGACAGTCCCGATTTTTAACAATTTGTCCCATGTCCCGCGGCGTTTTTAAAGAGTTCCAATTTTTGGAAAGAACGCACAACAAGCAAGGGTATACGGTTTGCGGCTGCCATGTGGCGATTTCGCCAGGATATGAGTTTTATCAGTGGTGTCCTGCTTTTATCCTGCTTTACCACTGTTGAAATCTGGTCACCTTACACTACACTCACATTCATCTGTAGTCTTTTAAGATTTTCGTCAGTGGCCATGGGAACTGCTATTGGGTAACTTCCAAAGCCAGCCAAGCTCTTCCCCTTTGCTTGCCAACACAGGGTAGCAATGGCATGCAGTGAGCCAGTCACAACTACAGAGCATCCTTCTCCCCATGAAGGCCACCGAGCAGGGAGGTTGGGGAACCCTAGGGAGAAGACTCCTAGAGCAGGCTCAGTTCCTAAACCACCTGACAAGAGAGTCAGGCCTCATTCTCCACCTGACATCTGGCCACAGCAGATGTTTCAGGGGGGTGTCCAGGACCGGGTGGTGTCTCCTTTTGTTGCCCACGGGGTCACTGTGGGTCGGAACCCACTCAATGGCACCAACAACAGCAACCATGAGAGAATCACAGCGGGTTCCTTTCAACAATGAACTCTTCCCCTCAAGCCTCCAGCAACCCGCCTACCTCCATAAAGAGCCGGGAGTCTCCGCTCTGGCTCAGACACTGCTTTGGCCTGTGGTGTGTGGGTATCTGCCCCTTCCATTTATATCCCTGGGTTTCATGACACGGTTAAGCCTTCCTTTATAAGCACAGACTTTCTTCATATCCCCAGTGTAACTATCCTGCTATATTGGTGAATAATGTCTGATAATTTTATTGAAATTCCTTTTTGCCCATGGTCTGATTTCTTTAGGGTTTAGCCTAATTTCGTTGAGTTCCTGGCCTGCAGGCACATGTTGATTTGCATTATGGCGGTATTAACGTTTCTGAATGCTGTCCATGTGCTAGGTGCTGTTTAGAACTAAATAAAATGTCTTGCCCTAGTGATTTGTTTTCTTTCGACTTGGCAGATTTGTGACCCCTGTGTTTCTAGGAGCTGGAATTGTCGGGACTCTTTTTAATGCAACTCTTTGTTCGGGCAATAGCACGCCTGGTGGCTTTGAGAATAGCTGTCGTTTTGAGAACAGCATTTGTAGACACAACCACTGCTGAAAAGGGAAACTCTATACATGGACTACTTCACTGGGAGCAAGGCAGCAAAAAGAGCTACTATTGTTCTCCATTAAAAGAAATGAAGGAAGCCCAGTGCGTTAATGTGGGCAATGACATGATGCAGCATTTTACTCTAAATCTGGACACAATTGTATCTACGTTGTTCACATCCACACAGTTCGTCTGATCCCAATCAGTGTTTGTGATCACCCCCCAGACACCCAGTCTAGAGAAGAGCCGGCCCCTGGCTTCCATGAACTTCTAAGTTGGCTTTGAGTGTAAAGTACCAGCCCCAGCATGAAACTCCTTCTGGTCCTTGTTACACTCTTGAGGGCCGTAAGCTGCGGCAGCCCCAGCCCTGGCCAAACCACAGACAGTCACAATCCCATAGAGCCAGAAGCCTAGACTCTTCCTTTGAAACGTGGATCTGTGCCACTACAGGGAGGCAAAGGCAGGAGACCAAGGCAGAACACCGTCTCTCTCCTGCCCGTGAAACGTGACTCCTTGGGGTCAAGTGCATGGTGGCTGAGGGCTCCCGCTTTCGGCATTGGCAGTGTTTGTCCATTGGCTCTCCAGGGCAAATCTTTCATCATGTGATGAGGCATTAAAAATTGAAATGAGGACCTGATGCCAGGGGCTTAAGTGGAGAGCAAATATTTTGAGAATGACGAGGGCAATGAATGTACAAATGTGCTTTACACAATTGATGTATGTATGGATTGTGATAAGAGTCGTATGAGCCCTTAATAAAATAATTTTTAAAAAATTGAAATCCAGCCAGCAGGCTCCGATTCCAGAGCAAGCTTATCTAAAATACAGTTCTTGAGTCACGCATGCAAAAGAGTGACTGGGCGTGTGGGGTGATGAAGTTCCTTAAACTGCATTGACAGAGGGAATCTCGGGCTATAGAGAACCACGTGCTGGCTCGGTGAGCTAGTGACTCCCTCTCTCCTTCGTGAACACATCGCAAAAGATCCCAACAACACATGAACAGTTTTTGCAAATCAAATGCAAACGGGTTCAAAGAAATAGTAAAACAATAAAAAATTAAGTTTTAAAGGAGGAAGAACTATCAAGGACCAATACATTTACAAAGGTGTGTTCTAAAAATCAAGATTTTCAATTTCCCCCAAAATCAATCCCAAAAGAATTAACAGGAGGAAAATTCTTGACCAAGAAAAGAAAAACAAAAGAAACCGAATAAACAAAATGAAAACTCACCAGGAAACCAGAAAATCTTTTCATCTTTGCTAATTTATCTCCTGCCATTTTAACCTGCAGTTCTTTAATTACCTGTGAAATGAAACATTTTCCCCGTGTCTGCTATACTTTATCTCCTCTTTTGAAAATTGTTTATTAATGACTAATGTTTACTTAGCGATTGCTTTTCTTATCAATTTGTCTAAGCTCTGTAGAGAGATTGTTATATTTATTGCACCTGGGAGAATCTCCACTTCAGTGGAATAGTTACAACCCTGGGAGAGATAGGGAAACTAAAAGGGATCGTTTTAATAATATGTTGGCTTTTGATTCGGACTCATTTTGTGTACTCATCGATGCACTAGGAATTGATAGTTTAGGAACTGAAGTTTTCAGATTGGTTGACCACGGGAAAGTTTCCTGTCACATAGCAAATGTTTGGATGCCAGCAGTCAGCATCTGGAGAGTGAGGGGGCTTTTGTTAGTAACTGTCCCTGGACACTGACAAATAGTCGGACACAACCAGAGTCACTGTGGACAAGTACTGGGCTTGAGAAAGCCACCACAGCTCAGAGGACACAGAGAGATGTACAAGAGTCACACACGGCAGGGCAGGGAGGAGAGCCTCAGCCTGAATGTCCACTGTCAGTTAAAAAGCTACATGGCATATACACCCTGTGATAGGATTGTTGTTGTCAGTGCTGTGGTACCATCTAAATCCCATTCATGTATTTGTTCATTCTGGGGTTCACTTCACCCGTGTTTATTGACCTTCTAAGGTGTCTTAATCATCGTGACCCCAAAAGACAGGGTGAAACTGCCTCCGTGAGTTTCCAAGACTGTAACTCTTTATGGGACTAGAAAGCCCCAGTTTTCTCCTAGAGAGCGTCTGTTCATTTTGAACTGTTGGCCTTGGAATTAGCAGCCCAATGGATAACCACGATGCCACCAGAATGGACCCACTGGGCAGTGGGTTGGGTTTGGGTTACTGTTTGTTAAGATCTCCGGTTGAGATAAGTAGTTGCACAGCAAAGTAGTGGTTATGAATTGTTCAAAATTATCGAGTGATTGGGGGGGGGGCGGGGAGACAAGGCTTTCTACTCCCATGAAAAATTGCAGTCTCAGAACCCTCCAGGCGCAGTTCTACCCTGTCCCAGAGGATTACAATAGGTGGGAATAAGCTCATTGGCAATGAGTTTGGGATATGTTTTGGTATTGACCTAAAAGTTGGCAGTTCAATCCCAGCCAGTGGTTCTACAGGAGAAAGGCCTGGAGAATTCCTTCTATAAAAATCACAGCCAAGCCCAACCCTGTCTGGAGTAGTTCTCTCCCCCATCACCCACGGGAGCCTCCATGAGTTAGAGTTGACTTGAGGGAAATGGGTTAGGATGGACCAGACTCTGAGTGAGACTTTGGGTTTCTGTTGATTCACGTGATAGTCAAAGCCTGTGTCCTTCTGGAGCTTACTAGCTTGAGGGAGACAGAGAATACACAGACATCTAATGCAAGTGGTGATGAGCAATAAAAAAATAGAGTGCAAGCATAAAACGATAAAAACCACACACGTATGTGCGTGCACCTACCATACACTAAGAGTTAGAAAATAAGATCTACCTAGGAATCATCAGGAGGCTCTTTGACCTGGAGAAAAAGTGAGAGAGGACCCAAAACTGCTCCTGAATGAGTCAGCGAGTTCTCTTGTACCACTGAAGGTCCAAGACAATCTTTAGTAGAAATAATAGCATATTCAATTTATTAGTGACATATCTTTGAATCTTCAAAAAGAAATATGTTAAGATATTTCTTCTCTGCTCTGATACTATTTTAAAACAAAGGTTCTCCTTTAACTGGGATTGGTCTACAAATGTTGACCGGGACAAGTGATTTCAAAATATCTGCCAGCTTGGGATCTGTTTTCTCGAAGTTCCTCCACTTCCCTCTTGCCCTCTGCTTCTTTGCACACTTAGGGCTTGTCGTCCCTGAACAGGAAAAAGCCATTTTCAAGCAGTATGTGGTGATAGGTGATCTGTGCAGGGCTGTCTGGGTTCCAGAATCTGAATTTAAAATTTCAGTCGCTTCTGTTCTATTCAATTAGCTCGCTTTAATTTCTCAACGGGGTCTTTGAACTTGGAATTCCATAGAGACACCCAATGATTAGCTGGAAAAGTAATAAAACCATACTGTGGAAGCAACAATCACTGAAACATGTATCTTCCTCACCAGCTCCTGGTGGCCCTGTGAGCTAGGCATGGGGCGGTCATCAGGTCAAGCCCAGCAGCCATTCTGGGGTAAAGATGAGGCTACCTGCTCTGTAAAGATTTACAGTCTCCTTGCAGAGGGGTCACGGGGAGGAGATGAGCCAGTCAGGGTGCGATGTAACAATGATGAGAAATACAATCTTCCTCTAGTTCCTAAAGGTTTCCTCCCCGCTCCCACTACCATGACTCGAATTCTATCTTGCAAGACTGGCTAGACCAGAGGAGGTACACTGGTACAGATAGGAACTGAAAATACAGGGAATCCAGGACGGATGAGCCCTATAGGACCAGTGGTGTGAGTGGCAAAACAGGGAGGGTAAAGGGAGAATGGGTAGGGAAGAGGGAACCGATTACATGGAACTGTGTGTGACCTCCTCTCTGGGGGATAGACAACCGAAAAGTGGATGAAGGGAGACGTCGGACAGGGCAAGATATGACAAAATACCCATTTATAAACTATCAAGGGCTCATGAGGGAGGGGGGAGCGGGGAGGGAGGGGAAAAATGAGGACCTAATGTCGGGGGTTTAAATGGAGAGAAAATGTTTTGAGAAATGATGTACAAATGCGCTTTACACAATTGATGTGCATATGGTTTGGGATAACAGTTGTATGAGCCCCTAATAAAATGTTAAAAAAAAAAAAGATTTACAGTCTCACAAACCCTGGATGGGGTTGCAATGTAAAGGAATCCGCTTGATGGTAGTGGGTTTGATTTGGTGTAGCTCTTGTTCTTATATGTGTATATTAGATAAAGGCTGTGGTGAATAGATACATGATGTGGGGAGATGTCTCTTAAGGCATGAAAGGGAGATATTTAAGAAATTCATCACCCATTTGTCAGTTGTCATACTGTGATAGTTTGCGTGTTGCTATGATACTAGAAAGCATATCACCAATATTTCCAATACCTGCAGGATCACCCACAGTGAACAGGTTTCAGCAGACCTTTCAGATGAGGAAGAAAGGCTTGGTCATCTATTTCCAAGCCTTGGCCATTGATCTCAACAGACCATTGCCTGTTATGGTCCTGGAAGGTCAATCCCCTGAAGGAAACCAAACCACAATCAAACTCTCTGCCATTGCACTGATGAGGACTCAGAGAGACCCTACAAGACAGGGTAAAACAGCCCCTCTGGGTTTCTGAGACGAACTCTCCAAGAACAAAAGGCCTCATCTTTCTCCCAAGGAGCTACTGGGTGTTTCAAACTGCTGACCTTAGGGTTTGCAGCCCAACGCAGAAGCACACCACCACCAGGGCTCCTCCTGGATTAAAAGGCACTCAAGATACATAATGGCTGCAAGAGTGAAGTTGAGCATGTTGCTGATGGTGAAAACGGCGTGGGAGTCGGCAGTGCTTCTTTCTGTTGGACAAGGGGTTGTCCTGGGCCACAGCTGGCTGGAGGACAACGAACAAAAACATCACCATGTACTGGCACTCCTGTGAGGTCATTTGTGCACCTGGGGCAGCAGCCAGGAAGGAGAAAAGAGACAGAAATGTCAGTCCTGTTCAAAAGGTGAGAAAAGGGAAGTGGTCAAGCTGGCTGAGCCGAAGATGCCCTGGTGGCGCTCCGAGAAGGGCAAATTTCCGACGGACTCCTTCAAGTGCTTGCCTCGGCACACAGAGCATGGCGAGTGCCCACTTGCAGTTGGCCTGGACAGTCTCCAGGGTTGAGGACTTGGAATTCTGCCGTAACATTCTAAAGTAGAAACCCTTTGAAAGTATAGTTACAGTGCACTAATTGATGTGTTCCAATGTCCCCCTCTTTCAGTCACCTCGAGAGCTGAGATCCTTAGAACCACATACCCTGGCTTGGCAGAGCTCACCCTTAAGAATGGGAGCCCGGTGGTCTTTCTGACAAGCCAAGGGCGAGATGAGCATCTGCTGGCATGCAAAGAACCCTCTGGGAGGTCACCCTTCGTGCTTTTTTAATTTATTATTAAATGGTCCTGGACATCCGTTCTCTCGCCCTCTCTTCTTTCCCGGTGACGTGCAATTTTCTTTCTTTCAGAGCTGATACTCGTCGCAAATTCTGCAATTTCAAATGCGTTCTCTGCTGTAATTTAAAAGATAACTCATCCCTACTTCCAACATTTAATGTATTTTCTTTTCTTCTTTTTCTCTTCCTGAAAGCAATATACGTGTGTAATTAATAAACAATTTAGTATGTTGAGGAACCGAGGCACTTGGCAAATGTTCTGGGGATATGAAATCTCAAGAAAAGCAGCACATTATAAGAAATAGTAAGTAATTACTTATGTAAGCTCTCTTTTTTAAATTCTAAGAACATTAACTACTAATTACCTACTAATTACCAGTACTTCAGCAGGTGTTTGCACTTAACTGTAGGCGAAAGCCCCGATGACAATAAACCCCTCACAGACGCTCTCGAGATGAAAGTTGAGTCCCGCTGGACCGAGCAGCCATAGGGAGGGCAGCCTGGTCAGCAGCCAAGGCCCTCACCAGCGGATTGCTTAAGGGGGAAACAAGGGAACATCTTGCTTGTCGATTTGAGGGTGTTTTTTTTTTTTTTTTCCTTCTAGTGCTATCGACTAGCAAGGTCTGGCTGAATGACAACACTCGGGTATCTGGGGTCAAGCTCAAAGGATGATGAAGAGGACGACATCAGAAAGACATCCATCTCCCTTTGGTGGCTGATGCTGCCTGTGTGTCTGAGGGGCCTGCAGTATCGTCTCCCCTCGGCTTCCTTCCCGTTCCTGGAATCGCAGTGTCGGGAGACGTGTGTCACAGAGTACTCGTCTCCTCACCTAGGAAGTTAAGTGATCTGAAAGGCTCCTTCCAGCAGGAAAGCATGAGAGAGAGCCGTTGGATTTTCCCACCACAACGCTGCGGGTGGTCACCGTTGTCCCAAATACCTCTGACTCATGGCGACTTCGTGGACACCAGCTACATGCTTTGGGCACATTTGAGAGTCAGACAATATGCTGGTCTGATCCGTGGATTTGCTCTCTGTGTTTTGTGTTTTTCCTTTTCGTTTTCTATTGGGTTTGAGGTGAAAGTTGACACACCCAATTAGATTCCCACTCAAACATCCATCCACAGATACTGTTCTGGGATGATGCCTCTCACACCATCCACCCCGCCCGCTCCATAACCACTCATCCACGGGCCCTGGCCCTCCTTGCCTCTTCATCTTTGCTTCGGGGTAACTATTGACCATGGACCCCGGGATGCTGCTTTGTTTAGGAGCTCTGATGGTGTAGTGATTACATGGTGGACTACGCTCTGAAAATCAGCAGCTCATTCGAAACCACCTGCAGCTCCGCGGGAGAAAGACAGGGCTCAGGAACTCATGGGCATTTCTACCCTGTCCCATAGGGTCACTGTGCATCGACTGGACACAGTGAGGTTAGTTCCTCATTTACAAAAGTATGTTTCTCAGGGGTGTACGGCTGCTCTTGTAGGCCAATCTGACAGTGGTCTGAAAGGTGACCTCTGGGAGTGACTGCAGCGCCAGGGTGAAAGGGTTTCTCGGGGTCATGGTCTCAGGGGTGGGGGTGCAGTCTCTAAGGTCTACCTGTTCAGTCAATCTGGTCTTCTTTGTGAATTTGAGTTTTGCTCTACATTTTTCTCCCGTTCTAACCAGAAATGGTTATCATATTCCTGGTCAAAACAATCAATAGTGGTAGCCAGGCAACATCTGGTTTTTCTGGTCGCAGGCAAGAAGAGCCTGTGGTCCCTGTGGGCCACTAGCTTACGGACTAACTGCACCCTTCAACTTTTGACTCCCTTCGTTTTCCTTTGATCCCACCAGGAAGAGACCAATCTTTGTGAGCTAAGCTCTGCCAATGGATTCAGTGGTCTCCTGTCCTGAGCCCTCAAACCCAATCAATTACATGAAGTATCTGAAGATGTAGCGAAAGTATGCATTACTCTTCCCCATCTGTTACTTATAGTATATATGAATATATATGCAGCACATACCAGGACACATATCAGTATACCCATACACATATATATGCAGGGGTATGCACTCCCATATATCTTACCACATCTACTTGGCTCACATGTCTAACTATGTAACCACTTGCATCTTTAAGGCTATTGTAACAAACGTCTATACGTTACAGCATGTACTATAGTTGTCCGTTGTTCTTAAGCACCTCCTCTCTCTATGTCTTCGTGTACCTTGGTCAAGTTGTTGACTTTCCCTAAATTGTATCCTGCCTTTCTTATCACCAGAATTAACTTGTCCCTTCTGTCTAGTAAGTGGGTCCCCTCCTTCCCTGCCTCACCCCTCTCACTGCCGCCAGCAGGTTGATTTTGACTCATAGCGACCCTCTAGGACAGAGTAGAACTGCCCTGGGGTTTCCAAGACTGTAACTCTTTATGAGAATAGAAAGCCTCATCTCTCTCACTTGCAGTGGCTGGTGGTTTTGACCTTGTGGTGTTCTGCCCACAGTGGACTCCACTGCACCACCAGGGCTCCTTTCTCCTACCTCTAGCAACCACTAGAGAATGTTGCTTTCTGAGTGTGAACCTATTCTTGTGCTTTTCTCAAAGTGCCAGCATGCTCTCCTTGTCCTTTGCCGTTTGACTTATTTCACTCAGCATCATACCCTCTAGTTCCATCCTGATAGAAGATATGTTACAGACCCATCCTTGCTCTTTATTGTCAGCGTTTTCCATTGAATGCATAGGAGTACCACAATTGACAATCCAGCCACCTGTTGTTTCCATCGTTTTGCTCTTGTAAGTAATGTTGCAATGACTTGGGTGTGCGCACAGCTAGCTGTGTCATTGCTCTTATGTCTCTAGGTTATACTTAGGAGTTGGACTACTAGACTATAAAGTATTTAAATTTCTAGCCTTTTGAAAACGTACCCTATCATTTTCCATAGTGATTATACCATTTTCACTCCAATATAAGAGTTGCAATCCCCCCACCACCTCACCAGCATTTTTGTTTGCAGTTCTGCTTTGGTGTTCTTGTCAGTGTCCTTTTGGCCCAGGTGGGATTGGATCTCACTGTCGGGTTCATTTCCACCCCTCCAATGGCTAAGGACCACGAGCATCTCTTCCTCCTGGGTTTTGTGGCCACTCTTTGGTGAGATGTCTGTTCAGATCTTTGGCTCCTTCTTTCATTGAATTGTTCATCTTATTTGCTGTAGAGCTGTTGAAGTGTTCCATATATTTTAAAGATTTGATCCTTGTTATATAGGTCTTTACTAAAGTTTTTCCTCATTTGTAAATTATCTTTTTACTTGTTTGGTTAAAAAAAAATTATGAGACTAAGTATTTGACTGTTAAGGATGTCCAGTTATGTAGTAGAAGAAGCCTTACAATGAGACAAACAGACACAGTGGCTGCAACAATGGGCTCACACGTAACAGCAGTGGTGCGGATGGAGGAGGCCCAGCATTGACTTTCCTGTCGGACACAGGCTCCCAGGGCCCACGCCGACTCCGTGGCACCCAACAACCACCACCCCAGCTACCTCGTTTACGTTCGGTTATCCAGGCATTTTTAGTTATGGTCGATACTGTACACGTGCCAAAGATTGGGGCCTTTAGCTTTATCCTTATGTTATCTTTCAAGAACTTTACAGTCTATTTTTATTCACATTTCAGTCTGATCCATTTTGAGCTAGTTGTATGTACAGTGTGTGGTATGAAACTTGTCTCGTTTTTCTGCAGATGGAGAGTAAATGTTCCCAGCCTCCTTTGTTAAAGAGCCTACCCCTTCCCTCCTTGAATAGACTTTGACCATTTTCTAAGATCAGTCGTCCGTCCATAGATTGACTTTGGGGTTCTCAGTTCTGTTTTACTGGTCTGCCATTGCACCGGCACTCCGTGGAGTTTTATTTAACCCCTCTTCAGAAGTTGGCCTTTCTTCCGACTCTGTCTAAGTCTGGAATGTGAGATGAAATCTGCCCACCATGCATGACCTGCTGGTGCTTGAAAGACTGGTGTAGAGACTCCAGCATCACAGCAGCATGCAAGACCCGGTACAGTGACCTGGAAAAGGGGGGAAAGCCAGGGGGCCTTCACCAAAGACCTGCCTGCTCCACATCGGACCCATTCTCCCCTTTAGAGCACCATTTCCCTCAAACAAGGGAATCTACCAACTCCTGCTAGACCCAGCTAGAGCCACACCACCTTGCGGCGATATCGAGAAGTGATAAAGTACACAATAAGTGATCTGATAGCACGATTTTACCTGAAAGATTCCAGCTGGGAGATACTCGTCTCGATACACGTGCTCCTTCAGAAGCAGCCCATAGTTCTCAAACTAGTCATCTAAATGGCCTCTCCTATTAACTCACTTGTGTAACCAACGTAACTGAACCCTTCCATATCTCAGGGAGGTACCTGGGCGGCATCATTTCTTCTCAGCTACCGACTTGAAGGTTGCGGGTTTGAATCCACCCAGAGGCACCACGAAGGGAAAGTGTGGAAATCTACTTCTGTGAGATACGAGTCATGGAAAGCCTGCTGGGCCACAGTTCTCCTGTGAAATGTGTGCGGTTCCTGGGAGTTGTTGGACTTCACTCAGTGGTGCTGGGCTCTTTTCCGGGTGCTATTTCAGGCCACGAGGAATTTGTGAACAAGATGGACAAGGCTCCTGCCCTCACGGGGCTTTTATTCAATGATCTGCACCAGCGCCCCGTTTATTTATATTTCTTTCCCAGAGGGACCTAGTTCTTTAACCTCTCCCCTGTGCTGTTGAGATTCAACACACACCCAACTCTTAGAATCTCGTGAAACCCTAGCATGCGTGCAGGGTGGGGAGAGCAGGGACAGGCACAAAGAGTATCTTTTCCAAGTTTCCAGGAGAGCGAGAGAGAGAGAAAAGCATAGATGTGCAAATTGTATCAATTCATTTTCCAATGTAATTGAAATGCCAAAAGAGGGAAGGCTCCCATGCTGATGAAGAAGCGGATATTCGCGAGACGAAGAAGAGCTCTGTCTTTGTCAGTCCGCAGTCTTCGATGTGTCCCTGCCTGTCGCTTCCCATTGCATTTCAACTGACTAATCGCCTCCGTTTATTCAAACTGAATATGAATTCACATCTTCTCCTTTCTCAGCCACCAAGTGTTCCTGTTATCAAGCGCTCTGACCCAATGATGTCTCACAGTTCTGAGGCTTCTCTAGTAAGGAAATAAGTGGTCCGACCTAGAGGGGGATCAACAGACACGAGACCTTTGGGTTGAGGGGAATTGTTTGCTTTGGGGTGTGTACGACTCCATCGATGTACTAGTCAGAGGTGAGACCAACAAGTCTCTCTGCCACTGTGGTCGAGTCAGGCAGCTTGGAAGAGGGGTGGAGGTGGCCTGAACAGGCACACATGAAAGCCATGGCTCTAATGGAAGCACCACCACCTGTCTGTCACCTTGTTGTGCTGTGGTGACTTGTGTGTTGCTGGTTTGCTGGTAGGCACGGCCAACAGGATTTCAAATACCAGCAAGGTCACCCCTGGTGGACAGGTCTCAGTGGAGCTTCTAGACTAAGACAAGACTTATTTCCAAATGGTAGCTAATGAAAGCCTTATGTATCGTGACAACATGCTATCCGTGATAGAGTGGGAAGAGAAACCCACTAGGTTAGAAGTCCCTGAGGACACACAGTGATGCACAGCAATGTCTGGGAAGATGCCACACGTGCAGGCAGCCTTTTGTTCTGCGGCACCCGGGATCGCTGTGAGTCAGAACCAACCCAAGGAGAATAGCGTCCACAAACAGAAACTACTTTCCAATCAGAAGTAATGACCAGAGAGCATTAAAGGAAAGGACCACACATTAATTAGTTGCAGTAATATCTGAAGGTTATCTCAGTTGCAAATGATACATTTAACATTTAGAAATTTTCAAGTGGTTGGGGGGAAGTCTTTGGTGGTGGTGGTAGTAGTAGTAGTAGTAGTTGTGTGTGTGTGTGTGTGTGTGTGTGTGTGTGTGTGTGTACACTGGGGATAAATATTGTCACTGTTCTGTTTTAACCTGGAGCTGTACTGGGACACATTTCAGAGACATATCTACAGAAAATAGCACCCATGGCAAGCATGATCCAAATATCTGACACACCTTTTATAGTTAACTTCACCATGATATCAGCTCAAAACGACAAATCACACTGATTAAACTTTGACAGAACACATTGTGGCACTGCCTGAAAGTTGCAACCACACCATTTTGCTTCCGTGAGTGAAAGTTGGGCTGTGATGTGCTCCAAGTCATTGCTTTCTGTTTTCTTCGCTTGCTACCCTCACCAGAGCAAGATCACCAGTCTGCCTTTAGCCACCCAAACCCAACCCACCACCAGCAAGTCAGGTCTGGTGCCCAGTGGCCCTGTCAGGACAGGGCAGGACTGCTCCTGAGGGTTTCTGGGGCTGGCGGCCAGTCCTATGGGAGCAGAAAACCTTGTTTTTCTCCCCTGGTGGGTGGTGAGTTTGAACCTGTGGTCAGGAGCACAACATGTAACCAATTACACCACCAGGGCTCCTTCTTTGACTTACAGAGGCTCATTAAATAACCAAGTGTGAGTTTTAACTTGCTGAATGGTCTCCCACAGCCAGCGGTGGGAACCGAGACCGGTCATAGAAACCGTCAGTGGTGTTCCCAATCAAAAGGCCATAAGTGACCCGCCAGACCCACCGTAGCCTGAATGCACCGCTGAAGGCACTTCCGGATGTGGTGGACAGGCTCTTGTAAGTCGGCCTTGAGTGAGAAAGCAAAGCATCATTCTGCGTGTGATTGCAGTCTTTCAAAAGCGAAGATTCGAGAACCGAGCAATTAGCATTTTCATCTCCAGTGTGTTTGTAGCCACTGTTCAAATTTCATCTGGATTGTCCCAAATAGTTCCCTGGGGGGGGAGGGGCAGAGGTGACCATTTATTGCTTCTCGAAAGGACTCTCTAGACCGTTTTCACTATAGACTTCCCAAAGCCTCGGCCCTTCTTTGTCTGACAGGTAGAGTGGGGCACAGGGAATCCCAAACCCCCGGTAGGTTCTCACAAACCGTGCAACGAAAATAGAAAACAGAACACAATCCCTTGGGAAGTTATGCTGATGTGGGGAGCTGGCAAAGAATGAAGCAGCGGTTGCAGAGGAAAATGCCACTTATCCTACGCTGGAGTTACAAACACAAGAACCTCAGACTCAGGAAAGGGAAGGGGGCTTGTTTTGTTCCACTGCCGATTCTGTGTGTGATGAAAGGTAGTTATTGGATGATTTCCCACGGTCACTCATGCTATCTTGATCCAAAACAAATATGCCTCCACTTCAAAGTTTAGGACCAGGGTGCAGCCTTCTCTTGTGACCTGGAGAAGTTTGGCATGGCTCAGTGTCTCTACCTAGTCACTGCCCTACCCAGCCGACTCACTCAGCCCCTATGTCTGTGCTTGCTCCAGGCCCTGAGCTCTGAACAAGAAGAATCAAAGATTTCAAAATCAGGATATTTACCCAGAACCATCTGGATTCCCAACATGTTTTTCAAAACTCTGGAGACTTAGCCCCACTGAGCCCAAACTCCCACAGAACCACAATCAGCTAAGCTTAATGACAGCCTAGCCACCCCCACCTTTTTTGTGGTTGCTTACTAGTCCTTTATCTTTATTTATTTTTAATTTATTACAGTATTAATTGGGAGCTAACACATACCATATCGTTCCATAGTTCAATCACGTCAAGTGGTAGTGGATAACTGCAACCAGTTTCCAAACAGGCAGCCTCCCTTTTAAGTAGGACAAGCACAATTAGCTGTTCTTATTTCCCCCCTAGCCCCCACTCCCATCACCTATTACTGTTCCCTCCTGGACTCCCTGCCTGAAGTCCCAGGGTAGTGTTCACCGTCAATGTGCTCATTGCTAACGGAAAGGTTGAAGGTTTGAATTCACCCAGAGGCAGCTCGGAAGAAAGGCCTGGTAGTCAACTTGTGAAAAACCATCTATTAAAAACCTTAAGAAGCACAGCTGAACTCTGGCACACAGAGTCTCCAGAGTCAAAGTTGCCACCAGGCCACTGGTTACCGGGCCCTTTGTTTGCTTGATTTTAACTGGTTTTTCTGGCCCCAGGGCCATTTGACATTAGAAAGCTTACATCTACTGGGAAGCCTTCAAAGGCTCCCAAACGCTCCAGGGTCTTGCAACTCCTGTTGAGGGTGCCCAGCTCTCCTCCCCAGGTGCACTCCAGGCCCTCCCGACTCTGAAGGGCAGGGTAGCCACAGCTCATACCTGTGCTCTTAGGGACACAAACCCTTCTCTTCAAACCCCTCTACTCATGTTCTCAACATTAAACAGCTAAAAGGAGAGCTACTTTGTGTCTGAAATGGGAAGCCAGTCCCAGGTCCTCCCTCCCACCGCCATGACCACCAGACACCTCAGTGTAACCCCTGGGGGGAAAACAGTTGCGCTCACTGACTCATGATGACCCCCAAATGTGTCCCCTTGGAATTGTCCTGCAGAGAGTTTTCAGTGGCTGATGTTTCTAACCTAGATTGCCAAACCTTTCCTCTGAGGGACCTTTGAATGGATGCAGACCTCCCAGGTGTTAGCTTAGCAGCCACCTATGGGGACCCCCTTCCATGAACAGGGGTTCCCAAATTCCCCCAGTACTTTATGCAGCTTAGTCTGATCTTTCATATGCCACTCTGTGATAAAAAACAACCTTGGATTGATGAACAAAACGAGGCAGGTGCATTCATACAGTAAATTGTTCATCAGTCAGGAAGAGAAGCGATGTTCGGGCAGCTACCACTACATGGAGGAGCCTTGGGAATTCTGCACTGAGTGAAGTAAGTCAATCACAGAAAGATAAAATTCCATCATCGTTTAGTTCCATTTCCTATGAATTTTATATTGTTTGTGGGGCAATGAATTTATTTAGTGAAGGGGGGAAGGACACATATTTTATGCCCCTATTTATGTGAAATATGTCACACACACAAGCAAACTCACTGAATTGAATTGATTCTGACTCACAGTGACCCTTAGGGTGCAGTAGAACTGTCCCTGTGGGTTTCTGAGATTCTAACTCTTTATAGGAGTATAGTGATATGGTCAATTTTTTTTGCTTTATATATATATTTATTACAAAACAAGTTGTTGCCACTTCCTTTGGTATGTATTATGTTCCTATAATTGCTCTTAAAAATTGTCAGGCAATGCCTAAAGGTCACATTCCACAACGCACGTTTGCGCATCCAAACCAAAGCTAAGCCACTGCCATCGAGTGGACTCCAACTCATAACAACCATCACAGGGGGAGATTTCAGATGCCTTTGATCTCGACAAAAGCAGACAGCTTTGGCTTTCTCCAGCAGAGCAGATGGCAGATTTGAACCACTGACCTTGAGATTGACAGTCTACCACTTACGCAACAGTACCAGCAGGGTGTGTGAGTACAATAAATCTCTGCTGGCCTGTCTATTGCTGTAGTTTGGGCCCTCTGGATATGAAAACGAAGTTCTCTTCCTAACAGAACCTACAACTGAATATCCATGTGGAAAGAAAGCCAAGACAGCCGATGGAGCAGGAAGGACGCTCCACTTCATTGTTCACTCGCCAGGTGGGTGCCAGACCCAGCTCCTACTCTGAGACCAGTGCCCTGGGCAGTGTGAAATGCTGACTGTGGGAGTTGAACAGTTGAAAACCCCACTGTAGTTCTGTGCCCTCTCTGGTTCCCTTGTGTGGATTGTTCCATTTGTGAACGCTCCTTGAGCCCTGTGCTTATGATGGGGACGGTTGCCTGTGTATATGTCGTATTCAATACAAAGGAGAAAAAGATTTCTGATGGTGAATCTGTTACATAATTCTTCTTGGATTCATTATACGTTCGTCTTACCTTTGACTTGCCGTGGTCAGGGAAGGGCCTGGGCTGTATTCCCACCCCCACTCTAGTCTACCAGGCATGTAGTGATCAACGAGCCCGTTCTTGTTGACTAAAGGGCCTATGGCCGTGGAGTAGCTCGGCACAAGGAGAACTGCCTGCTCCCTTCTCTACGTATCTTGCCTGTCAAGCCAAGCATTTATGTTGCTGACTCTCCTGAATACGGTCTCCCTTCCAAGGAATGGGTAGGTGTGATAAAACCCTCACCTCTGCCCCTCCTTCCAGGGCGCTTTTCGCAGGGGTGCAGCAAACATGGATCAGATGGCACAACAAGAGCCGGGGAGCCAGGGAGAACTGATGGTTGGAGGAAGCAGTCTAACAAGTTGTTAGACTCGTGGGGCCCTTACTACAGGACCTGTGAGCAAGGCACCCTGAGAACAACCCTTTCATCTCTTGAGAGAGCTCCAGGAGACTTTCCCCGAAGGAAAATTTGTGACTTGGGGAGAGGTTTACGGTTTCTGTTAGACATAGTTCGAATTGTGAAAGGTCTCTCATGCTTCTCGAAAACTACTTCCTTGTCTCCTTTCCAGGCTGAAAGAAAACCATCCGGATCATCCCTAAAGCAGCTCCAAAATGCGATAGAGCCGTTCAATCCTGCCTTATCCTATCCCGCTGCTTCTGCTGAGCAAAATAGATATGAGGGGTTTTTTCCATTTTGCCATTTGTATTTTTTCAAATAGATGAATATGCCACAATTTCACCGAGACACACGGAGAGCAGAGTGTGGCAGACAGAATAGTAGTCCATAAAGATGTCCATGTTCCAATTCTCAGAACCTGTGACTGCCAGATGACATGGCAAAAGATTTGGGGGAATTCCTTTTGGAATTAGGAATTTTGCAATATCAGATGGAATTCGGGAAATTAACCTACCTTATCCAGGTGGAAATTAACCTACCTGATCTGGCGGGTCCAATTTAATTACATGGCCCCCTTGAACGCGGGAAGGGAAGGCAGATGAGACAGGGAGAAGGAATGGAAGAAGAGGCAGGAGGAACTCGGAGGATTTAGACCCGCAGTTGCTGGCTTTGACAAAGGAAGAAAGGGGTGTGAGCTAAGGAATGTAGGCAGCCGCTAGAAGTTGATAATGCTCCTCAGCTGACAGGCAGCAAAGACCTGGGACCCTCAGCTCTACAACTCCAAGGAACTGAATTCTGCCAATAATCTGAATCAATAAAGTAACAGATTACCCCATAATGTCTCCAGTAAGGAATTTGGCCCTGCGGATACTTTGATTTTAACCGAGTGAGACCCATGATTAACTTCTCTCTCTCTCTCTTTTTTTTTTTTTTTGGCTTAACTTCTCTTCTAGAGAACTCTAAGGTAACAATTGTACATTCCTTTGACTTACTAAGTGTATCAGAATTTGTTACAGAAATGATAGAAAATGAAAGTAAACAGAAGTATCACATACCAGTTTGATTTCAACAACAGGGTTGGCATGGAAGGAACGCTGCTAGCTTGTCTCAACACAGTGTTAGGCATGGCACTTCCCATCTGGGAGCTTCCGTTTCCATGGCTATTAAAAAGCAGGTAGCACCAAGTTGATTTCAACTCATAGTAACTCCAGGTGTGCAAAGCCCGGTGCTCCACACGGTTTTCAACGGAGTCAATCACGATCTTTCTTCTAAGGCAGTGGTTCTCGACCTTCCTAATGCCGCGACCCTTTAATACAGTTCCTCATGTTGTGGTGACCCCCAACCATAAAATTATTTCTGTCGCTACTTCATCGCTGTCATTTTGCTACTGTTAAGAACATGGGTTACGACCCACGGGTTGAGAACCGCTGTCTAAAGCGTCGATGTCTGGGTGGATTTCAGCCACCAGCTTCTCAGTTAGTAGTCGACTGCTTCGTCGTTTGCGTCTTCCAGGGACGGAGACCAGAGAGCAGATCTAGCTGCGTTGCTTCTGGGAGTTTCGTGAGGACATTGGAGGCCGCACGTGAAAGCACCCAGCAAGATCCTGGCTATCCCAAGAGGGCCAGATGTGTGTTTGTTTCTGTTAGGCACCTACCGTGGAGGCTGTTCTGATTCACAGTGGCCCAATATAGCCCAGAGCAAAACACGCCCAGGCCGGCAGCATCCACCCGGCTGTTATGTCAGAGCCCATTGACGAAGCCAAAGAAAGGTGACCCAGCAGACCGCCGAAATTACCCAACCACGAATCTCACATGCAAGTAAAACTTTGGTTTAAAAGTTCAACAATGGCTGCAGCCCTACATCGACCGGAATTGGTCAGAAATTCAAGATATAAGTGTTTAGAGGGCCAAGAAGACCACGAAAGCCTTCCGGCGATTATGAATCCCAAGGAACTCACAGAACTGCCCCGCACACCCATTACTGGGAAGCCTTCTTCAGCCTGGTCGCAGGTGAGGAGCCATTCTTCTCTGTCAACCTGGGTCTTTCTGGAGCTCTGCCCTGACCACACAGCACCCCTCCATGTGAGAAGCTTAAAGGACATGCAGCTCAATGAGGTCTTGTTATTGCTGCTCAGTGCTGGCGGGTCAGTTCTGACTCGGAGCAAGCCTGTGAGTGACAGATGGCCACGTTGCCTATTCCCACGTCATCCTCGTGGCTAAGTTGGAACTACCATTGGAACCACTGTGTCAGCCCAGTGCCTGGAGCATCTTCCTCTTGCTCGATGCGCCTCTGCGTGGTCAAGCCCGATGTCCTTCTCCTGCCAACATGTGCTCAGCACACGTGATGGAGTCTCACCATCTTCCCCTCTAAGGAGCACTCTGGTGGGGCTTTCTCCAGAATGTGGCCTCCCACAATGGCCAGGATGGGGGTTCCCAGTGGGGGGCTAGTTTCTCCTTTGTGCACCATCCCCACTCACATTTCCAGGAATTCATTATGATTATCTTCTCTACTGTCCCACCGCGGCATCCCTCCGTCTCTCCCTGCTGCCGAATCGTCCCCGTCTACTAGAATCTCCAATCTTCAAAAGGCTCCCTTTGAATCCCGCATCCCCTCCAACCACTGCTCTCATTTTTGGCCCCCTTTATAGCAAAACTTCTCATCTCCCATAGGGTTCTCCATCCATTCCAGCTGGGTTTGGTTCGCTTGTTTGTTTGTTGTTTGTTTTCCCGCCCTCTCCCCTTGTCAAGCGCCAACAAGAGAGTCACTCTTCTGTCTCCCAGCAGCATGTGACAATGTGATGCAGCTGACCACACTTTTCTCGACACGCTTTTCCACTGCTTGGCTGACAACCGTCTCTGGATTGTCCACGCCCTGCCCCTCATTGACTCTGGCTCTTGGCTCAACCTAAACTCCAGACCGTCCAAAGACTTCTTCCGAGGCTCCCACACTTGTGGAGATATGAGACCAGCCTCTCCTTAAATGAGGCCATTCTGCTCATGGTTTTAAATACTATCCAGAGGCCTGACTTCCAAACCTCTCTCTAGTTCTGAGCCCACCACTAACTTGGATGTCTAGCATTGCTGAAATTTGGGAGTGGGAGGGGGACACAGCATTCCCACCAAGGCACAGGTGATTGATTGATTGATTCCTGACCTGCCTCATGCATCTCAGAGGGCGTGAGGGACTTCTGGATGCATGCCAAGGGGCTGGATTCAAGGGGACAGATATCACTAGTTCTTGCTTTCATCAAGAGAGGACATCACGTGAGGAAAAGAAGGAAACCTGATTGGTTTTATTGCCTTTTTTACTTTATCTCTGTGTCTTCTCCCCTCTCCCCAAGTCACACCGTCATCCCCGCCTCCTTCCTGAGTCCAGCACTGTTCTTGGCACATATTCCATGTTCAGTACATGTTGAAAAGGACAAACGCACCTGAAGTAAACTAACACAGGCTACCACTGAGTGGATTCCTACTCATCGTGATCCAATAGAACAGACTAGAACTAACTCCCTAGGGTTTTGTGGGCTGTAGATCTTTGTGGGAGCAGACAGCCCCATCTCTCTCCCACAGAATGACTAGTGGCATGAACTACCAATGCTGTGGCTAGCAGCCCAAAGCTGCGCATAAACACATAGACACACACTGATAATTTAACAAAGCCTCTACTGCATGCCCCTCTCCAGCTAAAATCCCACAGTGTATCAGGAGAGACAGAGGCTGCCTGCCCGGTGGAACTCACATTCACAAAGTGCTTCCTACCTTGAAAGATTTCATCAAGCAGTGCACAAAAATCCACCACTGGAGATGAATTCTTCTGGGTTGGGAGAACAAGTGGCAGTTGCCCTGGCAATGAGATACAGGTTGAGCATTGGGGAGAAGAGCAGAAGCGAAGGAAGCAAAAAACGGCACAGAACCCTCACAGCAAGGAGGAGAAAATAATGCCATCTCGTGACCACTCTTGAAGCCAACTGCAGAGATGGAGTTTCTCAGGTGCCAAGTCAGTGGACAGAGGTTCCAGAGAAAGATGATCACACGTGTTTCCCTACAGCCCTGATTGAGAGATGACTTGTCACTCCCTTCCCCTTGAAGGAGGACTGAGTGGCTCACGTGACCAACAGAACCACCTGGGAATGATGGTCTGGGATTTCTAAGGCCCTGTTTTTAGTTTTGTTTTTAATCATTTTATTGGGGGCTCATAAAATTCTTATCACAATCCAGACATACATCCATTGTGTCTAGCACATTTGCACATTTGTTGCCATCATCATTCTCAAAACATTTGCTTTCTACTTGAGCCCTTGGTATCAGCTCTGGTCTAGTACATCCTCTAGTCTAGTCGGATTTGTAAGGTAGAATTGGGATCATGATAGTAGGTGAGGAGGAAGCATTTAAGAACTAGAGGAAAAGTCTGGCTAGACCAGAGGGTGTACACTGGTACAGAGAGGAACTGGAAACATAGGGAATCCAGGGCAGATGATCCCTTCAGGACCAGTGGTGTGAGTGGCAATACTGGGAGCATAGAGGGAGAGTGGGTTGGAAAGGGGGAACCGATTACAAGGATCTACATGTGACAGACAAGTGGGTGAAGGGAGACATCAGACAGGACAAGATATGACAAAATAATAATTTATAAATTATCAAGGGTTCATGAGGGAAGGGGGAGCAGGGAAGGAGTGGGAAAAATGAGGAGCTGATATCAAGGGCTCAAGTAGAAAGCAAATGTTTTGAGAATGATGAGGGCAATGAATGTACAAATGTGCTTTACACAATTGATGTATGTATGGATTGTGATAAGA
>NW_022111300.1:11865211-11897594 GCF_000313985.2 Echinops telfairi
CACCGGGTCAGACTGGGCCAATCCCGACACTGAGTCTCCAGTGTTGTCCCCCTTAGGGCCCTGGGCCAGCAAGGGATGGTGTGTCTCGTAGTGGGATCAGCCATACGGTCCACTCTGTGCATTGGCTGTTCAGAGCGGGGATATCGTCCTCCAGGCCTGGTGGGCTAGGATGTGCTCCACTCTCTCTTCCTCCCCCTTCATGCATTCATCAGTGCTGTCTAGCGATGCATAGTACTCCATTGTATGTATGCACCACAGTTTTTTAATCTATTCACCTGTTGATGGGAATTTGGGTTGTTTTCAGCTCTTTGCAATTGTGAACTGTGCCACAATGAGCATTGGAGCACAGATGTCTGGCCTTGGTTTGTTCATTGCCTCTTCTGGGTAGATGCCCAGTAGGGGGATTGCTGGATCATATGGTAGCTCAATTTCCATCTATTTTAGAAATTACCACATCGATTTCCATAGTGGCTGTACATACCTACAGGTCCACCATCAGTGGATGAGAGTTCCTATCTCACCACAGCCCCTCCAACACTTGTTGCGTTCTTATTTTTTGAATTGGGCTATCTTTGAGGGTGTTAGGTAGTAACTCATAGTTGTTTTAATTTGCATTTTTCTTATGGCTAATGATCAGGAACATTTTCTCATATGCTTATTGGCCATTCAGATTTCAGACTCTGTGAAACTTCTGTTCAGGTCTTTTGCCCACCTCCTCAGTGGGCAGTTAGTTTTTCTCTTCTTGTAAGCTTGCAAAGTATTGTAGATTTTAGTAAGAAGGGAAGGCCTTTGTCTGATGTGTCATTGCTAAAGATGTTTTCCCAGTCGGTGGGCTTTCTTATTACTCTTGGTGAATTATTTCGATGTACACAGGTGATTTATCTTCATTATATCCTACTGGTCTATTTGTGACTCCTCTATGTATCCTTCCCTATTTCTGATAGCCTATGTATTCCCAGTGCCAAGGTGCTCAGGGCTCCTGCGCCGTTCCCTGCCCGATGGGTCAGGCTTGGGAAAGAGACAGGGTTGCAGGGAAACTTGGTGAAACAGATTTCCCTATCAGGCGGGGGCAGACGGCAGTGGCCACTTAAAATTGTCTTGCGTTCACTGGAGGTCTCACTGGTTTGTTTTGGAAAATGTTAACTTCTAGGTCGGCCTGGGCACATTCATGGTGGGGTTTTATGAAACTTCAGGGGCCCTCAGGCACGTGCTGCCATGCTGTTGGATATTCATGGAGTGCCTCCTGAGTGTGAGGAGCACGGTACATACGAAAGTAATTAAGATACTCTTCTTACTCTTACAGAGCTGGTGCTCCAGCTGGGGAAATCACCTCTGAGGACTGTTCGCCAGAAGTCTCTGCTCTGGGAAAGGTGGCGGTCCCTGAAAGGCAAGTGGCAGGAGACAGAGAAGAGGGCCTGGAGCTGGGAAGCTACTTCACTGACTTCCAGGATCATTCTGTGGGAGTTCCATGCGGTGCACATTGTTAACATGCTCAGCCTCTGTCAAAAGGTAGGCAGTTTGGGTTCAAGTCCACACAAAGGTAAGGTGACCATATTTTAACATGGGTAAAGCGGGACAAAAGCAGGACACCATTGATCAAACTCATATCCTGGCTAAATAGCCACATGGCAACTGAAAACCGTATACCCTTGCTTGTCCTGTATTCTTTCCAAAAAGCAGGACTTTTTAAAATGCCACGGGACATGGGAAAAATTGTTAAAAATCAGGACTGTCCCACCAAAAGCGGGACATCTGGTCACCTTACACAAAGGTGCCTAGGAAGAAACACCTGGCCATCCTCCTCCCAAAACTCAGCCACTGACAATCCTACTGTGTGTGGTGCTGCTCTGACACCCATGCTTAAGTCACCAAGAGTCAGAACTACCTCACTGGCCACCTCCTGGGTGTTTTGTTCTGTTCCATGTGTGGTTAGTACTGCCCTATGACTCATTGTGTGACTGTTCCAAGAGGCCTAACTTCTCTGGGTCTCAGTGTTTCTCAGATGGTGTGTGTTAATGTGGTTTCCGGCCCCATTTTACCATGGGGGTCTGTCAGAAAGGCGGGTGAGGCAAGGTGGGAAAGCCACCTGAAAAGCACAAAGCACTGAATGTGTAAGTGGGAGCCTAGTGTGACCCAGCAGATGGCTAGTTTAAAGCTGGGGACTGGAATTCAGCATTAGCCCTGCCAGTGCCACCACTTTGGCCGGTGAGTCCGTCCATCCATCCATCCATCCATCCATCCATCCAATAATGCACTCACTCCCTCTTCACTTTCATTCTCCATGTCACTATTCCCTCCTTAGCTTTCCATTTCATATTAAAAATATGGTAAGATGCTCAGATGTGGCTGGGCACCTGCCGAGCACATGCATATGCATGAGGTAGAGCTCTTGCCCCTCGGAGACACTGATGTCACAACTCGGGGGACTAGGCTAAGTAACCATGACAACATGGCTCAGGGTTGCATCTTGCTTTGGAGTGCTCCGAGGATGGGCAGGATGCTAACAGTCCCTTAGCAAGGAGAGCAGAGTGGCCAGGTGATGGCACCTGGCCAGTGGTGACAGAGGGCCGTCCACGGCTTCCTTCCATCTGTTCGCCCTTTCTCCACTCTGCTGATTGGAGGCGTAGCATGTGATTTATCACGCTGAGTCCTCTCACCTGGGAGCAATACACTGACCAGGGACAGCAAAGAAGGCTGGGAAAATGCAGCCGACAATCTTGAGCGTTTGGTCAGAGATGTGATCTTTGTCCATTTTCTTCCTCTCATACTCAGGTGCCCATGACCCTGGGGTACCCAGTCAGGAAGATTTCAAAATGTTAAAGCTATTCAGGAGAGCAAGCAAACTCTTAAATGTGGACAGCTTTGGATAAAAATCAACTCAAATGCTGTCAGCATTCATCATGTGATTTCTTTCTTTTTTTAAAAAATTTCCTTTATGTCAATAATAATAATTTAGCCTCCATGTTACATCCAAAGTGAACTTTCTCGGATAAACCTCCTTTGCCACTATACTTTCTGCATCTTGTGTTTTAAAGGTAAGTATGTGTTTGGTGCCCCCATCATGCACTGCTAAGATTTGGGAGCCGTTTTATTCCAGTTTCACGGCCCCTCCCACTGCCAAATAAAACAATCATACAGTGAATACTCAGCATGTATACATTGTACCAGTCAATTCCAGGAACATTTCCACTATTAAAAAATAATAATTTAATGGGGCCTCTGGGTATGAATGTTACCCTATTGTTTAGGGCTATAATTTCAACACATTGAGGGGAAAAAAGCCCTCTCACTAACAGGATGTGTATGGAAGCCTTTATTCCAAATACCATGCTCAGCCGATTCAGCAACATGTGAAAGAAAAGAAAGCCAACCACTCGGGCCACAACAATACACAATGAGATGAATGGGCTCTCGCTGCTGAAGGTCAGGATCTGGCCCTGCTTCAGCCAGGTGGGGCGGCTTTGTGAGCACCGCCTCTCTCCATAATATCATCCTCTATTTCCAGCGCTGTCCTCCGCAGAGCCAAGCACCAGAGCCCAAAGGCCCAAAGGGATAGAGAGGATTCGTTACAGGTGACAACGCAGGTCCGTGACCCTCAACATTAATCTGGTTAGGAGACTTGGTTTCCCTCAACATCACTCAGCTGCCTCCATCATCACCGGCCTTCTTCTTCATCATCAGGCCCATGGCCATCTGAGCCGCCTTCCGTTCAGCCCGGAGAGCGATGATCCGACAACTGGCCAACTTCCAAGAGACCATCTCTTGGCTTCAACTCACACCTGCCAGGACGGTAAGCTATTTCTGCTGCCTTCGGAGAGGCAAGACTTACACAAATAAACGCACACCTTAAACCAAATCCACAAGCACGGCAACGTCATAGGTGCTACGTGGGCGACGACCACAGGGTTATGGTCCTCCCATGATCATCGTCCAAGGAAACCTACACGCACAAACGATTAGCAGTCCACCTTGCAGTGTGCTACACTGGGAAAGAGGACACCGTCTCCACGGCTGCGTTGGACACTTGCTTTGTTTAGAACCTGAGGCCACCACAGCGGCTGCTTCTAAGCAGCGCACATTCACAATTAGCCCAACGGTAAGCAGAAAGGCTATTTATCACTTCCTGCCGCTTGAGACATCTCAAAAAAGATGGTTTCCCTGACACCATCGCAGTGGCTGATGGAGCGTGCTGCCTCCCTCCCTTCGCACCACGGAGGTTGACCGAGAATTCTGGTCCTCAGCTCTAGGGCTTCCTAGCCCTAGGTCTTATGCATGGCACTTGATCCAAATGACCCAAACAACAAAAAGAACTATATTTGCTTTGCATCATTGATGGTTCTAAGATGCAAATGAAAAACGTTGGCATTCTCACTGATTACTTAGAAAATATACTGCTCACGATTTTAGATTGCATACCAGACTGTAAATAGTAGGGGGAAAGGCTCAAGGTTAAACTTCCGGGAAAACCACCCTCAAACAGATGGGAGAAAATCCCCTCCATCGCCATGGTTGGTGAGCCCAGACTTCAGGTTGGCACTGAGTCCTCGTCTGCCTGAGGAAGCTGAGATTGCCCATGCTGACGGCAGCAGGGGCTCAGCCTCGACTCCCGTCTGCCTCAGCGTGCTGTACTTAGGCTTATCTCATAGTAGCTTGCAACTCAATCATGTTGGAAGCAAGAAAAAAAGTCAAGGGGTTACTAGTGTATTTTGCTCTCCCAAATCCCTCTCTCTCTCTATCTTTCTCTTCCCCACCCCCAAAACCATTTTATTGGGAGCTATACACATATCCTATCACTCCATCGTTCAATCACATCAAGCAGTATGTAGAATTGTTACCACCATCCGTTTCAAAACATTCTCTTCCTTCTTGAACTCCTTAACATCAGCTCCTTTTTACCTGTCCCGCCAACATCACCACTGTTCCCCCAGAAACCCATATTCTACTTGCTGACTCTACAAGTTCATCAATCCTGGGTTTCATCTACTAAAAAACAGAAAAATATATAACACAAATTCAAGAGGGTCACCCCTTGTGAAAAAATACATCTGTGTTAAACCCCAATATGAATAAACAAAAAATAGAGAAAATGTCGAAAATCAGATTAGGCCCAATATGACATCTGAGAGGGGATCGACTGAGCAGGTTTTAACCATTCAAGTCAGGTTTATCATTTTGATCTTCTATGGCCATCTCTCCAGTGCACTTCGCTTGGTAACCAGTTTCTTCCCATCGCTCTGTTATGGATAGAGGGAACTCACCGGAGGCCTACATCCTATGTAGTTCTCACAAATGTATCTTGGGCTCCCACTGTCATCCATGGCCTTCTGCAAACCAGAATCTCACCGTTTAGGCTCTGATTTACAATCCTTTATATGATTTACAATCCTTTGGTCACTGATGTTGGTGTGTTTCTTCCATGTAGACTGAGTTGGCATCTCACTTAGATGGCTATTTGTTTAGAAACAAGCCTTTAAGACCTCAGACACTTAGGGTCTTAAAGGCTTGAAGATAAACAAGTTACCATCTAGCTGAGAAGCAACAAAGCCCACATGGAAGAAGCACACCAGCCTTTGTGATCATGAGGTGTCGAAGGGATCAGGTATCACGCATCAAAGACCCAGAACAAAAAATCATATCATTGTGAATGAGGGGGGGTGGAGTGGAGACCCAGAGCCATCGGTAGACAATTGGACATCCCCTCACAGAAGGGTCACAAGAAAGAGATGAGCCAGTCAGTGTGCAGTGTAGCACCAATGAAACACACAACTTTCCTTAATGTTCCCTTTAGTTCTTTAATGCTCTCTGCCCTCCCCCCACCCCACTATCATGATCCCAGTTCTACCTTGCAAATCTGGCTAGACCAGAGCATGTACACTGCTACAGATCAGAGCTCGAATCCAGGGAATCCAGGACAGATATATCCCTCAGGACCAATAATGAGAGTAGCAATACCAGGAGGGTAGAGGAAAGGTGGGGAGAGAAAGTGGGGACTGATCACAATGATTGACATATAAGCCCACCCCACCCCCACCAGGGGGATGAAAAATAGAAAAGTGGGTGAAGGGGGAGAGTGGTCAGTGTAAGACATGAAAAAATAATAATAAATTATCAAGAGTTCATGAGGAAGGGGGGAGCAGCGGGGGAAGGAAAAAAATGAGGAGCTGATACCAAGGGCTAAAGTAGAACAAAATGTTTTGAGAATGATGATGGCAACAAATGTACACATGTGCTTGACACAATGGCTGTATGTCTGGGTTGTGATAACCGCTGTAAGAGTACCGAATAAAATGATAAAAAAAATTAAAAAAAAGACCCGGACACTATTTTCTCTGATAGCCAGGCACCATCTAATGTCTTTACCACACTTTGCCATAGCATTCCCATCTCTCTGAAGCCGACTGTATAGCTCATTGATTAGGATTGACACTGCTTGACCTCACTCACATTTCCAAGGACTTGGGACAAGTGGGTATCCAGCAAAGGAGACGAGCTTGAATCATATCTACGGGTTGGGCCCACTCATAACGCTTACCTCCAATGATGCCTTCAATGGCTTCCCTGGGCTAATTCCACTCTTATGCCTGAGGAAAACTCAAAACAGACTTACCTCTTCATTCAGGACACACCATTCCATTTTAATTTGTAATGAAAATCCCTAGTCCCATGATGTAACCATAACTTTAGTTGTGATTTAAATTCTCCCTTCTCTCCATTCTCACGACTGTGCCAGATCCGGCCCAGGGAAGCATGCAAGCATTCTTTGCCATGGAAAATTCTGAGGAAGCAGCCCTTCCACCACAGTCCCCTCTCCTCGAGTGTGTCCACCACCAACTGCTGCGCTCTGGTGCCCTCATGGTTCAGATTTCTCGAATGGGCCACAAGGTCCCCAGAGTTTAGAAAATACGTATCAACCCATACAATGGGTTACACTAGTGCCCTCGTCAACGGCTGAATGAGGGAGAAATAGCTTTTACCTTTCTCCCCAGAAAAACAGGGACCAATAGCAAACCATTCGCTCCCCCCAGAAAGACTCCTCATAAAACCTCTCTCAGTCTCTACTATAAATTCCCAGCTACCCACCACATAGGTAAGGATCTTAAGAGCCATGTCACTGATTTTTGGTCACTTCATCTGTAGATGAAGGTAGATATGTCTTCCAACTCATGTTGACATCTGCTATCAATTTTCTTACAGCCTCGGCTTATTAAAATGTGGATAGAATGTCTTCGTGCAGAGGAAAGTTACATGGCACTTTGGTTAACCACTAACTGCATTGGCCACAGGTTGGAACACACTCCACTTTCCCCAAAGCAGGAGTTTCTACATCAATTGTCCTCCTGCCATAAATAGGAGAAATCTGAACCTAATGTATGAAATAATGACCATCAGACGTTTAACAGAAACAATGAGAAGCTGATGGAAAATAAATAAAAATGAGAACAAGATGAGCCCTCTATGTATGCCAACTTAACACCCGGAGGCAATTTCCAAGCCACAGCTCAGAAACTGGGAACTCAAACAGAGCCTGACACTCTCACTGAGCTCAGTAGCATTGAACAGAGTTTAAGAAAGTCAAGACAGCTAGAATTTGCAGGACACTAAAAAAAAGAAAAAGAAAGCTCTGTGGAGAAATATTTGAAGGGAAGAAAAGAAAAATAATGGTGAAATGTTTTCCAAATCGAATTATCTTAGCTGTCTAATACTTCTAGACATGAGTAAGTGGCCTTAGTGAACAGAAGCCTCACAGTTTAAGGCACTAGAAGTCCAAATTCAGGTCACCAGTTCTACAAGAAGGGTCTTTCTCTCTGTTGATTAGGGAGAGATGTCTCTGTCTCTTCTTGGCTCCTGGTCCTCAGTCACTTGGCACCCTTCACATGGCCTGCTAGTTATCCTCCCACATCTCTGCTTCCTCACTGGTTCAACCTGGTCTTTTGTGTCTCCAAATAAATTGACTTAGGTCACACCCTATACTGTTATTTTCTCGTTGCCAAAACAAAAACCCATTTGCAAATTGTAACGTAATTTCTACTATTGGAAAAATTATCTTCACAAAATGAAAACCATATAACGAATTTACCAAATCAACAAGATCAGTGAGAATTCACCACTAGTAGATGTGCAGTATTACAGTAATAGCAGCAGCAACAACCATTAAAGCAAATGTCTCAATCTGGATTGAAAACTAGATCTAAAAAAGTGATGAAGAGTACTGGAAATGATACACTTGTGGACAGGCATAAAAGACAATTGTCTCTCTTTTAATCTCTTTAAAAGGTAATCAATTGCTTAAGCAAAGTAATAACTTGTTAGGTTCACAATCTAAGTGTAAATCACTTATACGCCAGCAATAGCACAAAAGACATAATGCAGTGGGACTGGAAAATATCAGTACCGGTTGCTATGAGACGAGGCTGACTTGTGGCACCTCGTGTGTACCAGACAGGCTCCAGCTGTGTTCCACTGGATTTTCAATGACTGGATTTGGGGGAGTGGATAGCTGCCCTGGTTCCCCTAGATCTCTGGTTGGACTCAAATTGCCAGGCTGTCCGTTAGAAGTCAAGTATGTTAACAATTTGCACTACCTGTTGTTGTTGTTGTTGTTAGGTGCCGATGAGTTGGTCCCGACCCCTAGCAACCTTATGCACCACAGAACAAAACACTGCCCAGTCCTGCGGCATCCTCCCACTTGTTCCTATGCGTGAGCTCATTGGTGCAGCCACGATGTCAGTCCATCTCACTGAGGAGGGTCTTCCTCTGGTTCGCTGCCCCTCTACTTTATCCAACATGATGTCCTTCTCCAGAGACTGACCTCCAGAGACAAGCCCAAAGTAGGTGAGGTGAATCATGTCTTGCCATCTTTGCCTACGACCTCTCTTTTTGAAGGTAAACTGATAAATTAAAGAGGTGGACTATAAACTCTATAGGAGGCCTGGCGGCACAGTAGTTAAGCACTCCGTTGTTAACTGAAAGGTGGTGGTACTTACTGGTCAGACCACTCCATGGGAAAAGACGGGGAAGCCTCTGTCCATAAAGATTCCGACAGGGACGCTAGGAGCCGAATCAGCATTAAGTTGTTTTGAGTGTATAAACTGTTCCCCAAAACCAAACTCACTGTCCTTGAGTCTATTCTGACTCATCGTCTCCCAATAGCACAAGCTGGACCCGTCCCTGTGGGTGTCCAAGAGTGTCGCAATGTGCAGGCGTAGAAACCCTCATCTTTCTTCCACAGAGGGGCTGGGCGCTCCAAATTGCTGACGTGGAGGTTAGCAGCCCACCGCGAACCCATGAGGCCACTAGGACTCCTATAACCTCTACAGCAACCACTTAAAACAGAAACAGACAATGCTCAACCAGTCCGTCACAGAGAAAAAGGGGAATCCTGCCAATCATCAAAAAGGCAACGTAGTCCAGGCACTGTTAAACATGTTCTTGAGATTTACAAAGTCGTGCTCTTGCTTTTAGCCCAACTTCACGGGCTCTGCTGAAGTACCAGGCTTTCAGTAGCAACCTTCTAATGTCCTGCAGCCAATCGAAGCACACTTTGGGGGCACAACCGATCATGATAGAAACACAAAGGCGATCCCTGAGAACATAACGCATGCACCCATTATTCCCCCGGCCTACAGATGTCTGAGATGATCCAGCGGGGCGCAGAGGCAGGTTTTTATGGCTGTGAGGGCCAACGTTTGCAGGTAAGTTTAATCTGACAGAGAGAAAGAAAGCCTGGTAATACCAGCCAGTCGCCCACCTTCTTGTCAGTCCCTAGAGGGCGGGAGCTCTCTTTTCTTTGTTCAATGAGCAGCATCACTTAGCCCCGCGCCTGGCACACACGCGTCATTCAGTAAGATTTGTGTAAAGAAGGAAGGCAGGGAGGAGAAATGGGTCGAGAAAGGTCCTAGGAAAGAGATGCTAGTACAATGTCAGTGTCTCTACCTGAGGCTGTGCATCCCTGCCACTTTTCACACAACCACCCCCACCAGTGCCCAGAAAGGACAGTTAGGGAGGAAGGGACGTCTTCAATGGGCCGGCTAAATAAAAACAAAGGCCTGAGTACTAATCCTAAAAGAGCCAAATGCCTCTCACACAGAAACCTTCCAAGATTTTCCTTGACTAACCAGTCAGCTCTGTGCCAAGAAACATCCATTTACTCTGACTGTGCAGCCAGCAAGCTTCAGTCTGACAATTGTCCTAAAGATGGATGCATAATATAATCAGGAGAGTACATCTGCCCAAATGGAAGAGGTGTGGTTATTACAATACAGGTCTTAATGCACACCAGAGGCCATTCCTCCGGCAGAATATTCAATTTAGAAATCTATTGTCACCTAGATACATCTGCCAATAAATCGTGGGCGAGATGCATTTATATCCGGGGAAGAATACTTTGCCTTATGGTTCCTCCTAAGATCCTTGAAGAGAAAATGGTTTATCTGCAGCATCTTTGTTTAAATGGCAATAAAAGCCTCACCTAACATGAAGGTCAAGGTAAGTAGGACAATTGACATGCACTTCAATTCCCCATGAAGGGAGAATGCCTCTACTCTCCAGCTAACAGCAATGGGGGGGGGGGGATTGACATTGCTCCGTCACCAATGCTCTAGTCATCTAAACTTCTACAGGGATGTGGTTTAAACGGTGTGAAGGCGCATGAAGCTCCATCCCCAGAATGTCCCTACGTCGAACGATTAAACAAACCTTCCTCATAGAGTTATTTTACAGAAACAGGGTCATATAGCTAAACAAAACCAAACAGCCACAAATCAAACTCACTGCCATAGATTGAGCCGATTCTGATTCACAGCAGCCCTGTAGCCATGAGCAAAACTGCGCCTGTGCGTTTCCCAGTCTGTAGCTCTTTACAGGAGCAGAAAGCCTCCTCTTTCTCAGCCTGAGCGGAGGTGGAATCAAACCACTGACCTTGCAGCTCCCAATCCAATGTGGAACCCACCAGGGTCCCTTTAGTAGCTAAACAACCAACTCTACATATGCCACCCCAACCCACCCCCACGTAGCTTCATATATATATATATATATATATATATATATATATATATATATATATATATATATATATCCTCTTAAGGTGTGCTGTACTTCTTGTGAACCATTATAAATTAAGAGAGGAAAGCATTATAAATAAGATTCCTCAGCTCCATCTCTGTCCTCACCATTTCACCCCTCCTCCCATTGTTTTCTATATTTTCTCTGTGTGTGTGTGAAAACACATCCACCCACATGAGTCGTTTTCCTATGACATGAATCAACCAAGGGCTAGACTTCCTATGTCACTGAGATGCCTGACAGGCTTGCAGCCCCCTGGGACTCATGATTGGCTACTTTTGTTACCACCTTACTAGCCACCCCCCACCCCTGCTCTCCTTCCATCCTATGAAATCTACACATTTCTCGGAATTCTCGTTCATAAATTCTGTCCCAGCAGCTCTGCAGTGTAGGGGAATGTGGAAGGAGCCCCGTCTCGGTGTGACATCTGTTTAGTTTGTATTTAACACGAGACAGTGTTCCTTTAGCAAACAAACTGGCGTGACTTCCCTAACTGATATCGCACAGCCCTGACCTCAGCTCCCCACGATAGCAACGTTGGCTGACAACCACCTAGAAGATGAAAAGTGAAAGGCCCGCCCAGCTCCCTGTGACTGATTCTAAGCTCCTTTTGCTGCCATTTAGCACTGCTGCTTTGATTTCGTTTGATGAGGCCCCACAGATGATTTCGAAACGTAGAGCATTTAGTATCAACCTTAATCATGACTCTCCTACATAGTTTCAAAGGCTCCCTGGTTTGTAAATAAACTTAGAATTGGATGGAAGGGCAATAGTAGTAGGTTGCTTTTTCTCCTTTCTGGTTGGCAAGTAGACGTCTTCGGAGGATGAACCATAAGAATAGGTGGGAATCACAGAAAGACAAGCAAGGGATCCATATAAGGAAGTACCTCCTTGAGGGAACTGGGAAATTAAAAAAATAAATAAAGCAACCTTGAAGCAGGTGGGAGTTCAAGTCGTGACTTCCGGGGGAATCTCCCCTGAGGGGAGATGCTCCCTGGGGCTTGCCTGACTGCCGAGGTCCATCCAGGAGCCCCTGCATGGGGTGCATGGGTACCTACCCAACTACTACGAGGTGGCCCATTTGAACCCTGCAGAGGGGCACTGTCTGCCTTTGAAAAGTCACAGCCTGAAAATAAGATGGGGTGCACTTCCCATTTATATATGTGTTGTGGTGGTGGTGGTGGTGGTGGTGGTAGTGGTGTGCCATGGAATCCGTTCTGACCCACGGCCACCCCCACAGTCTGAACAAAACACTGCCCGGGCCTGCATCATCCTCAGCACGGTTCCCATGCCTGAGCCCAGGGTTACAGCCACTGTGCCCGTCCATCTCCTTGAGGGCCTGCCTCTTGGTAAAGCTGCCCCTCTGCTTTACCAAGCATGATGTCCTTCTCCAGGGACTGGTTTCCCCTGACAACAGGCCCAAAGGGTGTGACAGGAAGTCTCACCCACCCTCCTTGCCTCTCAGGAGCACGCTCTCCAGACACCTTCCAAGACAGGCTAGAGGCCCCCCACATTTGACCCCACAGCAACTGGTGTCGAGGGCCCTACTTTGTATGGTGACCAGTCAAGAAAAGGATACATGGGGGTCACAAGAACTCAAAACCCACTGCCCCCGAGTCCATCCTGACTCATAGCCACCCTATGGGAGGGGAGAACACCCATCGAGTGTCCAAGCTTGTCACCCTTTCCTGGAATGGAGAACATTGGCTTTCTCCAGAGCGGCTGCTCTTTGCACCTGCGGACCTGTGATGAGCAGCCCAACACGGAAGCCATGATGCCACTGGGGTTCCTTTGGTCACCATAAGGTGGCACGTGTGTAACAAAACAGTCCAAAGAGGCAGGAAAGGATTGCAGAGCGCATGCCAAAACAGTAACCCATCATCGGTTCCAAAGGAAGGCAGTAAGGGGTAGAAGGGACCCGTTGGTCCATGTTTCACCTTAGGTTACCCTTCCCCTTTCTTGGGGTTCCCACAGAGACCCCAACTCGCAGCGACCATTTGGAAGCTGGTCACCCTGGTGACGAGGCCTTGAGTTCAGGGGACTTTCCTGCAGCCTGAGTAGCAGGCTGGAACATCCTTGTTCTGTGTTCAGAAGAGAACGCAGCCCGGCGACTTCTGCTCCCGGGAACATTGTTTCCATTCAAAGGGAACTTTGAGACCTGAAACCCTTTCCACCAAGTAAGCACCTGGAATCCCCCGACTGCAGAGCCTGTCACGGGCACCGACTGGTGGGGGGACAGGAGGCCGGTGCAGGGTCTGACCAGAGGGACCGGAGGGCAGCTGGGTCAGGTTTGACGTGACCTAGGACGCTTTTCTCGTATCCACAAATCACTTGGCTACTTGGGCGGATTGGTCGAAGTTCCTTGGGCCGGTTTTCACCAGCAACTGCATACCAGTCATGCCCTAGTGTCTCTCTCTGCAGGCACGCCCACCGCCTCTCACGCGGATAAGATCAGGACAAGAACTTCCAGCACATTCAGTCTAAGATGGAGCCACATTCACCCTACCCACTCGGGGCTCTGCAAGGCCTGTGCGCTAAACTCAGTGCTGAGGGGGGTGTTTCTGTTGGGCATCTCTACCCCTGGTGAGCATGAAAGTAGCACCAACACCTGGGGCACTGTCGGGAAGACCGTCTGCATCCTAAGCAGGACCTGCGGTACTGAGGGAGATGTTCTACTTGGCCCGTCCTTGTCTGGGGGCACTGAAAGTTGGACACTGACCATCGCTTTCCTGTCAAGGTCAAGCTTTCAAGGACAGTCACCTTGGAGAGACTTGTACCTCAGATCCTTGGCTGTTCTGCTCCCTCATGCGGCTTTTCCCCTCCTAAGGATCCCTGGGGAGCCCGGTGGAGTAGCAGGTGATGAGTTAGGCAGTTAGCCGCAGGTCAGCAGTTTGAAACCACCAGGTGCTCCTGAGGAGAAAGACGAGGCTTTCTACTCCTGTAAAAATTGACAGCCTTAGAACCCCACAGGGGTGGTTCAACTTTGTCCGTTGGGCCAGGAGGAGTCATAAGGGATCGGCCTATTGCGATGAGCCTGGTTCTTTGAGTTGGAAGGACCCCTTGGGTTGGAGCGACACAGTAGAACTCTAGGGCGCTCGAGGGTCTTCTAGGCTGGGATAATTATGGGAGCAGATTGCCAGGTTTCTCTGGACCACAGATCTGTTGGTTGTGAGCCAAGCTCCTAACTCTCATACCACCAGAGTTCTAAAGAAAGGCATTTTTTCTTTTTTAAAATCATTTTATTGGAGGCTCATGCAGCTCTTAGCACAATACATGCACCCATCCATTGTAAGAAAGACATTTTTCTAGGTAATTGTGGTAGTCACCCAATCTGGTGTCTATTTAAGGATTAAGAGTGTAGGGGTGGAAGCTAGGCTGTCAATCTGGAGATAGCCAATGAGAATTCTGTGTGGGCATGGCCTTCTCCTGAGAATTCTGGTACTTCCTCCTTGGAGGCAGAAGACACCTCTCTGTCTCTGCTGCTCCCTGGGAGACATTGCAGCTGACAAGACCTCTGAAGCTGGAGGAACCAGGTAGAGACCCCTGCCGGCGCTGAGATGCTCACAACCCACTGGATCCAAAGACTTTCTACCCACTGGCCTGTGGTCGTCCTGCATTCAGCATCTTTGCATGTATTTCATGAGTCTGAAGAGGACTTTAGGATTGCTGTCAGACATATGGGCTAATGTTGGACTTATGGACTTGATCTGGACGGGCTGGGATATTGTCTCAATGTTCAATTATTCTTGTATATAAACCTCTCCCTTATATACATATGCATGTTTATGAATTTGTCTCTCTAGTCTACCCAGACTAACGCACCAATAAAGGGGAACTGGTTGTAATCAATGCAATCCCACTCACCAACAGCTTTTGTCTTAACTAGAGGGGAATTGCTTTTCTTAAGTAGCATAGTCACCCAGAAAACTCCTTTCTCTCAGTTAAAAGAACCTTGACTGTTCTCCCTCAATAAATAACTCAGTGAATGTCTTCATTGGGGTGTGCTTTTCTGTTTGATAAGCAAATAAACTCAGCTGTTTGCTTTTTATCCTGTGTAGCTCTGGTACACTTTGACTTTGCCTTTGAAAGATGAATAAATGAACGAACGAATGAATGAATGAATGAAACCCTCAGGAAGTAGTCCAGGGTGTCCTGAGGCTTAGACAATTATTAACTACTCTACCCAAGCAAACCACCACTCGTTCCCATTTGAAATGCTTCCCCAGAAGATTTCTCCGGGCAGCATTGATTTTGGAAGACTCTCAAGGTCCCCATAGTAAATAACGGTAGATGGGCTCTACAAATAAAGACACAGTTATTTTCACCATCAGCTGCCAAGTAAAGGCTGCATGCCCAAAGCCGTGTGCAGGAAAAGGCCGCTCCGCTCCCAGTCAGAAAGAGCTGCTTGAGTTAAGCTTCTACTGTATGAGGGGAAACTGCCAACTTTTCTGCTAAGTCCCAGTGTTGTCCTTTGTAAAATATGAACCGCCTTGCCCAATAGTTGTGAGATTAGAGATGACACACAGTGTTCCACACAGAGTCAGTGCTCGGTATTCTAGTTACTGGAGTACTCACAGCTAGGAGGTTTAGGTTTTATAGCTCCACAACTTTCCGTGTGCGACCATGGTCATGAGCTATTGCTACAGTACTATGAACTGAATACCTTGAAAGAGCACACAGTTACTGTCTCACAGTATCCAGGGACCATGAGACTGGGCACTCCATGTCCTTGAATGTCTCAAATTCTGGGAAGCTTGCTTCTTCAAGGTCAGGAGCAGAGAGCTTCTCTGAAATTTTCCACCTCTAACGTTGATACCCTTTTTTAAAGGGCTCATCTGATTGAATTACTCAGAATAATCTCCCTTTGGATTAATATAAATATGATCATTGATTGATACAAATACAACAAAATTGAATACAGACCTCCATTACATCTGCAAAATCCCTCTATGTCTGTCATATAATGGAATGGAATCATGGGGATAATACCCCATAGCCTTTGTCATAATTGTTTGTTGATCAGAAGTAAGTTACAGGTTCCACACACCTTCAGTGGCATGGGTCATATAAGCCTGCCATTTGTGATGTCCATAAAATCTGACCATCACTGGTTGACTTGTAGTAGTCATGGAGTGAACTCGTACACATCACCATGACATGGTTTCTCCCCTACAGAGAGCCCAAGCAAACCAGACACAAGGAGCATAGCTGGGAGCCCCAGCCTGCAAAAGGGCAACAGAGGAAACACGAACAGCATCACAGATTAGTACAGAAGCCGGTCCTTGGCCCTTTCTTCCGAGGAGAAACGAAGGGAGCAGTCCGGCCATTCTGCCGCCCGGTATGGAATAGCCAAGGTCAACTGGTCAGCAGCAACAATTTTCTTGGCAAAGATTCCCTTTAGGAAGTATTTGGTCTTGAAGTAATGCATGCATGAGCTCATCACACACACACACACACACACACACACACCTAACCCTCCGAAGCATGTTTTTTCTGCCATCCAAGGACATTTGGTGCAGTTCCCCATGTGGCAGCTCTCCAGAAAGCAAGATATGTAAAAGTATGTTATGTGTGGATGAGAAGAAATGCTCTGCCCCTAAGAAAATGCAGTGGCCACAGCAGCTCCCTTCATATGTGGTCCCAGAAATGGCAGCTGTCCCCCGATAGATTAGGTCATCATCCAGTTAGGTCACGCATAGGAAGCCTTCTGGGTGAATTATAAGCTGCTGTCTCAACAGCTGTGCCCGAGATTCAAGGAACCAGCTGGGCCGTGGTGAGCAGCTCAGCCACCCGCAGGGCCAGGGACACGCTGAGGCCCCTTCTGGTCTGCTGGCCTTGACCCTATGTGCATCTGAAACTGTGTTTCTCAGAAAACCCAAAGACAGAATTCAGACCCAGGGATACACACTGAAGTTTCCAGAACCTCAAACGACCAGCCCCAGGCTGTATGGAAGCAGGACCTACTGGTTCAGCCCACACAATCACCCATCGTGAGGTTTCTTGTTTGCATTTATTACTGTTCATTCATTTTATCTTTATTTATTTCCTCTTTCATATCTCCTGAGGAGCTCTGGTGCTGTCGTGGTTATGCTTTGGGCTGCAATCCACAAGGTTAGTAGTTCAAAACCACCAGTCACTCCAAGGATTAAAGACAGAGCTTCCCGGGGATAGAGGAGGGCAAAATAAGGAATTTATACCTAGGGCTTAAGTGGAGAGCAAATGTTTTGAGAATGATGAGGGCAACAAATGTACAAATGTGCTTGACACAATGGATGCATATATAGGTTGTGATAAGAGTTGTATGAGCCCCAATAAAAATATTTTTTTAAGACAGAGCTTCCTACTCCCATAAAGAGTTACAGTCTGCCCAGTTTTTTAAAAAAAGATGTTTGAGCTATTGAACTGTATGATATGTGAATTATATGTCAATAAAACTGGTTTTTTTAAGTTTTTTAAGAGTTACCCTCTGGGAAAGACAGAGGAAGTTCAACCGTGTGCTCTAGGATTGCCACAAGTCTGCACCAATTCCACGGCAGCAAGTTTGAGAGTTTTTATCTTCCCTGCTCTCTCTGGTGTGAGTTCCCTTTATTTACTTTCCACATTTTGAGGTCTCTGTCCCTCTTGGCAGTCTCCTTTTCTCCCTTGATCTTCTTTTGTCTCTGCTTCTGTTTGCCTCTCTTTTGCACACTCTGTGGTCAGGACACCCGGCTTTGTCTCCACATCTTTGCTGGAGTCTCTGGGTGGTGCAAACAGTTAAAAGCTTGGCTACCAATCTAAAGGTCGGTGGGCTCAAGTCCTCCCAGAAGCACCCGGGAAATAGACTGGGTGATGGAATTCGTCAGCCCTTGAAAATCCTATGGAGCCAGGTTCTGCTCTGACCCACCTGGACTCTCCATCAGTCAGAACCAATGGGGTTGGTTTGGGTTTTAAACCTGTGCTCCCGATCATCTAGCCCTGTAGTCTGAATGCCTCCCCTGTGCCATTGCTGATGACCGTGGATGAATGGGTGAGGCGGAACTTACCGCTGTCTTCCAGGGAAGATGCTACCTCCCGTGGAGTCTGCGGAGTTCTTCCTGAAGAGGTCAATTCAGGAGATCGGTGCAGTCAACCGTACCCACAGAACCAAACCCGGCAACTCTCAGGCTGGCTGCATCAGAGAGGAAAACTAAACTTCATGTGAATTTGGCAGAGAAACCCCATTTCTCCTTAACAGCTACTGATATTAGTGTAGGGATTGTTGCTCACGAGGAATAACTCCATACGGACACATTGGTAGCCATCATGCACCGAGGAAACGGGGAGCCCTTGGTATGGCTTCCCTCTGGCTCTTCTTTCTCGTCTCTTCAGCTTGCACCTCTCTGTGTGTTCATGCAATGCAGCTGGCACTGTGGAAGATTACAATTTTATGTTGTGCTCCCCTCCCTCCTGAAACAACCTTAAAAAAATTTTTTTTTCTGCATGATAACAAGACCCCTTGCAAACATCTTGGTGATGACACAGAAAATGTGAGCACTTTAGCCTTTCTGTCAATGTTTGTAGGGAAGAAATATTCCTGACCCAGCTCCGGCTGAAAAGCAACTTGCTGAGACATCACCTGAAACAGGAGGTTCCAATTCAGTGGAACTCAACTTATTACTCGCTTGAGCAGCTACTGGAACAAGCAAAAGCTGTGCATGATTTTGAAGGCCGGGGTGTGAAGAAGGAAAAAAGTAGCTATTCTTTTCACCTTTACTCAGTGGAGCCTGACAAACTGTGTTGGGGATCGTCCTCCGCCTTGGGAAGCCACTGCTGACACAAGCAAGTCTGGACAAGGCGTTTCGTGCTCTTTAGGCATCTGCAACTCTCAGGCATCTAAATGCTAACTTAATTTGAAGTCAAGAAGGTCCTCCCAAGATGCCGACTCACCCACCCCTGCCACGGTCCCTCAACTCACCGTCCGCCAGCTGATGCTGACTCAGCGGCCATGTCGGACGGAGTGAGGCTGCCCCTTTGGGTGTCTGAGATGTCGGAAAAGTCTTTTAATTATTATTATTATTATGTTTACAGCTTTATTGGCATATAGTCCACATATCATACAATTCAATAGTTCAATCCTATCAAGAAAATGTTATAATTGTTACCATAATCAGTTTTAGAACTTTTCTTCATCACACCTCCCACCACCACCCCATGGTTAATTGCTTTTGTAGTGTGCTGTGTGATCACCATCCGTTCTAGTGCTCCCTCCCGCTCCTGTATATATTGTTTGCTCCTGAAACCCCCCACCCTCCCCATCTCCCACCCCCGACCCCTCTCTCTCCTATAAACCCTTGGATCAGTGATTAACCCAACAAAAACCATTTTAAAAAAATAAAATAAAGCAGTAAGGACCAAACAATAATAATATAAAGATAAAAATACAAATAATGAGTAAGAAAGAAAAGACCATCACAGAGCAAGGAAGAAATACTTGCACCATGCACCTAGAACAAATTCAGGTTGGCTCAAGAGGGAGGTCAACTGATCAAGTATCAAGTTTGATCCAGCATAATCAGGATTAAAATGCTCTCTATCTGATAGCAAAGCTGTTTGAGACCCTTGCTTGTGGCTAGAGGGTATCTGCCAACTGCTTAATCTGACTAGATGCTCTTCAGACGGGTTAAAAATATCTTCCGAGGCTCAGAAAGACTCACTTTTCTCTGGTACAGCAGTGGTTAGGTTTAAACTCCTGGTCCGTGGTTGGTAGCTCAGCGAGGGCATGGCCCACCACACCCCCAGGGCTCTGCTGGGATCAAATTATCTTTCTTAGCCACCACTCGACAGTCACGGTCTCACCTGTTTCCTGACAGGTTTTGATCATTTGAGGGACTTTGATTTTAAAAGAATCTGGGAAACCTGATTCTTTCCTCTTTTCTCAGAGACAGGGTCGTCTTAGGCAAACAAAGTCTCTTTAAGACAAAAACTGGGGGTCCTCGGACGTGTTTCCCCTAGTATTTGGTGTTACGTTTCTCTAGATTATCACTTCTTTCCGATCTCCCGAGGAAAATAGCAAAAATCTGTTAAGTATTAAAGTTTCAGCTGCACGGTGGGACATTCACAGGAAGGAGCACCATTCTGAGCAAGACTCTTCTCAGATGGTGAGAAGCTGTCTGAGGAAAAAAGAAGGAGCCTGAGGTGGCAGGAGGTGGTCCACGGGGGGAGGTGGAACAATGATGGCAATGGCCGGGGCTGAGACAGGGAGCAGCAGGCGAAGTTGTGGGCAAGTCCCGGCCATGACAGATGGGGAGGAATTGAAGCATCCTTTGGGGACTCCCCAGAATGTCAGAGGAGATCATCCAATTAAAGGAGCTCAACTCCAAGGAGAGCGGAGGCTCGGTGATTGTAATGTAGTCACTGAAAGGAAGTGTGGCTACGTTTTACATCAGCGTGTGTGGAGCCTGGACCTGTTCTCTAGATACGGAAGAAATGTTATCTTCTTGAGACATTTGCACGAAGGCAACACAGTGGTATATTCTTGAACAAATTATTCCACTTCTCAGATCGTCAGTTTGAACAAGATGATTTTAAGGAGGTTTGCCCCCACCCCCCACCCCAATGTTATAATCCTTTTCATTGCATCCATGATTTGAGTATCTCCCACTAAACACATTTGGTACATAAATGATATATTTAGAGATAGCCTCAACATTCAGAGTTTAGACTGTTATTTAATAACCTGACTCTGTTGTTAAGGCTAAAATATCCAATTTGCACATTTGAATCCATTTACGTATGATCAAGCCTCAAAGAGCCAGTGACGATTTATAAATAAATGGAAACCACTGGAAAATAAATAGTGCTTAGGGTGTGCTCATGTAGAGCAGAAGATCTCTGAAATTCCTACCATGACTTCAATCCTATGTTGGATTGGGGAGGCACGGCATAGTCGCCTCATGAGCATGAGTGGAGTGCATAAGTGAAAAATATTCCAAGTCAGGTACCGTTGGCTTTGGACACCATTAGAATTATTTTATACCCGTTATTTTTCAGGCTCATTCGCTCTATTCCAGTGGCCAGGATGCTACAGAGTAAGAACACGCTCTTGTCTGACTGTGGAACCGGCTGTACCATGCCAGATGGTACAATGGCCCAGAAAAGAGGTGTGGAGATGCTGGCCAGTATAAGCACAGCCATCCAGAGAATTCTTCAGTGAAGCTGGGTGTCACGCTGCTACCCAAAGCAATGGCTGGGAGGCACCTGACCAAGGTGAACTACTAGATCAACAATGGGGACCAGAACAACAAGGGATAGTGGGCTGGGATTTACAGAGAACCTGAACATAAGCAGCAAGAATGTTTTCTTCGCTTCGCTTGAAGCAAGCAGGGCAAGCCCAGGGAGGACGTTGCCTACGGAAGAAGAGGGAAGGTGAATACTGCGGGAGAGCTTCTGAAGCCCCGAGTTGCCTTTTCTTCTCCAAGAAACAAAGCAACCCAAAATAAAACCCATTCCCTTCTCGTGGATTCTGACCCACAATGACCTAGGCCAGAGTAGAACTGCTCATGCGTGCGAGGCCGTAGACATTCTGTGGCAGATGTACCTCACAGAGCTGTTGGTGGCTTTGAACTGCCTGCCTCTCAGCTATTAGCTGAACAGAACGCTGAAGCACTCCACTGGACTTCTTTGTGTGAGCTTAATACAGTGGTTCTCAACCTGTGGGTCGCAGCCCCTTTGGGGGGTCAAACAACCCTTTCACAGGGGTCACCCGATTCATAACAGTAGCAAAATTACAGTGATGAAGTAGCAACGAAAATAATTTTATGATGAGAGAGGTCACCACAACATGAGGAACGGTATGAAAGGGTCGCAGCACTAGGAAGGATGAGAACCACTGTGACTTAATATAATATCCGAAAAAGGTAGAACAATCACAATAAAAGAAATATAAAGGGCTAAAGTAGTTTAAAATCACAAAATTTCAAGTTTCCAAGTCCCAAGACTTCCATCCTGTATACTCAAAGAACGCCCAACCGCTTTCATTCAGTCATCTTTGAGGAATTGTTTTAAAATAGGAGAAAAGCTAACAGGTGGAAACTTAGACATTCGGGTGCTCAATTCCAAAAGCAGGAAAAGGTGAGAAATTAGTCTGAGCGGCTTCTAGATCTGGTGAACCTATGTGGTGGGCGTTTTGAGGGAAAATACACGGTGAGTTGTTTTTAGGGAACAACGTAGGCTCACCATGAATGTGTTGAGCCACCTGGCTTTATCCCATATGAATCCATTTGCTCAGAGAAGAGATCATGACTGTGCTGAAGGCCAAGATTATCTAGATTTTAATGAAGTGCTTACAACGCTGCTCCAGTTTCCCTCATAGCCGGAATGCTGGAGTGTGCGTGGCAACAGAAAGAAGATTCAAATGTCTTTGAACTCTGGTGGATATACAGCAGACAGCCTCCACATTTGAATTTAGAAAGTCATTCAATCATCTGCCTCTATAGATAAGGCAGAAACATCCTCATGTCGACATTTGGATCAATTTGAGTATGATCAAGTCTTATAGATCATACTGTACATCAAAAATCATTAACTGATGCCATGGGGTCGGGGGGTGGGGGTGGAAATCCAGCCTGCATTACATCTTCATTAGTAACTGTAATTAACACATGGAAAGCCTACTTGTTCAATTTAAGGAAGACACAATACACGAAGAGTGAACTAAAACCACATATATTTGTTTGCAAGGGGTGGAGACCCAATTTAAATGAACCTCAGAAAATAAATCATCCAAGGGCTTCATCACTGCAGGCAGAACAGGAGCCATTTGCTCAAATAATGTAACCACGCAGCAGCCTCTCCCTGCCCCTGTCCCTCTCGCTCTCTTGTTTCTCTCGTCATGTTCCTTTCCAGGCAAGTTATCCCTAGGTACCTCAGGGTTTATGTTACAGCAGCTCAGCTCTCATCATGAAAGAAGTTCCCTCTTGCCCAAAATGTTCCAGGAAAAGGCAGAGGCTTGAGACGCAGATTCCTGACCCTGGAACTGTGCTCGTCCCTGAACCAACCACAGTGGTTTAATATTTTGTCTAGACGTGGGCTGTGTGTGTCCACTCCAAGTGCAAAAATTGAGGGGTAGGTTTCTCTTTGAAGGAATTCTGGGTAGGCAACAAACCGTGGCCAATTGCATGTAAAATAATAGACTAAAATACTGGCTAGCGAGAAGAGTAAGTAATAAATTAAAAGTCCCCCCCACTTGATTTAAAACAATCAATTGCATAAATTAAAGATGAGGATAGACCACACTTGTCAACAAATAGTTCAGATGAAAAATATTTAGAAGTTTGGCCAGGGAACACACTCATTAGAAACCAACAGTGTGTTACAGAACCTGGAAGAACTATTCCACTCTTCGGTCGCCATACTAGAAAAAAGAAAATCGAATTCTGAGAGGTTCCGAGCTTACTGTTTTCTTCATTGGTCTGACCACAGCTCCATGTTGTTTCCTAGAAGAACATGCAGGCAGATGGTCAGCTCGGAGGAGACTGGCTCAGATGAAAAACTAAAAGGCATCTTAAGGGAAGAGCTCAAGAAACTGGAGATTTCCACTCCATTCTGGAAAAGAGAACCGATAGCAATGTTTAGATATTTGAGAAGCAATCTTGGGGACATAGGAGGGCTTAAACTGTGCTTTCAATGGAAAGAACGAATGCTAGCAATGAAACTGGAGCATAGAGTTTGGTTGTATTAACAAGTAGTACCGTCCAGCAAAATAATCGGCTCCCTTGAGATGGAGGAAGCCAAGCTCAAATGTAACTATCAGGACTGTCGTAGGACTTTGTCAGGAACTGGTAGCTCCTAAGATCTCTCCCAACTCTTAAAGCTGCGATCTAATTATTGTACGAATATTTGCTAACATCTCCATTATATTCCCAAGCCTTCTGGGCTTGCTGGATGAAGACGACCAGGCTGGATAGAAGGTGTTCAATACCGTATGCAAGGAAACATGGTGTGGAAGGATCTGGAAGGAAGATGAGGATGGAGGCAAATGCTTCACTCATTTTAATATCCTTATTAAATTAATTAAATTAATATTAGAGCTCGGTGTGTGTTTTGAACTCATTAGATGGTGATCTGATTGTATTCATATTTATTTCTTGAGGGAAAATTAAAATAATTTTGATCATCTTTGGAGTTCTTTGTGCATGTTTTATAATACAAAGATCTCACAGTGGCCAATACATCGTAGGCAATGCAGTCAAGTATCTGGAAGTGTGTCATACATTTTTAAACAGTAATATTCATCCATGTAAGAGATTACTGTAATTCTTATTCACACCACTTCAGCATAGATCATTTAATCCAGTCCCCAATTTATTGCAATCCGAGTGTCTCAGAATAGAACTATGCTTCATAAAGCTTTCAAGAGTTAGTTTTTCAGCAGTCGATCGTCTGATCTTTAATTTGAGGCATTCTGGGAGGATGCAAAGCTAGGTTAGCAGTTAACCTATTTGCACCACCCACGTACTCCATATATCATGTGCACGCATGTGCGCACGTGCGCGTGCACACACACACACATACACAACAGTGCCATGGAATCTGTTTTGACTCACAGGGACCCTGTGGAATGGACTAGCATCGCCTCATAGGGTCTCTAAGACTATAGTATGTTGTGTTAGCAGACTGGCACAGCTTTCTCCTGGGGAGTAGTTGGTAGGTTCCATGGCTGCCCTTTGGGTTAGCAGCAGAAAACAACCACTGCTCCTCCAGGGCCCCATAGACATAACAGCGACGGCTGTACTATCTTCTTCACAAACTGAGGAAGAGTCAACAACTCCTTGGCAGACACAAATAAGCAGGTGATGGATATCAAATTCCTCTGCAGGGAGGGCTAGGTCTGGTCTAAGAAGATGACTCATTGATGATACAAAGTCCAACTCTATAGAGTGCCTCTGAAGGGTAAATGAACTGTTATCTGTGAAAAGTGATTTGTAATGCATCGTATAATGCACATATCAAAATAGCATCATCATTCTGTTCTTATTATTGTCATTGCTTCCATTGCCTTCCTGCAATGAATTAGATGTACACACTCACCGAGTCAAGCACTGGACAGCTAACCAAAGTGGTGGGAACACACCCTCCATGCCACCAGAGAACAATGAAGCCGTCTGCCTAGGTAAAGATTTATAGGCCGAAAAGTCCTAAAGAGTAATTCTACTATGTCCGATAGGGTCACTGTGAACGATGAAGTCAATGCCATCTGATTATTAATAATAAGGATTCTGGTGGTAAGATCAGCTAATAGTCAGTCTCTCCTTACATGTGCATGGTTGAAATATGTAAAATTGGTTTCTGATAGCTTTAATTATTCATTGTTAGCAGAGGACATAATTTCAAACATAGGGACCACTCTGCCTCTCACAAATCACTCTAATAATATTCCTTATGGTAGCAAAAATTGCACAGTAAAAGCACTAGATCAATAATAAATATAAGTATGTTGGAGACCTATATTAAGCATACAACCTTAAAAGGAATCATGTAAACCATTTTGATTCTATTACCATTATAGGATTTATGAAACTTAAATATTCCATGCTTTATGTCTGTGGCTTTTTAACCAGATGAATCGCATAAGCTAGGCTGGGGAGAAAATAAGAACTAATGAAGCCGAATCTCTTTCCATTTTACAAATGAGAAGGCAGACAATCACAGCAGATCCATGCTTTCTCCAAGGTAAGCTAGCATAGGAGTTTGAACTTAAACAAAAGGCTGCAATTTTTAATGCTTCTCAGGAAATGTCGCTTGTTTTTGTAGTACAGTTGGGATCCACATAATAAAATCATGCAAAAATGTTGGAGTCTTTGTGGTCATCCTCCCCAGCCAATAAATATTATTAAGTATGTGAATGGATGGCTGGTTTAAATTAAGTAAGGCACTTGAAGAGCTATGATTTACTTCCAGGAATAACGTGGGTTATAATCCAGAAGTCCTAACCATGTTGCCCATGTCGCTGGATACCCAGCTGGGGGAGCAGCCCAGACTGCACCCTGGAATGTTCAGGCCTGCAAAGAAGTAACACCCTTCTGTGTGGCTCTGCCCGCGGCAGTGGATCCTGGGGAGGACTCCTGAGAAACGGATGATGAAAGGGAAATATTGACCTTGTTTCCACGTGGGGTCAAAAGATGCATAGTGATTCTTTCGTATATTTTATTTCCCTAGAGAGAGTATGTTACTTAATTTTTAAAAGGAAAAAAAACAACAAAAGCCTCTCTAGTTTCCAGGGTTACTTTTACCCTCCTAGTACTATTTTACAGAATTGTTTTTTGCATTGTTCAAAAAAGCAACCAAGGCAAAATTTGGTAAAGTTTAACCCACACAAGATGAATGTTAATTGCGATGTTATAATACTCATTTGTGCGTCCTTACTCAACCATAGGAAACTCATTATGGCCTCATTTAACATTCTGAAAACATTTTTAGAGCATTTATAGGTTCAAGTGGAAATAAATACGTCTATCTGTGTAGACTTGTCATTTTAATCAAAGTAACTTTTCCAATTAGAGAAAAAAAGGCTTCTTAAGTTCACCCACAATTCACATTCCCTGAAGACGTCAGTCCCGGTCCTAGAACTCGGAAAGACCGTTTGGAACAAGAAGTTTTTGCCTTAACAGTGATGTACTTGCGAGGACATATTTTTGGTGATTTTTGAAAGCACTCAAATACATTTTATGATAATCCATTGTTGAGTCATAAATTTTAAATATTTTAAAAGGCTTGCTAGCTTAGTATGCCAAGGTAGAATACGGACAGTGGTGGGAAACCTACTTCTAAACAGCCTCATTTGTTTGGAAGGAACAAAAACTTGAAATTTTGCTTCTCCTAACAAAAAAAACATGAAAATATGGACCCTCTTTGAGAGCAATTGGTGAACTGCTCATCCATGCTGATCAAGAAAGAAAAAAAGGACCTGGATATACTAGCTATAAAGTGTAAATAAAAAGAACCAAATCAAAACAGAAGGTTGAGCCTGGTCAGTCTGAAGACTTTAATAGTATCATTAATAATAGATCCATAAGCTGTGTCCATTTAAATACCAACGTTGAGTTCTTAAGCAGAATAAATAAATATACTCAATGGTATCAAAGACTTTTTAGGATGACTCATTACTTTCAACTCTGACATTCGGCTAATGATGATACATTATGTTGCATCTATATCACAGCGCATTTATATTGCATTAGGAATGATCTCTATGACCTGATGTTCAGGGTTTTGTTGTGGTTGTTGTGGTTGTTTTTCCTTGCAAACGTACACATTTCATTTCCCTCCTACCCCCCACAGTTCTTGATTTGTTTCTTCAACACTGAAATTCATAGAGCACAAATCTGTGCACGATAATTAACATGTTGCCTGAGGTTCATACGATTTCAGAACCAAGAACTTCCAGGAATCCTGAGGAGATCTAACCTTACAAGACAGATGGTTTGCCCTCATATTATCAGCAGGCTCAGAGCTAGGTCTAGGTAGAAGAGGCTGTGACCCCAGTTGTGTATATGATTTGAGAGGAGAGGGAAATATTTTCTGCTCTACCCGTGGCCTGAAGAGTATTTATTTTATTCTACATAAGTAAATAAATACAATCAGAGCTGCCTCTGCCAGATCCGCTGTTTAAAATCCAACCACTGATGACTAAATGCACTGGTTCAACAAATATTTCCCAAGTTCCTCTGTGGTTTCCAGGACGATGAGGGCTGCAGCGAGGCCGAGGCTGTAGAGCCACTGAAACACGGAGGTGAAGCGTAGAGACACAAAAACCTTTGGTCAAACCTTGACCACCGCAATGGACTGATCCTGGGCAAACAACCAAGTCTCCGTTTTCCTCCTGGGTACGATGGGGCTGATGATGGACCTGGAAAAGGGTCTCGCGCTTAGTAAAGTCGCGGGGTAGCAAAAGAGAGAAAGACCCTCAACGAGGTGGATTGGCACAGGGCAAGTGGACCAATGAGCTCAAGTGTAGGAACACTGATGACGGTGGCGAAGGACCCAGGACCCGACAGTGATTTGTCCTGTGGTGCGCAGGGTCGCTATGAGTCAGGGCTGACTCGATGGCACCTTACAACAGCCAGGCCCGTGTCTTCAGCTTGAGTCATAGCTCACTAACTAAATAGAACCCAACCAAAATCAAGCCCACTGTCACCACTGGATTCGGATGCAGAGAGACCTGATATTGGGTTTCCAAGGCTGTCGGTCTCTACAGAAACAGAAAGCCTCATCTTTCTCCCAGGGAGCAGCTGGTAGATTGGAACTGCTAGCTGTGGGGTTAGCAGGCCGACACAATACACTGCACCATGAAAGTGCTTATAGATTCAATCCTTGTAGCTTTTGCTGTTATTACATGATTAGCCACACCATATTGGATTACTCAATAAGCAAGATAAGCACTGGCTTATTTGTATTTACTTACTAAACTGTTGTGAACAATTTCCCAGTATTTTCCCACATCTTGCAGATTCCACTTTTAGGCATGGCTGACATGTACATGTCTCTCTCCCAGCCCCGCAGCATCTTTCTACACACTCCCCAAAAGGCTCTTTCCAAATGTGCAATCCCTGACGGGGATAGAGTACCCAATAAACAAGGTAAACACAGGTGTACTTGTGTTTACCAGTCTGTAGCGAACCCTTTTACATGGGGTTCACCACATCTCTCCTTTTGGCAGCAGTGAGGGTTAGGCACTGGGTTGCTTACTGCAAGATCGGCAGTTCAAAACCACCAGCTGCTGCATGGGGAAAAGATGAGGCTGTCTGCTCTGATAAAGATCTACGGTCTTGGAAATCCTCTATACGGTTGCTATGAGTCAGAATTGACTCAACAGAAACAAGTTTATTTGGGGGAACGGTAGGAAGGTATATCCTTTTGTATTACTGCTGTCGTAGATTTTAGTTGCACATGTTATAAACCCACAGTAGATTATTAATATTATCTTTGCCTTAAACAGTTATCTTTTAAAATGAAATAAAAATTAGCGGGAAATGTCTTTCTGTTTACATTTTGGTTCTTCGTTTCGTTTTGTTTTTCTTTTGCGCTTGCTTTCGGATCTTGTATTATTCTCTTTTGCCTAGAGAACTTTCTCTAGTAGTTCTTAAAAAGCAGGTCTTGGGGCAATGAAATAGCTGAACTTTCTCTTGTTTTAGAAAGTTTTTATTTTGCTTTCATGTTTAAGGATATTTTCTCTGCATATACAAATATATGTTGAGAGATGTTAATATTTAGCACTTTGAATATGTTATTCCGTTGCTTTGCGTTTGCATGCTTTTTGATGGGAAGGCTGCAGTATATTTGGAATCTTCTCCCTTTGTATGGAGGGTGCCCTTTTTTTTTTTTTTAAACATTTTATTAGGGGCTCATACAACTGTTATCCCAATCCATACACACATCAATTGTGTAAAGCGCATTTGTACATCGTTTCTCAAAACATTTTCTCTCCACTTAACCCCCCGACATTAGGTCCTCATTTTTCCCCTCCCTCCCCGCTCCCCCCTCCCTCATGAGCCCTTGATAGTTTATAAATGGGTATTTTGTCATATCTTGCCCTGTCCGACGTCTCCCTTCACCCACTTTTCGGTTGTCCCCCAGGGAGGAGGTCACACACAGTTCCATGTAATCAGTTCCCTCTATCCTACCCACTCTCCCTTTACCCTCCCTGTTTTGCCACTCACGCCACTGGTCCTATAGGGCTCATCCGTCCTGGATTCCCTGTATTTTCACTTCCTATCTGTACCAGTGTACATCCTCTGGTCTAGCCAGACTTGCAAGGTCGAATTCGAGTCATGGTAGTGGGAGCGGGGAGGAAACATTTAGGAACTAGAGGAAAGGTGTATTTCTCATCATTGTTACATCGCACTCTGAGTGGCTCATCTCCTCCCCGAGACCCCTCTGCAAGGGGATCTCCAGTGGCCTACTAATGGGCTTTGGATCTCCACTCCGCACTCCCCCCATCATCACTATGGTAAGATTTTTTGTTCTGATGATGCCTTACACCTGATCCCTGCGACACCTCGTGGTTGCATAGGCTGGTGTGAAGGGTGCCCTTTTTAATAAATTTTAAAAACCTGCTTTTTCATTGGTTTGTAGGAATTTGATTTTTATGTGCCCTGTGTACGAATGGACACAGGTTTACTTTGCCTTTGGTTTAAACTCCTTATATTTGTGAACTTAGCTTTTAACAAATTTGAAAACTCATCAGTCAATAGTCTTTACAATTCTCAAAGATCAGACTAGTTGATATTGTCCCACCGATCACCAAGGCTCCGTTTACTTGAGCAATTGTCTCCCTTTGTTCCATTGGGATAGATTCTACCGTTATGTCCTCAGGTGCACTCATCTCTGAGAGTTCTGATATTATAACTTTTTGTCTCTAGATGTTCCAATCTTAATTGTCCCTTCTACTTAGGATCTTTAATGTCCGTGCTTTCCTTGAAATAGGTTAGCCCAGTTACAAAAGCTACTTTGATATTTTTGTCTGCTCTTTCCATCATCTCTGTCACTCCCGAGCCTCTGTTTCTATTGGCTGCTTTCTCCTTGTCACGTGGACCACTTTCCGTAGGGCTGGTGAAGCTACATTTCGTGGGTGCTTGCCATTGTACATTCTCCCATTGCTGCTGACAACAGTTTGCTGTGTTCCCTTAAGGAGCCCAGGGCTCTGCTTTAGCAGTTGCTTCTAACAGACAAACTCAGCCCTTCTTCAGCTTTCCGTGGATAAGTCTGAAGTCATTTTTATTCCATGAATTCAATGCTGCTGCTACTGAAATGGGATCCCTCTGCACGCTGCACGGAATACCACAGGCCACCCTGAAGTCTCTCCACTCCCTGCATGCACGGCGTTCAGATGTCTCCCCACCATCGGTGACCGCTAAGCAGTTTTAGGTCTCAAGTCCTCCATTGCTCTTTGCTCAACTTTACAGTGATAGACTCGCCTCACAGGTAGCCTGGTATTCAACAAAGATCTTAGGGGAGTGGGGGGTGGAGAGGGGGCTGGAAGATGCCTTGAGTGCTCGTTCACACGGCTCCCTTCCGTCTAAAACTCTGCTCTCCAAATAACAGCATCTCAGCCTTCTCAAATTCTGATTTCCATTTCCTCGCTTCCCTAAGGCTACGAGACTCTGTTGGGGTTCCCGCTGCTGCGTCTGAGGGCTGGAACTTGTTTCCAGGCAGAAAGTGGAGAGACTGTAGGACTTAGCCTCATCCTTTCCCTCTTCTGAAAGACCACACAGTCTTGTGCTGCCTGTTGTCTGAATAATTGTTTTGTATAGTTCATACCATTTTCTAATTTACTACAGGAGAATAGTCTACCCCTGTTACTCTCTCATGACCCGACATGATTGAAGGTGTGAGTAAATAAATCCAACCGGCAAATTGGATTGGCAAACATGACAGTCGAAAAGACAAGACAACAAGGGTCAGGCAGTGTGTTACTGCTGGTATGTTTTCACAGATGGATGCCGGGGGTCTTCATTTACTGGTCTGTGTCCATTGGAAGGGATGGAAGATCACAGCCAACTATCTTCAACATTTTATTAAGGATTTGAACTGAACAAATCTATCAAATATGCTAAAAATATTCATCTAAGAGCATTCACTCCTTTTCTGAGTGCATTTACAAAAGCTTCCAATAGCTGGGCATGCAAAAATGTAATAAGAAGAAAGAGAGAGAGAGAGAGAGAGAAGAAATTAAATTAAAAGAGAAGAGATATTGGGGCCAAAGTTTACAATCCTGCTTTCCAATACCTGAAGGCAGGTATGTTGCTTCACTTATTAATGTATCCTTCACACGATGCTTTAAAAAGCTCAATTTTTAGAATAGAAAGCTGTATTTGTAGAATAAATCATGTTCTGTTTCTGGCATCTCCTTTTCAGAGGTACATTGATCACCCAGAGTGCATCCAGAATGGGAAACCCAGCATGCTGATGATTCTGAAGGGTATCCCAAAATAGAAATCACTGAAAGCATTTCATGTGCCAGACAAAGAAGATAAGGCCAAAGGAAGAAATGTTAACAGCCTTCAAATATTTGAAGGGTTAGCAAATATTTGATGGGGTTGTCAGAGTCTTCTGCGTTGTTCTGGAAGAGAAAACTCCGACGGGTGGGGGCGAGTTACCGAAAAGGTCTTTATCATGGAATAGCATCATTTAACAGAAGGGAGGTCACAAGCACTTGCCTTATGCAGTGGATAGTCCATTTGAAAACATTTTCAAGAGAAGGTTTTTTAAGACAGCCGCCGAAGTCTATTTCCCTCCCAACTCCATGAACCCATGACTCGTGGGTGCCAGAGAAACAAGATAAGCATGGATACCGCCCCCCCCACCC
>NW_022111300.1:11897702-11900251 GCF_000313985.2 Echinops telfairi
CCCCGCCCCCCAGGTCAGGACTGGGAAGCTCCGTAAGCATCGTGCCTGTCGCTGCCGGCTCCATCCTTGTAGCACGTTCTTCTGCCATAGAGCAGTGTTTCTGCTACCACAGGGCAATCAACGTCACCTCGTCACTTTAGAGGCGCTCTTGTGGTGGCCGTGAGTGGGAAAGACGGGTAATGAGAAAGGAAAGGCAGTAGTACATAAGTGCTCGGTGTTGGGGGAGGTGAGACACTCTGAAGGCCTGTCCTTGAACTAGAACAGGTCTGCGTCTCCATAAACACCAGCAGGTGGCCACCGCGCGAGTTTCCTCAGACCAACAGCCTGCATGTTCATTCTGATGCCTCTTCTTGACTTTTCCAATAATTAAAACATGAAAATTCTCATCTGTGGCAAATCACAGGAGCCTTGGGGCAACACTTGGCTGCTCACCAAAGGGTTGGTGGTTCGAAGCCACCCAGCAACGTGACAAAGGACAAAAGACCTGGTGATCTGTCCCCATCCAGATGACAAGCAAGAAAACTCGCTGGGTTCATTTCTTCTATCACGCAGGGTCACTGTGAGTCAAAAAGCATTCAGTGGCACTGACCACAGCCACACCAGGCACCCACCCCCACCCAGCCAGCCAGCCAGCCGAAAACCTCACTACCAGTCAACTCTCACTCACAGTTTGCCGAGAAGACGGAATAGAAGTGGACCTGTGGGTTTCTGACGCTCGAAATCTCCCCGGGTGCAGACAGTCTGGTGTCTCTTCCCACTGCTGGGGGTTCCCACTGCTGACCTGGTGGCGAGCAGCCCAGCCCAGAACCCACTCCCTGCCCGGAGTCCTGCCATCAAGCACGGCCAAGTGTGGATCATTGCTGAAGCCGAGGGATGGCAGCAGTGAGATTGATGATACCATTCTTTCTACTTTTGTGCATGTTTGACATTTTCCATACTAAAAAAAAAAATTCTCTTCTTTTTTAGGCCTATCAGATGTCTTCCTATTAAAGTCAGTGGCTTCCTATTACAACCAGTGTCTTCCGATTACAGTCAGTGTTGTGCATGTACTTTTTTTCTTTTTTCTTTTGCTACTAGTGTGCTTTGCACATGGAAAGAACCATAACACAGCTCTTGCCTCTAGGAGCCCTGGGCTCTAAGTTTCTCTGGCAAAGGGCAGGGAGGTATCTGTATGGTATATATGGCTGATCCCTTTGCCTAGTTCATTTTTGGAGCCAGCCTGACTGCAGATAGCACATCTGATTTACCCCCAAACTCTATGTCCAAGGAACAGCCCCCCTAAGAGGAGGACTAGTTAGTGCTCTGGGTTAAGGGAGAAAGTCTAATTATTTTATGAAGTATAGAGTCAGTCTATTTTATTGTGCATCTCTAAAGCTGAGAGTTTTATGTCAATCACCTAAGTGCTTAGTTTTTATCAGAGAATTTGAAATTCTGCAAGAATGAAGGCTGTTATTCCTTGGTCCTTTCCCAAAAAAATCCAAATGTCATCAAGTCAATTCTGTCTCATAGTGACCCTCCGTCAGGTTTCTGAGACTATAATTAGGAAGGGAACAGCTGGCCTCCCTCACTGGTGAGTGTAACCGCGGACTGTGGTTAGTAGCCTGACACTTCTCCGACAGCGCCACCACGGTTTCTTCCTGGGCTCCTAGCTGCCCTCGTAGCTCATCCTCCCATGTCAGAGAGCCTTTCCACCCCGGCGCCCCTTTGCACACTCGTCTTTGCTGACCAGAAGAACTCCATCAAGTGAGTTACCATTCCATCCTGTGCACTCCTTTGCTCAGAAATGTTTATAATGACACTATATCATTTATAGAATTGACATGGCACTGTCTGTTCACATGCCTGTGTTGCCAACTTGATGGTGTCTTCCAGAGTATAGGACGTGTCTTGTCCATGTAACTGTATCCAACACTAGCCTGGTCCTCCGTTAGATAGGCTAAAACTGTCCTGTAATAGAATGTGTGACGGACAAAGCAGGTTCTTAGTGTCTTTAATGCATACTTACTAATTCTGAAAATGGTTGCTTTTTAAAGACTTCATTGTTTTCCCTATTTGCATTTAATAGCTTTGATGGCTGAGATAACAATCATGTATCTCATGTATGTTTCAAATTATATTGACTTTATTTATTTATAATCTGTTGAGCTGTTAACCACAAAGTTAGCAGTTCAAAACCACCAGCTGCTCCCTGGGAGAAGCATGAGGCTGTCTACTCCTGTAAAGAGTTCATCTTGTATAGTGTCTGGGGTCTTAAAGGCTTGAAGGTAAACAAGGGGCCATCTAGCTCAGAAGCAACAAAACCCACATGGAAGAAGCACACCAGCCTATGCAACCACGAGGTGTCAAAAGGATCAGGTATAAAGCATCATCAGAACAAAAAATCTTACCATAGTGAATGATGGGGGCAGTGCGGAGTGGAGACCCAAAGCCCATTTGTAGGCCACTTGAGATGCCCAGAGGAGTCTCAGGGAGGAGACGAGCCAGACAGGGTGCGATGTAGCAACGATGAAAAATACAATTTTCCTCTAGTTCCTAAATGCTTCCTCCCG
>NW_022111300.1:11900631-11902026 GCF_000313985.2 Echinops telfairi
GATGAGGGCAACAAATATACAAATGTGCTTGACACAATGGATGGATGGATTGTAATAAGAGTTGTATGAGCCCCCAATAAAATGATTTTAAAAAATAAGAGTTCCTCTTGGAAACCCCCAGGGCAGTTGGGGTTTCCTATGGGGTTGCAAGGAGTTGATGTCAACTCGGCGGCAGTGGGTTTGGGTGTTGATTTGGTTCTGATGTGAGATTGTTACTTGCCTGAATTCTTCCATTCGGTGACTAGGACTCCAGAATTATGAGTGTTTTGGGCTCTATCATTGACACCTCTCTACCTTTGAACAAATGAGTTACCCAGTGTTGCCTCAGCTCTAGAAACATAAAAATGGAGGCAGTAATCTTTTCAGTAAAGCATTCTCAAATCCATTTTCAACGAACACTTTCCAAGTAAGAACTTTTTTCAAGGTTGCGTATTTCATTATCATTTCATATTACAGATGAACTGGGTAAGCCCCTCAAAAAATCTACTGTTTTCAGCACCAAAAGATATAACTTTTATTGATATAAAAGATTTCTTTAATATTGAAAGGATTGGAGCCCCTAAAATTATTGCAGTCAGGGGCAATGCGATCCTGTCCCTACCTGGGGTAAATGAAGGCATACGCCCAAAGCTTGGATATTATTAAAGTTGGTGAGACTACAGAGAGAAAAGTTACGTTGCAATATTATCATTTGTCTGTTGAACGGGTACTTTAGCAAAGAGAGTCTGATTCCACACCAGAAGAATTGCCGAACTTCTTCATTTCTAGGAAATGGAAAGTCTGCCGTTGGCACATTGCCTGTGCCGATCGCGGATGCAGAGGAAGAAGGGCAATGAAGGGGAATTACTAACATCACCAAGACTTCTAAGTCTAAGACTTTCCGTTATCCACCCATTATCCATGTTCTCTTCTTTCCTACATACAAAGCCTCAATTTTATTCTGAGCAGCAAAATTCCCAAGTTTAAAAAGTACACTTCCCAGCTTCTCTTGCAGCTAGTAGATCCCATGAGTTTGAGTTCTAGACAGTGAGACGTCAGTAAAAGATGTTGGATGTGCTTTCCAGGGAGAATCCTTAATCGGATGACAGGCAGAGTGGCTTTATCTTTCCCCCTTCTATCTATCTGCAACGTGTACAAAGAAACTGCACCTTCAGTAATAGCACGACGGGGTACCCCGAAAAACTGATTTTTTTTCCCAAAGCTATGTATTTAAATTTTTTTTTACATAAGGCTTATAGGCAAACAAGTGGCCTACAAGCTCAGAAACAACAAAGTCTACAGAGAAGAAGCACATGAGCCTGTGCAAACATGAGGTGTTGAAGGGAACAGGCAGCAGACACCAAAGAACAAAAACCATCATTGTGTGACCACCTTCCCCACATAAACGCTGAAGAC
>NW_022111300.1:11902788-11959065 GCF_000313985.2 Echinops telfairi
GAATTTTGGGAATAATGAGGGCAACAAATGTATAGATGTGCTTTACACAATTGATCTATGTATTGTGATGAATTGTATGAGCCCAAATAAATTGATTTAAAAAAAACCTATCACCTTCAAAATACTCTCAATTACACTTAATACATTTGGAAAATCCGCAGTTCCATTCTTGGAAACATTTTTCAAATTCATCTGTTTGAACGGCTGACAGCACCTCATTCATTTTTTTCTCCAGCTTTTCAAAGTTGTCAAATCGCTGTCCTTTTGTGTCCCTCTTCATTCATGGAAACAAAAAGAAGTCTCATGGAATAAGGTCAGGTGAGTAAGGTATGTGGGGCAAGAGAGGCATGCTGCTTTTTGCCAAAACCTAGCACACTGAGATGGCTGCGTGAGCAAGTGCATTGTTGTGGTGGCAAAACCAGTTCCCCATCTGCCACAGAACCTCTAAAAGGAAAGCTTGATTAACAGTCTGACCTGGTGGAATGAACTGCAAATGCACTATCCACCTCACATCAAAACAACAATGAGCATTCTCCTGATCGTTGGTTTCACAGAAGGGCTTCTTTTGGGCAAGGTGACGATAGCATCTTCCACAGGCTTGATTGATGTTTGAATTCGGGGTCATAAGAATAGCACCATGACTCATCACCAGTAATGACCTTGGGAAAAAAGTCTTGGTTGCTTTGGAGCTGTTCGTTCAAAGCATGGCACGTTTTCACTTGACCGTCTTTTTCCCGGTCAGTCAGACCCGAGGCACAAATTCCACAGCGAACCCTTCTCCTTCCCAAATCTTGCATTAAAATTCACTGAACTGAACTTCAAGGTATTCCAGATAACGTCTCCATTTCTTCAGTGGTCTGTCACTGGTCACGAATTTTGTCAACATTTTCATCCATTTGGGAAGTTGACAGGACCTCCAGCATGAGGTTTGTCATCAATCGACCTTTCACCTTTTTGAAATGAGAAAACCACTCAACGCTTGCATTTTTTCCCATAGCACTATCCTCATAAGCTGTGTTCTACATCACAACAGTTTCTGCAGCATTTTACCCAAGCAGGAAACAAAAGTTCACAGCCACACGCTGTTCTCTGGAATCAGCCATTACTAAAAATGAGGTCCAAGCAAAATTGCTTTCACAAAACGTGCACTATGACCAGAGACAACACTCCCAGACCCCCACTGGGTGCACTAACTCAGATCCAGTTGCTCAATGCTCCCCTAGTGGGAAAAATGCGTACTATGGAAGCTTAGCCCAACAGAGCTTTTTTCTGGGGTTTTTTTCAGGGGGTGGGGTACCCCCTCGTATTATAACTCTGAGGATGGAAACAAGGGCTAATAATGGAAAAAATATTAAAGTAGAAGGCTTCTTGGCCTCAGATAACTTCATGGAGTCTCTATATCTGTCCCAGAAATTTCACTGGGACTGCTTGTCACAAAACTTCATTCCTGTAAAAAAATTAAATAAATAAATCTTTGATCTCTTTTAGCCATTGTGATTGCATTTGGTGCTATAGGTCAAGTACAATTCTAGGTGGTACACTATGCCTTACTTCAAAAGAAAGGCAATAAACTAATAAACACTCTAATGGGTGCATATTGAATGAATGAATGAATGAATGAATGAATGAAATCCTAGGGCCCGGGCCCTCAAGAGTAGGCTATTCAGCTGCCTAAAGTCTGATATGTGAACTGGTGAATGTAAGAGAATATCTCAAAACCAAGAATATAATTTTATTCTTCCCTCTGCTGATAAAAAAAGAATTGAGTAAAATGGACATTAGAAGGGAGAGTAGGTTCTTTCCCTCCACATTCAGGGAAGAGATAGTCTTCTTGGAAAAGATAGAGCTGATTGAATGATTGATTCATCATTTTAACATTCCTGTGATGGCAGGAATCATTCCCTGTGAACAGACCACAATTAGATCCACAGGTGATTTTACTTAGCTATGCCAAGAAAGAGGGCAGGATTAGTAAGCAATCACAAAATAGAGGAAAGCATTGGCTTCAAAGTTAAAAAAAAATGTTTTAATGGCACATGAAAAAAAAACATAGAACATTTGGAGAATCCTTACAAATTTCAATCAGAGGTGTTACAATCACACCAGGCCTGTGTTCAAGGACACCATTGTACTCATTGCGTGCTAGTGAGAATAATTCTCACACCATCCCTAAAGTGGTTTTGATCTTGACATCCTTAAAGAAAATCTTAAAGTCTTGTATATAAAACAATGAATGTGAAAGACACAATGACTGCCTGCTCCCTAATCTCATCAATCTCAACCACCACATTGCCCTTGATGAAGAAAGCACGGTTTGAAAATTGCTTAGAACTATCGCCTTCTTTTGCCTATAAGCAAATCCATAGCACAGGGAAAGAGTCACTCTTTGGCTCATTTCCCAAGGATCCCTGGTGGTACAGTGGGCTATGTGTTGAACTGCTAACCACAAGGTCAGCAGTTTGAATCCACCAGTTCATCCCTAAGAGAAAGAAAGAGCTATTTGCTCCTGTCAAAATTTCAAAGTCTCAGAACCCTAAAGGGACAGTTCTACTCATTCGTAGAGACTCACTAAGAGTTTGAATTGAGTTCACGGCAATAAGGTTTTTGTTTACACATTTCCCAGAAGCGGAAACGAAGGTTGTCCCCAAAAGGAGGTTTAACAAATCAATCAGAGCCCCAAGTTCCAAATTCCTCCCTACTTCTCTACCACCAATTTTACCTGCTGGGTGTTCTAGAAAATGAGGCAATAGATTATGCTATTCTTTTAATATTTTGCCAAAGGCATTCCTTTTGTTTTACAGTATAGCTTGGTTTAAAAGAAGAGGTTGGTAGAAATACTTTATCCTAAAAGTTTTGTCATCATCAACACCTTTCCTCATCTATGTATTTCAGTAACTTACCTAAGCAGCCTTTTTAGCCAGCAGAGAGACAAGGAGAGAATCCAATTATCCCCCTTGGTTCATTCTCATTGATCAAGCAAGCTATTCGGTGTTTCACATTCTTTGCATTTCTCAGGTACAAATGTGATTTAGTGCCATCCTATCTGGACACCAGATGTTTTATTTGAAAATAGTTACCAGAATATAAATGGAGGGAACGCTAATCAGGTTTTTATAAATTCAAATAAGGTAGCTTGTGTCTCTGAGAAAATCGTTGGTGACTGAGAAAGCAAAGTATTTTCTTCAGCTCAAACTTGGGCCTCACGTGAGCCAGCCCTGTGCAATCTTCCTACACAGCTTTGGGCCTCCCGTGAATGTTCTTAAACACCGACAGCCAAACCACCATGGCCATGACCTGCAACTTCCGGGATTCTCTTGGTTTCTCCGGAGCACTCACTGTCCGGCTTGTCTGAAGGCACGAGGTTGGTACGGGGGAAGCCTGTCACTGAAGAGTCTAATTATGCACTTAGTGGGAGTGAGAGAGGTAAGACTCTTGTCAAAGAAGCTGAAAAATACAAGTGTTTCTTTCTAGAAATTGATCATAAATTCAATCACTTTACTAAGTTAGTTGGTGGCAATGACTAAGGCTCAAGATCTGTTTTCTCATGAGTAGATATATAAAACAAAACATTGGTCATTTCAATACAAGGTAGTGGCATTACCTATTTGTCACACTCTACAAGCATCACCACTACCTATTTCCAACATTTTCCATCACTTTTAACAGAAGCTTAGTGACCCCTAAGCATTGGGTCCCTTTGTTCAGCCTTCCTTTTGCTCCTGGGAGCCACTTCAGTCTCTGTGTCTTGGTATTCCAAGGCAGATAAGCCTGGCAAACACTACACCAAGGGTTCTGATTTTAAAGTGAAGGTCAACTACACGCACAGAATGCCTAGGGAACTTCAAATTTCCTTATGGTAACTGGAAGGGGCCTCCATATTCACTTGGGCCAATTCCTCATTTGGTAGTTGAATATCTATCTTAAATGGCATAAGGTGAGTGGCATGTCCCAAAAGAAATCTAGCGTAGGAACACAATGAAGTAGGGGCAAAACTTTTATCAACCAAACATGGATTCCCCTTTCTCTAAAATTTTAGGGGGAAAAGGTGTTTCTTGAGGACCTTGCTTGACATCCTGTGGAGCTGTTTTGTAAAAGGAATTGCACAGTTCATTGATCATTGTTGATATATGGACTGGTGCAGAAGCACTCACACGGGAGCTGTCAAACTCCTTTCCCTTCTTCCTTATTATCTCAGTTACATTTGCACTGACTCCGGGTCTTGATTTGGGAGGCAGACTCCAGACCTTCACTTATCTCCCAAGGATCTCCAAGTGGAGTGCATGCGTCTCTGGTGCCTTCAGACAATCCACTGGGTTGGAAAGACATTCTTTAGAACCTCGTTCTCCTCAGAGTGAGACGCAAATTACTTCAGCTGCATCACATGTGGGAACTGACACTGGTCAGATGTCATGTGTCGCTGCAGGAAGAATGGGAGCTCCCCAGAGAGGCACTTTCAAGTAGCTCCATAAATTACAGTTTACTTCATGTGTCTGGTTAAATGAATTTATGGTTTATATTATCTAGCTTGAACTAAACAACCCTTTGCAAAATGGACAAATGGCTTTCAAAGGTTCTTTCAAAGAAACTGCAGATTGAAGATAGCATAAATAATACAAGCACAAGGAAATAAGAAAATGGCTGAGCTGAATCCTTTTATTCATAGTACAAGCTCATTGTCTGACACAATATGCGGTAAAAGCAATGATGACCTAATTATATCTGACTTTTGAGCCGCATTTCTCTTGTGCTTTTCTTTTTTTCCTTAAGGAGCAAAAATTCATAGGATTTAATAGCATTGAAAAAAGGGAACTTAATTTTATAGTTTACTTTATCTCACCCTTTATTCATTTATATTGTGTTTGCCATGTGCAAAACATGTACATAGGGTGCTATAATGTCCTAAATCTATGTTTTATAATGTTCAGAATGACAGTGCGTGTAAATAAACGTGCACACGTTGCACATTCTTGCTCAAGAGATTTTTACTGATATTGGATCTAAACAGGCGCCATGAACTGCAGGATTCACAGCAGCAAGCTGATAGCTGTGTGTCTTCCCACAAGCAACTGTCCTCCCCTGGCTTCCGGAGCCTTCTGGAGCCCTGGAGAAAATGTGTATTTCGGGGCATTCTCTGTTGTTTCCTATTATTTTTGATTTCTTATTAAGTTCGACATATGAACGAAGGAGGAAGCATCCAGGTACCCACTAGTCCAGGCAGGAAATAGAACAATTCTTGGACCAAACGGCTCCTCTCCTGGCCCCCTTCCGTTACTGTTTCTAACACCATAGCTTAGCTGTGTCTGTTTGTAAATTGTGTATGAATGGAATCACACACAATTGTCTTTTGTGACTTATTTTGACACTGCTTGTCTCAGATTCAACCCTACTGGTAAGTAGGGTTGTAGTTCACTCATTCTCGTTCACACACACAACACTCCATTGTGTGGACTCCTGCTGTGTTCTAATTACTAGGCTAAGCCAGAAATTGTCACTACTGGGGTTCCAGTTCATGCACAAAGTGATTCCCAACAAAAATGTTTACACGTGTCTCTGCGACCAGCGAATGACTGCAGACGTCTCTCAGTACTACACTTGTTTTAGCTTTACTAACGGAGTCTTTGAAACAAAGACCCAACCCAAGGCAGTGGCTTCTGGGAGAATCTGTGAGGCCAATATCCCCGGGGCCAGGTGAATGTAAGGCAGAGGGTCAACTCAGAAGGTTCTGATGACTAGGAGGGTCATCCAAAGGAGGAATCTTGGTAGATTTTCTCAGAGGACACAGGATGATAACGGGGCTTTGTATGAAGCTTTAAGAAAGTGGAAAACGACATCAGTGAGCACAATGTCAGGAAAGTTGTACCAAGGAATTTTCTCTTTTTCCTATCTCCACAATGTAGCTGTTGGCCCATCAACATTTCTTTGGGAAACCTTTTTCCATCTACCCTGCACCTTGGTTTTGCCCCTTAGGATTCTATTCCCCAAAGTCAGAGAACATTGAAAAGCCAGTGTCCCAGGAACATTCCACAGCTGCCGTTTAGACAGGGTATCATCTAAGCGGAGAATCCTTTGGGGACTGGTTAGAGATGGAGAAAGACCGCCTGCAGAAGTTTATAGGACTAGATGGCGGCTATGTCAGGAAGCAAGCTTCGCATCTTGTTGTGTTTATTTAATAACGGTTTATCTGATTTTGTAGCAATACATCTGGACTCGTCCTCGGCATTTAGCCATTGAAGCTGTTGAATATTTGAGTTGCTTTCACTTGGGGCTCTGATGATGATTATTGTGCAGAGCATACATTTCAGTGAGTATACGTACGTGTGCCTTTCCATTTCATACATATGATAGGGTCAGAATGGACTCCACAGCGGTGAGCTGAGCTGAGCTGAGTGGGCTTAATATTGGATCATAAGATAGGTGTGTTTTCCGCTTTAGGTGGGCCCTACCAAACAGTGTTCAGAAAAGGTGTGCCAATTTGCACTCCACTTACAATGCATGAGAACTCCATTTGATCTACATTTTGGATGAGACTTGGAATTGTTTTCCAACTCTGGCGAGTATTGAGTGTATTACAGTGAGTTTTACATTGCATGTCCCTAAATCTTAATCCAGTCAAGCACCATCGTTTGTGTGTTTAGGAGGCCTTTGGATATGTTCCTTGGTGCCTAATTCAAGTCTTTCACCCATTTTTAAATCCTGCACTCTTTAAAAAATTGCTTCGTAAGAATTCTTTATATGTTCTGGATCCAACTCTTTTCTATTGGGAATATGCATGTTTTGATAGGTAGTGAAAATGTCCTTTTCCTCTCGGGGGCTTGGCTGGCCCATCACTCTTTCTTACTGCTGTCCTGTGATGTACAGAAACTTGCAACTTTGATGTAGTCCAACTTTCCTTTTTCTTTAATAGAGCACTTACATCCTACTTTTAAAATGCCTATTCCATCATGCGCTCTTTAATCACTATAGTTTCAAAAGGGGTCTTCTATCACCCTTGTGACTCTTCTTCAAGGTTATTAGTGGTTACGAGTTCCACTGCTAACCTAGAGATCAGCTGTTCAAAACGCCCAGCCACTCTGCAGAAGAAAGACTGAGCTTTCTAGTTCCCTATAGAGTTAGAGCTTCGGAACCTATGGAGGCAGCTATGTCCTATAAGGTCACTATCAGTTGGAATCAACTCAATGGCAGTATAGTATTGAGGGAGGTCCTTTTTATTTACAAGTAAATGTTAGAATCAGCTTGTTAATTTCCATTAAAATACTGCGTATCAACTGTAATTACATGAATATATGGCTTATTTTGCGGAGAACTGATATATTTACACTGTTGAGTCTTCCAATATACCAACCACACCCAAGAAATATTGTTCCATTGTTTTTGGTGTTTAATTTTCTACTAATGATGAATTGTTTTGCATATAGAATGTAAATTTTATTTCTACACATTTCATTAAATCTATTCTCAGTGCTATGATGTTTCCTATTGCCATTTTAAATGGTATCTTTTTTAAAATGCCATTTTGTAGCTATTTGTTGCTGGTATGTAGAAATAAAATCAATGTAGCAAATAATCTTTTATCCAGATACCACGTCAAATTCACTTATTAATTCTAATTATTTTCTTTTATCCTACAATCTTGCTAAATTCATTTACAAATTAGATATTTGTCCCAATGCATCTAAATTATTTACCAAATCATGTCATGTATGAATAACACAGGTGTTTCATTTCTTTCTTTTTGATAAGCATTCTTTGTATTTGTGTATTTCCCATTCAGGTGCCAACTAAAATCTTCAATTCAATGTTGAATAAAACCAATGTCTCATTCTCTGTCTCACAGGAAATCTTCTAATATTTCACCATCAAGTATGATGCTTCCTCTAGTTGGGATTTTTGTTTGATTTAGTCCAGGTTCTTGATAATCTTTATCAAATGAAGGAAGTTAACTTCTATGCCTATTTTGTTAAAGTGTTATGGTAAACCAGTGATGAATATTATCAAATGTTTTCCTGCATCTATTGATATGGTGAATTACATTTACTGACTTTTGTTTATTATAAACACTTGCTTTCCTGGAATAAAGTTGTGATGTGTTATCCCTTTGTTGTATGTCAAATTCAATCAGCTAATGTTTTGTTTAAGAATTTTATATCTAAGCTGATGAAAGATGTTGGTTTATAATTTAATTTCTTTTGAAGCTCTTGTCAGTTTAGGGACCAAGATTTTATTTCTCCATAAAAAGAGCTGGGAAGTATTCTTTATCTTTCTATTCTCTGGTAGAATGTGCATGAGATGTATCTTATTTCTTTTTTCATATTTGTAAATCTACATGTAAAGTCATCTTGGCTTTTTCTTTGTTTGTATTTATAGGAGGTGTTCTTGTTTGCTTAGTAGTTTTATCAAGCTATAATTAACATCACATACAAATCAGTTGTTCAGTCATATTAAGAAGGGTTGTGCAACCATCATTACAATCACTCTTGGAGCTTTTCTTCCTTCATATGCCCATTCCACCCCCACTCCCACCCCACCCCTGACCGTCCCTTCTATGCCCCCAAGGGATTATGAATCCAGTAGCTGTCTTCCTAGAGCCATCCTGACTTCCTCATACAGAAAAACACACAAAACAGACAAAAATTAAAAAACGACCCAGGACCAATGACCAAATAAAACTGAGAAAAACCACAAATGAAAAAAAAACCAGAATATTTCTTAAAACAACAATAATTTTAAAATAGGTCAAAAGGGAGAACTAATGGCAAGGTGTTATATTCCAGCCTTACTCCAGCTGCTAGAATCCACTGCACATGCACTGTCACATTCCCAGACACTGGTCAGTGGGGATTCACCAGGGATTCAATCCACGCAGAAACCCGAAAGTTGGATTTGGAACTTCCAGTATCATCCATAGTGTTCAGAAAACCGAGTGTTTAGAATTTAGGCTCTGGTACATTTCCTCCTCCCATTTCAGATTTTATGTTTTATGACCCTTGAACCACACAGGCTGTGCTTCTTCCTTATGGATTTAGCTGACTCTTCACTTAGATGACTGCTCGTTTGGAGACATGCCTTCAACACCCTCGATGCTATTTTTTTCTGACAACCAGGCACCATCTGATCTTTATTACCACATTTTCCTATAGCACCCATATCTGCAGTATCTCCTCATGATGAGGACGAACAAGCAGGGCCATATCACAAGAACTAATTGCTCTTATATTAGAGCTATGATCAAGTGAGAGATCAAAATCCATTCATATATCTATGATTTATATATGTCCCTGGTTCACTTTAGGGATACCATTAGCATTTTATTGGAGTATACATAAATCATGAGGCATAAGATAATTATATTGATAGCATTGTTTTAGTCAATGGTATAGAATTTAAAACACTGTTGAGAAAATGAACATATATATGTGTAGGACATCTTATTAAACTACAATACATGAATTGCCAACTTGCACAGTTTCAAAACTTGGGCAACTGGACACTTTTCACATAAGCCATGGAGTTATGGCAATAATTTCAATCACACTCATTTACAAAGGTAAAGCCATGCCTGCAAGATTAACATATGTCACAAAAAGCAGAGAGAGCATACAAACAGCAAATTTATGTTGGACTTAGGTCACCATTTGTTAGGTACCCTCAAAGCAATCGGTTGAACTAAATCCAAGTCCAACAACCACCAAATTCCTGATCTAGAGATAGAGATAATCTGCTTCTTCTCCCACTAGGATATTTCACCCTTAAGTTCAAGGGAGTATTTCAGCTCATTAGCTCTGCTACAATTTAGTTTAAGGTAAAATACAATTCAGGTCACTTAGTGGGATTTCCAATTCTGGGCCTTCTGGTGTGGTCTATGAAGGGTCTTGTGTACCTCTCGAAAGGACAGAGTCTAATGTCCCAGTTATCTCAGTTATCTATAGCACATTGCCTGGGTCACCAGGGGCTAGTTAGAAACAAGGTCAAAATTGCCCAGTTAGGAACATAATACCAGGCATACTTACTCTTGGGATCTATCTAAGTAATGTTAAGTACTTTCCTCGATGGTGGTTTGCCCCATCCCATTTACTCATCATCAAAAGTGCAAGCACCTTCTCCTATACAGACACGACCCTTGCTCTTCTCGATCCAACTTCCCCATTGGGTTTACTAGTGGTGCTTGTAAGAGTGTCTGCTGATTTGGGATGACCCTAGGACACATATGTCTATTTTGCCCATCTGATTTACTGGTAGAGTTTTTCCTGTTTTGTTTTCTTCAGTTGGGCTCTAATTAGACTTGGGTAAATATTGCTTCAAACCATAGAAAGCTTTCGAACTCAAACTTACTGCCATCAAGTGGATTCCAACTCATAGCGACCCAATAGGGCAGAGTGAAACTGACCCCAGGGTTTCCAAGATTCGATGTTTATGAGTAGAAAGCCTCATCTTTCTCTTGCTGAGCAGCTAGTGGTTTCGAATTGCTGACCTTATGGTTAGCAGCCGAACCACTACACAAGCAGATTCCTATAGAAAGCTTTATTAAACAAAAATATTAAAATATACAACTATTGCCTCTTGACATATGCCCCATCTAGATCTATACAGTTCAAAACATTTCCATCTCTCTAGCCTGTCCCCATAGAGTCCTGACTTCTTCAACTAAAACATGTCAAATACATGTTGGTGGCTGGGGATCCTCGAGAGACTCAAATCATGTTCTATTTTATCCAGGTATATGGAGGATGGGAGAAGATTCCCCAAAGGCATTTTCATAGGCCAGCACTTGCTGCCTTCAAAGAATGAATAGAAGCATTGGCGTGATGAAATACATTTCCTTGACATCACTTTCCTAGTCTTTTCTCACCCTTACAACTTTCAATGTTCTTAAAATCTCATAACAATTCCCTTGATCATCCTATGTCCTCTGAAAAAAAAAATCTCTCAAGGTTACCCTTTGGGATTTGAAAAACCAGTTGCCCACAGTCATCTGAGCTGTTCTCTCTGCTGTGAATTTAAAAGACTCAGCAGATCCCTTCAGAAGCCACTTTTTAAATTTGGACCTGTATTTGTGAAGGTGCCCTAAGGCTACTAAGACAAGTACCATATATACTCAAGTATAAGCCGACCCAAATATCAGCTGAGGCACCTAATTTTACCACCAAAAAACTGCATTAAAAATGTGCTGAAAAACTCGACTTGCACATGAGTATATATGGTATATTACAGACCAAATGTGTCTGCAGTCACTCTCCAAGGTAGAGACCTGTTCCAAAAGTTTTGTTTGGAATGAACCTGTGTGTATATGAACTGAAGCACTACTAGCGGTTGTTGTTTTTTTTAACTTACCCTCAGATGCAATACATATTTTCACTAAGTCCGACATGTCTGTACATTCTTTGTCTGTTTCCCTTCTTTTTTATACTTGGTACATACTTTTTATTCATTAAGCATGTCATCGTTTATGTCTAGTCTATGTTTAATCCATCCATTGGGTTCTTAAGTTCACCTGATTTTTTTTTTTAATTTCTGAAACTTCCATTGGACTTTCTCTAGATTTAAGTTTTCTGAAGACATTTTCCATTTTTTAAAATTTCCTATTTCTTTCTTTTTTCCAGTTCTCTTGAGTATAATTGTTAGAGGTATCTGAAAGTCTTGCGCTATCCTTGGGGGTCTCAGGTGGACGAGAGAGTCTCCAGGGGGATGACACAGACCCCAGAATTCTGGGAGCAGTGTATGAGTGATGCACTTGCAAGGTGAAAAATGATATTGTTGATGACCAAGCACCCTTCAGTCAGGGCTTTGTGCTACCAATGGACAGGAGCCTGTCCATCTGACAATGAGGCGTTGTAGATGGATGGTCACTGAGATTAAGTTTTCTACCTCAGCAACTCCAGGTATTCGTTTCATAGCCCTGTGCTCTAAGCTATTCTCATTATAAGCATTGCTCCTAGTTCAACCTGGAAGTTACACCTGTGCTGAGATGTCTTCCCTACATGGCTGTCACAAGGACACATAGTGAAAACCAAACAAGACACTTTGTGACCTGTTGGTGCCTTACTACCTCAGCCATTTTCTGGGTGCTAAGAGGACAACCTATTTTCTGGGTCCAGAGTTCGGGTTATGCAGCAAAGGGGCCTTTGCTGACCCACTAGCCATCTGTCATAAATGGCCGTCATTAAAATCTCCGTGGAAGACACTACATCATATACTGAATTGCCTGTGCATTATTTCTATTGACTGATTTTTCTCTTAGATTCTGATGATCTTATCATGTTTATTACCATACCTAGCAATTTTTGTTCAAATTACAGACATTATGTCTTATATTATCTTTCCCCATCCTTATTCGGTTAGACATAATAGATCAGAGAAGGTGCATTGGCCAGGAACTGAGCCCAGGTGTCCTACATGAAAGGCAAGAACTGGACTATTAAATCACCACTGGCATCTTTGGTAAACTTTAGTCTACTTCTAATTTAACCCTGTTCCTATTTCAAGGCAGTCTAGGAAGTTTGACTGAAGACCTGATGAGTCTGTTTCCCCCGAACCAAAAGACTGGAACACCCTCAATATGTTCTCTCTTGGATTTGTTATCCTCACAGATACCTTTAGAAGTTTGCAACTAGCCAGAGGGAAAAGCAACCATGTGACTGGGGTCCTAAGATATTTCGATTTTGACATCGAGCCTTGTGTAAACCAAACTCACTGTCATTGAGTCCATTTGAACTCATAGAGACTCTATGGGACAGGGTCGAAATTCCTCTATTGACTGCCAAGAGTGTAACTCCTTATGGGAGTAAAAAGCCTCATCTTTCTCCTACAGAGAAGCTGGTGATTTCAACTGGTTGACAGTGTAGTTGGCAGCCCAACATGTGACCACTACACCACCAGGGGGACTCTGAGATTAACTTTGTCACTAAAGACTCCAAGTCCCTTTCCATTTTACTTTTCCTCCTTCTTTTTTAAGCCACTCAAAAGACTTTGTAGGTTTGAAGGATAAGGATCTGGAGTGATTGCTTTTCTTGTTAAACCCTCCTCCCCACCACCCCTCATCCCCTTCCCAGCCCTCCCCTCTTTCTATTCCTACCCCTACCCCTATAACCTTATAGTTATCAAAATCTTGTCTATTTGTGTATAGACCATGCTTATCCTTGTTTTTCCTTATAACAATGGTAATATCAAATATTTATAATATTGTATACAAGCAAAATTTTGCTGAAGATCATCCAACAATGGCTGCCACAGTACACTGACAAGAAGCTTCCGGAGCGTCAGATTCAGAAGAGGTCATGGAACAAAGGATATCCTTGCTGATGTCAGATGGATCTTGGCTGAAAGCATAGAATAGCAGAAAAATGTACGCCTGTGGGTTTTTTTTATACTATGCAAAGGCATTCCACTGTGTGGATCATAACAAACTGAATTAGTTAGTTTATTGTGCCAACCTGACCGATAAACACATGTGGGGTTAATTGAAGGGCAGAGAGATAAATGGCTCAGTGAGCCTCGCCTTTCTAGTTCTTGGGTCTCTTGCTTTGTGATGGTTGGACCAGAGTGCAGCTGCCTTAGTCAGCTCCCTGCTTTAGCTGGTAAGGCTCACTTCCTGCAAGACATCCTCAAGGAGAAGCCACATGGACCTACCCCGATGCAGCCCTGGGTGCTGGAGCAGCCATGTGGAGACCCCTGCCAGCACTGAGATGCTTACACATTCACTGACTTCACATCTGACCTTCCTTCCATGTCATTGCATCTGTTTTGTGAGATGGGGGAGGACTTTTTGGATTGGTGTTGGATATATAGGTTTATGCGCTAATGTTGGACTTGGGGGTTTGGGCAACACTGGGTTGGGATATTTTCTTGATGTGTACTTACCCTTTATATAAAACTCTCTCTTATGCATGAGTTTCTGTGGATTTGTTTCTCTAATGTACCCAGACTAACACACAAACTATAGATAGCCTGGAGAAGAATGGGAATTCCACAACACTTCATTGTGCTCATGTGGAACTTATACATGGATCAAGAGACAACTGTGCGCAAGAACAAGCGACTACTGCCTGGTCTAAAATTCAGTAAGGTGTGCACCGGGCTTGTATCCTATCACCATACTTAATTCAATCTGTATGCTGAGCAAATCATCAGAGAAGCTGACTTAGACGAAGAATTCGACATCAGGATTGGAGGAAGGCTTATGAACAACCTACAATAGGCAGATGACACAACCTTGCTTGCTGACGGTGAGGAGCAGTTGAAGCACTTGCTGATGAAGATCAAGGATGGCAGTCTTCACCATGGATTACAACTCCGTGTGAATCAACAAAGCAAAAATCCTCACCACTAGACTAATAGGTAGCATCATGATAAACAGAAGAAAGATTGAAGCTGTCAGGGATTTCATCTTGCTGGAATGCACAATCACTGCTCATGAAAGCAGCAGTCAGGAGATCAAAGGATGCAGTGCACTGGGTAAATCTGCTGCACAAAATTTCTTTGAAGTGTTGAAAAGCAAGGTTACTTTGAGGACATGCCCCAAAACATGCCTCACATGCGTGTGAAAGTTGCACATCGAGGAAGGAAGGCCGAAGAAGAATCGGTGCACTTGGATTATGGTGCTGGTAAAGAATATGGAAAGTACTGTGGACTGCCAAAAGAACAAACAAGAAAAAATCTGTCTCGCAAGAAGTACAACCAGAATGCTCCTTAGAGACTTTGTTTCGCGTACTTGGGGCACTTTGTCAGGAGAGACCAGTCCCTGGAGAAGGACATCCTGCCGGGTAAAGTAGAGGGGCAGGGAAACAGAGGAAGGCCTTTGACAAGCTGGACTGACCTCGTGGCTGCAGCAATAGGTTCCAACATGAGAACACTTGTGAGGATGGCGCACGACGGGGCAGGCTTTCCTTCTGTTCTGCGCAGATGGCACCGAACAACAGCCGTCTGTGTGACTAGCACGCTCCGCTGCCTACTTCGCTTTCTGGCAGTAACCCTCTGCTTCGGCCAAGTCAAAACCGTCCGTCTCTAGTTTGTGCCTGTGTCCCGAAATGGGAAATCTTGCAGAAAGCAAGAGCAAGACCAAGAAAATGAGGAGACGAAAGGTTGTTAATGCCTCTCCAGAGACGCTCTCCTCTCCGGAATTTGAGTTCCTGTGGTAGCCATTGCTTCTGCATCTCTTCAAGCTCTTTAACTGTACCGCTTCATGTGGATCTTATCATATTGTAGTTGTTCTTGGGCAGGTTTGGCAGAAACTATTCCATTCTGCACAATCATGAAAATTTCAGACTCGAGAAATTGAAGAAGCACGAGGCTTCATTAGTCGCTACTTTGAAACCATTTTTAATTTCTAAATTCGCTTTGAAGTATTTTTCTTCTTTATTTTATGGAGGAAGGATTACTTTCGGCTCATTGAGAAAACTATGCTTCCTTGAAGGCTGAGGACAACAGACCACAAAGCTGTAGATTCTTTCCGTATTTTTTTTAATCTAGCTATGCATTGGAAATGACCAAAAACAAATACTTAAACGAACAGAAAGACGGCTAGCGCGGAATCTCCGGAACTTGGTGTCTCTTCGCGATGCGCAAACCTTCGGCGGCTTGAACTCAGTATCTCACAGAATGATTGAAAGCACCATCAGCTTCCGAACAATACCACAGGTATGATTTTCCAGCTTTCTCGACAGCAGGCGTTAGTTATTCATAAAAACTCCTTTTTCATTATGTATTAATTCTGATCTGAATTTCATTATGAAATTTGCCATGAAAATTACATGGGGTAAAATACTTCTCCATATGAATATCTCTCTGAGGAGTTTGTTTTGAACTTATGATTTATCATACTGCAAAGAGGGAAATAATTATTTCCTTCCAGGGTTTAAAGATGTCCAATGGAGCTTTCTCTGATATGGCGTAACATATCCTCAATAGCACTGAAGTGATCAGGATAAAATAATCATGTCTGAACGAAACAAACCAGTCTCCATCCAGGAGATTCCAAGTCATGACTGTAGTGCCATCGGCAAGGTAGAACGGCCTTGTACAGGGTGCCCAAGGGTGTGCCTTTCTGACAGCAAACTGCCAGGCCTTTGTGCCAAGATGCCTCTGTGTGGGTTCAAAGTGTCCACCTTTTAGTTAATGGTTAAGCACTCAGAGGTTGTGGCACCCGGGAACTCCTATAAACCGGAGAAACGATGGCTGACTGCACACCATATGCCAGGTGCAGTACTTCCTGCTGATATGCCTTTCTCCTTGACTCATCCCACCAGCTCTACAAGACAGAGATCCCGAACCTGACCCGATGGATGAGGAAACCGAGCACAGGTTCATAGCACATCTGTTGGATTCCAAATCGAAGAGTCTCAGCTACAACAGAACCCTGTCTCCCTGGATAAATGGAAGCTGATGTATTTGTTTCCTATTGGATAGGTACCCATTCCTTGCTCCTTTCCAAATTCCATCAGATGACTAGACAGGTAAAGAGAGAGGAATGGAAGTCAAAACTATCAATTCTATCACTTGTCAAGGGCTCTAATAAATGCTTACTATGTAGAAAACGTTGATCACAATTTGTCGGGGTCATCTCGGTCCAACAGGAATGTCAAAAAGTGATCTCATGCTTCCTCCCCATCCCACCTCTCGCTGAAGCAGCCTTTCTGCCCACTCTTGTTGCTTCCTGACCTAATCTGATCCTTCACAGGCCAACAACCTAGATTCTAATTAAAGGAACTGCGTTAATCCAATCAGCTGTCAAGATGAGGTCTACTGGGTTTCATTTAGTGATGGATTACTCCTCAGATAAAATAATAACTTATCATAAAATGACCTTGACCCATCTTCCATTTCTTTCCCCCTCGTCTATGATTTAATTATTCTTAGTCCATGGCTGCTGCTGCAATTGTTATTGTTATTGTGCAAATGTCTTAATTAATGCTTTCATTTTGCATCATTTAGCCAGATATGTCTACCTTACTGATATTTTCCCACCATATGCTTCTTTCTTGTTAATCTTAATAAAGATATCAAAGATTCTGATCTCATCATAAATTAATTCGATTTCCTGTGGGATACTTAAAAGTTTTTGGTCTCCGTAAAAGCATCTGCTATAAATTTAATTTACTTATTTTTTTCCCAGTATGCAGTTTCTCTGTACCATTTGAAAGTAAAAATAATAAGAATAAAGGTATATGTTAAGTAACGATCCCCGTGCCTTTGCTATTTGCATCATATTAAAATTTAACTCTTCAAAACATTGTGAGATAAATTCTGTAAAGGGCAGTCCAGTTTTTGAAAGCAACACTTGTGAATGTAACCCTTCAGAACACTGGCAGTTCACACTCTAGGAAGCAGGGATCAGGGTAGCCAGGCAACAATTTCAAAATCATCACATGGTCAAGAAGTAAGGTGACTATGAAAAATGCAGGTGGAGGTTCTATAGAATCTCTCTGGAGGGGATGTCTTAATATTAGCATTACAAAAATGTCTCTAGCTCCCCAATCTTAAATTCATAATTTGTGAATAACATTATGGGTTTGCAGCTGGCAGGGAAGTGTGATATATTGTTAATGCTTTCTGCAAATGTTAGAGTGGCTATCCATCAAGACTCTATTGTCTCTGATGGCTTTCATAGAGCACAGTCCAAAAACACTTCAATCTCCTGGTAAACCAGAGATTTCCCTGTTCTGCAGATCATTAAAAGTTTTATTACATCTAAATAATAAAAGCTCATTCTTAGGGTCAATTCATGTCTATAGAGTTTTCAATTTTAAGCTTTTTCTCTATGGATTTGACTCGGAGTCTCTGGAAACTAAGCTTTGGTTTGGGGTAGGGGCGGGGAGGTGGCTGTGAAAGCCAAGTATTCTTTCAATAGCTTTCTTGGAGCGGGAGATAGACCTGGCATCATGGAAATGCTTGTGCCAGAAAGTCAAGTACAGCAGGTTCCAGTGAACACGCTCAACTCCAGACGCATCTCACATTTTCTCAGGTTGAAGGCGACCAGGCTACATGGAAGGGCTGTGCTTGTAAAGTGATCCTGAAATCTTATCCTGTTGTTCGATTTTGTGGGGTATCTCTGGGCAATTTCTGATGTTGCTATTCCAGCAACAGCGCATTTAGTGCTTTGCACAGACAGGCGCATACTGAAATTGTGAGGGAGGAGCCATGATTCATAATGTGCTACAAATTGCTCTCAGCACTAGAATACAAATTCAAATATGATAGTTGATACCAATCTACAATGTATTTTGGAGTAATCCCAATTGCTCGTGAAAATCCCTTGATGGTTTGGGGGATACATTTTGTCTATCACACAGTCACTCTGACTGCATTGAGCATCAGACACAATTTTTTTTAATGCGAAAGAGACTTCAGGGTAAATTAGATTTTTAAACCCTGCGTGTTCAAAATATAGGCATCCTTGCTCTAAGCACCAACACCCTGTAAGACTCTGCAGCCAGGGTAGCTCTGAGGCAAATTTTACCCTTGGTAAATATGACGGGGAACGGCAATTGAGTATAATTTTATATGACCTGTGTATGCTAGGCATTTTCCTAGGTGAAGAGGGAAAAGTGCTTATCTCATTATTTGCTTTCAATGCCTTTATTGAATAAGAACACCTAGTTGTGTGCTAACACACACACACACACACACACACACACACACATGAGACAGAGAGAGAGAAGCAATGCTATTGACAGCTATCTCTACAACAGCCAGAGTGAGAACAGGTGTATGATGTGGGTGTTGAACCAGTAGAGTTCTATTTTGATTATTGCTTAGGATCCAACACATCTGTAATCCATCACTTGTTTCACATCTGTGAATAAATACATTATAAACAAATCTTGAGTTCATGTGCCTGTATCTACCTTGAGGGGAAAAAACAAATAGGCACAGCAAGCTACTCTACTCAGTCCACTATCACCAGCATAGAGAAGAAACATTCCCAAAGGACTTGACCAGAGCCATTCTTACCTGAATAGAATGACCAGAGAAGACACTGAAGGTTGAGAAATGAAAAGGGGGGGGGGGTGTAACAGAGAGAGAGAGAGAATGAACAGAGTCCTTTTCCTTTGAAGGCTCCAAAATAATGTCTGTGCATTAACCCTTAGGTCGTAGATAAGCACTGTCCTCAGTGTTTAACCACGGCAACACCACAGTTCCTTAGATCAGGGGTAGGCCAGAACAATTCGCAGTTCTTCAGCTTGTCATAAATGGGGATGTGTTAGGCTAGGTAAACTAGAGAAACAAATTCATAGACACTCAGATGTGTATAAGAAAGAACTTTATACACAAGAGCAATTGAATATTGAGAAAACAACCCAGCCCAGTCTAGATCAAGTCCACAAGTCTGATATTAGCCCATATGTCCAATACCAATCTGTAAATTCCTCTTTACGAATCCCGAAACAAATGCAATGACACCGAATGCAGGAAGATCACAGGCCAGTGGGTAGGAAGTCTTGTGGATCCCGTGGCAGTGGAACCATCTCAGTGCTGGCATTGGTCTCCACGTGGGTCCTCCAGCTCCCAGGATCTAGCATAGCTCCATGTGTCTTCTCAACAGGAATGTCTCGCTGGGAGTGTCTGTGTGTCCCACCTCCAGCAAGTTATTTATCTCCATGGCACTTCCAAATAAGGTCATCAAGCTGCAACCTGATTGACAGGCTAGGTTTCACCCCTTCACTTTTCAGTCTCATATTCAAAACAGAGTTTGTAACTACCACAGAGGAGGAAGTTGGTGGCCATTTCCCAGGTTGGAAGGCAAGGCTGAAGTGTTGACATTAATTTTGTTAACTCTCCACTGAGTTTCTTATTTGCCACATGCTTCTGCAGCATTAACCTAAATTATTTTGACACATTTTTGGTACCTCTGCTTAATATTGTAAGAACTAAGAATTAAATAAGATAATAGAAGACTTGACATTGGGGGCTCTTACAAATCTTATAATAATTTATCATTCAATTGTATCATTCAATTGTATTAAGCACATATGTAACTTGTACATATGTTGCCATCAACATTTCCAAAACATTTTCTTTCTATTTGAGCTTTGGTATCAGCTCCTCTTTGTTCCCCTCCCTGCCTCACCCTCTCACCCTTGTGAATCCTTAATGAATTATAAATAATTATTGTTATTTCATATCTTACACAGTCTGTCTCCCTTCACCCACATTTCTGCTGTTCGTCCCTCTAAAGGGTGAGCTATATATCCAACCTTGTGATGTGTTCCCCCTTTCTCCCCCTTGTGCCCCCACCCCCACAATCCTTCTACCTTCCTGATATTGCTACATTCACTTCTGTTCCTGAGAGTTTTATCTGTCCTGAATTCCATGTGTCAAGAACTCTTACCTGTACCCATGTGTGTACTCCGCTATAGCTGGATTTGTAGGTAGAACTGGGTCATGGTAGTGGGGACGCTGGAGGGGGGGGGAAGCATTCAGGAACAAGAAGAATGCTGCATGTTTCATCGGTGCTATACTGCACCCTGGTTGAATCGTCCCTTCCTTGTAAGCCTTCTGTGGGGGGAGATCCAATTGTCTACAGATGGGCTTTGGGTCTGCACTCCAACCCCCCTCTTTCACATCACTATAACTGTCTGTTTTGGATCTTTTGATACCTGATCCCATCGACACCTCATGATCACACAGACTGGTGTGCTTCTCCCATGTGAGCTTATTTGCTTCCCTGCTAGATGGCCGTTTGTTTAACTTCAAGCCTTTAAGGGCCCAGACACCATCTTTTGATAGCCGGGCACCATCCCTTTCTTCACCACATTTGCTAATGCATCCATTTTGTCTTCAGCGATCTTGTTGGGAAGGTGAGTATCAAAGAGTGCCAGGTTATTAGAACAAAATATTCTTGCATTTAGGGAGGTCTTGAGTAGAGGCCCAAAATCTGTCTTCTATCTTAAGACTTAACATAAAAGTATATGTACATTGGCCTCTATCCCTTTCATTATAAATAGATATATTTACATATATACATGACTATAGTTAAACCTCTATAAATAGCTTTTGCCTCCTAGTTCTTTCCTCCATTTCCTTTCACCTTCCTCCTGTCCCAGTATCATGCTCACCCTCCATTCAGCTCCCAGTAATTCATCTTGGATACATTGCACTTAATCAAACCCTACCAGGCATTATGCGCCCTCCTTGCCATCAATATTAGATCTCTTGTTGTTCCCTCATCCCTGAGTTTGTTGGCTCCCTGCTCCCCCTCCCACCTCCTCTCCCATGTTCCCCAAGGACCACTGGTCCTGTTGTTTTCTCCTCGGGATTGTTTGTCCTACCTATCTTATATAGATAGACATAGGGCAAAAGAAAAGATATATAGCTAGTTCCAGGTCTGTCTACTGAACCCTTTGAGTGTTTTCCTTATACCAGCTACCTTGGCACTATAAGCTGTGCAGGATATATTATAGTTCAAGCTGGACTGTGGATCTTGCTTTGGTCAATAAATTAGGGGAATTCAGCATACCATTTCTGAGCAGAAGCTCCAAGAGTGATCTCACCATTTCATCTTATTCTCTTTTCCCTTGACCACAAGAACCTAAATGTCACAGATAGGAGTTTATTCGGGTCCACATTAACCAACCTTTGTCATTGCAAACCACCACTTTGAAGCTGTTTTTTACCATAGTATGAGTCACTCTGAATGACACATGTTATATTTTTATCCTTACCCTTGAGGCCCTGCCTCTCGATATTCTTTGGCTATTCATCAGTTGCCTGGAAACTCCAGTAACATGTACCACACAAATCCTTTTGCCCACTCAGGCCAGCACTATAGTTCTCCCTGCCCAAATAAGAGTCTTCATTTTATTTTGGTTTTGTTTGGGGGGCCAGAGATGGTTTGCTTGTTTTAGGTGAGCAACCAGGAACCACAACTTAACCAAACTGATATATGAAGATATGAAGCAGCTCTGCTATGTGGTTAATGCACAATTTTACCTCGGCGGCTTTACAGAAAAGTATATTCATCCAATTTAAAAACTTCTCTCATTTACAGAGAAGTATATTCATCCAAATAAATAATTCTCTGATATAGAATACTTAAAGGACTTGTTTTGGAAAAGAAGGGACATTCCATCATTTATAACAGAATTGGACCCTCAACAACAGAAACCAAACTCACTGCCATCGAGTTGGTTTCTACTCATAGCAACCCTGAAAGACCAAGGTAGAATTTTCCCTCTGGGCTTCTTAAACTAATATTTTACAGGCTTGTCTAGTGATGATATTTTAGCTATAACTTAAGTTATATATATATATTTCCAATGACTTACCACGTTCAAGGTATTGTGGGAGACGCTTTGCATGCATTATCTTATATAATGTCTTCAGTAGATCTATATGATAGGTAAGATATATCCTCCTCATAGTACATATAAGTACATTGCAGCAGTAGACCATATGGCTGGTAAGTGGCAATACCCATGCTTATAATCATTATACTAAATAACAGTGACCCCCAATACACTCTGAATTCTCATAATTCACGGTGAAATAAAGCATCACTGTGGACTTATTCATATCTTGCTTACTTTTTACTTTCTGGTCTCTACTGTTATCTATTAAATGGCAAATTATGCTAGAGTCAGATCCTTCCCAAGAGAGGGACTTTGTTGCTGTTAGGTGCCATTCAGTCAGTTCCAACCCGTAGCTTAGTGAGAACAAAAACCGAAGCTGAGCTCCCTTCAAACACTTAAAAATAAGAGACAAGAAAGAAAGCAAAACAACAACAAAGCAGAAAGAAGTACCTAGAAGCAAACTAAGACAAACACCCCTGAGAATAAAAGTGAACAAGCAAACAGAAAACTAGAACGTTCCTGCAGGTGGAGATGAAGTACAGATGCTAAAATCATGGTCTACCAGATCCTGGTGATGATCATTTAGTTTGACCCTGCAAGATAATTAGAACGGAAAGCGTACTGGAGTTCCTGCATGGTGCAAAGAGTTAACATACTTGGTTGCTGACTGAAATGTTGGAGGTTCTAGTGCACCCAGAGGCTCGTTTGGGAACAGATCTGGCTATCTACTTCCACAGAACTAGCTATTAAAGACACTATGGGGCACAGCTACGCCCTGAAGCACATGGGACAGATCACAGGCATTGAAATCAATATGACAGCAGCCAGTTTTAAAAGCATCCTGTGGTAGAATATCCAGAACCAAGTGCATTGTTTGGAACCCGAGGCCACAGTGTCCCTTGACAGCTCATGAAGGAAGGGTGAAAAAAAAGGCTGCTGGAGGAGGCCTGAGGCTTCAGCTCTTGGAAATCCAAAGTGGGAGTAAACAAGCTCCCTTCAAGCTCTGTGAATGGAACATTTGTATCTCAATACCCAGCCTCAAACTCCCAAGCTGTGGTAGTTACATAATCTGGTGTCGATTTGAGGATTAAGACTGAAGAGGGTCTGGCCTGTCAGTCAGGTCATGGCCAATGGGGCCTCTGTGTGGGCATGGCCTTCTCCTGAGAATTCTGGGAACTCCTGTATTTCCTCCTTGGAGGCAGAACACCTCTCTCTCTGATCACTCCCTGAAAGACGCTCTACTGACAAGACACATGGTGCTACGCCCTGGGAGCTGGAGAAGCCACATGGACTTGCCCTGATGCAACCAGACCTCTGGAGCCAGAGAAGCCACATAGAGACCCCTGCCAGTGTTGAGATGCTTACGCCACTGGATCCACAAGACTTCCAACCCATTGGCTTGTGATCCTCCTGCATTTAGCATCATTGCATGTATTTCGTGACCTGAAGATAACTTTATAGATTGGTACTGGACATATCGGCTAATATTGGACTTATGGACTTGATCTGAAATGGCCTAGGACGTTTTCTCAATATTCAATTGCTCTTGACTCTAAACCTCTTTCTTATATACATATGAGTGTCTATAAATTTGTTTCTCTAATCTACCCAGACTAACACTCTACCATAGAATATATGGGCAGAGTTTCGCCTGTTAATCAGGTCACCACTTGATTGGCTCTTTGAGACCAGCCTCTTCCTCTTCCTCCCTGGTGATCAGACCAGCGCACTGCTGCCTGAGTTAGCTGCTCTGCTGCCCTAGCCAACCCATGGATGGAGTTGCCTATGCCATTCATCATTATACCGTGAAGCTCCATCGTGACTTGCTTCACTACACTGCTGCACTATTGGCCTCTGCTGCACCTTGGCATCTCATCTTCCTGTTGTTGCTGCCCCATCTTGCCATGTGTGCTGCTGGCTGGCTGATTCTGCTCATCTTGCCTGTGGGCAGACTGCTCCTCCCACCAGCCACTTCACTGTCTGCTTCCTTGACCTTGGACCAGCTGCCTTAGTGATTTGGAAAAACCTTCGGCATATTAACTACCCCACTCCTGATACCATAATGTGTTAGGCCCGGTAGACTAGAGAAACAAATCAGTGATGCTCACATATGTATAGCAAAGAACTTTATATTAAGAAGTCATTTATGTATCAAAGAAACCTCCCAGCCCAGTCCAGATCAAGTCCTTAAGTCCGATACTACTCCATAAGTCTGATACTAGTCCATAAATCCCTCTTCAGACTCATGTACCCACACACAATGATGTAGAATACAGGAAGATCACAGGCCAGTGGGTAAAAAGTCTTGTGGGTCCAATGGCAAAGGAAGCATCACAGGGCTTTGGCAGGTTTCTAGCATGGCTCTGGAAGCTCTCTAAGTGACTCAACAACAGGAAGGTGATGGCAGAGGTGGGGGGAGGTTGGCAAGACCCTCCTTCTGAGGAGGTCACGCCCACAAGAATGCACCATCAGGCTGTGGCCTGATTGACAGGGTAGACGCCACCCCGATACTTAAAGTTGACATGAAATTATGTAATCAGCACAATCACACCTCAACATAAAGAAAACAAAATTCTCATAACTGAACCAATGCACAACAGCATGATACGTGGAGAAAAGACTGAATTTGTCAAGGCATTTATTGTTCCTGGATCCATGTCACAGCCCATGGAAGCAGCAGCCCAGAAATCAACACATTGCATTGGGCTAATTCTCTGCCAAAGACTTCTTGAAAATATTTTTACAATATGAAAGGTCACTTGCAGAATAAGGTGGGCCTGACAGAAGCCGTAGTTATTTCTAATCATCTTATGTGCATGCAAACGCTGGACCGTGAATAGGAAGACTGAAAAAGAATCGAGGCACTTGAATTAGGACCCTAGTGACGACTGTGATAGATCATAGACTGCCAGAAGAGCAAACAAAGCTGTGCTGAAGGAAGCAAGGCCAGAATGGTCCTGAGAAGCAAGAACGGTAGCACCTCGGTTTCATGCACATTGGACAGGTTCTCAACAGGGACGAGTCCCAGGAGAATGACCTCACGCTTGGCAAAGCAGAAGGTCGGGGGAAGAGGGAGAACTCCCATGACGGTGGGCGCAACAGGAGGCTACAACACGGCAACCATTGTGAGAATGGCGAGGGCCAGGCAGTGTGTTCTTCCACGAGACACAGCGTCGCTATGAGTCAGACCCAACATAAGGTGTCTAACAACCACTAGGCAGAGAGAGCAAAGGACAAAAGGAAAGAGTAAGAGGGGGGGAATATCTGAACCTCAAATTTCCAAGCAGAGAGATCTCACATCGACAGAGAGAGCCGAATAATAGTCATAAGTAAAATAAAATAAACTCACTCCAAATGGACTAAACATCACAGAATACTCTAACAAGACCTGACAATATGTGCGAGTTGAGTAGTTGAAAGGACAATGAAACAACATTCAGGAAAAGAGAAAAATAAGGTAATTAAATCAAACCACAGAAATGAAGAAAAGTGCTCAGGAAAGAGAACTACTGATTTTGGAAAGGTTATTTTGTGACGGGATAAGTTCTAGACTGTACTGAGGAGAGAATTGATCAACCAGAGTGGCTCTGATGTGAGCGGATAGGAGTTCCAGAAGGAGAGAATTGAAGAAATAACGGCTGACCATTTTACAGACTTGAAGAAACACATCAGTCCTTAAGGAAATGTATAATCCAAGTTCTGAGCAAGATACGAAAGAATAAGTCTCTACACAGCCTGAAAAAAATCTACAAATATCAAAATGACAATTATCTAACATCAAAAACCTCACTGCCATTGAGTCTGTCCATACCGATTCATAGTGACCCTATTGGGACAGGGTAGAATTGCCCCTGTAGGTTTCTGAGACTGTAACTCTGTACACGAGTAGAAAGACTCACCTTTGACCTGCAGAACTGGCGATGGTCTTGAACCACCAATCTTGTGGTTAGCAAGCCCCCAGTAACCACTCCGCCGACACATGCATGCTAATGAAGGTGACAACAGAACTTTCATAAGCCAAAAGACAATGGAATAATACTTTTTAAGTGCTGAGGGAAAGAAACAGGAAGTGTCAAATTTTATACACAGCCAAACTCTTAATTAAGAGTGAGGGCAAAATAGATTTTTACACTTGTAATTGTAAGAGAGCTTACCACCCACAGATACTCATTAAAAGAATGATGAAAAATAAGTTTCCATAAGAAGGAAACTAGTGTCAGACTGAGGGGCTGTTATGGATTTTCAGTAGACAATGCCCTGCCCACCCACTCACCCACCCTGAAGTCAAATTTGGCATCATGACTTCTTTGGGCCAAAGAAATCTGAGAAAGAAAAAAAAAAAAGATCTGTCAGTCTCTTGTGGGAAGGCTTATTTCACTGTGTCCTTTCCCCCCGTCCAACCTCCAGCAGGTAGAGGTCATCCTTTCAATTGGGCTTCTGCACCGAGGTGCTGAGTCCCTGGCCAACCTGGTATTGGGCAAAAAATGAAACTGTAATCCACTTCTTTAAAAAATCTGTTACACAGTATTATAGAGGTTTTCAGTGTCTTATTTTCAGCCATCCTCATTCTCAAAACATTTGCTTTCTACTTAAACCCTTGGTATCAGCTCCTAATTTCTCCCCTCCCTCCTCGCCACCCACCTCCCTCGCAAACCCTTGATAATTTATAAATTATTATTATTATTTTCTCATCTCTTACACTGTCTGACATCTCCCTTCACCCACTTTTCTGTTGTCTGTCCCCCAGGGAGGAGGTTATATGTAAATCCTTGTAATCGGTTCCCTTTCTACCCCACCTTCCCTCCACCCTCCCAGTATCGCCACTCGCACCACTGATCCTGAGGGGTTCATTTGTCCTGGATTCCCTGTGTTCCCAACTCTGATCTGTACCTGTGTACATGTTCTGGTCTAGTCGGATTTATAAGGTGAATTGGGATCATGATAGTGGGGCGGGGAGGGAAGCATTTAAGAACTAGAGGGAAGTTGTATGCTTCATCATTGCTACATCGCACCCCGACTGGCTCGTCTCCTCCCCGCGACCCTTCTGTAATGGGATGTCCAGTTGCCTACAGATGGGCTTTGGGTCCCCACTCCATACTCTCCCTCATTCACAATGATATGACTTTTTTTTTCTTTGATGCCTGGTACCTGTTCCCATTGACACCTTGTGATCATACAAGCTGGTGTGCTTCTTCCATGTGGGCTCTGTTGCTTCTCAGCTAGATAGCCCCTTATCTTCCAGCCTTTAAGACCCCAGACGCTACATCTTTTGATAGCTGGGCACCATCAGCTTTCTTCACTACATTTGCTTATGCACCCGCTTTGTCTTCAGCAATCCTGTCGGGAAGGTGAGCATCATGGGATGCCAGTTTAATAGAACCAACTATTCTTGCATTGAGGGAGTACTTCAGTGGAGGCCAAATATCCATCTGCTACCTTATATTAGTTTAAGTTTTAAGGAACAATGAAATCTCTAGGAAAAAGCAAGTGAAATATGTTCAGAGGATTGTTGTTGTTGTTGTTGTTGTTGTCATCGTCATCATCATTGTTTTGGACTCACAGCAACCTGTACAACAGAATATTCTGTACAGCAGAATAAACCACCACCCGTCCTGGGCCATCCTGGCGATTATTGTTATGTTTGAACCTATTGTTGCAGTCACTGTTTTAATCCATCTTATTAAGTGTCTTCCTCTTTCCTCTCTACTTTACCAAGCATGATGTCCTTTTCCAAAGACAGGTCTCCTCTGATAATATGTGCACAATATGTGAGAGGGTTTAGCCAGCCTTGCCTCTAAGGAGGTAATTCTTCCAAGACAGATGTGTTTGTTCTTTCTGGCAGTCCATGGTACTTTCAATATCCTTCACTAGTGCCATTACCAAATGCATCAATGCCTCAGCAGTCTTCCCTAGTTCATGTCTATCTTTCATTTGCATATGAGTCCATTGAAAATAGCATGACTTGGATCAGGCACACCTTCGTCCTGAAGAAACATCTTTGCTTTAAAGAGGTCTTGTGCAGCAGGTTTACCCAACACAATGACTCCTTTGATCTCTTGACTGCTACTTCCATGAGCATTGATCTTGGATCCAAGCAGGACAAAATCGTTGACAACTTCCAGCTTTTCTCCATTTATCATGATGTTACCTATTGGTCCACTTGTGAGGATTTTCCCTTTATTTACATTAAATTGTAATCCATACTGAAGGCTACAATCTTCATCAGCAAGTGCTTCGGGTCCTCCTCACTTTCAGCAAGCAAGGTTGTGTTCTGGAATAGTGCAGAAGCACAGAATACTCTTAAGCTTTGTTTAAAAATGTATAGGTATGTATGTAGGTTTAGAATTTAAAGATACCAAAATAATAATAATAAAAAAAACACAACCTAAAGCTTTCAACCCACCAGGATGAGGAGCAGAGAATAATCAAAATGAGAACAATCCCATTCCTGAGAAACTAGGCGAGCGAAAGAAGGAAGTACAAGAGAAATTATGATAAATTGACATCTAGAAAGATGAATATGATAAAAAGCATTCCCATTATTTTAAAAAAGTGACTAAAGTCTTTTTGTAAAAGACCAAGCAGGTTGAATTTTGTAATCCAGCTCTTTGCTGCTTTATTTTTTTAAAAATGCCTACCATAAGCACACAAAAAGATGGGAGAAGATAATACTAGGCAAATAGTAATCAAAAGAAAGTTCGTGCCAAAAACATAGGCGCCATTCTTAATTTTACTCTTGCTTTTTCCATCCCACATCCAATTCATCACCAAATCCAACAAATTGACTTTTAAAATATATTCCAAATCTTTCCACTTTTGACCATTACCTCTTTAGGCTAAGTGTCTACGAGCTTTCTTTCTCCTTGGCTGTTAGTACAGCCTCCTTACTGGTCCTTAATCTCCCTCTGGCATCACACGTTAGTTCTGCACCCCGCAGACAAAGGAATTCTTTTCCATGGAAGCCAGGTCCTACCACTCAGGCCATCTTGGTGTCCCTCAAATACCTCAGTCAGGCTACCTCAACAATCTCTTCCCATAAGACCTTTGCCCGGGCTTTGAACTGGCGTGATCTCCCTACACACAGGTGACTCACCTTCCTGCTTTATCCTGTCTCTTCTCAAATGTTACCACCATTGCATATCCTGTTTTTCTGTCTTCACACTACTTACAGATACCTAACACTATGCTGTTGTTCTGGCTAACTGCCGTTGTGTCGTGCTCCACTCTGGGCAACCCCACACACAGCAGCACAGCATGCTGCCGGGTGCTGTACCCTGATGAGCCCATGGGGATCTACAGGGTTTTCATGAGCTAATTTTCATAAGTAGATTACCAGGGCTGGGCCTTCCTTTCTAATAGTCTTAAATTGGAAGCTCCAATGAAACACATATCACCCCCCTGACAGCTGAGTGTTGGCTACTCTTGAGGTCCATGGGCTGGGAATCTAACCAGGGCCTCCCATGAGGGAGGGGAGAAAACCAATCAACCACCGCTACCCCAATACTGTTTATGAAGAAGTTGCCTGTCTCCCTCACTAGAATGGGAGCTTCCTGAGAGTGGGGCTGTTCAGGCTTTGTCCAGTGTCACCTTTCCAGCACCTGAACAGGTCTGGGCACATCTTGAGTCCTCAAGAAACAGATGTTGGGAAAAGGGACACATGAATCTGTGAGTTAGTCATGAAATTGCCTGGATCTAAGAATGAACTCACTGCCACCAGGTCAATGGAACTCATGGTGACCCTGTGGGACCGGGCAGAACTGCCCCTGTGAGTTCCTAGACTGCAACTCTTCACGGGAGTAGAAAGCCCAATCTCTCTCCAGAGGAGCAGCTGGTGGTTTCAAACTGCTGACCTTGCAGTTAGCAGCTCAACTCATAACCGCTATGCCACCAGGGCACCTCACCTAATAACAAGACAACCTTAAATCATTCTCTCTTGAATCTCTGTTACTCAGTAAGGCTTTGCAATACATAAGTAAAAACAGAATTAAAGGGAAAAATGAATATCTTCAAGTTATGCCCTTGTATCAAGTGTAATGAATAAAACAGATCTTTAAAAATATAAAGAATATAGATGATTTGAATAACAAATTAATAAGTTTGATCATAAATACATCCCTCTATTCTCAAAGCAGAAGATATACATCATTTATAAGTCATTAAAAGGCAATGCTGCACTAAATTAGAGAGAAAGCTTTACAAATTTTAATGAATATGATACAGACCATAGTTTTTTTTACCACAGCACAAGAAAAATCAAATTCAACATCAAAAATGTAGAAAGCTAGAAAAGAATGCTTGGAAACTAAAACTTGTATACCATTACACATGGATTAAAGGGACATCAGGCTAGAGATTACTGAATGTTACTGTCTTAATTATCTACAGCTACTATAACAGAAATACCACAAGTGGGTATTTTCAACAATCAGAAATGCAGTTGCTCACAGTGTAGGTCAGGAGTCTACATTCAAGGTGCTGGCTGGAAGGCTTCCATCTCTCTGGACTCTAGAGGGAGATCCTTGTCTCTTCTGAGCATCTGCTCCTGGGCAAACTTGATAGGACTTGGCATCTCTGGTCCCCCTATATCTGCTTACTAGTTGCTCCTATAGTCTCTTCTAAATCTCAGAAGAGATTGATTCAAGGCACACCCTAAGCCTTCCTCATTAACATAATAAAGAAAATTCCTTTCCCAAGTGTGATTCTAACCATCGATATGGAGGTTGGGACTTACAACACACATATTTGGGGGGACACAATGTAATCCATAACAGATACTAACAGTACATTCAAATCTTGTGAGATGCATGTAAAGTATTGCTTTAAGTCACATGGATGGCCTTGAATGATTTTGCTACAGAGTAACTAATGGCTTTTTTTAAAAATCATTTTATTGGGGGCTCGTACAACTCTTATCACAAACTATACCCCCATCCATTGTATCAAGCACATTTGTACATTTGTTGCTATCATCATTTTCAAAATATTTTCTTTCTACTTGACCCCTTGGTATCAGCTTCTCATTCCCCCCACTCCATATCCCTTCCTCATGAACCCTTAATAATTTTTTTTCATGCCTTACACTGACTGATGTCTCCCTTCACCCACTTTTCTGTTGTCTATCCCCCTGGGAGGGGGGTTATAGGTAAATCATTGTGATTGGCTTTTAAACATGCTTTAAGTCCTCAATCAAAACATTAGATAAGCAAACAAGAGCACGCCGTAAAAAGGTCTGAACAAGGAAGGACAGAGAAAAATAAGACACTGATGAATGCAAAAGAGCGCCAATAAAACGGAAAATTGTCTTTGAGAAACTGAGGACTACATCAGCAACATCACAAGTGAAAAGGTGACCATCGCAAATATAGGACAAATTCTCTGAACAACCGAATGCTCATAAAAGAACAATGTTCTGCAAAACATAAGTTATCAAAACTCACTGAGGAAAGAAACCCTTGAAAAATGAATAAACTACACATCAAATCAAAACAAAAAGCAGCCAACATGTCCCACACCCTCCAAAGCATTCCTCTCCAAACAAAGGACAGCTCTACAGAGGAAGTTTGGCAAACCTTCAAGAAACCGAGAACACCAATGTTAGACAAAAATGATTGCCAAAAATTCAAAGTGGGTATGTAACCCAATTAAGGAGACATGGCTAGGGTAATAGATACCCAAAAAGAATATGGAGAGTAGTCAAAAAGCAGAAAAATGCATAGGAAGAGAGTCTCACATTTGACTCATTAACATGAAAAGTTATTCTTTATTGATCAAAGGTACCATAAACAAAGTCAAACATCTAAGTCCAGACCAAGAGACATTATTTGCATATATATAGTGGAATTATGTGAAGAACATACACAATCAGAAAGAAAAGGGCAAATTGGTAGGAAAAACAGCCAAAGCATATGTATACACCATTCACAAAACAGGCGGCTAGAATTGACAATAAACTTATGAAGAAAAGCTTGATCTTATTAGTAATCAAAGAAATGCACATTAAACCGATGACAAGATGCCATTTCATCCCCAACATATTGGCAAATCTAAAAGCCAACTAATACCCCATGTTGAGCAGAATGTCAACGAGAAGCAAGCTCCCAGACACTGCTGGTGAACATGTAAACTGGCTCCACCACTTTGGGGATCAATATGGCAGTGATTAGTAAAAACAGCATGCCTGACACCCCAACCATTTCAATTCTAGATAAGCCGATCCAGAGACATTCTTTGGTGCACATGCCCAAAAGATGTGCACAAGAATGATCACTGCAGCCATTTTTTGTGTAGCTGGTGGGGGGGGGGGATTGGAAACAATTTAAATGTTCATTAAGAGCATTGGATAAATAAAGGACTCTTTCAGAGTTGTCAAAATGAATGGATTAGAGCTGCATTTATCCATAAATCTCAAAAGCATTAAGTTGAACACCAAGTACAAAAACAAAAAGGAACAGTTACAGAATGTAAGTTGCACATAAAGATTGAAGATAAAGATTAAAAGTACGCAAGACAACACTATATTAAGGTCTCCATGTGGTATCTAGGTAGCGATTCTAATAAAAATATAAGAACATATGCAAGAATTTGAAGTCCAAGGCAGTGCCAACAGTTATGGTGTCAAGAGGTGACACAATAGGATCTATTTGTGTGTGGGCTTGTGCGTGTGTGAGTGTGTGTGTGCGTTTGTCTTCTTTCAAAAGATCTACAGCAAATAAGGAGAAATATTAAGATTTCTTATGTAAGATCTCAAATTGTAAGCTTCGTGGTCGATAATAGGCATTTGTTACGTTACTCTTTTAACAGTGTGTTTAGTTATTCTGGAATAAGAACTAAAAATAAAACAGGAGACAGGGAAATGGAAGTATGAGGACCAATAAAGAGAGGATAGGGGAACGCAAGCTAGACAAGAAGGATTAGAAACTTAAGACAAGATGCCGGGAATGGAGATTAAAAAAGAAGGTTAGCAGGAAATGAACATCAGGCTGGCTACTCTCTGAGAGTGGGCCAGGCCGACACCATCCATTGTCTCTTCCACTGCTGGACGGCCCCCACCCACCCCCACCCCTGCCCCCTGAGACGGGGCTGGTGGTTCAAGAATCCAGGGCTGCGTTGATCCCAGAAGCACCACCTCTGCTCTCCTTGCTCCCAATTGCTGGAATTCTATCAGTCCTTGGGGAAGGCAGGGAGCGAGCTTGTTTACCTACCCAGACTTCAGAGCAGTCTTTTCCTCCCATCCTGCAATGCAAATGAAGCTTTTGTAGCCCTCTGAAGGACAGCCATTTTTTCCTACTGTAGTAAATCACTGCCTGAACAATATCAATTTCAGGAAACTATTGACTATTTAACTCCAGGAAGTGAAGCAATTTTTACATTTAGGAGAAATTACTAGACTGTCTATTTGGTTCACAGTAAAAAGTAGAATATCTTCAGTCCCAAACATTTCCTCCTCTGGCTTCCCCTCTCCTACTCAGACACTGGAGGGGTGAGGCCATCCTTCCCCACCCCCTCTTCAATCAATCAGATATGGAGTCCTATCAATCTGCTCCTGCTCATAATGTACATGTGTCCCTACAGCTTGTCTGGACAGTAGTAACGGTTTACTTGGTCTCCATCACTGGTGTTTCTCCCCCTTGAAGCCATCCTCTATACCACCTGATGAATTTTTGTTATAATCCCACTCTGATCTTATTACCACACAAACAAACAAATCACTCCCTGCCATTCAGTCAATGCTGATTCATAGTGACCCTTTAGGACAGGGTAAAACTGCCCCTGGGGGTTTCTAAAACTATAAATCCTTACAGGACTAAACAGCATCATCTTTCTCCCCTGAAACAGTGGGTGGTTTCAAACTGATAACCTTGCAGTTAGCAACCCAACATGTAACCCACAATGCCACCAGGCCTCCTCCAAATTCCTCTACTAGGTTACAAATCACAAACGGTCAGAGTATCATTTTTAATTCATTGCTATAGTTATATTTCCTGTCAAATCTAGCATGATGGCTTCCATACTACGGAGTTTCAAAAAGTTTGTGGAAAAAATGGAATTAAAATAAAATTGAATGTTTCCACAAATTTTTGAAACCACCAATATCTAGGTCCTCACCAATACTCAAATGATTGTTTGTAAGCATGCTTCTTTAAGTGCTATATATTTTCATAATCATACATGTGCTATAGATCTAAATATAACTCTGAACTCCTGATGCCTCGCAGGCTCTTGGACGAAGTACAACCAGAATGCTCCTTAGAACCAAGGATGTCTAGACCTTGTTTCACAAACTTTGACATGCCATTGGGAGAGACTAGTCCCTGAAAAAGGATACCATGCTTGGTAAAGCAGAGGGCTGGTCACAAATGGGGAGACTGCCTCAGAGTTGAAATAGTTCCTACAGTAATGAGCTCAAACATCACAAGGATTGTGAGGAAGGCCCTGAAGTGTTGCGTGCTCTCTTACGTCATGTTGCTTGGAGTGGGAGCTGATTGGACAGCACCCAACAGCATCTGCTGGCTCTTAATATATACTTGTGTAAATGGATAGAGAGAATCGTGTGGTTGCGGCTAACTGCCATTGCATCAAGTCTAACTCTAGGCCACCTTCACATACAACCGAACAAAGCACTCCCTGGTCCTGTGTCATCCTCAGTCGCCAACGTGATCCATCATCGCAGTTACTGTGCCAGTCTATCTCACCAAATGTCTACCACGTCCCTGTTGGCCCTCATTTTCACCAAACATATCCTATGGGAGCAATAGCTCCATCTTGATGATGTGTTCAAAGCAATTGAGTTGGATAATGTTCTGTGATGGCCCATAACATTTTCATTGGCTAATTCTTGAAAGTAGACTTCTAGCCCTTTCCCCTGATCTATCTTAGTCTGGAAGGCCACTAAACCTATGCACCATGGTGGCCCTGATGACATGGGAAATGTGGCAGAGCTTCCAGCCTCAAAGCACCATGCAAGCTACCCTAATACAGGGAACTGCCAGGTGAGTGGGAGAAGAAAGCACATCCCGAGGTTCTCAGGGCAACAGAGAAGCATTCATTGCACTTAATACGGTCCTAATGGGAAAATAGAAATGCAAGAATCTGTCTGCATATATACTTTACATAGCAACACACAATGCAAATTGTATCATTTGAAATGCCCGTACTTCTTTTCATGGCTTACTGACCCTGCGTTGACTGATTCCTTTGCCTTCTGTCAAGAACAGCCCTGGTGAACACTAGCGGTTGCGTTCTTTTTAAAACATATCACTCCATTGCCCTCCTTAGGACTAACAGGATCTTTCTCCACAAAGGATCTCTGCAGGTTACTGGTAGAACATTCCAAGCAAGTGTGACAGTCATACTTCCTTGGAATGTTCTACCTCTCGGTTATAATTTTTTTTTAATTAGCCCAATTATTTCTAATGGTGAGTTGAGTATCTTGGGCAGGAAGGAAAAAAAGAAGAACAATTGGGTTTTAGATGACTTCATTTGGTGTTTAAAGGAGCAGGGAACGCCTATGCGAGGGGGAGTTGATCATTAAATCAACACTGCGCTTTCCGAGGCCCCACCCAGAGGAGGCCGCTGCAGGCTGGGACTGTCAGGGCCGCCAGCACCCTTTTGCTCCTGCACATCTAACCAAGAAAATGACCACACAAAAAAGGAACTCAATTTTTTAACACGTCAATCAACTGATATTACCTCCACTGTAATATTTTCACTCACACCACATTAAAAATATATATGCACTAAACCTTCCATCAACGAGAAGAGAGCCTAACGAAGTTTCACTCTATCTCAATAAGAGTGAGTCAATTTAGGGGCCCATGTTGTGTCTAGAGGCAAGATTTTTCTCTTGGGTTATCACAATACCGGGTGTCAATCACAGAGCCATACTCAGAGGACGGAGAGACTATCAGATGAGACCCGTCACCAGGCTGAATTTTGTCCTGTGTTTATAAATGATTTCCTCGGCTTGGTCATCAATCACAGAGGCATCTGCATGGAGGGATGCTTCATTATTGTTCTGTGGGGCTCCAATTAAACAGGACATGACAAACAGCTATCAAGCTGACAACTTATCCACGTAGTCAGCAATTACCACAACTCCCGGCCATGGAAGGAACCGGGACCTCTCTGAGTCCTTCGCAGGTGCAAGCGAAGGGTGAAACATGCATCTCAGCCTCCTGAGGGTGGCTCTTCACCAAGAAGCCCCTGCCGCCCCCCACTCAACCCAGTAATGGGACCCTGATTCTACAGCTCATGGGAAGCCATCATGTGTTAATATCGATTTTAAATTCCTCTATGCATGCAAATAGTTTGATACTCATGGAAAGATTTCCCATGTGAAAAGGATAATTATATATTTTCATTCCCTCGCAGCGCTCGGAGAAGCCTTAAGCAGGCCATCCGATTTGAGGCCCTCGCCCAGGAAGACAACGGAGTCTTCGGTAGCAGTATACCTCACGGGCTTGATTTCCATATTTCTGCCCAAGCCACCAGGCTCCCTCCAGGCCCCCTGGGGGCCCTTCCCCCGCAGTGATAGGTGATCCCCGGGCCGCCTCGGGGGAGCAGATCGGCGTTTAAGCTGCCTTTGATTGACTAAGGTGATTTGATTTCCACTAATAACTCACAAGAGCTGTTAGGAAAATTGGATGGTATTTATAATTCTAATTTGTTTTACTCCGCGACTCGAGGAAACATCATCGTGGTAAATATAGCAAAATGTCAGGGTGATCACTTCCCACACCAAGCGGGTCTTTTGTACCCCCCTACACTGAACAAATGCCAGCAGCTTCGCCTGCTGAGCCCTCGCTCTTGAACTAGTGATGCGGTCAGCCGCCGGCACTTCCCAGTGGCCCTGTGGCTCGCCCCAGCTTGCACGGAGTTGACTTCCCCGGGACAGCCTCCAATTGAGGGGGGCGTCGGAGCCTCTTCAGCGCTGCCGGCCCCCTTGTCACCCCGCAGCAGCAGCAGGCTGCTTCCTAAGAAGCTGGCTCCTCTCTCCGCTCCGAGAGGGAAACTTGAACGCTGATTTGGCAGCTTGGCAGCCCATCCTCTCGCTCCCGGAGGCTGCAGAAACTTTGCGCAAGTGCTGGGAGCGCTGGTGTGCAATCCTGGTCCAGAACGACTTTGAGGAAAGCTGCCTGGGAAGTTGGGACTGAGTTCCTTGGCTGCTCCGCCGAGGAGCCAGATGCTCCTTTCCTGAGCGGCGACCACGGAGGGGGGAGCCAGGCCTCCCAGGACAGAGATGGCAGCTCGCACGCACCGATGGTTTCCTCCTCCGCAGGCTGTACCCCTGTGCGTGCGACCCGCGTTCTGGGGGACACAGGAGCCTCTCTTGCTTTTCCCATTACTAGGAAGTCTGGCCATTTGACATCACGGCAGTATCCCCTTTACAAAGTGAGTCATCATGGGCTCTGCTAGGGATTCATATTACATTCCTGGGAGATGTCTGTCTTCCAGATGAACACAGCGGACGCATGGACGAGGTTGACGAACGTGAAAGGCAAGGCAAGCGAGCCAGCGAGCCACCGTGCTCCCCCTCCTCGGAGTTCAGGGCCTGGGTTTCTGCAGGGCCTGGGTTTCTGGCTCTGAGGGAATTAAGGATTGGCATACCACCTACTGGCTGCATTGCCAGGAGCGAGCTTTTAAAGATTTCTTTCATTTGGCGGGCTTGCGGCTTTCTTTGTCATTGACCGTTGTTTGGCGAGGATGTCAACTTCATCGTGCATCGCTCAGAATCCTAGGGAGCACTGGTCCCTTCTGCCCCGCCCCCCCAGGTGGTCATTTTTATTTAGTTTTAGGTTTGTCCTCCTTTAATTGAAGCATCAGCAAATATATTTTTATATTCTTGTGCCACACCTTTCTTAGATAGCACCTAGCTTACCGTGAACTCTGGCCTGCATGTAGATTCTCTCACACATCCTGGAAATGGCTTCTAGAGCTGCTGCCTACTGATGGGTCACACTCCTTTTCATAGCTGCATAGTACTCCACTGTATAATTGTATCATCGTGTATGCATCTCAACTCATATCAGTAGCCGCTGGGGTTCTTTGTTGACTTTCAAAATGACAAGCAGGATTCATTCGTTATTAGCTGTTTAGAGATTGATCTGTTAGGTAACTGGTTATCATCAACTGCTTATGTAGTCTACAATCTTACATGGATGCCACAGGAAGACACAAAGATAAAGCGATGATGATTATGACTGGGCTATGAAAGTCTGCCACTCTAGCAGGGTTGTGGTTGTGGGCCATCCAGTCAAGTCCAACTCATAGCCATCCTATGTCTAGCAGACCAAGACGTCCTCGTCCAACACCATCCTCACATTCATGTTGACGTATGAGCCCAGGTAGCACCCACTGTGTCAATCCATCTCTCCAAGGGTCTTCTTCCTTTCCCGCTCACCCTCTACTCATCGAGCCTGATGTTTCGCTCCAGGGACTGGTCCCTCCTAATAATGTCCAAAGCACATGAGACAAGGTCCCGCTGTGCTCACTTCCTAGGAGCACTCTGGTTGTACAAGACGGATTTGTTCTTTCTGCAGCCAGTCCAGGCCACACCCAGCATTCTTCACTAACACCTTGAATCAAAACCAGGGAGTCTGCTTCAGTCTTCCTTCCTCAGCTGCCCAACTGCCCATGCATATGAGGCATTAAAAATGCCGTATTTGGAAACAGGCCCACTGCAGTCTTCAAAGTGCCATCCTCTGCTTTTTAGCACTGTAAAGAGATCTTCTGCAGCAGATTGCCCTCAATGCAATATGGTGTTTGATTGTAGGTTCGAGGAAAACAAAAATAATTTCTCCATTTATCACGACGATGCTTATGAGTCCAGCGTGAGGATTTTTGTTATCTTTTGACAAGCTGGTTTTTTTTGACCCTCGTTGGTAAGTGCTTCAAGTCCTCCTCATTGTCAGCAAACAAGACCAGGTCATCTGTGATGCATTCTTTTTCATATAATCCGTCTTCTTGGATTCTATCCTCAGCATACATGTTGCATTAGTATAGTGAAAGGATGGGGCCTGGACACAAAGCCATCCTGCTCCTTTGCTGTCCTAGTGAGCACGACTTAGTATCCTCCACTTCCCATCTTCCTCATGTTATCCATAATTTGTGATGGTCTATAGGGTTTTTAGATATAATTGCATATAAGCCTTTGCGTAGTTAATAAAACATACATGAACATCTTTCCAGTATTCTAGGCTTAAAATCAAGATCCATCTGATGTCAGCAGTTTTATCTCTCTTTCCACAGACTCTTCTGAATCCACTTGAATTTCCGGCAGTTCCTTGTCAATGTACTGCCGCAACCATTTTAAAATTATCTTCAGCAAAATTTTAATTGCATGTAATATAAATGATATTACTTGATCACTTCTGAATTCTGTTGAATCACTTTTTTTTTTTTTTGAATGGGTACAAATAAGGATCTCCTCCAGTCTGCTGCCAGAGAGCTGTCTTCCACAGTTCTGGCGTAGAGGAAAGAGCACCTCCGGCACACACCCGTGGGTGGAAACCTTTCGACTTGTATTGAGTTCATGCCTGGGACCTGGCTTTTCACCAGTACCTTCCATGCAGCTGTAAATTCTCCCATTCCCATCAGCCCTCGGTTGAACACTGACCCATCCCTTTAGCACAGTGACTGTGCATTCCTTCCATGGTGGCAGAATGGATTGTGCATTGTGCTGCTAACCACAAAGTCGGCTGTTTGAGACCACCAGCTGCTCTGAGGGAGAAAGATGAGACTTTCTACTTCTGTGAAGAGTTAACAGTCTTGGAAACCCACAGAGGCAGTGCTCTCGTGTCCTAAAGGATCACTCAGAGTCACAAGTAAATCACCTGCAGTGATTTGGGGCTATGCCATTCAGTATAATGCCGAATCCTTCAATATTGCTATAGAATGTTTCAACATTGCAACACAAGGCATAAATAATTTCTTCAGTTTGTTCAGCTTGAGAAATGCAGTCTGGTCTTCTACTACAGGTCTTTGTACATTTCATTATAATGCTTTACTTTGTCATCTTAACCCACCCTTGGAATCTTCTGCTGAAGTCTTCTATTTCTTCCATTTGCTTTAGCTACTCTGCATTTAAGCGTAAATTTCAGAGTCACCTCTGACGTCCATTTTGGTCTTTTCTTTCTTCCTGTTCGTTTTTTTTAATGACTTTTTACTTTCTTCATGGATGATGTCCTTGATACCATTCCAAAGCTCTTCTGAACTTTGATCGTGAAATGTGCAATGTGAAAATTCTCTTCTTAGATGGTCTCCAAATTCAGGTGAAATATACTCTAGGTCATACTGTGGCTCTCACAGATTTATTTTAATAGCAGGGGACAGAACACAAAATCAAAGACGTGATCCCTTAAGAGTTCAGTGCATTTAGAAAGTAATATGGAAAACTTTATCTTGCTACATTTACCTGACCATAGAGTGGTTTTGTATTAGAAGAAGAAACTAATTTTTTTTCTTTCTTTAATCTATAATTTTCAAGCGATCACGATGGTGGGAGTGGGAAGGGAGGAAAAAAAGAGGAACTGATACCAAGGGATCAAATAGAAAGTAAATGTTTAGAAAATGCTGATGGCAAGATATGTTCAAATATGCTTGATACAGTTGATGCATGGAATGCTATAAGAGCTGTAAGAGCCCCCAATAAAATGATTTTTATAAATAAAGTTAAAAAAAGGAAATACTTTTTTCAGTCATTACAAGTCATAAATAAATAAAATAATAAAAAGTTTTCCAAGTTGAATACATGTCCCGTGTACCATCACTGATGGCCCAGGACTCCAGGTACTTGGCATCTAAACTAGATATGAGGGAACATTGTGTGTGACCCAAACAAAGCTAAGCACATTACCCTGAAGGAGTGGGACCACTGCTTCAGGACATAGATGAAAATCTCCCATTTTGAAAGCAAACTTTCCAGTATCCTCCTCTGTCCTGGCCATTTTGAAATATATGTGACTGCTAGACATGTTGACTTAGACTTACTAAATGTTTGCATGGCTGAGAAGACAATGACAATCCTAGCTGTATAATAATATATGTATCAGGAATTTAACATTAACTTCAAGATATAAGTAAAGTAAGTATATGTCAAATATTATGTACTGTTTAATTGTGAAGAGTTTAATTCATAGTAATTTTAACTCTCTGCACCAGTTTATGAGATAATCACTAATTATAAAACAAAAAAAGGTAATGCATTTATATTGTTTGTGAGGTGCACCTCAAGAAAATAGAATAGTGTTCTTTTGTGTTCTATTTTCAGTAACAATATTAAGAACAATGTTCTATTTTCAGTGTCATAACATTCTGTTGTGGTTACCTAATTTCATGTCACCTTGATATATAGGCCATAGGGGTGGAGTCTAGCCTGCCAATCAGGTCACAGCCTGACTGAGGCCTCCTTATGGGTGTGGCCTTCTCATGAGAATTCTGGAAGTTTCCTCTCTTCTTCCCTGGAAGCAAGACACACTCTCTCTCTCTCTGCTTCACCTTCCTGTGGACAAGCCAGATGGAGCCGTGCTGATGGCAGCCAGCGCCCAGGAAATGCTTCCTTTGCCACTGGGCCAACAGGACTTTCTACCCACCGGCCTGTGATCTTCCTGCATTCAGCATCATTGCGTGTGCCACCTGTGTTTGAAGAGGAGTTCATGGCCTAATATCAGACTCTTGGGCGAATATTGAATTTATGGACTTGATTTGGACTGGCAGGGATGTTTTATTGGTGCATCATTACTTTTTGATTCATATTTACTTCTATAGAATTCTCTCTTACACATATATGAGTGTCTCTGGATTGGTTTCTCTGGTCAACCCAGACGAACACACATTCTATTAAAAAATCCAGAAAAAATAAAATAAAGTCCAAATGGGTAGGATTCATTCCTCCTTGGCTTCTCACACCCTAAAGTAATTTTTTTCCCTTTGAAGTATTCAATTATGAGCCCTTGCATCTTCTTCTACCCAATGCAAAGCAACACACACACACACAAAGGGAGGGCTTACATGACTGTTGCTAAGTATAAATGCAAACCCCTGTGAGCTGTAGGTTGGTGATAAGTTTGTTTATCACCTTCCTACACTAATATATGGACCTTGAAGGAGAGTGTGGTTTCTTTCTGGCTTCTGTGGGACTCTTCCATGGACTAAGGATCTTGCGTGCCATGTTTTAGATGAAGTCCTTATGGGGCAGCAGAAGCTGATTCAGCACAGAGAAAAAAACGAAACTCACCATAAGGGCCCTGGGCCTGCCACAAGGTGCTCTTTTATTACAGAGAATTGGACGTTTCCAGACTCAGAGTCCAACATAACCAACTTATAGTACCAAGCTAGGTGGATGCTATCCATTGTGACATAGCTGAGTGTCTCATCCTCCTATAACTGACCCCAGACTGTGACACACTGCTTTAGGCACGCTCGCTTTTTAGGTATTCTGAGAAAAAACTAGAATTCAGCATATCCCTGCAGGACTTGAAATATAATCTTTCCTCTCCTCTCAAGTGCAGGCTCTTCGGAACGGATGCTGAGAAAGGCATGGCTGCAGAGAGAGACTGGACAGTCGGTTTGGGGGAAAGCCTCAACAAATGAAGTATTTTGATATAATTCTAGTCACTTGAGATTAAATCAATTTCTAGGGCCAGCTCCATCAAAATGTAACTATCCAGGACCCCCTATTCAACAAGTTTTTTCATCCGTATAAGTAGAACTAAACCTTTCATCAATGGCACTACCCCTAAATGTCATGAAGGAAGATGATTATTCAACCTTGGTTTCTTGGCCAAACTCAAAAATAGATCTTAAGAAGGGGATGAATGACAGAAATGTGAGTGAAGGGAGGCAATGGACAGTGTAAGATACGAAATAATAACAATGCATAATTGATCAAGGATTCACGAGGCTGGGAGGGGGGGTTAGGGAGGGGGGGGAGCTTACACCAAAGGCTCAAGCAGCAAATGTTTTGAAAATGATGATGGCAACATATGGACAAATAAGCTTGATACAATTGATGTATAGAATGCTATAAGAAGGGTCACAAGGAAGAGATGAGCCAGTCAGGGTGCAGTTTGGCATCGATGAAACATACAACTTTCCTCTAGTTCTTTAATGCTTTCCCCCTCCCCCACTATCATGACCCCAACTCTACCTTACAAATCCAGCTAGGTCAGAGCATGTACACTGGTACAGATAAGAGCTCACAACACAGGGAATCCAGGACAGATAAACCCCTCAGGAACAGTAATGAGAGTAGTGATACCAGGAGGGTAGGAGAAGATTGGGGGGAGAAATGGGAACTGATCACAATGATCGACATATAACCCCTCTTCCCCAGGGGGATGAACAACAGAAAAGTGGGTGAAGGGGAGACAGGGGTCAGTGTAAGACATGAGAAAAAAATAATTTCTAAATTATCAAGTGTTCATGAGGGAGGATGGGGAGAGGGAGGGGGAAAATGAGGAGCTGATACCAAGGGTTCAAGGAGAAAGAAAATGTTTTGAAAATTATGATGGCCACAAATGTACAAATGCGCTTGACACAATGGATGGATGGATGGATTATGATAAGAGCTGTAAGAGCCCCCAATAAAATTATTTACATAAAAGAAGGCAGATGAAAGTGAAAAAATAGATCTTAAAATGTATAGTATTCCTTTCTATCATATTTGTTATTGTTGTTATTAAATGTCATTGGTTTTGTTTTGACCCATAGTGACCCTGTGCACAACAGAACAAAACACTGCTCAGTCCTGCACCATCCTCACAGTTGTTCCTATGTTTGCGCCCATTGTTGCAGCCACTGTATCGATCCATCTCATCGAGAATCTTCCTCTTTTTTACAGTCCCTCTACTTTACCAACCATGATGGCCTTCTCCACAGACTACTGTCTCCTGACAACGTGTCCAAAGTATGTAAGAAAAAGTCTTGCCATCCCTGCCTCTAAGGAGTACTCTGGCCATACGTCTTTCAAGAAAGATTTCTTTGTCCTTTTGTCAGTCCATGGCACCCTCTATGTTCTCCACCAGCACCACTATTCACACACATCGATTCTTTTTCTCATTCCATGTTCGACTTCCACGTGCATGCGAGGCAATGGAAAATGCCATGTCTTGGGTCAGGTGCACCTTAGTCCTCCAAGGGACCTCCCTGCTTTTCAACACTCTCAAGAGGTTTTGTGCAGCAGATTTACCCATGTCTACCATGTTACACAGTATTTAGTTGTTTTTGCCTCAGATACAACAAAGAACTCAAACATTTTTATATTCCAAACAGAAATACTTAAAATCTACCTCTCAAATAGCTGCTCTCCTCTCTGTGTTAATTCATATTAACCCTATTCAGATTATTACAAATTCAAAATGCACAATTGTATGTGTTTTGATTTGATACAATTCCCTGCTGACCACAAAATTCTAATGGATCCATGACTATGAGACCCCAATCTGTGGAGTCCCCTGACCTTGTCACCTCCAGCCACCCTGAGCATGTTATTAAATTCTGTTAACAGGTATGAAAGACTTGCTCAGTTGCAAAGTTTTATTGGCTACATTTTCATTCATTTTACTTATTAAGAATATTCATAAAATATCTATTGGTGTAAGGCACTATGGTAGGCACAAGGGACAAATAAAACATAGTAACTGGAATCAAAGAACTCCTGGTCTTTTGCAGAACACGAAGGGGAAAAAAACAAACAAACTAGTTAACATACAGTCTATTCTAACTCATGATAATCAAATATATGTCGGAATAGAACTGTGCTACATAGGATTTTCAATGACTGGTTTTTAAAATAGTTTCATTGACAGTTACTTCATATATCATGCATTTTAATCATTCAGTCATATTAAGACAGCTAATGCAACCACCACAATCAATTTTAGAACATTTTCTTCTTATGCTGGTTGTTAGCCCCCATCCCCCCCGCCATCCTCCCCTGCCATGCCTCTAGGCAATTATCAATCCAGTTATTCTCTCTATAGATACACCTACCCAGGATTTCATATGCAGAAAATGATACAAATGCAAATAGGAAACAAACAACAAAAACACGCCAACAATGAGTAGATGAAACATCGAAAAACCCCAATTAAAACTAAAACAAAAAATATTAAAAACTGAAACAACTTTAAAATGAGTAAAAAGGTAGACCAAATGATAAGGTGTTAATTACATATTAATAATTACATTTACATTTTAATAATTACATTTGCCATAATTGATTTCACAATGCTCTCTCTCTGATAGCAAGGCTATTCACATCCCTGGACTACTGTCAGGGAGGATTCACCATGGACTCAATCCATGTGGGGACTGACAGTGAATTTAGGGCTTCCCCTGTCACCTTCGTCCTTCCCCAAACTGGGTGTTCACAATTTAAGCTCTGATACTGTTCGCTCGTCTGGATTTGGATTTTATTATTTACAATCCTTGCATCACACAAGCTGGTGTGCTTCTTCCATGTGGACTTACTTGACTTCTCATTAGATGGCTGCTTGTTATAAGACTAGCCTTTAAGACCTCAGCTGCCAGCCTTTCTGAAAGCAGGGCACCATCTGGTTTCTTCACCACACTTTGCTATAGCACCCGAGTCTTCAGTGATCTCTTCATGAGGGTTAGTAGTGAGTAGGGCCATGTCATAAGAACTAATTACTCTTAGATGGGGCCATAATTACATGTGAGTACACACCCATTCATCTATTTATGGTTTATGTATGTCTCTGGTCCACTTTAGAGAAATCGCTATCATTTTATGATAGAGAACATTATAAACCACCCCCTGGGGTATAAGGTAATTCTTTTGATAGTGTCATTAATTTAGCCAATGGAATAGAATTTAAAACACGACTGACAAAAGTAAATTATATAAGTGTAGGCTGCCTTCAGACAGCAATACATGAATCATTGACTATTTACACAAACACTGGAGGTTAGGGATAGGGTAAATTTTTCAATAATATTCATTCACAAAGGCTATCAGATTAATATATGTCAAAAGCAAGCACGCGGGTCATTAAAATAGTACATATATGGTAATCCCAGGCCACCATTCATGGGGTACACTGAACCAAAGTCCAATGACTGCCAATTACATAAGCTGGGGAGAGCAGTCATCTGCTTCTTCCCACACTTGGACTTTTAAACCGTAAGTCCAAGAGAGTGTGTCAGTTCCATAAATCTACTACAGGGAATTTGAAGTCAGGCCCAGTTCACTTAGTGTGGTTGTCACATTGAATCTTTCTGGTGTAGCTTATGAAGGATGTTGTGTGCTCTGAAATGACAATCTAAAGTCCCAAACTAAGACATAAGTGTCCAATTAGGAACATAGTATTGGGAGTATTCTCCTTTTGGGTTCTATGTAAGTATTGTTAACTCTTTTTTCCAGATGAGAAGTTGCTCTACCTGGTTTACCTACCAGCAGAAATGTAATGGCCTTCTCCAAGACATACCTGCCATCCTCCTCCGATCTTGACTTGAATTTGCAGCAAGGTTCCCTTATTAGTCTTGGAGGAATGTCTGTTGACTTAGGGCATTGGTTGACCTTAGCATCTTGTTGTATGACAGCAACTGAATGGTCTTCTCCCTCTCCTCATAGCTTAAAACACTGACCCCAGCTGAGGCGAGGTCACCTCTGTCAAAGTAGCTTGTAAGATGTACATAAAAAGGGGGTTCAAGGGCCCTCATTAGGCTCTCTACCACACTGCTTGGTAGACCAGATTAGAAAATTTCATGACTTCTTCTGGGGGGAGAGGAGGCTGTCCATGTAGAATTCACTCCAGAGCACAACACTGAAGCTATAGCTCAGGGAGAGGGACATGTCTCGGCAGAGACACAGGAATAAACGAAGGGGGAAGAAAGAGAGAGTGGAGCACATCCTGGCCCACCAAGCCTTGAGGATGATAGTCCTTCTCATAGCCTCCAATGCACAGAGAGGACCATAGGGCTCCACTATGAGACTTGACATCCCTCACTGACCCATAGCCCTACAGGGGAGAACACTGAAGACACAGTGCAGGAATTGCGCCCGATCTGACCCCACCATACTGAGGTGAAACACTAAGGGTGTGCAACAAAACAGCAAGGGGAGCAGAGCAATGAAGTGCCCCGGGGAATACCAAAAATGGACTTTGGGGCCATGGGGTGGCACCCCATCAGACTCAACCGGAAAAACACTATTAAAGGTCAACAAACCGACTTTGAACTATTTATAGACTTTTTTTTGGGGGGGTTGTTGGTTTGTTGTTGTTGTTGTTGTTGTTGTTTTATTTTATTTTGTTGCTTTGTTTTGCTCTGTCTTGGTTTTGTGCATATTATTATCTCTGTAGGTCGATCTAGATAAAATAGGCAGGAAAAACAATCTGGAGGAGAAAACAACAGGACTGATGGTTCCGGGGGGGACAAGGGAGAAGGGGAGGTGGGGAAAAGGAAGCGTTGTTAACAAACCCAGGGACAAGGGAACAAGTGATCTAAAATCAATGTAGGGGGGTATAGGAGTCCTGGTAGGGCTTGATCAAGGGCAATGTAACCGAGAAGAATTACTAAAACCCAAATGAAGGCTGAGCATGGTAGTGGGACAAGAGGAAAGTAAAAGGAAATAGAGGAAAGAACTAGGAGGCAAAGGGCATTTATAGAGGTCTAAATACAGGGATGTCTTTAATACGTCCCACCAGCACCACCATCATGACCCTGATTCTACCTTAAAAATCTGGCTAGACCGAGGATGTACACGGATACAGATAAGAGCTGGAAAACCGGGGAATCCAGGGCATATAAATCCCTCAAGACCAGAGGTGAGAGTAGCCGTACCAGGAGGGGAAGGGGAAGGTTGGGGGAGAAAGGGGAAACCGATCTCAGTGGTCTACCTATAACCCCCTCCCAGGGGGATGGACAACAGAAAAGTGGGTGAAGGGAGATATTGGTCCATGTAAGACATGAAAAAAATAATAACAATTTATAAATTATCAAGGGTTCATGAGGGAGAAAGGGGAGGGGAGGGAGGAGGGAAACAATGAGGAGCTGATACCAAGAGCTCAAGTAGAAAGAAAATGTTTTGAAAATGATAATGGGAACAAATGTACACATGTGCTTGACACAATGGATGGATGGATGGATTGTGATAAGAGTTGGATGAGCCTCCAATAAAATGATTTTTTTAAAAAAAGACTGCATGACCTGAGAGCAGAAGCCGGCCTTAGTCTTGGGGCTTATCCTAGTAGTAGTAGGCTCCTGCAAGATGTGTCCTTTTGTGATTGAATGACTTCACTCAGCCTGTTTCCAGTCTATGAGTTATTTCTTGGTTTCATCACTGTTTTTACAGACACATAGTAGTCTATTGTTTGTATATACCAGAGTTTCTTTGTCCAGTCTTCTCATGATGGCTATTGAGCTGTTTCCAGCGTCTTGCTATTGTGAACTGTGCTGCAATGAACACAGGGGAACATATGTCTGTTCACGTTCTGTCTCTTACTTCTTTGGGGTATATGCCCAGCAAAGATATTGCTGGGTTGTATGGTATTTCTGTTCCCAGTTGTTTTAAGTATCACTAGATCATTCTCCACAAATATGTTGTATACATATTTACAAGCCCACCAGCAGTGTATAAGAGTGCCAATCTTTTCACAGCCTTCCAAGAATTGTTGTTCTCTGTTGTTTTGACTTGGACTATCATTGTGAGTGCAAAGTGATAGCTCGTCGTTTAGATTTGCATCTTCCAGGTGCTTAGAGATCATGAGCATTTCCTCACGTGCTTATCTGCCATTCGAGTGTTGTCTCTTGTGAATTGCCTATTCATATATTCTCTCCATCTTTTAACTGGATTATCTGTTTTTTTTCTTATTGAGATGTTAATGAACTCTATAGATGTTAGTAATTAGTCCATTGTCATGTCATTGCTAAAGATTGTTTTCCCCTAATCTGTGGGATTTTGTTTTACATCTTTGATGAAATCATTTAATGCGCAGAAGTGTTTAATTTAGAATAGGTCCTAACCATCTATTTAAAATGACTGATTTTTTTTAGAGTAGATTGCCGTTCTTTCTTTCAACGTACCTCAGAGTGAATTCAAACTTCTAATCTTGTGGTTAGCATCATTCAAGAATTCCTACCTCGGGAGAAAATTCACTGCCATCGAGTCAATTCTGACTCATAGGGTTTCCAAGAGGGTAAATCTTTATGAGAGTACACAGCCTAGCAACCCAATGCCCAACTCACAGCACCAGAAACAAAACCCACTGCCATCGAGTTGATGCCAACTCATAGAGACCTTATACCAGACACACATAAATAAACAAGTGGGAAAAAAAGAGATTGTGGTTCTTACAGGAGCTAATAGAAATGAGAAAAATGTCTGGAGAACAAGAAAGCGATCCTAAATTTTACATCTTTCCTTCTTTCTTTTTAATGTTGCGGTGTTATTGAGAAAGGGTATTCTAGCAGAAGTGCCGAATGTAAATGCCAAGAGGCAGGAAAACAGATGCCTTCCCAGGAAACAGAAACATCAAGGTCCTGAAGTGAAGACTGGAAGGCCGGGTTTCCAAAAACAGTAAAATGTGAGTCACAGTGGATGTGGTGACGTGGGTCTCTCAGGAGAGATGTTTACATCAGATACTTCCACAATCAATTTTCATTTAGAAAGACGGTTGCTATAACAACTGATGTACTGGATTGGAGGGAAGCAAGGCCGGCAGCATGGAATGCCATTCGGAGCCTCTTAAGGCTCCTGATTGAAGCAACAAGAATCTGAGCTGAGCACTGGAGAGGGAGAAACATCTGAGAGAAGCATAAGAGCTTGAATTGCTAGGACTCCGTGACACACTGAAAAAACCATGCCGGTGACCCTCACATGTCTACAGGGACCTTTGAGTTCTTCCTTAAAGCTTTTCTATTGGGATTTCAGGTTCCTACAATATTTTTTAAAGCTTTGTGTCATGATTAAGTGAGGATTTACTGAGTGAATCATCAATTTTACATGCAACATGCATACAATCTGTACGCATTTTAGTTCAACTCATCCATTCCCATCCCTTCGATGGACCATTGTTTGTCCCACATCCTCCCTGTGTCTCCTCTTTCCAGTCGTCCTTCTTTCCACACCCCCTTTCCTGGGGTCAATGCTGCCCTGTTGATCTCCACTGGTTTATCGTTCTATTCTCAAGGGACTTCAGTTCCAGTCCGGAAAGATGAAGGGAGACCATAGTCTTGTGGGTCCCAGCCATCACTGTCCAAACAATAATGTTCTTGAGTTCTTGAGTTCTGTGATCCTTTTCCTAGCAGATGCTGGTGCCAGCTGCGTACCACCTAGTTCTGATCTCAGTGTTGTAGAGACGGATCCTGGCATGATCCATGAATCCACCGACGTAATTGTTCCCATGTGTTTTTCCATTGTTGTCACTCCTCTTTGCTCTGGGTGGGGAGAGAACAGTAGTGGCATCTTAGATGGCTGCTCAGGAGCTTTTAAGACCCAGTCACTACTCACCCACGTAGAAGGCAGAACACTGTCTTTGTGAACCTGATCTTGATGCCCCTGAGACTCTGATCATGAGCCCTCATGGGCAGCCACTCATTCTCTCATGGTGTTTGGTTACAACTGAGAAGTTTTCGTAACATTGCCTCTTGACTTCTCAAGCACATCCATGGATATATTTGCAATAAAGATAAATACACACAAGTACTTATCCTCTGTGAGACCTATATGCATAGGTATGGTCCCACTCTCTCCAGCACCTGTTCATCCTGTGTAGCTATTCAAGCATCTATTCAGAGACCACCGCTATTGTGGGCTTGTGTATACAACAGTATTTGCCTCTGTTGCCTCTACTTCTTGCAAACCTTCCAGTGTCGTCCACTGCCTCCAACTTTCTCTGGCTCTACATTTCTTACTATTTTTTATGGGAGAATATCCCTGTTAACCTGGGAAGTTAATTCTTTTTAACCAATCAAATTGAAGAATAAAGCATGGTGTGGATTGAAAAAAACGATGAAAAGCTAAGAGAACAGGAATCAAAGGCAAGTCACCCTTACAAGCACAAGTAAACGAGTGCTATTAATCAAGATAAGACATCGAAGAAAAGGAGTAAGCTTGAGGGAGAAGGAGCGTTGATGATCATGAATTCCAGTTAGGGCAACTTCGCATTGTGAGGTCTCTTTTACATTCACAGGGAGTTGTTCGCAAAGAGACCTGTGATAAACTGGTTCTAGAATGAAAAGGAGAATTCTGGGTAGAGAGTGGTGAGAGAGGAGAGAAGCACTAGTAGTTGAATTCACAAACTAGACCTAGTATGTACTTTGCTATTGTTTATTATTATATAATAATAATAAAGATCAAATTCTTCAAATAATATTCATTCAATCAATCAATCAACAAGTAATAACTTAGTATATTCCAGTTCAAGGACGTGAATGGAGTGAGGGGCTTGGACTCGAACTGTGAACAAGGCAGACGGTGTTAACCCTTAAGACTTCTAGGTGGAGAGTCAGGGTTAAATTTGTTGGTACAACATATTATTTCATCTACATTGGAAGAAAGGCCATCACAAAAGGAGATAAATGTTTTAATTAGAGAAACAAATCTAGGTCAAGAAAAGAGTAGAGCATTTAAAGGAAGATTCTATGAAGAGTTACTTTGAGACAAGCTTTAAAAATGAATTGTCTAGTCAAAAAGAGAGCATTCCAGGCAGAGAGGATGTTCAAGAATCGTGAAGCAGAGGGGATGATCTAATACTCCAGGAGTCTAAAGAAAGCCAGTGTATAAATGTGTATAAGTACGTTAAGTAAGTTGAAATATAATTACTGTCTTTGAGCAAATATTAAACAAATATGATCATAGTAAAGAACTATGGAATCCATGCCACCTGAAATGTTAAGATCCTTATCTAGAGATCGAAATCTCAGTTCATGAAGAAGTAGGGGAAGGAAAGGGCAACACAAATATGGCTTGGAGACAGACAAGCTCTAAGCCGGAAGAACTTTATTGACCGCCATTGAACTCTGCACAGTTCTGCAAAGGCATATTCCTAATAGAGAAGTCAGAAGCCCACCTCCAGGATAGACTTCAAGGCCATAGCCTGATGGCAATATAGACACACTGCTGAAAACTATGTCTTTATTTTCATAAGCATTTAACTACAAAGTTTCCTCAGAGAGCTCAAGATTCAGGAATAAAAAGGAACAACAGTATCTTGATGGCCTTACCCAGAAGGAAGTTATGCATTTAGTCTGACTCCTTTAGCCTATGATTCCCCTCTGCTATCTTCAATGCCTTCAGCACGTCTACTGGGGCCTGGCTGTGCGATCTACAAGCCATTACCTCAGCCCTGGATGACCATCGAAAGCAAGCCCTCACATGGGAATTTTGAAATACCAACCAAAATAAGTATAACAGCATCAAACATTCCCGTTTCACTCAACTCCAAGAGAGTTTGGGGGTATATTTTCTAAACAGTTGCCCAAGTCTCAATTTGCCTATGTGCCTCAAATCCACCCACAAAGGCTAAGGTAGACATTGCCTGGGACATGGTGCTGTGCTCTATCAATTTTGGACACGTGTACAGGATATTTTAAGCTTCACTTTATGGTACACACATACTTGACTCTCATGTCACTACCTTCTTATGACTTCACATGACTGTCCCGCAGCACTGCACTGGGGCCATCAGCAGATCTGACCATTCGTTCATGGGAATCAAAACCTAAATCCAGAGCTTCTCCACAATATCATAAAAGCAAGATGATCACATTTTGAAAACAGCAAAGCAGATGATAATGGGATCATTAAGATCAAGCCTAAAGTATATTCGCAAGTAGCATGACAGCGTTGTGGATATTAATTGCTATCTGAAAACCCTTCTCCGGTCTAAGTGCTAGATTAGACAAAGGTGCATTCTGTCAAACGTTGTTCAGCCTATAATTGAAAGGGTCATTAAAAATTTACTAGAAGCACCATAGAGGACAAAAGGTAGGTTTTAAGCCCCAGTCACGGTGAAGGACAGCACATCAAGGGACAGCAACAGGGGTCAACATAGGGCACAATGGATTTGAAAGCAATGGCGCAGAATGCTTTTTCCCCTGTGAATACCAAACCCAGGGTGGCCCCATTTTAAGGTCTGTCAGCCACACGGTGATGAAACATTGAAGGTCCCACGCACGCTCCATCTGTGAAACGTACCAACGAATCCACTGCTTATGAATATTTGATCCAGCTACGTATTTGAAAAAAAATCACCCGTTTCTGAATTATTTAATTGTTTTTGCCAAAGTCCTAAATTATTGTTCCTGTAATAAAATAAAATGTGTTGGGTGGGAAATAAGAGACCAAAAAGGCAAATACCAACACAAGCCCTAACAGCTGAGGTTCCAGCCGAGTTAATTTTCTTTACGACATAAGTGGTCTACTTGCTGATAGCAGTCGAGACTGGGGTCAATACTGTCATTCCTGCCTGCCAGCACTGCAGACTTCCTGCATTCTCCCCTGAATTAACTTGACCACAGGCTATCTCTTGTGGAGTATAATGAAGAAATTGGCCAAAGTTCCTACAAGAGATATCATGTTGATATGAATTCTTTAAGACACATAAACAAGCCATGAAGACTAGAAAGGTCATGGCGAAAGAAGCAAATTTCCTGCCTTTAATATTTATGGGAAGAGAAGAATTCACATCTGGGCAGTGACTTACGAGCAGTAGCGACAGGTCAGGGGCATAATGTTGCATGTGACCACGGGGATCAGACGGGTGATGAATCTTCACGAAGGACCATGGGGACATGTTGTCAGGTGCCACAGTGTGCATGTGCATGTATGTGTGTGTGTCTTCAGACAGTGACACCAAAGAATTATGACCAGACCGTTCTTACCTACACTGTTACATGGCAAACATTTGCAGAAAAATGGCAACCTAAATGCTAAAGAAAGGATATTCAAAAAAAGAAAAAAGAAAGTATCATGACAGCATTCGGGATACTAATTGCTACAGGTCTCCAGAGTTTAGAACACAGAGCAGGTACTCCCAGGTTCTTTAAAGGAGATGTTGACCATGAAACTCTCTAGGGACCGGGTCATTCATGTTGCCATCCAAAGGAATGGATGCTACGGCACACAGCCTTCGAAAGCTGATCCCTCCCTTCCTTATCAGCAGCTCCCGGTACCCCTGCTCTTTAGGATTGCTCCCACCGAATGTGGGTGGGGCCTGGGAGCTGGTTTTAACTAGTAGAATGTATCATGAGTGATGGGTACGTGTGATTACATGGATGCCGTATGTTACTTAAGACTGTGATACTTATCTGATGAGGACACAGGAAAAAGCAAAGAATCCTGTTGGGCAGACCCACGTGGCCCGGAAGTGAGGGCAGGCTCCAGTTGACCAGCAGCAGGAAACAGAGGCCTCAATTCAGCAGCTTGCCCAAAAGTGGGCGGTGAGAGTCGCTGGTTCCCCAGTGCAGCCTCAGCTGAGTCTACAGCCCAGGCTGACTCCGTGATGGACCTTCTAAGACTCTGGACCAGAGGACCCAGACAAACCGTCTCCAAACTTCCCACCTACAGAAACAGTGAGGTGGTAACCCGGTGGTGTTTGGAGCAGCTGGTTTGGGGAAATATTGTTACACAGCAATAAGTAACTAATATAGGGTATGTTTTAAATCAATCTCCTTTGAGCTACAAAAGAGATTAGACAAGCAAGCAAGAGAAGCAGAGATGGGGGTGGGGTGGGCGGGGAGATGCCAAGCTACATAAAGATTGCCCAGAAGGAGCAAGAAAATGCCTCTGGAGTTGACAGAGAGGGAAAGCTTCCCTAGAGCAGGCAACGGAAACCCAAGACTTCCCAGCCTCTGAAACCGTGAGAGAGAAAAAAATGTTTTGTTTGTTGGTTAAGGCCACCCAATTGTGAGATTTCTGCCTTAGCAACACTAGATAACTCAGAAAGATGCCAAGAAAAAAGAAGAAAGGAAAGCAAGATGCCAAGGTGTTTGGTTACGTTCTTCCGTTCCTCCTTCGTGTGGAGTGGTCATTAGCCGCCGGTGTCACAAACAAGTAAAGAAGAAAAGATCACAGAGTCACAAAAACCAAAGTGTGCGTCAAGGCGTGATTGAGTGGAACAGTGGGGTATGGCGCGGAAATGGTAACACGGGGACTCCCATTTCTCTTCCATGGGTAAAGGCAGACGTTCCGAAGATGTTCACACCATCCAGTACCATGAATGGGAGGAGGAAGTGTCTGATACATTCAGGAGAGATCTGGAGCCAGACAGATAGAGACTCAAATCCAAGCTTTGCTCTTTACTAGCTATCTGATCTTTGAAAAATATATTGTATCCCAATTTCCTCAGCTGAGTCGTTGAAATAATGAAATCAACTGTAAATGATATTGAGTGAATGAACAACAAATATTAATTCTCTTCCCTTTTTGGTATACACCATGAGTCAATTCTGACTGAGTCAGAATTCTCTGACTCTCAGTCTGGGAAGTCTGACTCTCAGTCAGAATTGAGAGTGAGATTACTATATGAGAATACTAGAAGAACCTATATATGTAATGGGAAAGTATGCCACTAACAACAATATGACCCAGGAAGCATGGAAGCACTAAAAACAAGTCAACTATATTAACGAATGGAAAACATCTTAAAGAATTGAGTTAGCTGATTAGAAAGCCCTCCCACCAAGTCAGTGTTTTGTTGATTCTTTTAAGCAAAGCAATGGAAAGAAATGAGTCTCACAAAAGAAAGGGCTCACTGAAAAGAGGAGGAGGGAGAGGAGAGGAGGGGAGGGGAGGAGGGGAGGGGAAGGGAGGAAGGGAGGGGAGGGGAGAGGAGAGGAGGAGGAAAAAATGAAGAGAAGGTAGGGAAAGACTGGAAGAGGAAATGGAAGCACAGTAAGAATGGGCCAAACATGCCTGCCCCTCCCCCGAGAAAAATTTATTTCAAAGGATGGCACTGAATCTGGAGCTTCGGGAGAAGGATATGTCTGACCAGAGCACACAGGAGCAGATGACGGGGGAGGAGGAGAGACTGGA
>NW_022111300.1:11962091-11971656 GCF_000313985.2 Echinops telfairi
GAATGATGTACAAATGCGCTTTACACAATTGATGTGTGTATGGATTGCGATAACAGTTGTATGAGCCCCTAATAAAATGTTTAAAAAAAAAGAATGGGCCAAACACCCCAGGATTTGGCCTCCTGGAAAGCACAAAGGTGGGAAAAAGCATGGATTGTACTGTGTTCGAAACAGAGATCAACGATAAAAGAAATAATGCCTTTGGGGAAAACTGAAAAACCATCACGTTGATGCCAACTCAGAGTGACCCTACGGGACGGGGTAGAACTGCCCTGTGAGTTTCTGAGACTGTCACTCTTGATGGGGGTCGAAAGCCCCGTCTTTCTTCTGCAGAGTGGCTAGTGGTTTCAAACCGCTGACCTCTGTCCTCAAGGTTCCTTTGTTTGAGGAAGATGGGGCAATGTTATCTAGCAGGTGAACCAAAATGAATTCTTGGCATTGGGCAATCAACTACACTGAGGAGCGATCACCACAAGAAAGAGCCAAGAATAAGCATAATGATGACAGAACCGAAGAGCAAGTTTGTGGAGAAGAAAACAATGTGCCTTGACTCACAGAATTACTCCCAAGAGAAAGAGTTCGTGAAGGCAAGCAGAGATCCACCATCGATGTGTATTTTGTTAAATCCTCTACAACCAGAGGGGTTGAAAAGCCCTTAAGTATGCAAAAGTTTTCATTTTCAAATAGTGAGCACTTTAAAATAAATCTGGATAGTGATACCATAGTAAATTCTCAAAAGGATAATTAAAGAGATGGCTTGAACGCTCTACGACGGACAACGGTTCTCACTTGGAGCCCAAACAGGTTCACCACGAAGGCATTGGACCCAACAAATCTCATTTATTTTTTTCAACAAAGTTACTGAATTGGTAAATTAGAATATGCTGGAAGCATTCTTATGAGGCCTGGAAATAATAATTGGAAGAATGTTTTATATTTCGCCCAGGGAAAAGGGGACTTGTGGGAAATGCTATCTTCCAGAGTTTAAGACGACCAAAGGGGGTTAAAGTCATTGTGGATTGCTGTAGTCTTCATTTGCATCCCAGCTTAGATTACTCATAATGAAATTCTCTATATTCCCACAGGTTCAGATCTGAGAGGTCTCCTAAATTTCCACCATCAAAGTACATGGCAAAATATAGTGTGTTAATTGCCTGCCTCACCAATGGAAAGTAAGATCCACGAGGGTTAGGCCCAAGTCTCTCTGACTCTTTAGGAATTGGCCTCCCTCATGGCAGTGAGTCTGTATTGGTTTGGGTCTGACTCTTTGTTTATCTCCAAAGCCCTGCACGGCATGTGCTTGATATATAGAGAGTGTTCTATAGAGACATGTAATAAATGAGTGAGTGAGTGAATGAATGAGTGAGTGAATGAATGAAGGGCATGTGCCCTTCACAGGAATGTAGTTTCCATCCAATATAAGGAAGAACTTTTTTTATGATGAGAAATTTCCAAGAGAGATGGGCTGCTTCAAATTCCATTAATTCCTTATTCTGTAATTCGAGGATTAACCCCAATCAGTCAGATGGCATTTAGGAAGGTGAAATAGATGACCTCAAAATTAAATACTACATCCTACCTGCAGACTTAAGGCCGCCACACATTATTATTGTAACATTGACTCAGATCACAAGAAGTATCGAAGCCACAGTCCCAAATTTCTAGAGCTCAAAGTACTGTTCTAAATGGTGAGTTCTTGAGGCTGACTTTATTACATTGCCGACTCCTATCTTATTTAGAAAAGGACTTTGCCCAAACTGGCGGTGAATGCGTGCTTAATTACGAAGACACTTGGTATAGATGGTTTTTTTCAGTGCAAAGAACAATGAAGGTTTTCATTGTAGCCACCTTGTTTCATAGAAAGGAAACTTAGTCCTGATGGATTCTGTGGCTTCTCAGAAGTCACAAAGCTAGTTAGGGGCAGAACCAAGACTTGAGCCAGTTTCCTGTTAATTCTACTCCTCTGAATGACACTGAACACTCTTGTCAGAAACAATTGACAACTGAGTCATCAGGACAACGGAATCATTGGGGAACCCTTAACCACTCTCCACAGTCCAAAGTGGATGGGGCAGATCATCGGCAGTAGTGACTTCTGGAACGCTGTTGGGCAGGACGACAAAAGAAAGCACCAGAAACCAAACTCATGGCCTTCAAGTCAATGCTGACTCCTAGTGGCCCCTGTGGGTTTCTGAGACTGTACCTGTTTACAGGGGTACAAAGCCCAGTCTTTCTCCCACGCGGAGCTGCTGATGGTTTCAAACTGCTGACCGTGCGGACTGCAGCCCAACACATACTCACTGTGCTACAAGGGCCCCTGAACTTAAATTACCTTTCATCTCATGTGCTGACAACTCGCATGCCAGCTCCTAAATCAAATTATGAAAGAACCATTCGCAATAACATCCTATTTTAAGGCTCTGTGACAGTATGTAACCATGAACCAAGAAGAAAAAAACACTGCTATCTAGTAGAGTCCCACTTACAGTGATCCTGTAGGACAGGGGAGAGCTGGCTCAGCTTCCTAGCCGGTAAATCTTTTCAGAAGCAGACTGCCACATCTTTCTCCTCCAGAGCAGGGCGTCAGTCTGACCCAATCTTTACCTTTGGGTTAGCGGTCAAGCACCGGGACCACTGTGCTACCATGACTCCTTCGAACAGGCTAACTTGTTAAAAATATCTATCTGTAATTCCGCAATCAACAGAAAAATGGGCACTCATCACTTGGTTAAATAATCATACAATAGATCCCTCAAGATGACAACGAATTTCAGGGAAGCTTTGATATTTCTATAGATGGTCTCTATTGATCCAAATCTCCACACAATCACCAGATCATCGTGCTACCTTGCACTCTGTAGGCCCAGAATCAATAACGAAGGTTTAGCCAGGAAGACAGGCATTTTGTTTATTTTATTGGACGATTTGATGAAATGACAATTACAGCGCTGCCTTCATCCATTCAAAGGATAGCTGTCGGGTGCCTATAACATGGCAGCCATGCGGCCTGCATACACGACACAGGTTAGCCCCTGCCCTCAAAGAGACTATCACAGGCCCCAAGCACTGTGGCAGCTGCCACATCAGCGCTCCGTCTGCTTCTGTGGGAGTCCAGACAAAGAGCACGTCGCTCAGTCTGGGGACGCAAGGCTTGCCGGAGGAGGGAATGCTGGAGGTGAGTCGGGAGGAAATTTGGGCTACTCAGCATTTTTCTCCAGCTTAAGGAACAGCTTTGGCAAAGGCACAATCATTGTCAAGGCAGAAACTGCAAATCGTCTGGGGTGGCTGAAGTCTGTGGTCCATGAAACAGCGTGCAACAGAGACAGGGCTTGACGTCCGGACTTCTGGTCCCTCTTCAGCACCCCTCTCACTGTCACCGCCTTGTGCCAGGCTGCCATGGACAGTCTGGGGGCAAGAGAACTTGTGCCAGACTTTCGTTCCACTTTCCAGTTCCACTTTCTCCGCGCTTGGAGAGATCCCACTTTTCCAATCTCAAGTTTGCTCAAGTTATTCTCCAATTTTGTCTTTGCCTATTAGTTAAGATGCAAACTTTTGAGTGCATCGCTTCCAAGTTTTATATTCTGCCCTCTTGGCTTGCCTGCCTTCATCTCCTCCTCTGTAAGCTCACAACTTAAAATGCAGCAGCAAATAAATATTCAGCCTTTCCCTGCCTTCCCTCCCAGACATCGGACCTTTAGAGGATGCACTGTCTAGAAGGCCTTTTCAGAGGGAGAGAGCCCCAACCTTTCTCGGAACTTACTCCCCTAGCCTCCCATGATCTTTGGGACACACCGCTACTACATTGATTTGCATATTGGATTGTAAGCTCCTCACCACAGGCAGGAACCAGTTCTAAGTTATCTGTGATTCCCCGTTACTGACTCAAATGATCCAAAAACCAAACCACACTCACTTGTCCCTCCTTCTCCTGCGGAACAGCTGGTGGTTCCGAACTGCTGACCTCATGGTTAGCAGCCCAATGTGTAGCGATTAGGCCATGCAATACTTGGAAAATAAGTAAATACACTAAAAATAGTACATAAAGGAGGGACCCGTTGCTCAGATTAAAAATCAGAACGCTTTGACTTTTCACATAGACATGGTGTATCTAAACAAGAAAAACGCCTGTCCTTTATCCTTGGATTTTCATGCTTCACCTTTATCTGTGGATTTTCCTCTGTTGTGCACACTGCCTCCCTCACTGTCCAATACCCCTTTGTTCCAAACTGCCAGCTCCAAACGCCCTCCCCTCAGGCCTCGTCCACAATGGGAAACATCCTTCCAGGAAACACTAGAAAGGACTGCGTGTCTGGAACAGCTGAAGAGACACCCATGTGAACATGAAGACCTCAGATCGAATGCAACAGCACACATGCTACCAACCAACCAACACCAAAAAAGTGCCCATCGAAAAAGACCTAAATCTTTCCCGACCTGAGGCAACATAAGGAGGGCAAATAGGAGAATCATGACGCGTCTTCCCTCTGGTGTTCCTCCGGGAGAGAAGAAAGGGGTACTTGTTCGGAGACCGCTTTCTATTCCTGTTCCTTCACCAAAAAAACACAAGACCTCACTGCCCTGAGTCCGTTGTCATTGCTCTCAACCCGCTAGGACAGGGCCAAGTTGCCCCTGTGGGCTTCCAAAACGAACTCCTGACGGAGTACAAAGCCTCATCTCTCTCCCTTGGAGACGCTAGGGTTTCAAACTGCCAACCTTGTGGTTAGCAGCCCAAGGAGTAACCACGAGGACACCAGAGTGCCTCTCAACTTACCCTTCATCCCTCCATCGTCACAAAGAGCAGGTGAGGGGGTATCGTCAACATGCAACTCCTGTCATGAAGTTTAAGTCTGAAGTTCAAGTCTTAATCTTGCAACTCCTTCCTAGAGTATGGGAAAACATTCGGATGGTCCAAGTACTGAATGGGCCATCGTAGTGACAATGGTTCACACTATTGAACAGCTGCTGGGAAAGGTACAATCGATACTGTGCAAATACACACACACACAGCTGTCCACACACGTCCATGTAGAATAGAAATTAATGCACTATTTGAAGGGAATCAGCTTTCCCACAATTATTTCCTGGTCATAGATTTTGTGCTGATGCAGTTTAATCAGCCAAATATAAATTCTATATGTATATTTTAAAGAAGTCTGTATGAACATTAAAGGTTTTTTCCTTAGTTTTTCATTATGAGGCAAATGACTCGGTGCGGCTCTGCCTAAAGCCCTAATGCCCAGCAGAAAGCAATCGCCGAACTCTTTGAGTCCATCAAGCAGGATCATTTAGGTGGTTTTTAATCATGATTATGAAAATATAATTAGATGGTTTCGTGTTTGTTGTTGAGTGTATGTTGGGGAAAGTGATTCTCCAAATAGAAACTGTAGGTAAGTTTGCACAGAAACCACAAGAGAACTGTGTTCAGAAGGGAGAGGGAGGGAGGGAGTCACACCACTGGCCCTTTCCCCCCACACATCTGCCGCTCTCATATTTGAGCCAAGTATCCCTCCCTTCAAGATGCCATCAGAAAACATATTTAATAAATTGATTACATAGGAGTAGGGTTTGGGGGGGTGGGCAGGGGGAAGCCTCTCTTTAATGTCATCATAAACTTTAGCGGTTGCCTGCAATTTACAACAAATCCTCCCTGCCACGGCCACCACGGAAAAGGAGGAAGCACCTGTGCTCTGGGCAGCTCCTGCATCATTAGTGGCCACTGGGAGTTGGTACAGTCATGGATCGCCTAGCAAAATGACTGTGCGCTTGTGGCCTTCCCTAATCCATTTGAAATCAACATGATATTTATCCATCTCAAACCATCCACTTAAGAAAACGGAAAGAGCTGTCCGTTCTCCCACGGGAGGATGAATCACCCACGTGCAAACACTGTCTCACACCGGCCTGTCCAAGGGACTCCATTCCCTATTCCCACCGGGTCGTCCTGTCGCCACCGATCCCGGGTGGACGTTCCAAGCCACATTTTGTTTTTTTCCCTTGTGCAGCCAGAGTTGATTACTAGCCCCATTAGAAAAAGCCATCCTTGGGAGGCCATCTCAGAAATCATGTACACCAACCCCGGGTTCCGCTTGGAAGCAATTCGGTCACCAGCGAACCGGCCCCTTTTGTTGTGAAGTTCAAACAATTCCAGCACCATGACTTTAACGAAGCCACAATTAGAGTGGCGCTCAGTCGTGCCATGGAAATACCAAGTTGCTGTCTGTGCACACAATTTTAGCAGTTCTGGGTTTTATGCCATCTTACTTACAAGAAACGCCCAGCTGTTATAATTTGTCTCATCCATCGCTCTCTGTAGAACCAGCCTTTGTTCCTTTTTGTCAGTGCCAGCGACGTGCTGGGTTTCACCTGATGTGATTTGTCCAGGCATTAATAATGCATCTTCAAGATGCAAGATGCATGAATTCCTTTAGTAACAGATCTGCTAGCAGAGCGCTGTATTGTATTGTACAGCTTGGCTGCAAACGAGGGAGGCAAGGGGGCAAAGGAAGGCCATCAGCGTTAGCCGTGAGGGGTATTGGTTATTTCAGAAGGTCATTACAACCAGCTCCCAGGACAGGGGGCTGCTGAGGATAATAAATACTAGACCAGGAATTCCAGTGTTGCTGCTGCCGTTGTCGGGTTTTGTTTTCTCAAAAAAGTTTCTTGCCAAATCTACAACTTGTCCCATAGATGACGATGAAATGCACACACAAATTAACAGTCAGTTCTGAAAGTCCTGCTAGCAGATCTGTTACTAAAGGAATTCATGCATCTTGCATCTTGAAGATGCATTATTAATAGCAAGGGTCACACAAGGCCGCAGAGAACGTAGCTAGAGTGTGTTCCCAAGATCCAACGGGAGGAGGCAGGGCAGCTACCCCCCTTTCGCTCAGGCGAAAGTTTTGTCACCTTGAGTGAGTGGAGACCTTGTCTTTTCAAGCTGCTTAAGAATCATGAATGCATTATTATAATCCTAGAAGGTAGAACAAGGAAGGTTCTCTTCTCGACTTGTAGTTAAGGGAAAAGAAGTGGTAACCGGTTATGACGTGAGCATTTCATGGGGCGTGTTGTTCCAGACTTGAGTAAAGGAGACGTTAAGAGGGATCTCTCACTCCCAAACCGAGTCGCTGTCTCTGGAAGGGCGGGGTGAATGCCTTAAGGCCAAATGGAAGACCCAATTAGAAACAATCGTTTGTTGACTGGGCCCAGTCATGAACTCTGCGGGAAAAAATCCGGTGTCAGCTGGTAGGGTGATAAACTGCAGGCTAACCACACCACCAGACTCAATCAGCCTGGCCAGTCTTCGGAAACAAGGAGTATACTTTATCATGTTGAAATCAACAAGGTCAGCCAGGAAAAGAGTTGCCTGTGCCAATGACCATTTACCTTCAAGGTTCTGGAGGACCCATCACAAGACCTGTCAATATTAAGCCAAGCCACGCTCTCCGTGGGGTCATTATGTTGGGTACACCTGCCTCAGTCACACCACGGCCAATCCTACCCTACCACACCCCTTGCCCCCTCCCCCCCCCAAAATCTCATTTAATCAATAACATTTGCTTTCAGGGCAGCTCGCCTTTGCTGCTGTTCCATCTCTGTCTGGGTTACCATAGCAACTATTCTCAGAGCAGTGTGATACCCAGTTTATACATTTCAGCCCCATCACGTGACTGACTACCTGCTTCCACTTTAATCATTGCTGGAGGGAACACTCAAAAGTGGCTGCTTCCTGCTTCCTGTTGCAGGCCACCAAACTGCCGGTCATGTTTTACATTTCTTCCCGCAACCCAGAACACATGTGTTCATCATCCGAGGAAGAGAGAAGGCTCCGCTGCTAAGCAGAAGACTCAAACTGCTAGAGTTAGCCCAGCTTCCCAGGCCCTCACAGCTAAATCCTTCTTTCTCCCTCCAGAGAGGCCCTCTGATTCAGCAGACCCCCTTTTAAGATCTTAATTGTAGAGAAAATGAGGTTGCCGACCTCTTCCTAACCTGAGATCCATCTTCCAATGGCCCTGTGACCTGTGTATACTCCAATCTCCATTCATGTAGCCATTGCATAGTACTCCCGCCACCCCCACCCTGCAAGCAAGGCCTGGGCCTTGGGACTCTCTGGAGTCTCCCTTGCTGCAGCTTTGAGGGGTCTGTTTAAATCACATTATAAACCTAATGAAACACAGCTAATGAAGCACAGATGTCCTATCAGATTTGGAGCTCTGACTCCCTTTAAAAGCCCAGTAAAAGTAAATGAAGGAAGCCTTGTATCCATGGAAATGGGCAGCTCACACGTTAATCCTTCCCCCTCACCCATTTATGAGTTCATTACCATTTCTAACTCCAGGACTTCTGAAAAGACGTGTGGCTTTTGGGTCGGTCATTTCCTGGAAACTCAGGATGGCCTAGGTCTGAAGGTCACTGGCTTGGCCTCTTTGTTTAGAGACATGGGAAAGTGAAATGGGTATACCTTGCTTATCACCAGCACATTTGTCCCATTTGGGGGTGCTGCGATGCATCCAGAGTCCTCGGTCCTCCTGGAACCTGGCAGCCAGCCTTTGGATCTTGGGATCACTGTTGAAAAGAGCAGTTTAACCGGTTGCTATCAAATCAACTCCAACTCTGGTCATTCCAATGTAGAAGGCTTTCTACTCCTGTAAAGATGTACCGTCTTGGAAACCCAGGCATGGTGCTCTTCTGTCCAGTAGGGTCAATATGAGTTGATTGGTTGGCAGTGAGACTCTTTTTGGAATGCACCCAAGATCTTCAACGGCTTATGTTTTTTTGGAAGTAGATCACTCAGACTTTCTTCCCAGATGTCTCTGGGAAGACTAACGTGTAGCTGCTGAACACAACAACCATTTGCATGGCTCAGGATCTAGGTGGACCGGGATCAGGAGGGAGCAGGTAACAAACAGTTCTCCTCCCTATGAGTAGGTTAAGACACTGATGCCTCGATGACATGGTGAAAGAACTCTCCTAAGACGAAGAGCTGTCAGCTCTGTCAGCATTAGCTTCTATTGGCCAAGAAAATATGGAGCCTGAAGGAAAGTGACAAAAGAGAGGGGAGCTTCATTCACAAGTACAGCTGGTCTGCATGCAGAATGTGAGGCACGGCCTGAAAGAGCAAGCTTTCCAGACTCGATGGAGAGGTGGGAAGCATAACTTGAGCATTGGTTGCCCAGCTTTGGGGAGCTTAGGGGATGATGAGAAGAATGAATGTGCTACAAAAAAGAAGACGAATTTTTTAAAATTATTTTATTGGGGGCTCGTACAATTCTTATCACGAGCCAAACATACATCCATTGTGCCAGGCACATATGTACATTTGCTGCCCTCATCATTCTCAAAACATTTGCCTTCTACTCTAGCCCCTAATATCAGCTGCCCATTTCTCCCCTCCCTCCGCACTCCCTCTCCCTCATGAACACAACATAATTCACAAATCATTATTGTTTTGTCCTAAGTTACACTGTCCGATGTCTCCCCCGACCCTCTTCTCTGCTGTCCCTCCCCTAGGGAGGAGGCTATATGTAGATTCTTGTAATCGGTTCCCCCTTTCTACCCCACATTCCCT
>NW_022111300.1:11972078-12007340 GCF_000313985.2 Echinops telfairi
GCCGCTTGTTTATCTTCAAGCCTTTAAGACCCCAGACGCTATATCTTTTGATAGCCGGGCACCATTAGCTCTCTTCACCACATTTGCTTATGCATATGTTTGAAGAAGATGAATTTTTATAAACACAACTTGCTTTCCTCACAGATTCAGTTTGTGGGTCCTTCTATGTGAGTAACCTCATTGTCTCTTCAGGATATAGAAAAGGGGATAGTCACACACACACACACACACACACACACACACACACATGCACACACCCCAAAACTACATTCCAGGCCTTGTTTCCTGCTCTGGTTTTCTACTTACCAGGTGATTCTCATGCTCTCTCTCAGGTATTTGCTTTCAGGAAGAAGCCGTGTGTGTGAGAACCCAAGTAGCTCCTCTGGGACAATTCTCAAAGTGTGTTATTTTCAAGATTATGATTGTGAGTTTTTTAATTCTCAACAATGTCTTCTGAAAGCAAGGGCACATGTTCTCAACTCAATAGCCAGTACCTCTGTGTGTCAATGGGACGCTGCATGCAAAAGATGACTGGGAGTTGCCAATGGAAACCCATGCACTGATTAGTGTCCACACCAGGGTTTTCCAATTCTAATCTCCCAATGAGAGCTGGTGGCAATGCAAGTAATTTTTCTCCACAGGCCTGCAAATAAACTCTGTCTGTGGCTGTTCAATGGTCTTCCCTCTTTGTCTCCATCGGCTCATTCATTTCAATATTCCCGAGCTGTAAATATTGCTGCTCTTTGGGATTCTCCTTTCACCCGGCACGAGCATCTGCTTGGTTCCTTCATTCAAAATGACATGAATAAAACTGTGGATGGGTACTCATTTTAACTAATACTAATAGCAATACCTTGCATAAAAGATCACCTCTCTTCCCCCCTAAAGAATTTTTTATGTGGGAGCTAATACAGATATCCTACCAGTCCATAGTCCAGTCACACCCAGCAGTACAATTGCAACCACAATCTATTTCAAAATATTCTCTTTCTTCTTGAACTCCCTGAAATCAGATCCCCTTTACCCCACAGCCTCCCTGACTGTCCACCCACCCTCAAGGAACACTTACTCTGCTTGCTGTCTCTATAAGTTAATCAATCCTGGATTTCATGTAGTAAACATCAAAAACATATAACAGAAATTCAAGAGGGCTATTCCCAATGACGAAATACATCAGGTTAAACCCCGATATGAAGAAAAAGAAGGGTAAAAACACAGAAAATGTTGAAAACCATGTCAGGCCCAATGTGTATCGGAGGGATCAACTGACAAGGTCTCAACTGTGCAAGTCAGGCTTCTCATTTACCTCTCCAGTAGTCCTCTCTCCAATGTTAAAGTTCCCTTTTAGAGACTGATGCGTTTCTCCATGCCTCCGTCCCAGTAACTGAGGGCATCCCAGTAACTGGGGGTGAGAGAGGTTAAAACTGAGGGAGCTAAGACACATCACAGCAGACTTTCCTGGCACCGTGCAGTGAGGGACACCCCAGCACTGAGGCCACTAACAAAACATTCCACACCTCAACTAAGAAAGGGTGATGAGCCCTACACTTTTTTCCCCCAAAATGATCAATTTTGTCTATCTCAATAGCTGAAAATTGAATGCTTTGTAAAAATGGCCCAAGAAATTAAAGCTTGGGGCTGTGATTATTACAGTGATTTGTCAGCAGCAGCGTATGATTTTTGGAAGAGTACCAGCTGTATTAACAAGAGGATAGTGGTGCCGTTCATTTTTCATTTGCCTAATATAGATATCCTTGCCTCACCAAAGAAAAAGCTAAAAAAAAGTGATAGCGCATCAATGATGTAGCAACAGAAGTGACTTCGCAGAAAATGATTTCAACCTTTCACTGGCTGCTAAAATGAGAGATTTTTACCACTGATTTATGTGAAGAACTGTCTGAGCTGTCAGAAATAAAAACAACTCTGAACCGAAAAAAAAAGGGAAAGAAGTTATATGGGTAGCTAAGAGCATTTACCTCGTCTCTGCCTCTGACTCAGGACCCAGGAAGGGTGAAATATGTCACAGAAACAAAGCACAGAGGCCTGTCTGTTGACAGGGAAGGTGTTGAAAAGCAAGCTGCTTATACTGAAAAAAATGTCAGATGCGCTTCATGGATCCCCAACCTGTTGCCTTAGTCCTTTCCTCTCCCAGTGAAGACAAAATAACAAGATCGGAGCACTAAACCTAATTTCCCAGACGCAGCAGGCTAACCAACTATCCAAATGTTCTTCAGCTAGAACCTTCTGTCTTTCCTTTTAGCCAGCTGCCTTCTCTTCTTGCTCACCCTTTACAGAGTGCAGGGCTTGCATGCTTGACTGACAACCAAAAGGCTGGAGGTTTGAGTCCACCCAGAGGCATCTGGAAGAAAACCTTGGTAATCTACTTACAAAAATGCAGAAACTTTAAAACTCGATAGAATATACTTTCTTTTTTCAATACTTCCTTTTTTCTCTTTTAGCAATTTTTTTCTTAGCATTTAATTTTACTTTACGCAAAAGTTCATACAGAAAATCCGATTTCTGTTTACGAATTCATATACAAATTGTTTGGTGGCACTAGTTATTGGGCTTTTTCATAGCAACATTTGTATAACAAAAGGAAACACCACCGGGTTCTGCACGAGCCTCACCATTATTCTTAGGCTTGAGCGCATTGTTGCAGCCATTGTGCCAATATATCTTGTCAAGATTCCTCCTCTATTTGGCGACCCCTCCGCTTTACCAAACAAGATGTCATTCTTCATAAATTGGTCTCTGGTGACAGCATGTCCGAAATATGCGAGACGTCTCGCCATCCTTCTTTGAAGGAGCATCCTGGTTGAACTTCTTCCAGGACAGATTTTTTTGTCCTTATCACATTCTGTGGTACTTTCAATATTCTTTACCAACACTACAGTTCGAATGTATCAATTCTTCAAGCCGCTGAGGCGATTGAAAATATCATGATCTGGGTCAGGTCCATGTTAGTCCTCAAGGTAACATCCTTGCTTTCAACACTTTCAAGAGGTCTTGTGCGAAAAATTTACCCAAAGGCATGCATTGTGTTTGCTCTCTTGCCTGCTGTTCCAAGACCATTGGTTTGACCACTTCAAACTTTTCTCCATTCATCATGATGTTCATAGTCCCAACAAATGTGTCAGCATTCTCATCATTTCCATTCATCAAATTTCTCTGACCCGCCTTGATATTTCATCTTTGCTTTTGGGTAAATGTTGACCATTTAATAATGTATAGTTGATTGTTTAAAGGAGTACATTCCTCAGGGGTGTTTATTGTTTCTTTTATTGGTCACACTCCTATATCGTTGAAAGGTTGTAATTAGCGCCTTGATGGTGGCCCTGGCTGGAATGGTTCATGTTGGTACCAGATACCATCTAGTTCTTCTGGTCTCAGGCTAGAACAAACTGGTTTGTATGGGTCATTAGTTCTATAAACTTAATTCTTCCCTGAGTCATTACTTTTCTTCATTCTCCCTTACTCTGGATTACCGCTGATTGTCTCTTTGATAGTCACTCATGAGCTTTAAAGACCACAGGTACTGTGTTAGTCTGGGTAGACTAGAGAAACATATCCAGGGAGATTCAGATGTGTATAAGAAAGGGCTTTATATAAATGAGAATTTATATATTAAGAAAACATCCCAGTTCAGTCCAATTCAAGTCTGATATTAGCCCATATGTCTGATACCAGTCTATGAATTCCTCTTCAGAAGCATGCAACACATGGAATTACACCGAATTCAGGAAGATTGTAGGCTGGTGGGAGGAAAGTCTTATAGATCCAGTGGTGGTGGAAGCATCTCAGCACTGTCTTGGATCTCCACATGGCTCTTCCAGCTCCAGGGCTTTTGCTTGATCAGCGTGTATCTCCATGTGGCTTGTAAGTAGGGAGACGAAACAGAGAGAGTATGTATTTGGCCTCCAGTGAGTTAGTTATCTCCTTCGCACCTCCAAATGAGGTCATCAAGCTCTGACCTGATTAACAGGCTAGACTCTACCCCTTTTCAAGTTGACAGGAGATTATGTAACTGTCACAGGTGCAATTCACCTGTTGTCTGTCAATTTGTCACACTATAGTGGCTTGTGTGGTGCTGTGATGCAGATTTCAGTGGAACTTCCACACAAAGAGGGAAGAGTAGACTGCCCACTTCTGAAGGATGAGCCACTGAAAACCCTACGAGTATCAGTGAAATGTTGTCAGTTATAATGCCAGAATCTGAATCTCTTGGATTAAATGCATAAAGATCAATATCCTAGACATTAGTAAATTGAAATGGACTGGTATTGGCCATTTTGAGTTAAACAATCGTATAGTTTAATATGCTGGTAATGACAAATCCAAGACACAGGGCATTCATCATAAAGAAAAAAAATTTTTTTAACAATTTCAAGATCTTGAAGTTCAATGCTGTCTATGATAGCATGATATGCATACTCCTACAAGGAAATCAAATTAACATAAGAATTATTCAAATTTACACACTAACCAGTAAAGTTAATGATGAGGAAATTGAAGAATTATACCAACTTCTTCAGTCTGAAATTGATCAAGCATGTAATCCAGCTATGTTGATAATGACTAGTCATTGAAACAAAGAGGAAGGATCAGTGGTTGAAAATATGGCCTTGGTGGTAGAAACCAACCTAGAAATCGCACAATAGACCAGTGGCTTTTTCATTAAAAATACCTTATGACTAAGGTATTATAAATACCTATAACAAATTATGACTATATACATGGACCTTGTCACATGAAATACACAGGAATCAAATGGACTACATTTGTGGCAACAGATAATAAATAATAGATGATGTTAAATAATAGATCATCAGCTAAGGCAAGACTAGAGGCCAACTGTGAAAAATACCATGAACTGCTTATATGTAAATCCAGGTTGAAGCTGAAGAAAATTAAAACAAGTACATGAGAAGCAAAGTATGAGTTAAGAACATCCCACCTGAATTTCAAGAAAAGATTTGATACATTAAACAATAATGCCTGAAGACTGGTTCAGTTGTGGGATAATACCAAGAACGCCATAGATGAAGAAAGATCATTGCGAAGGTCACTGAAAAGACAGGAAAGGAAAAAGAAAGAGCAAAGCAGACATCCGAAGAGACTCTGACACTTGCTGTTGAACACAGAGGAGATAAAGCACATGGAAGGAATGATGCAGCAAAAGAGCCAACGAGAACATCTCCAAAGGAAACTTGTGGCGACAAAGTAACATGTAATAAAAAAAAAATGCAATGACCTGCATTTGACTTCCTACAAGACATCCCCAAGGAGAAGCCGCATGGACCTATCCCGACGCAGCCCTGGGTGCTGGAGCAGCCGTGTGGAGACCCCTGCCAGTGCTGAGATGCTTATTCATTCACTGACTCAGCTTTCCTCCTGCAGTCGGCATCATTGCCTCTGTTTTGTGAGGTGGAGGGCTTTGTGGACTGGTTTTGGGTTAATGGGTTAATGTTGGACTTGTGGGCTTGGGCAGCATTGGGTTGGGATGTTTTCGTGATGCACACTTTCTTTACATAAAACTCTTATACATGAGTTTCTGAGGAGTTGTTTCTCCAAAGTACCTAGACTAATACTTTATGGAAGGAAGAGTACACTCAGCATATCTCAAGCCTCAAGTTGAACTATTGAAGGATTTGAACAAGATGGAAAGAATGCATAGTCACTGTACCAAAAAGAACACTCAGCCCTTTCAAGACATAGCTTGCGATCAAAACCAATGGGATTCTGGAAGAAAGAAGTCCAAACAGCTGTGAAATCATTAGGGAAACACAAGGCTCTGGGGATTGATGGAGTGCCAATTGAAATGTGTCAACAATCTGATGGAGCATTCATTAATCTATGCCAAGAAATTCGGAAGACAGTTCCCTGGCTAACTGATTGGAAGAGATCCATATCTGTGACTATTCTGAAAAAAGGTGGCCCAACGAAGAGCAGACATTATTGAATAACAGCACATCCAAGTAAAATTTTAATTCAACAGCTGCTGTGGCAGTACATTGACAGGAGCTGCCAGAAAGTCCGACTGGAATCAGAAGGGGGCTGTGCCACGAAGGGTATCATTCCCAATGTCAGATCGCTCTTAGCTGAAAGCAGAGAACACGAGAAGGATGGTGACTTGCATTTCGTTGACTATGCAAATGCATTTGACTGTGTGGCTCATAGTAAACTATGGAAAACGTGGGAAAGAATGGGAATTCCAGAACACTTCATTGTGCTCATGTGGAATCTGAATGTAGATTAAGAGCCAAGCATTCAAATAGAAAGTAGGAATCATGAATGGTTTAAAATCAGGAAAGATGTGTGTCGGGTTTGTAGACTCTCAGGATAGTTGTTCAATCTGTATGCTGAGCAAATAATCTGAAAAACTGGGCTACAGGGAGAATAAGACATCACAATTGGAGGAAGGGTTCTTAATAACCTGTGCTATGTGGCTGACATGCCCTTGCTTGCTGAAAAGGTAAAGGAAATTAAAATCCTCACAATTGGTTCAATAGGTAACATCATGGTAAATGGTGAAAAGATTGATGTTATCAAGGATTTTATCTTGCTTGGATCCATAATGTTCATGGAAGCAGCAGTCAGGAGATCAAATGACACATTGCATTGGGTAAATCTGCTGCTTGCGCGCGCACGCACACACACACACACACACACACACACACACACACACACACACGCTAATTGCAATTGAGTCAATGGTGACCATAGCGACCCCGAGGGGTTTGCAAAGACTGTAAGTGTCCACTGGAGTAGAAAGCCCACTCTTCCTCCCTCGGGGCTGCTGTGGTGAGCAGCCCAAGGAAACCCATGACACCACCAGGATGGCGAGGAGTCAGAATGAACTCCGAGGCAAGTGAGTGCTATCTCTACCGTTTAGAGCTCTGTATTTTTAACATTCACTCAAGAAGGCAATTCCATTCTCGAAAGTATGTTTCAAAGCACTTTGAAATCTCTTTTCACATTTATATCTTCACCATCCCACAGGGTAAAGAAAGCTTTTTACAGACAAGCTACCACCGCAGGAGGGACCCATCATTCCCCAGAAAGCTGTACGCAGTCTCAGAGAGAGAACCCTGCTCCCCACTAACCTCCCGGCTCTGAGCTGTTTCCATTGTGTTCTAAGATTGCAGCACTAACAGCTTTATATGTTGACTCCACGTCACCACTTTTTCTGGAAAATATGACAAATATAGGAGTATAATCAGGTACCTAAAATTGCAGGTTGTGTGAAACCGTATCCTGAAAAAAAAATCTTATGCTTTATTGGAAATAAGGATTAGAAAGACGGTGCTATCTCGTATTACTCAAAACTTGCAAATAAATTGTTATAATCTAATTGTTGTACTAATTGAATTCAATAATGAGTCCTGGACAAGGGATTCCACCTTTTAGTTCTGTGTGATGTCTTGGTAGCCATTTTCTCCTTCATAAAATAAGGGACTCAAATCACTTTGGGAGATAACTTGCTTTAGGCCTAAATTTTGGAAATCTAAAATCTGTCTTTTAGGATATGAATTTTCCATCTCCAATGCTGTGCCAGTGTTCCTGCTGCCTGATTTTCTCCACAAAGGAAGTTCTGGCTCCTTTTACTCCTCTTTGTCCACCCAGGACGCTCTGAGAATCAGGGGTGCTCAGGGTAATCAGAGACTTGGAGACCTGCTTTGAGGTCCAGAAAGCCCAAAGGGGAAACCATCTAGAACAGGTCTGGAGAGGGACCACTGTCTGAAAATGAGTGGAAATTTCCCCAAGCCACCTGGCTCCCTGGCTATGCCCCGTCCCAGTCAGCATCAGCGATCCTCTGAAACCAGTATTTGTGTGACCGAGCAATTACATGCTTATGAAACAGAACTACTAAAATATCTTTGGCAAAACGTTACACTCCATTCCCATATTTTCCTTAATAAGTCCACTACCACCACAAGACTAATCCTAAGAAAATACATCTCTTTTTTCCCCTCCACCTAGGAGCACATTCAACAAATTTACAGATCACCTTCTGGAATTCAGATACTGGTGGCACAGTAGTTACGCATTGGGCTGCTAACTTCAAGGTCAGCAGTTTGAAACCATCAGCCACCCTGTGGAAGAAAGATGGGGCTTTCTACTCCCATAAGGAGGTAGAGTCTCAGAAACTCACAGGGCAGTTCTACCCTGTCCTATCGGGTCGCTTTGAGTCGGCTTCATCTTGATGGCAGGGAGTGCTTAGGAATGAGAGAGGGAAAGACCGAAAGACATAATGCCATTTAATATGTGCACTTCTGCAACGGACTTACTGCCCTGGGCACAGCGTTCTCCAGTTTCATTCATGGTGTAGCACGCATCAACACTCGACATCTCTTCGGAGCTGAGTAACAGTCCATTGTATGATCCCCCTTGCATAACACCGATGGACTGGAGACGCCCAGAGGCCACAGTGCATGTGTGCTTCCTAGCGGGAAAGAGGCATCCTCGTTTCGGGGGCCCTGAGCTGCTGTGGAAGGTAACGTAGAAAACTGGAAGCCAACAGTGGTGATGGATGCACACGATGAACGCAATTCGTGTCACTAAACTGTTCTTTTCCACGTTGAAATGGAATTATTTTGTCCTGTGTCATTTTACCACAGTTTTTTTTTTATTTAAATAAAAAGACAGTCCTAGTCCTCAGAGACCATACCACGTAGGACAACTGACACCTGCAGCAGTCTATGTGGTAGGATGAAGTTACCATGAGGTACAGGGACAACTAGGAAAAAGACAACTTCAATAACAACCCATTTGCAAGAAGTGTGTGTGTGTTGGGCGGGGGCGGGGGCGGGGAGCAGATATCTATTTAAATTGAAACCACTGGATTTATCCTTGTCCCTAGTAACATATGTAAAGGAAGTCACCCATGGCCACGGGACGGATTCCAACTCCTCGTGACCTGATCTAGGATTCCCAAGGCTGGACATCTTGTTGGGAGCAGGCAGCCTCTGGTGGAGTGCTTAGACTACTGGCCTTGCGGTTAACCGCCGAACTCCTAGCCCACAGCTCTGCCAGTGTTCCTTAAACGAAGTAAGAAATCGGTAATTATAAGGAAAGGACCCTTAAAAAAGAACATGGGCATGGGAAAGCCCAGGTGTTAGATGATGGCACCCTTAGAAAAAGCGAGTAGACACAGGGTATGCTATATTGTAATGGGAACTTGAGTGACAGGTCATTCTGATTTTATTTACACATGAAAATCTACATTTTTCTTGAAGACCCTCCTTACCACTTGGTGAGAGGTCTGCAATGTGTTTACTTCCTTACTTGTGAGTAGCCTGCTTCTACGGTGGGTGGTAGAAAGAGTGGTGCCAGAGAACTCAACCAAGGAAAAAGGCCCACTCCTGTTGAGTCCATTCTGATAACTCACAGCAGCCTCTAGGACCCAGTAGAACGGTCCCCATAGAATTCCCAAGGCTGTAAATCTTTACAGAAGCAGACTGCCACTTCATTTTCCCATGGAGCTTCTGGTGGGTTCAAACCACCAAATGATGGCAGCTGAGCACTCACCACTGCACCAGCAGGTCTCCCTGTGAAGGAAAATACCTACCAATGCTAAAGCTTCTTCTAGCTGGCCCTGCACTTCCAGTGTTAAGCATGCAGCGGAGCCGGCCTACCCAGACATCCAGGACTCCTTAGCAAGATTGATTGGAGGACTATTGGTATTGTGTGTGTGTGTGGGGGGGGGGCGGGGGAGAGGAAGGCCTGTCATTTCCTGGACTCCAACAGGGTTTCTGGTGTTATATTGGAGAAATGCAACAGTGAAGGCCTTACCCATCCTCCACCTCAGACTTTAGGCCCTGGAGACACCCGTCGGGACAGCTTTTCGCAGTGCCTACCATTAGCTTCCCTCTTCTTCCTGCCAAGCACAACTTTTCTTCTTCTAAAACTATGAGAAGTCCAGCTACCTTTTTTACAGAGGCCTGGGAACATGAGGGTTAGATTGGATTAACAATTCTCAACCTGTGGGTCGCAACCCCTTTGGGGGTTGAACGACCTTTCACAGGGGTCACCCGATTCATAACAGCAGCAAAATTACAGTTATGCAGTAGACACAAAAATAATTTTATGGTTGGGGGTCACCACAACATGAGCAACTATATTAAAGGGTTGCGGCATGAGGAAGGTTGAGAACCACTGAACTAGAGAAACAAATCCAGTGACCCTCATATATATGTAAGCAAGAGTTTTATATCAAGAAGCAATTGCATATCAGGAAAACATCCCAGCCCAGTCTAACTGAAGCCCATATGTCTGATGCTAGTCCATAAGTCCCTGTTCAGACTCACACAGCCACATGCAATGATGCAGAATGCAGGGAGATCACAGGCCGGTGAGTGCAAAGTCATGTGGATCCAATGGCGGTGGCCACAACACAGGGCTTGCAGCAATCAGGGTCAGCAAGCTGGAAGGTGATGTTAGAGAGGCAGGGAGGTTCCCAGGGCCCTCTTTATGAGACGGTTAAGCCCACAAAGAGGCACCATCAGTCTGTGACCTGATTGACAGGTTGGATACCACCCCTACATCTTTATATATCTTCAAGTTGACATGAAATTATATAACTCCCACACATGCATACTCTTCTGCTCTTTATTGTATTTTAATATGCTTCTTCTCTTAGCTCTTGTCTTGTTTTCATCCTGTTTCCTTACACTTTCTCCCTTCATTTTTCTTCACACGGCATCCGCACAATTACTGTACCCATGAGCACTGTATCTCCACAGCCAGTCTCTGTGCGTCTTATCGAGACATCATTTCCTTCCCTACTCATATTTCATTTTATGAGTTAGGAAGGGAATCGCTTTAAATGAGACTTTAAAAAAAAACACACCTACTTCTATTGAGTCTTGACTGTAATCTATATGGAAGCAGGCAGCCTCGTCATTCTCTCCTGCAGAGCAACTGGTAGATTCGAACAGCCAACCATAGAGTTAGCAGCCATTGCTTATCATGCAGTGCCTCCAGAGCTTCTTACTAAATGGTTCAGAAGAACTATACATATCTATATATAGGAATTTAGTAAAAGGGAAAAGAAAGAAAGACAAAACAAAGCCTTTTCCATATAAATTAAGGATAAATTAAGAAGTTCTGCCAGCAGTCATGAGGAGGTTTGATAAGTTGCTGAAGTTCTGAATGCATATGTGATGATCTGACATGTAAAGCCTCACCTGATTCACAGCAAAAAATGAACAGGGCAAAAAGAAACACATGAAGAAATGCGGCCATCATCTATGTTCTGGGCCAGTCTGAGGATTCCCCGAGGGTGAGAGGCCGATAAGCTAAGAGGACAGCCACACTCCCTGCCATCCCTCTACAGCAAAGACTTGAGGAACCAAGTACGACAGGTCCCCATGGCAATCCTAGAACCCGGAGCATCAATTGAGGATCACAACTTGCATTGAACACGGATTGGAAGGAGAAACTGAGCAAACATGGTGAACAAGGAGAAGTACGGAGTAGAGGGGCCTGCTGGCCTGGCACGGTCTAGGGTCTAGCTGTCTTGGTACAAAGTCAGCAACCATTCTCGGTGAGGAACATAGGAAGGAAAGTGCACAGAATTCCAAACAGGAGATGGAGCAGTGAAGCAAGGTAAGAAGGACATGAACCAGACCTCAGGAGGAAAACTACAGGAAGGAGGGCAAGAGTTCCAAGGATCCTGAATTTCCAAAAAGCAGGGAAGGAACAAGGATCTAGAGACAGGCCTATTTAGCAGCCGTGACTCCCTAATCATTAGACACGATGGAACACAGGTGCTAGAACCATAAAAGGTCAGAAGGAGGGCCCCCACCCACTGAGCACTGGGCAGTCTTCTTTCCCCTTCCACGTGGTAGGGACCACGTCCTAACTGCTGGCTTGCAGCCCATGGAAAATGTCCAGACACCCACACCTGGTGACCAGAGGAGCATGCTCCCTTTTCCCCTGCCTCCTTGGTGATCAGAGCATGAACCCCACCACCCCTGCTGCACAGCTCACCCAGGGACTGCGGGACAATCGTCCTTACTGCCACCACTGCCACTATCCTGCCATCCAGCAAACGGCAGAGAGCATTCCCACACCCCTGGATAGCCACACAACCCCCATCCACCACCCTACCCACAGAGTGAACAGCAGAGAGCAATGTCACGCCCCCAGTCCCCTGCCACTCCCACTGTCCGCTGTCCCAATCTCTACTTGGCAACCAAAACAGCGCACTCCTGTGCCCTCTGCCTCCTGCCCTGCCTACCCAGAAAGCAGCACAGAGCATCTTCCAGCCCCAGTCAGCTGCCATATCCCCATGTCTGCTGCTGTATCCAACCAGAAAACATCAGGAAGCATTCCCACACCCTCAGTCACCCCATGTCACCTGGCCCTCTGCTGTAGCCCACTTGAAAGGTAGTAGTCAGCACTCCCCTGCCTCCATTCACCTGCCACTCTGCCCCGATTCCAGTAACCAGCCTGCCCACTGAGCAAGGCATGGCAGTTAGCTCTCATGCCACCCTTCACTGAACGTACCCACTGCCTGCCACCCCAACCACCAGGAAGTGCACCCACTACACCCCCACCCCCTGTACTCCCCAGACAGCATGCAGCAGAGACTGTTCCCATGCCCTGGGGCACTACAACACCCTCCCAGCTAGTGGTGCCCTGCACACCAGGCAAGCAACAATGAGAGCACCCGTGCTGCCCAACACTAGCCACATCCATCTTGCCCATTGCCTGCCCACCCAATCAGCATCACCACATGCGCCTGTGGCAGCTGGATAATGACTGGGGGGAAACTATGCTGGCCAGCCTTCTTTTAAGCTCCCCCCACACACCCAGTAAACAGCAGCCTACCACTATTCTGCCCACCAGAGACAGGCGGTGAGCACACCACCTTTGCCTCCAGACAACCAAGCAGTAGAGCGTGCTGTGTTAGTCGGGGTAGACTAGAGAAACAACTCCAGGAGACTCGTGGCCACAACAAAGAGCTTAATAGACAAGAACAATTGAATATTGAAAAAGCATCCCAGCCCAGTCCAGATCAAGTCCATAAGTCTGATATTAGCCCAGATGTCCATAGTAGTCCATAAATTCTTCTTTAGACTCACACGACCATGCAATGACACCGAATTCACAGGCAGGAAGATCACAGGCCAGTGGGTGGGAAGTCTTGTGGATACAGTGGTGTTGTAAGCATCTCAGAGCTGGCAGGGTCTCCATGTGGCTTCTCCAGCTCCCAGGGCTCTGGCTACATCAGGCTAGCTCCATGTGGCTTCTCATCAGGAATGTCTCTCAGGGAGTTTCCGTGTGTTCCACCCACAGGGAGCTATTTATCTCCTTAGCATCTCCAAATGAAGTCATCAAGTTGCAACCTGATTGACTGGCTAAACCCCACCCCTTCAGTGTTGACAAATTCCACCCAGTCTCAGTGTTGAAACAGATTATGTAACTACAACACATGCCTACCCTGCCTGCCCTAATATCACACACACACACATGCACACACACAATCAGAAGTTAGAGTACACACATAATCTATCAATAAATACATAAATAAAGTCATTCGTGCCTCAGAAACATCAGGCAAAGTATACCCCAAAAAAGATAAAATGACTCAAACAAATGGTTGCGATAAAGGAAACAGAAACCTTGCACAGAAAGGAATGGACCTCCTGAGATAGGATTCAAAGAGCTTACATTTAGCAACCTCAAAAAGATCATGGAAAACAGGAAAAAAAATTTTAATTAGAAGAATCCAAAATAATTGTATAAGAATAAAATGCCAGACTCAATAGACAGTTGGAAACTATACAATAATAACCAGAATTTCAGAAGAAAATATCAGAAACAGACAAGCCAGTGGAAGGACTCCAAAACAGAACTGCATCAATAGAAGAAAGAGTCAGAAAAACAAAGGATGGAGTCTTTAATGTGAACTGTTTGAAGGACCATCAGAAAAAGATTGAGGAAAGATAAAGAAAGCTCAAGAGTGAGGTGTCACACTTTTAAGAGAAATCATTTGCATAGACGATGAATTCTACAAGCAGCCGTCTGTCAGCTTGTCACACTGTGATACAGAGAGCTAGGCCATCACATTTCAAATACCAGCAGTGTCACCCATGGTGAGTAGGTTTCAGTACATCTTCTGGGCTAGGAGCAAAATTCAAGGAGGGAATAGGCTGTGCACTCTTGAGGGATTCGTCACGGAAACGTCATCAGATGTGGTGCCACAGCGCGAGCCCCTTAGGTAGGAAGGCACTCACAACATGACTGTGCAGGAGTTGTCTCCTCAGAGTAGAGTCCGTGTTAACGGCATGGACGGCATAATGCTACTGGAACCTTCTGATGGGGCATGACTCAAAAAAAGAAGAAACAACTGTGAGCATCCACAACAATCAGAATGTGGGAGGGAGGGAAACAAAATTCAATCCATAGCACTACTATTACCTCCATTTTACAGACAGGAAAATGGAGGCACAGAGATATGTAGGCACTTCCCTAGATTCATATGCAATGAAATAGTTTTACCTACCAGGGAGAGAAAAATCCAATGTACAAATGAAACTAACAATGACAAGAGTCTTGGTCTTCGCATACTTACTTATTGAGGATGTCCCTTGGTAAGGCATTTTTAAATGATGACTGAACAGTGTGCATCAAACTTTAAATAGACACAGTCTTTGACCAGGCAACCCCATTTCTATGCCATAGAACACTTGGACTATGGGATGCGAATGCAGCATGTTGGCATGGAGAGGGGAGCCAGTGGAGGGGGTTGAGCTATGTGGACAACTGCCCCTCCTACCAGAAGAATTTACTTTAGAGGACAGCACTGAAGCTGCAGCTCAGGAGAGAGACATGTCTGACCAGAGCACATGGGAGCAAATGAATGGGGAGGAAGAGAGAGTGGAACACATCCTGGCCCAGCAGGCCTGGAGGACGATATCCCCGCTCCGAACAGCAATGCATAGAGTGGACCATATGGCTGATCCCACTATGAGACACGACATCCCTCGCTGACCCATGGCCCTATGGGGGACAACACTGGACATTCAGTGCTGGGATTGGCCCGGTCTGACCCCACTACACTGAGGCAAAACCCTAAGGGCTTGCGGCAGAGCAGTGTGGGGAGCAGAGCAGGGAGGTCCCGAGGGAGTGCAAAGGATAGACTTTGGGACCAGAGCATGGCACCCCATCGTACTTGACTGGAGGACACACCTAGAGGTCAACAAACAGACCTTGAACTATTTACAGGTTTTTCTTTTTCTTAATTTTTATTTATTTATTTTGGTCCTTGGTTTTCTTTGTTGCTGTCATCGTTGTGTTCTCTGTTGTCGCTTTGTCTTGCTATGCCTTTTCTGTGCATATTATTATCTCTACAGGTCTATCTAGATAAGACAGGCTGGATGAATAGTTTGGAGGAGAAAACAACCAACAGGACCGATGGTTGGGGGGGGGGGGACAGGGGAGAGGGGAAGGTGGGGGGAAGGAGGTGGTGTTGACCAACCCAGGGACAAGAGAACAACAGTGATCCCACATTAGTGGCGAGGACGGTGTGAGAGGCCTGGTGGGGATTGATCAAGGGCAATGTCACCAAGAGGAATTACTGTAACCCAAATGAAGGCTGAGCATGGTATTGGGACAAGGGGAAAGTAAAAGGAAATAGAGGAAAGAACTAGGAGGCAAAGGGGTCTAAATACAGGCATGTACATATGTAAATATACTTATATAGGATGATGGGGAAATAGATCTACGTGCATATATTTATAGGTTTAGTATTAAGGCAGCAAATGGACATTGGACCTCCACACCTTCCCAATACCATCACTGAAGACAAAGTGGGTGCATAAGCAAATGTGGTGAAGAAAGCTGATGGTGCCCAGCTATCAAAAGATAAAATGTCTGGGGTCTTAAAGGCTTGCTGGTAAACAAGCTGCCATCTAGCTCAGAAGCAACAAAGCCCACATGGAAGAAGCACAACAGCCTGTGTGACCATGAGCTGTCAAAGAGATCAGGTATCAGGCATCAAAGAACAAAAAATCATATCATTGTAAATGAGGGGGAGTGCAGAGTGGAGACCCAAAGTCCATCTGTAGGTAACAGGACACCCCTTTACAGAAGGGCCGCAGGGAGGAGACAAGCCAGTCAAGGTGCAGTGTAGCAACAATGAAACATATGACTTTCCTCTAATTCTTAAATGCTTCCTGCCCCCCACCCCCCACCCCGACTATCATGATCCCATTCTAACTTACAAATCTGGCTAGACCAGAGGGTGTACACTGGTACAGATAGGAACTGGAAACACAGGGAATCCAGAACGGATGATCCCTTTAGGACCAGTGGTGAGAGTGGCGATACCAGGAGGGTGGAGGGAAGGTGGGGTAGAAAGGGGGAACCGATTACAAAGATCTACATATAACCCCTTCCATGGGGGATGAACAACAGAAAAGTGTAAGACATGACAAAATAATAATGATTTATAAATTATCAAAGGTTCGTGAGGGAGGGGGAAGCAGGGAGGGAGGGGAGAAATGAGGAGCTGATACCAAGGGCTTAAGTGGAGAGCAAATGCTTTGAGAATGATGAGGGCAACGAATGTACAAATGTGCTTGACACAATTGATGTATGTATGGATTGTGATAAGAGTTCTATGAGCCCCCAATAAAATGGTTTTTTTTAAAAATGGGAACTAGCCTGTGAAAATCAGTAAAAGAATTAAAATTTTAATATAATTACACATTTAACTATATTAATTCTATCTTGTGCAGTGATTTAAAAGAATGAGTCATCTGTATGAACTGTGAAAGATCTCTAAAACATACATATAATTTGAATGCATATATAAGTGCATTTATGCATTCATTTATTTACTCAACAACTACTCATTTGTTTACTTAGCACCAACAACATGACAGGAGTAGCCCTGGTGGCATAGTGGGATATAAATTGAGCTGCTAACCACAAGGTCAGTGGTTCCAACCCACCCATCACTTTGGGGGAGAAAGATGAGGCTGCCCGCTCCCGTAAAGATTTTGAAAGCTTCAGAAACTCAAAGGGGCAATTTTACTCTGTCCTGTAGTGTAGTCTGAGCAAATACAAAATCCTTCTCTGGAGCTTACATTTTGATCAGGAGGCAGACAATAAATAAAGCAAACAAATAAAAAGGCAAAATAGTTTCTGATGGCGTGCTAGTTTTCTGTTGTTGCCATAACACATTATCACACACTTCGGGGCAGAATCAATACTAATTGATTATGTGATTGTTCTGTAGGCAATAAAATAAATACCACAAGAGCAGTCTCACCCAGAACAGGCTGGATTCCTTACAGATTTATAACTAAGCACAAGTAAGCCAGCGCTTGCTTGGTTTACTAGGTATATGCCACCCCTGTCAAGGATTGTACACCTCAAAAGAGGTTTTGATTTTGTAGGGAGGTGCAGCGGGGTTCGAAGAGCGATGGATGCCAGCCATCCCTAGAAGCAGAATCTTTAATATGGTAAAAAAAAATAATAATAATTCACTACAGATTAGTAAGTCAATTAAACCCCTGCTTACCTTGCTTATTAGATAAACAGACACTGGTCGGTTCTTGCAGTTGGAGGATTGAAGTCCCTGCTTCTTTGCTGGCTAAGGACTGTTCTAGCTTCTTGATGCCAACAGCATTCTGTGGCTGGTGGCCCCTTCTCCATCTTCAAATTCCACAACATCCAATTCGTCTCATATTCTGAGTTACTTTGGGCCCACCAGGATAATTAGGGGGGGAAATCTACCTCCAAAGCTGTGCCTTTCATTGAATCCCATTTCGTTTATTCTGTCTCACACAGTCACAGGGTCAACAGGTTCCAGGAATTGTGACATGAACATCTTTAGGGGGCATTTTTGGGGCAATTACAAGCGGTGATCAATGCTCTGAAGAAAGCAAACAGGGTGATGCCATCAGAGGAGCCCTGGTGGCATAGCGATTCTGAGTTCGGTTGCTCTCCACAAGGTCAGCAGCTGAAAACCACCAGTCCCTCTGCCGGAGAAGGATGGGGCTTTCTCGTCCCATCAACAGTTACAGCCTCAGCAACTCACCGAGGCGTTCCACCCTGCCCCCTGAGTCAGCATGGACAACCGCAGTCAGTGTGACCGTGAATAGTCGGGAGGGGAGCTCCATTAGATGGTGCCATCGGGGCAGGTGGTCTTCAAACGGGATGAGAAAGTCATGAGACCACCTGGCGAGGAAACAGGTATAAATTTAAATATCCAGAAAAACTTATAGAAACCACATACCGAGCTTTTACTCATTACTCTCTCTCTCTCCTCTGTTTCTTTCCATGTTCACAGGTTCCCTCCAGACAGAAGAAGGAAATTCAAGGAAAGGAGAGGATATGAGCTTCTCCTCATTACTTCCTATCTTTCTGTTTGAATGTCTCACTTGTGGAATTAAATACACGTATTTATTTCTCCCCGTAAAGACTTAGAGACCAAACAAAGAAAATATTTTTCTTGGGTCCTGTTAAAGCCAAAGAGAGTTTTAAGCTTGAGGTATTGGTAAAAGTTTAAAATATTCTGAATTCTGACACACGCCTAAACAAAACAAGCGAGTATTACAAATAAAACCTCGTCTTGAATTCTATGAAAGAGCTGGTTCTAGAGGGAAGTAATAAATCAATGTCCTTCTGCCTCTGAGTCTTTAAGAAGACACACTTGCCAATTAGACATTTGCACACATCAGCAACCTTGGAAACTTCACTCGGGTCAAATCTCTTTATTTTGCTTCTAAGTCCTAACTCGGTGCTCATTTGAGGAGTGCTGGCCCAGGGCACCTCACATCTTTGCATGTGGTTTTCCAAGGAGAACCCTAAAGCTTCCCAGAGACGGAAGACAGGCAGAGGGAAAGAGAAGGAAAGTAGCTCCAGTGGGCTCTATCGGGGACCAATCTGTCACAGCAAAGTGGGGAGACTTGCGCGAACACATTTCTGCTATTCAAGACACAAGGGAGCTACGGGAGAGAGATCCCAGGGGGACACAGGGTCGTGAACTGGAGTGGCGTGACCACACGCAGGAAAGACAGAAGACCAAAAGGGCCTCCCAGGGCCCCAAAGAGCAAAACTTTCAGCAAGATGGTACCATTTTCAAGACCCTGGGGTATAACCCCAGAAACTATGCTTCGTGTGTGTGTGTGTGTGTGTGTGTGTGTGTGTGTGTGTGAGAGAGAGAGAGAGAGAGAGAGAGAGAGAGAGAGAGAGAGAGAGAGAACCACAGTATGACTCATTTGGAGCCAAGATAGTCACTGAAAATCAGGGAGAAGCCAGCCATGGCTACAGCTACGAAGGGAGGAGCTCATATTCCTGTGCTAATCACATCGATTTGTTTTTTCAGACACACTGACTATCAAAGACGGGAATTCTCTGAGGGAAATGTTTATAATAGCCTAGTAGATTCTTCTACTTGAATGCCCCTTCATCACCTCAAATGTGACAAATGCAAAACTGAACACGTCATTCTCTTCTCAAAAAGATTAGCTCCCCCCAACCCTTCCTGCCTCAGATAGAGGCACCCATTTTTTCCCTCAGCACCTAGGCCTGAGGGCCTAGGATCATTCTTAACTCATCTGTCACCTTCCATTGGTCACCCCTTCCAATCTGTTTCTGGACCTGGAATAAAGTATATGTCAATAAAAAGAACATTTAATCAGCCAGCAGTGTCAGCCCCTTCCTCTCCAGTCCCACGGTTCCTGTCTTAGTCAAGGATTGTTCCGAGAACTGTGGAATGGAAGGACTCACCAAGGGTCTCCCACCCTCCCACTATCGTCTCAGTCCTCACATTGGCCCCGAGCATGTGAGCCAAAACACAACTGCATTATCATTCCACCACCAAATGACGCTTCTGAGTCGCGTTCAGGCTTGGCTGGGAAATCAAAGACAAGAAGTTGGCATTACACACAAAGGACCACATCCTGTTTCTTTCTCATGTCTCAGGCCTGCTTAATCAGCGGTTCTCAACCTGTGGGTTGCGACCCCTTTGAGGTGGAAGGACCCTTTCACAGGGGCCACCCGATGCATAATAGTAGCGAAATGACAGTTATGAAGTAGCAAAGAAAATAATGTTATGTTGGGGGGTCATCACAACATGAGGAACTGTTAAAGGGTCGCGGCATGAGGACAGATGAGAACCACTGGCTTAAATGCACCCTCATATTGGTCCTAGTTCTTTTTTTTTGGGGGGGGGTTCCTAGTTCTACATCAAACCTTTATCCTCATCACCCTGGGGCACAGAGTCTCTTCCTCAGAGAATGCAGATGAGGTGAATCCTCCTTCTCCTATAGCCTGGGACCTTCCTCGGACCAGAGCAGTGGTTCTCAACCTGTGGGTCAGGACCCCTTTGGGGGTCAAATGACCCTTTCATAGGGGTCACCTAAGACCATTGAAAATACATATTTCCGATGGTTTTTAGGAACTGAGACACTGCTCCTCTATCCGATTCCAGACAGGTCCACCCACATGCAGATACGTGAGAAAGAAGCTATCTCAACCTTCGCTTTTTACGCATACTGTCGCAAAATGTAGCAATGTAGTTTACTGTTGTTATATTAAGACTGTTACCCATGATACACCATGCTTCAAGACAAAATTTCATTGATTTTAAGTTAGAAATAAATATTTCACAATATAGAATTACATATTGTTTTTGTGATTAATCACTATGCATTAATTATGTTCAATTTGTAACAACGAAAGCACATCCTGCATATCAGATATTTACATTATGATTCATAACAATAGCAAAATTACAGTTATGAGGTAGCAACAAAAATAATTTTATGGTTGGGGGTCACCAGAACATGAAGAACTGTATGAAAGGGTCATGGCATGAGGAAGGTTGAGAACCGCTGCACTAGAGACTCCATGAGCTAAGAACTTCTTGTGCTCAACTTCACTTGAAAGTCTCATTTCCTCCCGTGGCTTTGGTCCCCAGAGAAACGTAGCAGACAGGGCTGGAAATGTTGGGCCCGCCCTCTGCAGTTCAGCGGCTAGAGGGCAGACACATGTTAACTTGGGCAAAGTGAACAGAAATGTACACTCCAAGGAAGGTTGGCACAAATGATGGAGTCAGGGCAAACCATGGGGGGAGAGTAAGAGTTGAAGCCAAGAGAGATAAATACTGTGATATACACAATCCTGCAATAACAGTGAGCAGTCAGCAAAATACCTAGATACACCGACAGGCAGAGCGGGTGAGGGAGGGGTAGTGGGAGTATACCTATCAATATTTAGAGATTTGATGAAAGATATTTTTACATGGTTATTTACCTGTGCTGCAAATATAGCCATGAATGTGATGAAGCATACATGGACCCAAATTATGGAAGCTTCCTAGACATAAGCAAACCCCTTCGGGAAAAGAGTTGCTGGTCCTGGGGGCCTGGAACCATTGACTTGGAAGACAGCTAGATCAGTTGGCATAGCACAGTCCACACAATGTCTACATCCTCCTTCGGTGACTAGTGACTAGGGTCTTAAAAAGTTCTAGAGAGGCCATCTAAGGTGCAACTTGACCAATCCCTGTTTTTAGGAGGAGTAGAGGAGGTGAAGACAATCAAAAGCACATGGAAGCAATTAGTCCAACAGACTAACGGACCATGAGAACATCACTCTCCACGATCCTGAACCAGAGAGTTCAATGATGCCTGACAACGACTACCAACTGCTCTGAAAGGCATCACATTAGCATGTCCTGGGGAGAGGGGGAGAAAAAGGTGGAGCCAAACTCAAATTGATAAAAAAACAAAAAGGACCAAGATTACTGGTCAGATAAGAGATTAGCAGAAGCTCTAAGACTATGGCCCTTAGTCACCCTCAAAGTGTGCAAATGAACTCACGCTCATGGCTCACTTTTCAGCCAAGCAGTAGCTAGGTCTGCAAAGGAACAGAATACCACTGGTGAGGTACGAACACATTAGACTAACCAACCATTTGAGATCAAAAGGGCAGCATTTATCTATGGACTAACTTTGGGGCGTTAGAAAAGAAGGAGGGGATGTAAACAGGAAACCGAGAGGATGTGGGATACACGACGTTATATTTGGGGATTACAATTAATGAAATGAAACAAAATGTGTATGAATTGTTGAATGGAAAACTGATCTTCTCTGTAAACCTTCACCAATTCACAAGAAACTGTTTTTTAAAAGAAGAAGAAGGAGAAGGGTCCGAACAAAAGCACACTCATCCACAGCTGGGCAATAAGAACTCAGACCCATTCTGTCTGTGCTCACGTTGTTGTTGTTGGTGGTGGTGTTGGTGTTGTTGTTATTGTTGTTGCTGTTGTTGTTGTTGCTGTTGTTGTTGTTGTTGTTAAGTGCCATCTTCGAGTTGGCTCCAACCCACAGCGACCCTATGCACAACAGAAAGAAACGCTTCCGGGTCCTGCGCCAGCCTCCTGTGCTGGGTTGAAATGATTTCCCTGGGACAGAAGCTAGGTGGGAAGGAGAGAGGGAAGAGGGTGTGAGAAGGGAGGAGCGAAGCCTCTGGAAGCACAGTTCTGATTGGACACAAAAATACATGTTTCCAAAGGAAACCTGATTTTCTGTTTCTATTCTTGCAGCAAATATTTGTCAAGCCCCGCTCTCTGTTGACCCCGATACAAAACAGATACGAGCACTCAAGTTCTAGCGAGGGAGAGAGATCATTTAAATCAACCAAAGTGGTTTCAGGCAGACACCTCGAGGAAGCAATCCTACAAGGTCATGGGTCAGAGACTACAGAGTCTCTTTAGATCAGGCAGTCATGGGAGGTCCCTGAGGGGTGACATTGGAGCGGCGTGTCAGCAGAATGAAGACGCTGCCAAGATGCTGCCGTCATGAGAGTGGTCCCCAATAAAAATGAGTGGGGGCAGCTTTGGGGTTCTGGAACAAAGTACCTCACAGGTGGGGTATGGGGCAAGATGCCCCCATCATGGCATGACCAGCTCCTTCAGAGCAGGGTCACGTTTCACCCTCTCTGTCTCCCCCACATCGCCTAGCAAGGTGTGTCAGAAGTGAATGAGTACTTGTTGATGGTTGATTAATGGCACATTTTACACCAACTTCCTTAAATGTGCACATTATTCTGCCGAGTTACGTTGGGATCTGTTTGCGTGCCAGCAGCAGCTCTCATGCTTAGCAGATAGGAAGGGCTTTCATCATGTGAGAGTCTGATATGATTAGTGCCTCTGTCTGGATACCGCGTGGGGAAAAAAATCACTGGCATCGAATGCTGAGCCAGACCCCTTCATCTCTGGGCCCGGGGCCCAGCGGCAGCAGCGCTGACGTGTTCGGGCGAGGTTGGCAGAGGTCAAGTTTGCTGAGAAGAGTTAATAGAGAAAGTGCAAGAGCGAGAGTGCATCCATCCAGGCCCCAAAGGCAGCTCAACCCCCTCGCCCAGCCTGGGGATACACAGCTGCCCTATCCAACCTCAGAGGGGCACGTCCCCACATCAGAGAAGCAGCCCTGGGCCCACGAGCGGAAAGCTGCCAGGGAGAAAGCAGCTGGCCTTGGCAAACAGAAAATAATGCCCCCAGCAATAACAAAGCAAGAGGGAGCCTGGAGAAGCTTCATCCTGAGGAGCCACCCCTCCCTAACCCCATTTTTTTAAATCCAGTATAAAATCGTTTCAGAAAAGCAATGGCAAATTCCTTCACGCTAAATCCTCTGGTATTAGATATTCCGAGAAGGCTTTTCCTTGCCTTTTGAAACACTCGCCAATGCACCCACACTGTGGCTGGCTGCTTGGAGAGCCAATGTTCCTTTTGTAGGTCACGGGCAGCCACAGGACCCTGTACAGTTTCATGAGGATTCGTCCTGTGTGGACGAATGGCGGGTCTAGAAATGTTTATTGTTTTCCTACCCTTTTATCTTATGAAATGAGCTATTCATGACAGGATACTTTCCACTGCTGAAAATTGTGTTTATGCAGACACATACAAATGTAGGACTCTCTTCTGAAACATGAGTTTCATTCATTTATTAATTTCCCACTGTCATCAAGAACCCAAGAACCCCAAACGAGTAGTCCACGATGGTTCTTCTGATCAGAACAGTAACTCCCTGACAGAGAGAAAGCAAGACCAGGGGAAAATCTCAAAGAAAAGACATAAGCCAGACGACTAGAGGATCTCTTTAGTGCCCTTGCTAGAGAGGCTGAGACAGGATTGTGTAGGATGAGTATGTAGTGTGTGATGGAGTGTGTTCAGTGTTTTCTACCTAACTCATCTCAAATCCTTCCAGCTTCATTTTTTTTCCCTTAATTATTGTCAGGAAGCCCTGGGAGATACAAACTACTATGAGCCAAAGGGTTGGCAGTTTGAACCCACCCTGAGGTACCTCGGAAGATCACCTGTTGATCTGCTTGCAAAATCAGTACAGGCTGGAAAACCCAGTAGAGCAGTCCCATTCCTCACACATGAGGTCGCCGCGACTTGGAATTGACTCGCTGACTACTAACCACGGTAACAGGAGAGTGAAGAGAGTGGGTAAAGACTATGAACCCACCAAAAGCCAATAGATATAGGTAGATAGATGGTAGATGGTGTTGTTTGTTGTTGTTGTTGTTGTTGTTGTTAGGTGCTATCAGGTTGGTTATGACCCAGAGTGACCCTATGCAGCACAGAAAGAAACACTGCCCAGTCCTGCGGCCTCCTCAGAAACATCCCCCTGCTTCAGCTCAGCGTTGCAGCCCCTGTGTCCATCCAGCTCGTCGAGGGTCTTCCTCTTTTTACCCGCCCCTCTGCTTTACCAGGCAGGACGTCCTTCTCCTGGAACGGATCCCTCCTGACAACATGTTCAAAGTACTTAAGACGAAGTCTCACCACCCTTCCCTCTAAGGAACACTCTAACTGTAGCATGCTATAGTTTTTCCAAGACATGATAGATAGATAGATAGATAGATAGATAGATAGATAGATAGATAGATAGATAGATAGATAGATAGATACATACATACATACATACATACATACATACCTTAGGAACGCTATGTGATTTATCCATAATTAAAGCTTATATTGGTGAGAGCTGAGATTCAGACCTTAGTTTGTCTAACTCCAACCTTACATTTTTTCCAATATAGCTCATGGACTAAAAAAAAGTATCACACACAATTAAAACACACATTAAAAGCTATAGGGAAAATGTTACTGGTGTATTCTTCTAGAGAATGAATAAAAAAGAACTTCCATAAGAAATCAGGAGGCAAAGATCCGAAAGATAAAGTGAGACATAGGCTCTATAGCCAGGACCTTTTGGAACTTAACCTCAAAGCACAGTTGTATTTATCCGAAATATTCTACGCTATCTTGAAGGTAACTCCTAGAAGCACAGGAGACTTAGAATAAAAATTACATGATAACCTTTTATCCAACAGGCTTTTTGAATACAACATTATGTTAGTGATGCTATTCTAAGAAGAACTAGTCACGCTGGGCTAAATTTTCCAAGAATGCAATTTAAACTCACAGTAAGGTGTATTAGAAAATGAATGGAATACTGTGGTTCAAATACAGCCCTCTGAATGGTCCATCTGTGGACCTTATCTCACCGATTCTCATTAAACAGTGATTTCATTTCTCTCCCCCGTCACAAGCTCCACTCCTGGGCAGTCATTCAGCTGCCTGGCTAGTCTTGCAACTCATGCAAATATGAATTAAAGGCAGTAGCACCACAAGACTGAGGAGAGTTTGTTGATACCCTTCCCAGTGTGAAGCACAGGGACCCAGTCATCACAGATGGGAAAAAGAAATTGGTGGTCCCAGCAGGCCTTCAGTTTATTACTCCCTGAGGCCTCATTGGAGAGTGGCAGTGACACACACACACACACACACACACACACACACACACACGCAGATCTAAACTACTTCACCAGGTCTCTATAACCCACATATTTGTAAGTTTAAAGATACATGTGGGTGTTGAAAATAAAACCTGAATTGAGTAACACCGGATCCTTACAAACTCATAAATGCCTTCCTTCTACCTTACAATGATTGGTCCCTTGTTGAGCATAAATGAGGAGTAAAGAATATTAAACACTGAAGGAAATAATTAGTCCATAGGACACAAGGACCACACAGATTGAACTTCCACTAACCTGAGACCAGAAGACCTAGATGGTGCCCAGCCACCCCTACCAGCGGTTCTGATGAGGATCACAATAGAACAAAATTCAAGATCATAAAAAATAAGACTTACTAGCCTGATAGAATCCCTAAGGCTATGGCCCCTAGACACGCTTCAAACCTGGACTTGAATGCACTCCTAAAGATCACCTTCAAAGTAAAGAAAACATTGTCAGGAATATGCTCCTTAGACCAATCAACCATGAGATGAAAAGGGCAACATTTGCCCCCAAACGAAGGTCCAATGGCAAGAAGGGGCCAAAGAGATGGGTAACGAGGAGTCCAGGGAAGAAATGTGAAGAGTGCTCTTCCGTGAAGGGGGTTGCAACTGATGCTATGAAACAAATGTGTGTAAATTATTCAATGGGGAACTAATTTTCTCTGTAAACTTTCACCAAACCAAAATAAAATGTTTTAAAAGTAAAATAAAATCCAGAGTCTTTACGGATACTTTGTCACCACCTCTCATTGCTCCCCAGTAAGACATGCAGGAAAAGGTATGCTTTCCTCATTAGACCTATAGCGAAATCAGAGTGTGAAAATGTAATCATTTGCCCAGAACTAGAAGAAGAATCAAGGATAGAACATAAAGAGGCCTGGAATTTTTCAGTCCTCTGAGCCCTCAAAATATACCAAAATTGTATCTTCCTTAAAACCAGTTATCATTTTTACAATATGATCTAGTTAGTTGAATTATTGGAGGCAAGTACAGATTCTAGGATACACTCCCAGCAAATCATGCTTCCTCGTATTCATGATTTTGTAGCTAGTCCCCTTACTAGTACACGATGACAGAAGTCCCCTTCCTAGTACAATCTGACAGAAGTCACTTGTGCTGTGTAACATCCCAAGTTACGCTCTAAGAACCTTGCAGCTTTTCCTCTGAGGAAAGCCATTCACTGTGTGACAAGTGCAGCTACCCTGAGACCAGCACGCTAAGGAGAGGTCCCGTGGAAGGAGAAATAAAGAAAGACGCTTGGCCAGTCCTCCCAGGTGAGATGGCAAACACGTGAATGCAAAAGTCACTTGGAGTTTGAGATGACCCCAGACTCCACTGGAGTCTGATCTCAATCACGTGCGGATACTGTAAGTAAGACCCTTGAGCTGAGCCCTGATAGCCCCCAGAAGCTAGAGAGATAATATTTTACTTGTTTTCAGCCAACGCGTTTTGGGATGTTTGGTACAACTAAAAAAGAAAGAAGAAGAGAGAGTCATCAAGTCGATTCCCACTCCTAGCCACTCTCTGTGCTGCAGCGAAGAGCTGTGCTTCCCGGGCTTTTCAAGGCCACGACCTTTTGAGAGCAGATTGCCAGGCCCTTCTCAAAGTTTCCTCTAGGACAGGTCTAGGGACTATCTCTGCAATAACAGGAAACTTAAAGTTAGATTTATACGGAAAATTCAAATGTCTCAATCCATCTGGTTCCTTCGTCCCTGACATTGTTGTAAAGACAAAAGGCTGATGACAGAAGCATAGTCTGATTTAGCCTCTCTTGGGCCAGGATTTCACAGGAGAGTCAGAGGAAAAATAGATAGGTGAAGAAAATAGCATCCGACTCATTTGGCCTACTATCTCCTTTTCAGGAAAAAAAAATTACTCCGTGCTCCCTATGGCCATTGGAAATGTTTATACAATAGCTCATAATCCAGGATGGAGGCATCTGCTTTGGCAGCCCCCCTGGATCATTCCAGGGCCCCCTCCAGCATGAGGAGTGTCTGGGGTCTTAAAAACTCATGAGCAGCCATCCAAAGTGCAGGCATCAGTGTCTCTTGGTCTTGGGGAAAGAAGGATGATAAAAATCTAAAGACCTGGAAACAATTAGTCCACTGGATCGATGGATCACGCAAGCATCTGTCTCCATAGCCCTTAGACCAGAAGAACTAGATGGTGCCCACTCGTCACCACCAATCTCTCTGAAAGGATCACATGATAAGGTGCTGATGGAGAAAAATGTTGAACAAAACACAAATTTATTAAAGAAACCAGGCTTTCTGGTTACATAGGCTAGTGGAACCCCTGAAACTATGACCCTTACCCTTCTGGTCTGGAACCTGTGGTAGAATAATGAAGCACTTACGAGGGAAAGAGTAGCATTTACTGAAAGGCGAAGCTTAAAGGGCTGTAAAAGTAGAAAGTCTGGCTAGACCAGAGGAGGTACACTGGTACAGATAGGAACTGAAAATACAGGGAATCCAGGACGGATGAGCCCTACAGGACCAGTGGTGTGAGTGGCAAAACAGGGAGGGTAAAGGGAGAATGGGTAGGAAAGAGGGAACCGATTACATGGAACTGTGTGTGACCTCCTCCCTGGGGGACAGACAACCGAAAAGTGGGTGAAGGGAGACGTCGGACAGGGCAAGATATGACAAAATACCCATTTATAAACTATCAAGGGCTCATGAGGGAGGGGGGAGCGGGGAGGGAGGGGAAAAATGAGGACCTAATGTCGGGGGTTTAAGTGGAGAGAAAATGTTTTGAGAAACGATGTACAAATGCGCTTTACACAATTGATGTGTGTATGGATTGGGATAACAGTTGTATGAGCCCCTAATAAAATGTTAAAAAAAAGGTTAAGAAGGAGCAAATCAGAAAAAAATAAAATAAAATATTGTTTTTGCTACTAAAAAAAAAAAAAGTAGAAAAGGAAACAGAAGACACAGGGAGGAATTGTGGTCATGATGGTCCATTGAGAGAATAATAAAACTGCTTAAAATTCAAAAAAAGAAATTATTGGGCAAATCTTTTACAAAAATTCACTTTGAAGACTTATAATGTAAAGCTATCCCTTTGCAGACTAAGGTGTGCCTGGCTAAATGACCTTCTAAGCCGGGGACGGCCGGATGAACAGCGACTGGGGAAGACCGAAGAATTCATGTTATGAGATGACGGTGGCAGTGAAGATGTCCTGCACTTCCAGAAGAATGAACAAATTGGGGGATGAACAACAGAAAAGTGGGTGAAGGGAGACAGCAGACGATGGAAGATATGAAAATAACATGTTATCATTTATCAAGGACTTTAGGAGGGAGGGTTGGGGAGGAAGGAGAAAAAAGAGGAGCACATACCAAGGGCTCAAGTAGAAAGAAAATGATGGTGGCAACTTAGGTACAAATTGCTTGACACAATGGAAGACTGTATGGATTGTGATAAGAGCTGTAAGAGCCCCCCATAAAAGTATTTAATAATTAAAAAAAGAAGAACCACAGGGGGAGTGGAATCAAACAGTGTCTAGCGATTAGAAAGAATAGTGTCTGGGGTCTTAAAACACTAAGTCCACACAGAATAAGAACGTTAGCATGCCTCATCTAAGGACTGTAAATAATAATAATAATAATTTTTTTTTAAATGAACCAATCTGTCTTGGATGAAATACAACCAGAATGCTCCTTAGATGGCAGGTATGTCAGACATGTCGTCACAAGAGACCAGTCCCTGGAAGAAAACCTACTGTCTGGTAGCACAGAGAAGACCTTCAGGGAGATGAACTGACCCAGTGGCCACAGCCATGGGCTCAAACATAGCGATGATTGTGGCAATGCTGCAGGGCTGGCCAGTGCTTTGATCTGTTGTACACATGGTGACTACGAGTTGGAACTGATTTGACAGCTCCTAACAACAACAACAACAGGGTATATAATAGGTAAGGAGATGGGCTCTGGGGTCAAACTGACCTGAATTCAAAATGTTCCTCTGCCCCTTCCAGAGAACTTGATAAGTTATGGCCTCTCTGAGCCTGGGTAATCCCATTGGTAGAGATAATAATGTCAGCTGTGTCAGGGGCTATTGAGAAAATTCAACCTTGAATACACTTCTAATGTTGAACAGACTCAAATGTTAGGCCTAATCCAAGGAGCCTTCCAAAAGTTCATGGAAAAATCTACTATCTTTTCATCCCATTTTCCGCAAATTTTTTGAAACTCCCTTGTATTATTCTTGAAAATGAACTATTTTTCATCTTCTTTCTCCTTTTAGCACTTATGAATATTAAACAAAGAGAATGAAGGAGACAGAGACCCTTTTCAGCCTAATTACCCATAGGTTTGCTAATCGAGGTTCTGAAAAAAATTTTTTAAATTATTTTGAAGAAACTTCATCTTCAGATATAAGCTCTGAAAGCACTGGTTCTCCTATTCCTTCTCTCCGCCACCTCATCCTCCTCGGAGGAAGCAGAGGACCATCGCAAGCAGAAGGATGAATCAGAGCACCTCATGGGGTGGCGAACCAAGAAAGTGATGCCAAGGGGAGGTTTAGGGGGGAAAGGATGATGAGGTCAGTAGAGAAAGACTTCTCTATGTGTATGGTGAAGGGGCCAGGCAAGGCAGATGACCAATAAGTAACATAAGCACAACTTGTGCTTATTTACTAATCTGTAGTGAACAATGTCACAAAGTTACAGTGAAATGGTTCACTAGATTAGAAGGTAAACCCAAGGAAGACTACTTACTTTGTGTATGAAGTAATCAGGCCTGAGGTCAGACCAAGGCCACTCCTGTGAGCCAAACTGTGGGAGGCAAAGCCAGTAGACCAAGCAGAAGACCACTCACAACTCCAGCTCCCCCTGAAAGTGGCAAAGGGAATTAGAACGAATAAATTACTTAAATCGCAAATAAAAGGTCTAGAGTGATTGGTGGGGTAAGATCTTTAGAAGCGAGGGCTATATTGTCCACCTTTCACAAAGGGCACACCGTGCACATTGCTGTTTTCTATACCATGCAGAACACAAATCAGAAAAGAAAAAAAACCACAGTATTTCCAGGCTTTGTGTTCTAATTTGGAGAGGGGGTGGGGGAAATATGCTCACTGACCTTATTTCCCCAGTGAACTAAATGTCCCTGGTGAAACTCTTTTGTAGCTTCATGGTTCCTCATTACATTGGGCAGTACTATCAGTACTGTGCACTTCCGCTCCAGCCACACATGCCCACCCATTTCTACCTCCAAGTCTTCGTTCTCAATAGCCAAGAGTGAAGGAAACTGAGCCCATTCTTTTAAGTGCTACCTAGACCATTAACCTAAGATTTTTTTAAAATCATTTTATTGGGGGCTCGTACAACTCTTATCACAATCCATACATACATCCATCGTGTCAAGCACATTTGTATATTTGTTGCCATCATCGTTCTCAAAACAGTTGCTTTCTACTTGAGCCCTTGGTATCAGCTTCTCCTTTTTACCCCTCCCTGTGCCTTGGCTTTGTCAGACAGCAACTGACCCTTTTACTGAAAGTTTAATAGGGGATAAGTTCAAATATGAATTTTTTAAAAAAATTTTTTAACAATCATTTTATTGGGGGCTCTTACAGCTCTTATATAACAACCCATACATCAATTGTATCAAGCATATTTGTACATATGTTGCCATCACTATTTTATAAACATTTAGTTTTTATTTAAGCCCTTGTTATCAGCTCCTCATTCCCCCCTCCCTCCCCCTCATTTGATTTCTTTTTTTTTAATCGTTTTATGAGGGGTTCATACGACTCTTATCACAATCCATACATACATCAATTGTGTAAAGCACACTTGTACATTCATTGCCCTAACCTAAGATTTTTAAAGATTAAATCAAAATATTTTCTCCAAACAGACTTTTTGGTGTGGTACGCTTTGTTGTTGTTGTTGTTGTTGTTGTTGTTTTTAATTCAGAAAACCCATGCTCCTTTGATTCTCTAAGAATCCAGATCATTCACTACACAGAAGTGAAAAAGAGAAAACTGAAGAATGTGTATTAATAAACTTACATTTCTTATACAGCAACAGTGGGTTGGAATCACCAATGACTTCGGCAATTTCTATCATCCAATGCTCTCAACCAGTATTGTTAACCTGTTTTTCTAGGGGAAGAAATGAAGACAAATATTAAATGACTTGTTCAACATCACAAAACAAGCAAGTAACAGAGATATACTCAGAATATATCTGCTGAATACCAACCCCTAGATCAGCGGTTCTCAACCTGTGGGGCTAAACATGGCCCCCTTTGGAGGTCAGACGACCCTTTCACAGGGGTTGCCTGATTCATAACAGAAGCAAGATTGCAGTTATGAAGTAGCAACAAAAATAATTTTATGGTTTGGGGTCACAACATGAGGAACTGTATTAAGGAGTTGTGGCATGAGGAAGGTTGAGAACCACTGCCCTAGACAATCCATAAAACTTCCTTTCCATGAGCACTATCAGTGCTGATGTCCTGATCCTCCTCACTTCTTGCTGGGACAATTGTATGTTGCCATCACTGGCTTTCCTTCCTCCCTGCTCCCTGACAATTGCCTGCCATGACACTTACTAATCATAGATGTTATTTCTCTACTTAAAATTAGAAGCGGTGACACTCGGTAGCAACTAGCACACCCTATAGGCAGATCTTGGTTTCTAAATACCATTTCCCATTAAAAAGAACTAGGAGTCCTGGAGAAATGATTTATCCTAAGATTGAATCAGGAGAGATACAAGATTCTAAGTTTGATTCTAAGGTTGAAGGATATCAGTGAGTTAGGAAGTGTGGAAAACCAGCCAAGCAACAAGTGAAACATAATGATGGTGGCTATTATGTCAGAATGACAGTGGAAACTGCATGGAAGAATTTCAAATCATGAAAGCTGAAATCATTTGATCTACAAAATAAATCATCATAAAAATGGATTATAATACAAAGACTACATGCCATACTGATATGAAGAAATGCTTGGATACATAAGCGAGGGACAAGGCACATTCTTCCTTGCAGAAAAATTCCAAATACTGTGTGTAGAAAAATACTGAAGGAAACAGAAAATTTTCATTAGAATGCCGAAGCAGTAATGGCTGCAGGCAAGACTCACTGATGAATACTAAAAGGAGAAGGTGAAGCTTTAAGGAGCAATGGGATATTTGCATAGCCTCAAAGAGTCTCTCCTACAATATTTATTCATCACAGTGGTGGTTTGAACATATGTCCACAAGTGCTTGGCTACTCCTCTCGCCAGGAAGTGGAGTTTTATTCCTTCCCCTGAAATATGGGTAGGGGGGATTCACTTCTAATGAAGAGAGCATGAAAATGGGGGAAATCATTGTTTTGCCGAAGACACCATCTTAACCAAGTGGTCAAGATTGACAGGACTATTAAAAAGTCATGTTGCATGAATGGGCCCTCAGTATGAAAGGGCACTTCCCCTCTATGGAATCCCCCCAGGCACCCAGAAAACCACAGACCAGTGTTTGACGCTGTAATCACCAGTTCCTTCAGTTGCTATCATTGCGATGGTTGCTGCTACTACTATTGCAGTTGTTTGTTTTTAAAACCAATACTGGTTGCAATCGAGCTGGCATCGAGATTCCTTCAGAAAGTTCTGTGTTGGTAAGATTAACAGTACTTTTCTTTCGGGAAATCAATTTGTAATTCACCTTGAGGGTACAAAATTCCTGAAGCTAGATGCCCAGGAATCTCCCCTACACTCATAATATGTATTTCCCCAATGCCCTTTTATCCAGCCTTCTAGCACACCACCACCCCAAAACATCCAACCCTAGTTTATGTCAGTGGGGTTGGGAAGTTCATTCATCTGGGATGCTGACTGGCTGAAAAGAATTCTGAAAGTACTTTTGAAGCTAAAGAAACATTGCTTTAAAGGCACTGAGTCAGAAACCTCCAAGAGAGACCCTTTCCAGGAGCCACGGCCCTTCAGATTATGTAATCTGGGCATTGAGGGACAAAAATGAACACAGAAACATGTCCCCCTGGTCCTGCCTCACACACTGGTGCTGCCAAAACTCCCAGCCATCATTTCCCCCTCTGCAAAGTGAGGCCAAACATGTAATAACGACTCCAGCAGGAATTTTACCCATTTGAGGTAAAAGAAATCAGAGAAAAGAAGCAAAGAGGAGAAAAACAGAATGCATATTTTGAAACTATTAGCAATATTAGATGGAGGGGGAGGGACGAATTGTGACATGAAAGGAAGGAGTTGGGAATTAGTTACACTGGTGTTAGTTTACTCACAACGGAGCCATGATTGGACTTTGAGCAAATTGTTTAATCTTTACATGCCTTAGTTTACCCTGGGACAGTGTGAAACTTCTCTAATGCCTAGTCCCAAGGTTCCTTAAGAGGCAGGCCACTTGAGTAAAGGCATCATTTTCATTCAGCTGGTTTTCATTTTCTTAATAGAATAATGATGAAGGTAGCAATAATGAGTACTAATGTACCCATTCGTAACATCCAAGGAGCACAAGATGCTCTACAGACACTATCATTATTTTCAATGTGGTTGCTATTTTTGCTCTACATTTTCCTACACTTGGTTAATGCCTGTGGCCCCAGGGTATTCACCAACAAAACACCTCCATGCTTGAGACAGAAACATCACAGCTATTATTTCAGAGGATTACAAAGTGAAATATTTGAACTTCAAAAGTTGGAGAGACAAAACTAAATTGAAAATGGAAGTCAGATTGGCATGCACCCTTTTTTCCCCCTTAAATTGAAACAAACAGTTGGAAGTAAAGGCATAGTCATTATTTGATAGCCCACTAAACTGGTCCTACTTGTATCAACTCTCCATTGTATGTGGTCATATCTCTGACCTCAAACACCTCCACTCCTTCACAAAAAGGCTCCGGATGTCCCTGTGTTAGTCTGGGTAGACTAGAGAAACAAATTCATAGAGACACTGACTATGTGTAAAAGAAAGAGCTTTGTATACAAGAGCAGTTGAATATGGAGAAAACATCCCGGTCCAGTCCAGATCAAGTCCATAAGTCTGATATTAGCCCATATGTCCAATCTATAAAGCCCTCTTCAGACTCACGAAACACATGCAATGATGCCGAACACAGGAAGATCACAGGCCAGTGGGTGGAAGGTCTTATGGATCAAGTGGCTGCAGAGTAAGCATCTCACCGCTGTCAGGGGTCTCCATGTGGCGCCTCCAGTTCCCTGGGCACAGGGTCTATCAGTGTACTGCTCTGTGTCTTGTCAATAGAGCATCTTTCAGAGAGTGAGCAGAGAGAGAGAGTCTCTCGCCTCCAAAGAGGAAATGCAGGAGTTCCCAGAATCCTCAGGAAAAGGCCATGCCCACACAGAGGCCTTATTGGCTATGACCCAATTGACAGACTAGACTCCACCCCTTCACTCTTAATCCTCTCAAGTCCCAAATTGACACCAGATTA
>NW_022111300.1:12008506-12016905 GCF_000313985.2 Echinops telfairi
TTTATCCCTCCGCCTTTCAATTAGCCCCACATGTGATGATTGGCCAGGTTGGCACAATTAACTAACTCACTGACCCATCAGAAACCCGTGCATAGGCCCCAGATTAAGACTCCCTGCCCTTTTCACACATGGCTCAACATATGCTCAGTTCATCTTGCTTAACCAGTAAGTAAGAAGGAGAATGGAAAAGCAGACAGCCTCCAGTTCCAAATCACTGATGGCAACAGTGAATGCTGCAAGGCAGTCATCTGGTTGACTAATCCCCAAAATGTTCCCGTCTGGGCTTACTTCTAGAATACTCATGTATAAAATTTATGACTTTTCTTTCCAACTAAATGATACATGTCATTTAAACATCTACCTACTTCTTTAGTAATCCATGAAAAACACAAAGGCTTGAATAGGGAAAAATCCATCTAGAATTATTGCTGGGAGTGTCAGCAGTGGGAGCAAGATCTTCCTGCGTCTTATTTTCCATAGGGCAAAGTTAGGGAGTGAATATTCCAGGTGGTTTTTTGTTAATATTCCAGTTTTAAGCCACTTCTTTATGGCTTTTATGGTAGGTGAGAGGTTCTGTGATGAAAAAAACATGGCCACCAATTGCTGAGATGCAGAGACTCAATTTCATTTTTGCAGGTGTTGTGTCACAGCAGCCACAGCTCCTTCCGTCGTCTTTGTTCTTGCAGGTTCTCTCCTAAGAGAGGAGACTGGGAGCAGGCCCACCACCAGGGGCTTCCGTGAGATTTTGCCTTCTTTCTCTCTTTTGCCTAGCCAATCCACCAAGCCCTCTAGCTAACAAAATGAAAGCTAGAACAGGAGTAAGACATATTAGCCCATATGTCCCATACCAATCTATAAATTCCTCTTCAGGCTCATGAAACACATGCAATGACGCTGAACGCAGGAAGATCACAGGCCAGTGGGTGGAAAGTCTTGTGGATCCAGTGGCAGTGGAAGCATCTCAGCACTGGCAGGGGTCTCTACATGACTCCTCCAGCTCCAGGGCACTAACTTAGCTCCATGTGTCCTGTCTGCAGGAATGTCTCCCAGGGAGACATTTGAGCCTCCAAATAAGGTCATCAAGCTGCGACTTGATTGACAGGCTAAACTCCACCCCTTCACTCTTAAGAGTCTTGATGTTGACAACAGATTATGTAACTGCCACACTGGGTTAATTATTGGACTGCTAACCACAAGGTCAGCAATTCGAAACCACCAGCTGCCCCACGGGAGAAAGATGAGGCTCTACTCTGATAAAGAGTTATGTCTCAGAAACCCACAGGGGCAGTTCTACCCTGTCTCATAAGGTCTCTGTGAATCAGAATTGACTCAGTAGCAGGGGTGATTTTTGGAGAGTCATGAGAGCAATAATGAAAAGATTGCTTTGTCTCTTTGAATAAATCAGACCCTTGAAGAATGGTGACTCCAAGGGGAGGGTATTGTTTATATCTCCACAGGGAAAGAGGGACGAGACTTCAATCCAGTTCTCCAAGATGTGAATGCAACATACCAGCATGAAGCAGGGAACCAATAGAGAAGTCTGAGGGGCCGGCCCCAATCCCAACTACATGGACAGCCACCCTTCCCCACAGAAGAATTTATTTCAGAGGACAGCACTAAAGCTACAGTTCAGGGAGAGGAACATGTCCAATCAGAGCACACGGGAGCAAACGAAGGGGGAGGAAGAGAGAGTGGAGCTCATACTGGCCCACCAAGCCCTGAGGACGATATCCCTGCTCAGAGCAACCAATGCACAGAGAGGACCATACAGTCATCCCCACTATGAGACACAACATCCCTCACTGACCCATATCCCTACAGGAGACAATACAGGAGACAGTGTGGGAATTGTCCCCGATCTGACCGCAAAACACTAAGGGCATGCAACAGAACAGCAAGGGGAGCACAGCAAAGAAGTCCCAAGGGAATACCAAAAATGGACTTTGGGGCCAGGGTATGACACCCCATCAGACTCAACCGAAAAACACTCTTAAAAGTCAACAAACAGACCTTGAACTGTTTACAGGCTGTTCTCATTTTTGTCATTGCTTTTGTTGTTGTTGTTTTCTTTTCTTTTGTTGCTTTGTTTTGCTCTGTCTTGGTTTTGTGCATATAATTATCTCTGCAGGTCTATCTAGATAAGATAGGCAAGATAAATAATCTGGAGGAGAAAACAATGGGACCGAAGTTTCCGGGAAGACATGGGAGAAGGGGAGGTGGGGGAAAGGAAGTGGTGTTAACAAACCCAGGGACAAGGGAACAACAAGTGATACAAAATTGGTGGTGAGGAGGATGTAAGAGGCCTGGTAGGGCTTGATCAAGGCAATGTAACCAAGAGGAATTACTGAAACCCACATGAAGGCTGAACACGATAGTGGAACAAGAGGAAAGTAAAAGGAAATAGAGGAAAGAACTAGGAGGCAAAGGGCATTTATAGAGGTCTAAATATCGGTATGTACATATGTAAATATATTTATAAATGATGATGAGGAAATAAATCTATGTGCATATATATACAGGTTTAGTATTAAGGTAGCAGATGGACATTGGGCCTCTACTCAAGTACTCCCTCAATGCAAGAGCACTTTGTTCTATTAAACTGGTATTCCATGATGCTCACCTTCCCGAAACATCGCTGAAGACCAAGTGGGTGCATAAGCAAATGTGGTGAAGAAAGCTCATGGTGCCTGGCTATCAAAAGATGTAGCGTCTGGGGACTTAAAGGCTTGAAGGTAAATAAGCTGCCATCTAGCTCAGAAGCAACAAACCCACATGGAAGAAATACACCAGCCTGTGTGATCAGGAGGTGTTGATGGGATCAGATATTGGGCAACAAAGAACAAAAAATCATATCATTGTGAATGAGGGGGAATGCAGAGTGGGGACCCAAAGCCCATCTGTAGGCAACTGAACATCCCCTTACAGAAGGGCTGCGGGAAGGATACACGTCTGTCAGGGTGCAGTGTAGCAGTGATGAAACATACAACTTTCCTCTAGTTCTTAAATGCTTCCTTCCCTCCCCCACCCCCATCATGATCCCAATTCTACCTTACAAATCTGGCTAGACCAGAGGATGTATACTGACTGGTACAGATAGGAACTGGGAACACAGGGAATCCGGTACAGATGAACCCATCAGGACTAGTGGTGAGAGTATCAATACCGGGAGGGTGGAGGGAAGTTGGAGTAGAAGTGGGGAACCGATTACAAGGATTTACATATAACTCCCTCCCTGGGGGATAGACACAGAAAAGTGGGTGAAGGGAGATATCGGACAGTGTACGACATAAAATAATAATTTATAAATCAATAAGGGTTCATGAGGGAGGAATGGTGGGGAGTGAGGGGAAAAAAGAGGAGCTGATACCAAGGACTCAAGTAGAAAGCAAATGTTTTGAGAATGATGAGGGAAACAAATATACAGATGTGTTTGACACAATGGATGTTTATATGGATTGTGATAAGAGTTGTACGAGCCCCCAATATTTTTTTTAAAGAAGAATAGTGACTCCCTAAATTAAGTGCCAAAATTTTATGCTGTTGATATTCACTCATCCAACACATATTTATTGTGCGTGTACTACATATCCAGTCTTGTTCCAGCCACTAGTACAGCATCGCACAAGTGCAGAGGCACGGCTCTGAGGAGTTACCCAAGAGCTAGGAAAGCTAGCATCAAACAGACAAACCACCTGCTAGGACTAAGAAGTGTGGGTGCTCACCATAGGCAGACCGAACCTAGATAATAAGTTCTTCCTTATATCTAACTGGAATCCAGAGTGCACGTTCAAGTTCATTTTGCCAGCTTGACCCCTCACACAGATAGAGAACAGATCATCAACCCTTTTGTTAGAATGATCATAGTGATTACACTCATGAAATCATCCCTTATTCTTCTCTTCTCTGGAGGAAACCATTCAAGTTCCTTTAACAGTTTCCTCACAGGACATATTTCCATGCCTTTAATAATAACTTTCTGCCCATTGGTGCAGACTTTACCATTTGTAAAGCACTTTGCAAAGTATAAAGCACTTCCGAATCATTATCACACTTTCATCCTCACAATAACACCACAAGGAAGGTACTGAAGATATTTGCTGAGCATCAGCTATGCCCCAGACACTGTTGCCGGGCTGTGGGGACACCTGCATCACTTTACCCTTGGCCTTGTTGAAATGTATCGCAGTTTTCTAGAGTTATTTTCTCAATGAGTCAAGGCCATTTTGAATTTTATGTCTATCTTACAGAGCAATAACCGCCCTTCCTAATTTAGCGCCAGCTGCAAATTTAATGAGCACAGCCTTAATTCCTTCATTCAGACCATCAATATAGTTATTGAGTAGGATAGATCCTGGCCCCAATACCTCTGGGATGCCATTCAATATGTCCCACCAGATTGATTCAGTCATTGATAAGTCCCGTTGGGGTGAAACCGTCTAGCCTCTAACACAATGTTGATGGGAACACTTCTCTAACACGTCAAAGACAATTCCCGGCTTAAAAAACTCAACATCTTTACTAAAATTGAGATAGATCTCATCTATTGATTCCCCAGGTCTGCATGGCCTCTCACAATCATGGGAGGAAATTAAATTGGCCTGGCCCTATTTGCTCTTTACAAAGCTTTCCTGATTGCTACTTAGTATTTCATGTTCTTTCAGGTGCTATCCAATTGATTATTTGGTGATTTATTCCAGGATCTTTCCAGGTATTGATGTTAAGTTCACAGGTCCAAAATGTCCAGAGTCGTCCTGTTTTTCTCTCAAAAGATGAGCACCTCGTTTACCCTTTTGCTGCCCTCGGAGGCTTTTCCAATCCTCTGTGATGTGGGGGAAACACTGGGTAATAGTCCGAAGATGGAAGTTGAAAATTCGTTCAGTATCCTACAGGGCAGCCATCAGGTCCTGCTGACTTGAACATATTAGGTCTTTCAACGTTCTCTGTGTCATCCCTTTGGTCTCCTGTCCTCCTGTTATAACTGAGACTTAGTCCAAGCAGTCATTTATAGCTATATTATCTCCCTGCCTGGGAGACGGGGCTGAAAGGTGGAGCGTGGAAAATGAAATGTTCTACCTTTTCACTCTCCTGCGTTAGGATCTCTGACAGAGACCATGCCATGTGTCCACCAAATCTCAGTGCCTTTCCTCTTCTTGGCCACACTGGAAGACTGCATTTCCCAGCCTCCCTTGTGATTGAACTGGGGTCATACAATTTTCTTTGGGCCAATCTAATGGTTGAGCGAATTATGTCTATCACTTTCCAGCCCACCTCGAAGCTGACCCTCCCTACTTTCTCCTCTCTTGCTGATGACCTTGGGCAAGGTGTGTTGACAGGTGGCAAACACAAGCTGAAAAAGAGACTGGCTATCTGAACCACCCCTCAGGAGAGTTACCTTACCTGCTTTGGAGTGTGGCGTAAATAAGAACTGAATTACAGTAGCGCTAAGCAATGGACCCTTATGGAAGTCTCTTTATGATGCCTCCTCACACTGACCTAAGTTTCATGCCCTTAAGGATCACACAAGGGATATTTATCTGTCGATTAAAATGTGAAACCTCCTCTTAGTGTCCTTTTTGGAATAATGAAACATTGACAGAGTATCTTTTCTTAATTTCTATGACCTTTCCTAGCTATATATTTGTTATTCTAACCTTGCTAATCTGTCATACTGTTTTAAATGTCTGTGCAAATTGTTATTTCATTTTGAGGAGTCCTTGCCAAAGGACCTTAATCCATCCTGGGCAACACAAAGCAAAAACTGACAGGACCAATCTGGGGTTACTGTTATGAAGAATTGCAATGGGCTGGATAGCTATGCATACATGTGTCTTAATTTGAACATGTTCTATAAATTGACTTAGAGCTTATAAATGTATAGGTACACGTTATCTTTAGATGCCTGAGTTGTGTAGACATGTATGCTTACAGAATGTATAACATGTAAAGGACATTTTTAAAGCTATATTTATCGTGCTCGTGTTTCCTCTTTATGAGAAACCAAACTTGATGATTCTGTTTCCTCTGTCTCTTTCCCCAATCTCATTTCTTTCATCCTCCCTCGGAGGGAGTCGTTTGTCTTCTTATACTTCGACTACTATATTTGTCCTTTTCCACTTTGACTATAATACATATGTAGATCACATGGAATATTTTACATTTTTGTGTGTGTTTACAATTTACATCTATAAACATTTTATGGATGTAGCTCTAATAACAACTTTTTGCATTGAACAAGATGCCTAACTATTATCAGTGTGATACCTATAGATCTCATTTATTCATCTTTCACTGCTATTAAATCATTAACTAAAGATAGCCCGGACTTATTTATCTATTTTCCTATTTACTAATGCACATTAAGATGATTTTTAACGGATCACTATTACAAACCAAATCCTCAAGCCTACTGCCCAACACAATGGCAAATTGCACACCAAAGTGCAATTTTTTTAACTTCCCAGTAAATTATATATGCAAATGACCCAACAGGATGTGGGAGTTCTTGAACAACAGCTTATTATCATATGCAAGTAACATTTTACTCAATATTGTTTAAAAGTGGTTGCAGCAATACAGCCACAGAGGGCTGCAGGAAATTCGAGCCAGATTCAGGAGGCGAGACGGAATGAGGGATACCATTCCTGACATCAGGTGGATCTGAGCTGAAAGTAGAGGATACTGGAAAGATATTTAAATATGCTTTACTGACTATGCGACTGTGTGGATCGTAACAAACTACGAACAACAGTGCGAAGACTGGAATCCCAGAACACTTCATTGTGCTCATGAAAAACCTCTACATAAACCAAGAGATCATTGTTTGAACAAAACCAAGGAAGATTGCATGGTTTAAAATCAAGAAAGGGGTGTGTGAGGGTTGTATCCAATCAGTAAACTGAGCAAATAATCTGAGAAAGTGGATGATAGTAAGAAGAACATGGCATCTGATTTGGAGAAAGGCTCGTCCACAGTATTTTAGCTGCTGATGACACAACCTGGCTTGCCGACAGCGAAGAGGACTTGAAGCACTTGCTCGTGAGCATGAACGATTACTGCCGTCTGTATGGACTACACCTCAAGAGGAATCCTCACAACTGACCCAACAGATATCATGATAAACAGAGATAAGATTGAAGTTGTCTAGGATTTACTTTACTTGGATCCACAATCGATGCTCACAGAAAGAGCAACCAAGAAATCAAACAATCTGCTCGCAAGAGCTCTTGAAAGTGTTACAAAGCAAAGATAGCACTTCGAGGACTAAGGTGTGCTTGACCCAATCCATGGTCAGTCTTGCACTCCCCTCACATGCACATGGAAGACGGACAATAAATAAGGAATACTGCAGAATTGGGTTATGGTGTTGGCAAAGAATATTGAAAGTACAATGGACTATCAGAAGAACAAACAAATCTATTTGGGAAGAAGTACAGCCAGGATGCTTCTTAGAATCAAGGATGGTGAGATTCCGTCTCAGATACTTTGAACAGGTTACCAGGAGAGACCAATCATTGAAAAAGGACATGAAGCTTGGTAGAGAGTCAACAAAAAAGAGGAGAGTCCTTAAGATGGGTGGACACAGTGGCTGTCACAATGGGCTCAAACACCACAGCAATGGGAAGCTACAGCAGGACTGGGAGGGGCTCATTCTGTTGTGCACAGGGTCACTGTGAGTTGGAACCAACTCAATGGTACTGAACAACAGCAGCATCGCAGCATCCTTCTGTCAAGGCTTGGTATTGGTGGGATGTTTTTATTCTTGGTCATCTTCTAGGGCTTACTATTTACATGTGCATTTCATTGCATTATCTTCCTCTGTGTCCTTCAAGGTGTAATTCATGTTATTCACATGAATCCCTAGATGTTATATTATTTTCTTGATAAAATACATGAAGTATTTTCCATTACTAGAGCTTTTTTGATGATTGCTGGTCTTCAGGAATGCTGTTGATTTTTGTGCAATTCATTATTGTGCAGGGCTTATAGCAAACAACCTGGGAAAGAAATTCCTCATGAAGAACATTTTTTAAAATTTTTAAGTACTTAACAGTCGTAGCCATACTTAACAGTTGTGATTGATTAACTTAGGCTCACCTTCATTCATCCAGAAATATTATTTAATGCCTACTACATGCTCAACAACAGCATCACTCCACTGAGAATAAGATCTGCAATGCCAACGCTCACTGATAATATAATGGCACATAATGAAATTCGTTTTTAAAATATTTATTGAGAACCCACTTCCAATGATTGCTGGAAATTTAGTACCATTTGGCATTCCATTCCTTCCTCTGAATTTTCCAAAGTAAACAGTGATCCGAACCCAGTCCTCACACATGATCCTGGCTCATGTCACTGTCGTGGATGACTTTTGACCACGTACCCTCTCAAACACC
>NW_022111300.1:12017005-12053814 GCF_000313985.2 Echinops telfairi
CATCAAATACAAATATTGTGACTGTGCCTTCTACATCGCCCCTGATCCTGGTTTGCTGTTGAGTAAGATACATGGGGAGTGTCTTCTGAGTGTTATTTGAGTCCCACCCACTCCCATTGAGTGTATTCTTACTTACAGTGACCCTCTAGGGTTTCTGAGACTGTGAATAGGGGACAGATAGCTTCCTCTTTCTCCCACAGAGCAGCTGGTAGGTTTGAACCACCCACCTTGCTATGAGCAACCCAATACTTAATTGACTACAGCACCAGGGTTCCTTTCTATATGAGTCGGAGTCAATAAAATCTGAGATATACCTCCTTCTATGAGATGATCCATAGGCAAGGTTCAATGAATGAACCTCACTAGAAACTCCAAGAAGAACAAACTCAGTTTTTCCAAGGTCCTCCACCCAGGCATGCTCCTTTACATGGAAAGGAGCGTAAAAGCTTGGCTCTGCCTCTACGGACTTTACTAATGGGACCCAGGTGTCTCGCAATAAATTCAACACAGGCTTCCCCTCATTCCCTTCCTCTCTCCCCACCCCTCCTTACAATTCCTCCTAGGACCTAGGTGATCTGATTTTCTCTCTATTCTTTCTTCAATGGTTATGGCATAAAATCCATTATCAGCTTTCTTTTCCATTTTGATTCTCAAGAACCTCTAGTGAAAGTCAAATCCCCCCTTCCCACCCCCAGCCCCACAAAAAAATCCCAAATGCATTGCCATCCAGTCAAATTTCAACTCACAGTGACCCTATAGGACCGAGTAGGAAGAGTAGTGAGATAGTTTAGGTTTATTGTGCTAACCTGGCTGATAAACACATGTGGGGTTAATTGAAGGGCGGAGGGATAAATGACTTGGTGAGCCTCGCCTTTCTAGTTCTTGTATCTCTTGCTTTCTGATGATCACACCAGGGTGCAGCTGCCTTAGCCAGTTCCCTGCTTCAACTGGTAAGGCTCATTTCCTGCAAGACATCCCTGAGGAGAAGCCACATGGACCTACCCTGATGCAGCTCTGGGTGCTGGAGCACCCGTGTGGAGACCCTGCGAGTGCTGAGATGCTTACACACTCACTGATTTGGCTTTCCTCCTGCAGTTGGGGTCATTGTGTGTGTTTTGTGAGATGGTGGAGGACTCTGTAGATTGTTGTGGGACATATGGGTGAATGTTGGACTTGTGGGTTTGGGCAGCACTGAGTTGGGATGCTTTCTTAATGTGCACTTACCCTTGATATAAAACTCTCTCTTATATATATGAGTTTCTGTGGCTTTGTTTCTCTAATATACCCAGACTCACACAGGTAGGAAAGAGTAGGACAGGTGGATTTAAGAGGCTGTAACTCTTTACAGAGCAGAAAGCTGCATGTTTCTCCCAATGGGTTTGATCCGCCAACCTTGTGGTTAGTAGCCCAGCATAACCCACTAGCGCACCAGGGCTCCTGTCTTCCACTTTGTGATGCTTGGGTTCTAAGAAATGACTTGCACAGTAGTGTCTCTAGTTTTGTATTATTGCTACTGGTACTGCTAGGTCCTACAGGATGACTGCGTCAGAATTGCCCCCACAGCATTGGGTTGAGTATAGAGCCTGTGTCCTGCTATTGCAAGCCTAAGTTGCCTCATGAAATGTGGCCATCTCTTACAAGCCAGAAATGCTACTCATGAAATGCAGAAAAGAAGAACAAACAGCAAGGTTCTAGATACTGTGAAACTAGACAATAAGACTGAGGAGCAAGAGAGCGTAGAGGTCTGGATTCAAGCAATTTACATTTGAACCCCAATTCTGACACTTTTTAAAACTATTCCTAGGTCCTGTCCAGTCAATTTTCAATTCAGAGTGACTCCATGTGACAGAGTCCAAACTGCCCCTACAGGCTTTTCTAGGTCGTAATGTTTGCAAGAATAGACCACAAGGTCTTCCTTCTGCAGAGCAGCTGAGTGAGTTTAAACCACCAATTTTATGGTTATCAACTGAGCACTTAACCATTGCACCACCAGGGCAAAACTAACAACACACACACACACACACACCCCTCACTGCTATCTGGTCTATTCCAACTCATAACAACACTGTAGGACAGGGTAGAATGGTCCCTGTGGGTTCCTGAGACTGTAACTCTTTACAGGAGTAGGACGCCTCATTTTTCTCCCACAGAGTGGCTGGTGGTTTCGAACTGCCCACCTTGCCCAACACATAACCACTATATAGCCAGGGCTCCTGGTGATTTGGCTACTGGCTACAATTTGAGACAACCGAGTTACCCTCTCTGTGCGTCAGCTTCCTCTTCTGTGAAGCAGAAGTGAAAATAATATATGTCAAAAGAGGACTGTGATACATTTGTTAATCCGTGTAAATTACAATGAACTCTTCCTGGCACATAGTAAACTCTCAAAAATATTAGTCACTGTTATATAATTAACGAACATGTATGACTAGTTCACATTTGGGAAATCGCAGTGTTTTGAGTGTACATACTTGTCTCTCTCCCTTGTGATTTGGTTATGCCTGAAGATGGAATGATCATCTTAAAGCCTTGTCCTCATTTTTAAGTCACTCTTTATTCCGTCTCTTTCAGTGAGTTCTGGTCAATGTCTGGTACAGAGGTGTCTCTAGGCAATTCCCCCACTCTTTATAACAACTGGTTCTGCTCAGTCCTACAGGGTCCCTATGAGTTAGAACTGAATCAACAGCAATGGGTTATTTTTGCTTGTTTGTTTATTCATTTATTACTACCAGTAGCTAGCATTTCAATTACAAATCTTTTTTCTTGTCTCTGCCCATGGAGAGATCCACATGGCTGACTGTATCATTTTGTTTGTTTCTCCTTAAAGGTTAACTCCATGAAGAAGCTGTCTTTTAAATTACCTGACACTTCTTAACCCACCTATCTTCATAGCACTTACAACCACCCAACAAGAGAAACTATATATCCATTCCTCTATTTGCTCATTATCCCTCTCGCCCCACTAGAACAAACACTGAGAGAGCAGGGATTTTGTTTCTCGTATTCCTCCAACACCTAGTATATTGCCTGGTATTTAGAAAATCCCAGTAACCCTTTCTTGAGTGAATTAGTGAAGAATGAAGACCTCAGGTGCCTCGTGATTAATCCCAGAAGACTCCTGTTGCCTTTCTCCCGAAGATCCAAAGTTGGCAGAGTTTCATACTAATAATAATCTACGGGTGGTTGTGTTAGGCTTAGTTCTCTAGAGAAATAAAATTATAGATGTATATAAAGAAAGAAGTTTATATTAAGAAAAAATGGCTCACAGAATTGTAGACGTGGTTCAGTGCACTTTAGTTCAAGTCTGAGTGCCAGATATTACATTGGAGGCTTTTCCTGACTCATGTGGCTGTCTGGGGATGAGTAGCTAGGAAGCCTAGAAGCCAGAACATTACAGGCCGGTAGATAAGAGGTACAGTCAAATCAACAGATCAGACATTATAGCAGACCACTGATAGCTCCCTGAGCAGCAGGCAAGATGGCAGGCTAGGGCCCAAGTTCAATGAACCACAAACATATTGGACAGATGCAGGGCCCACAACAACAAGAAGAGAAAGAGGTTTTAGAGGGTTGGGGTTTTTTGGTAGCATCTTTGTGGATATCAGATAGTCCACAATCCCAAGGAGACATCATCAGGTGGAAACCTGAATGGGAAGTTGTGATCCACCCATATCTTCTTACAGGTGCAGCCAAGTTGGCACAAAACCTAACTATCACAGTAGTGGCTGCCTGAAACACTGAGTTTAGATAGACCACAGACAGAACATGACGGTCATCAATGACCAATGGTTGCCACAGGACTGGGGGTGGAAATGACTTGTCTTCCGTACATTTTCCAAGTCTCTTCAAGATTAAAGCAAGCCCCATCTATCCAATCCGTGTTTCACTACTTTCTGGACCCTCCTTGATCTTATTTAGCTTTACAAGGGAGAGAGCATTGCCTTCTGTTTAGAAGGCATCTCAAGACCTATTTCACTGTCCTAATATTAAGACAGGAAGAAAGTGTCCTTCTTTCTTAAGATCCAGGCCCAAGATTGGCTCTTAACCCATTACTTCTGACCTCCACAAAACCTTGTTAACTTCACTTGATCTGCACACTACTCTTGTTAGCTTCACGTGATCCAACTCTACCTGATTGTGGAGAGACAATCCTGAACAACTTCCCTCCTCCTATGAAAATGATACCTTTACTATGTGTTCTTAATGTGACCCCTGATTCATATTTAATGCTTTCTCCCTGGGGATGAAATGAATCATGAAATGTTTTTGAAAACATGAAGGTTTTGAGGTCCCTTGTACTCCTTACCCTTTTGAGAGCCAGAGGCAGCTCAGAGATCTCAGTTGACAAGTTCGTATAGACCAAATTTAGCATAGGGTTACAGAGGGTCCATCGATCCCGTTTGGGGTGGACTTTAAAATGCAGATGTGTAGGCCCCACCTCATATTCTAAGCAGGTCTGTACTAGAGTCCAGGAATTTGCAAATGTCCAGGATTATTCTGATGCAAGTGGTCCTTAGATCACACTGTGCTCTCTCTGTTTTATCGATATGAATGTTTTTCTATATTTACTGTAAGCTATTTTTATAAAATAACATTTGACTGAGTTTTAGTTGAAAGTTTACATAGAGGGAAGTTTAACAAGTTAAGTTACTATTTGACAATTTCTATAAAAGTTATTCGGTGACATAAGCTATATTTTAACAAGTCAATATTCTCTCTGGTTGCTCCATTTCCAATGCTAGTTTCCCTGCTCACTTTTCTTCTCAGCTTTAGGGTAATTGTTGACCTTGGAGCCTCATATGGAAGGAGCACCATAATCCCAGGCAATATCCTTTATTTTGTGTGTCAATCTATTGATTATTTTGCTAAAAGATTACTCAAGGGATCATTTCAGTTCAAGGTTTAAAACATATATATATGGGTGATAGTCTCAGGGAGTCTTTTGGTCTTAAAAAACCCAGTAACTCTGAAATTTTTAGGAACCATGTTTTAAGCTTCTTTGTCACCCCATAATACCTAATGTATAGATGGCCTAATATATAGATGGCGTTCAACCAATAGTGAAGAAGTGAACAAGTCAAAGATTAGATGAATGACGAGATGATCCGCATATACTTTATTGAAATTACATACCAATTTGTTGAGGGGAAAAACCTTTAGTGGCTTTTTGACATACACCATAAGGGCCAACCCTGGACTCCGTCATTAATTAGGTAAGTATCTTAATTCAGCCTCTACTGAAACAGGTTCAGTGCATGTGATTTATGGAGGGCGAGTTCTACTGGAAGCATCTAAAAGGGAGGGAAAGCAGCAGGTTATGTAAGGGGGAGCAGAGCCAAGAGGAAGTATCAAATCCAGTCTACCTTGGGTTGCTAACCAAAAGGTCAGCAGTTCAAACCCAGCAGCTGCTCTGCAGGGATAAGATGAGACCATTCAAAGAGAGAAAGAGAGAGGAGACCATCTGTGCCTGTAAAGATTTTCAGTTTCCAAAACCCAAAGGGTTGCTGAGAGGCAGACTCAGTCCATGGCCATGATAGGTTGGAGTTGATCTACGAAGACTGAAGCACACGCCACGCTGCAGCATCTTCTCCACGTTCGGGCCAGGAGTCTAGGTTTTTCTCTACCATCAGTCAGTCCTGTTGACGGTCTCCCCATGAGAGACGTGTTCCTTGCTCCGCAGGCCCTCTCAATTATCCCTGTTGATGACTAACTCCGTGGTGAGTTAGCTATCAAAGCTGACAGCAACTGAAGGAGTGGAGCATCAACCGGCACCAACTGCACCTAGCACAGTGACATTCTCATTGACAAGAGTGGTGAAGAAATGCCGTTCTGCTTCATTTCAGGAGGGCAGAAAACCACCGATTATACGTGAGTGGGCTTATCTTGACTGTGACTATGTGAAGGCCCCTGAACTTCTTCAAGTGAAATGATATGCAAACAAATCCGCCTGTGTCTTCTAACAGTTCCTTTGTATCATCAGGTTTCCTCTTTGAATTTTTCGTTTCAAACAAATTCAGACAATTCCTGAACTCCCTGGACATGGAACCAAAATTGTTAGCAAATAGGTAAACATACCAAGAGTGTTTATTAAGTTATATGTTTTTTATTTCTGTAAATATGTAAATAAACCAATCTGAGGTGACTTTCACAGCATGGTCATTTCTGTAACAATAAACCTGGATTTCATTTAAGAAAGAACAAAATATCAAATTTCTTCTAGCACAAAATACTCTTAGCAATACAATCCGTTCATTAAATACAGCTATTGCGGCGAGACATGGGGGATGATACTATCTTTTAACTGACTGGTGTTGTGTGGGAACACTGTTGCATCATGGCAGCAGAGTGGGACTTCCTCTGGTCAGCGTCCTCACTGACCCTGAGTGACTGCCTCTGTGGAAATAGAGGGGATGGCACCATGCAACTGAACTGCTTCACCCTGAAAGCCACCAGATGCCCACTGGGCATCTCACCAGGAGAGTCAAACATGACTATTCCAAAGTGACTCTACTGCCACATCAAAAGAAATATGCTTTAAAGGTTTTCTGGGTGATACCAATTAAATGGCACATTCTTTTTATTTTACCTTCTGGTTCTTTCTTCACTCCACGTGTCTGATTTTCATGCTCTCTCTCTCTCTCTCTCTCTCTCTCTCTCTCTCTCTCTCACACAAACACACACACCCTCCCTCCCCTCCCTTCCCTTTTTCTCTCTCTTCTCTTGGAATTTTTCCCCTAAGAAAACTTTTTCCAAAATCTCACACACAAATTCCAAATCCCTGCATAGCTTGACACCCGGAGAGTTTGTTATTCATGAAACAGGCCCTTTGAAGTGTGATTCCTCAAGATAGATGCTTTATCTTTAAACTGTGAACAGGAACACTGGGCTCGCAGCGCCTCTGCCAATCACATCGGAATAAGGCCGACATTGGTGTCTGGGCAAGGTCTCCCCACACAGGGAACCTTTTGTAAATATTAGTTACTAGAACCGGAACACTAATAGATGTAGTTAATAATTATCACAATGTGCCAAAACCGCACAGTTTGCTCCCTGATTACAATATTAAATTGCTATTGAGCTGCGGTATTCGCTTCGGGCAAAACTAGTAAGAACCCCCCAAAGACCCGGGCTGGCCTCGCCGTACAGGAACGCGCCATGTGCCGCTGCGCACGGTGCCAGACAGCACACCCGGAACTCAGGCAACAGAAGGAAAGTTTTTTTCGGAGCCAGCGTGTCCTTCCCTTGGGAACTGTCATCTCTCAGAGAGAAAAACACGCACGCACTTGATCGCGGCGCACGAGCAGGACAGTGGGCGCAGAAGGAGAACAGTGCACAGCCCGAAGGCAAGGCTTTGTTTGCTCTGCACTTGCTTTGCACTTGATGACGTCTAGCGGGCGCTGAGCCCAAGGTTGAGGACAAACCCAACCCGCAGCTCTCCCCTGGAGCAGCACCGGTTTGACTCCCCCACCCCCGCTCTCCTCTCCGCCTGACGGGTCAAGTGGTGGGAACAATAGGGCAAAGCTGCCACCGAGAGCCAACCCGCCATTTAACGGAGAGGTGTCATTAGCTCCAGGGCTGCACATTCCAAAGCAGACACGACAGGGGCACTTGTCACCCGTCCGCGGCTGCACACCCGCCCACCCTTGGTCCACCCACACGCGCCACGCCACCTCCGGAGTTGCAATTCCACAAAGGAGTACTCAGTGAGCCATTTGCCTGGGGATCCGCCCCGCGAGGGCAAACAGAAGGCTGCTTTGCCACCCCCGGGAGACGGCAGCGTGTCGGGGGTACGCCCACGACGGAGGCTGCCCTCCATCCGGGCCGCTGCGCAGGAAACCAGGGGCCTGAAAGCCGCATTACAATGCGAAAAAGCAATGTGGCTATTAGGCAACTAATTAAAAGAGATTCTCGAAGAAGGATGCCACTTGTGCCTCCCGCCTGCAGGCCATGCACGCCAGGAAAGAGCCAGCACAAAACCTTCTTGTGGCTGCCGATGGGCTCCGGGTGGGAGTTGTTCTGGGCTCTCATTGGCAGCTGCACGTCTCTGCTCAGGCCAGACAGATGTCTGATGGACGCTCCCTGCACCGGGGAGACAGGAAACAGGAGCTTCTCTTCTCCTCCCTCCATGAAGGCAATCTAACTCCTCTTCATTAATTACCACGGTGGCCTGGACTGGGCTGCATCCCTTCCTGAGGCCAGGAGACCCTGGTGGGCTGGCGCTCAGGGGCAAGTCAAGCCACCACATCACCCATAATATTACAGGTTCCCAGGGGAAGCAAGCTATGTTCAGCTGCAGGGACAAGAAAGGAGCCCAGGGGTTCTGACTCTTGAAAAGCTTTATGGATATGAACAATATTTTTTTAAAACTCCACTGCCATTAGTCAGTTCCAACTGACCCTATCAGAGAGAAGAGAAAGTTTCCTGAGTGTCGCTGAGACTGTAGGTATTTTAGGGAGCAGACAGCCTCGTCTTTCTCCTGGGAAGCAGTTGGTGGGCTTAAACCAATAGTCTTGCTATCAGCAGCCCAATGCTTAAAGCGCAGAGCCACGAGGGGTCCTTATTTAAAGTATAGAAATGTATATATATATATTTTTTTTGAAATGTATATATTTTTAAGAATCTTTCCATTGGCTTTACTTCCAAAAATCGACTTACTCATGGTAGTTTTCCCCCAATAGGACTCAACCTTTCATGAAATTTTCAAGACCGAATCAGGGACTTCTTCATCTGCAGAGCTGTGTGGCCTTGGGCAAGGTAGTAATTTCTCAGAGCTTCCATTGATCCTAAAACAATGTAGGCACCCTGGTGGCCCACTGATTAAGCACTCCCCTGCTAACTGCAAGGTTGTCGGTTCAAACCTGCCAGCCACTGCAAGAGAAAAGACCTGGCAAGGTGGTCTCCGAAAGATTCCACTCTAGGAAACCCTTTGGGGCAGATGTATTCTATCCTATAAAGTCCCTTTGAGTCAGAACCAACCCCTGGGCACAGGACAACAATAATAAAAATGTATATGAAATCATTTAGCTCAAGTGTAATACCTCACGAACATACAATAAACCTCCAGTCAATGTTATGACTGCTATTATTGCGATCTCCTTTGTCTTTTATGTTCAGAATCTAGCAAAGTACCGGGGACACAAAAGATGCTCCATATTTACTCACCAGCTGAGCGAGTGAACGATGGATGGATGAATGAATGGATGCCCCCTGGACCGGCTTGCTCTGCAGCCTCTGCTCCTTGGCCCAGTCATCATTCTCCTGGTGCCTTAAGAGCATGCAGGATCCGTCGCCTGATTTCATCTCCTATGTTCTGGAACTCACCAGTCCTAGAGCCAGCTGCGAAACACAAGCTAATGAAAGAGGACAATAACAGAAATACCTTTGGTTTGGTTTTAAGGCTCTGTCTCACCTCAGAAATCTAACGAGCCTGGGAATGTGCAGGGAAAACTCACGTCAAGTACACCCAAGGATTCTTTTCAATGATGTCCATCTTAGGAGAGGACTGGGTCTAAGGATGCTAACCACCTGAGATCCATTCCACTAAAAACCACCACCACATGAAGAAAAGAAGCCAATTTAATGTTGGGTGTGTATATCTTGCTATGCGTCAGGCCATGGTTGCAGCCACAGGGTCAAATCCCTATCCATGAAAACCTTGCTCTTTTTACTGACCTTCACCACAGAGCTGTTGGGAAGTTTCCACAAAAGGAGGTAAAATGTCTAGGTCAGGACCTGGCCTGGGTTGCTTCTAGCCACCGAATGACTCTCCACGCTGATTCTGAAAGACTCGAACAAGGCCTCCAACAGGGATCCAAAGCTTACCTTTTCAACTGGTGAAACTGAACTGGAGAGGAGTTGCCTTGACGTGAGGTCAAATTGAGCCCTCTGCCCTTCCCAGCGCCAAGGCAGCCTGCGCAAACGGGGCAGAGGACCTTCAGCTTACCCTTCATCTTTCGTGAGCTGTTCTGGCACCAATCATTCCTCCTGTGGGTGACATGCTCCTTTTCTGCCAGCCATACTAATCCATTGCCAAGGCCACACAGAACTCACAGAAAATACAAGTAAGGGAGTAGACTGGAGACGCTAACAGATTACCACAAGTCATAGCGGATGAAGAGCAGGAACACAGTCATTGGTCCACAGCAGCGCCTGCCCTCAGCCAGTCTTTCTCTCTGGTCCTCAGCCTCTGAGCCCTAGGCCAAGGTGACCAGATTTAAAGCGGGACACCATTGACCGGGGGGTGGGAGGTAAGGGGGTGGGGGTTCTTGATTAAAATTTGGCCTAAATGGACCAAATAGACTATTCCCTAGCTTGTCGTGCATTCTTTCCAAAAATCTGGGCTTTTTTTAAACGCCAAAAATTGGGACTGTCCTGCCAAAAGCAGGATGTCTGGTCACGTTACCCTAGGCCTCAGCCAGGAAGCCAGCCTGCAGCTCTGCCTCACCGCCTCATAGTCTCCGCCTTGTTCCTCTGTTCTGTCACACGGCCTGGGCTCCTTGGCTCTGCCTATGGCTCTGTGTCACAGCCTCTGGTCGCGACACCCACCACTTTAGGCAGAGGCCTCAAATATGTTCCACTGGTGGCTCTTCTTCTAATGGCCTTGAGATTTGCCTCTCCCTGCTTCCAAGATAGCTCTTTTACACAAAGGCCTGGCTTTGATGGACGTGTGGCTTGTGTCTTTTGTTTAATTTATTTATTATTTATTTCATTTTTAATCATTTTATTGGGGGCTCATACAACTCTTATCACAATCCATACATTCATCAATGGTGTCGGCACATTTGTACATTTGTTGCCATCATCATTCTCAAAACATTGGCTTTCTGCTTGAGTCCTTGGTTTTAGCTCCTCATTTTTTTCCCTTCCCTCCCTGCTACCCCCTCTCTCATGAACCCTTGATAATTTATAAATTATTATTATTTTGTCAGATCTTGCACTGTCTGACATCTCCCTTCACCCACTTTTCGGTTGTCCATCCCCCAGGGAGGAGGTTAGATGTAGATCCTTGATCTGCATAGCCTCACAGAGAACTTCCTCCACAGTCGTAGAGTCTAGAACTTATACTTCACAGAAGAGATGATGGCTAGAAGGGCCAGACTAATTGACCACATCTCACAACCATAACTGTGATCCACAAAGGGGAGTTACAAATTTCAGCAACAGAGACCCTCACCTCTCTCCTCCTTTCTCAGGAAGGGCACGCCTCCAGCGTTCGTGTTCCTCTGGTTCATTGCAGGGAGATCATCAAACTGGGGCTTTTCACATTTTAACCTAATTCTTAAGCTGAATCCTTATCCCCTCTTCCACATATAGAACTAGATCCCCAAATCTTCTGTTGCCATCCATTTTCCTTCTGCTCAGATATTTGTCCTTATCATCTATTCTGCCATTTTATACTACCATACTCATAATAAAAAAAATTTTTTAATGAAACCAAAGATTTCTTGAAAGGTCTGAGGAAAAGCATGCACAGTTCAAATTAAGAGGAATCCTCCTGAGGTAGTGTGTTACAAGTTGGGCTGCTAACTGCAAGGCCAGCAGTTCAAAACCACCAGCCGTTCATGGCTTTCTACTCCCATGAAGAGTTACAATCTCAGAAACCCACGAGAGTAGATCTACCCTCTCCTGTAGGGTTGCTATGAGTCAGAATTGAGTTGATGGCAGTGAGTTAGGTCTGGTTTGGTTCAAATGAAGTGTTCACCCTTCGACTCCCTCAATTGGATAATCCCACATCAGGTCAAGTCTTCCCATGAGACAACAGCCAGTGCAGACTACGTTCAGTCTCATTCCGTGCTTGATTCAGAGTGTGCCTCATGCCTCACCCTTCCAATCTCTTCTTTCTTTTCCATCCATTTCCCACGAATCTTCCCTCAGGGGATACACAGTAGCTGTATTTCTACCTACAAATTCTGGGCTGCCCTGAAGCCTATCTAATTCTGGATTAAATAGTCAATCCTCATGTGAAGGCTTTGTAGTCTTCCTGTCTCGGTTCTGTCAAAAATCCTGATATGATTGTAGTTTCTTGTCTTTTTTTCTTTTTTGTGCATGGCGGAATCATATTTTATTACACGGAAAGATGCTTACATGCAGGTTAAGTGTCCTCAAGTCAGCTTCAATTCATCGTGAACCCCCAGCAAAACAGGACGAAACCGTGCCAAGCACTGCCCGGTGCGTCCAGTCAGGGCTGTGTGCAAGACCATGCTGCAGCCAGTGTGTCAACCCGCGGCATTGTGGGTCTTCTTTTGGTTGGTTTTATTGCTGGGGGTTTGGGGCTCACCTCTCCTGTACTTAGCATATGTCTTTTTTTTAATCATTTTATTGGGGGTTCGTACAACTCTTATCACAATCCCTACATCCATCCATTGTGTCAAGCACGTTTGGACGCTTGTTGCTATCATCATTCTCAAAACATTTTCTTTCTACTTGAGCCCTTGGTATTAGCTCCTCATTTTTTCCTCTCCCTCCCTGCCCCCTCTCCCTCACCATTGTAGTGTCTAAGGATGATTCCCAAAGGCTTTTATTCTCGCATCCTGACATAGCATTAAAAAAGCCCTCACAGCAGCTTCTCCTCGCCCTCAGGGGCAATCATTCCCATTTGTGATCTGAGATCTTACCTGTCTTCCTCTGTTGGGTCACTTAGTACCGCAACAACCACACTAAGTGAGCAACATTCTTTAGTGCTACCTTGACAAGTGTATGCCTGGCTATACGATAGTAAGTCAAAAAGTATTGCTATTCAACTGGGGTCTGAAATGATCCTGAGCAGCTATTAGTCTCTTCCCATCTGGGGGAAGGAAGACAGGACAACTGGAAGACATCTGGAAACAATAGGTCCGATAGACTAATGGACCGTGCAAACATCAATCTTCATGGCCCTGAGATCAAAAGAACTAGACAGTCCCCCTCTAGCACTACTAACTCTTCTGAACATCGTCACAGTTCAAGGTCTTAGATAGAGTGGGGAAAAAATATATAGAACAGAGCTCAAAGCCCTAAAGGAAACCAGGTTTATGGATGAGAAAGGAACAGGAGGGTCCTCGGACCGTGGTACTCAGTCACACCAGACCCGGCACTGAGCCCAGCTCTGTGGTAAAAAATAAAACAAAATTTAAGAATAAACCATATGAAATCAAAAGGATACCATTTACCCAGCAATGTTCCGAGAGCCCGGACAGAAGGAGGTACGGAAACAGGAAGCACAGAGTGCACGCAGAAATGGGAGCCGGTGCTTTGTCTAGCCCGCGTGGCAGCGCACTGGTGGGTGAGCTGGAGCAACGTGCGCACGGATTGTTGAATGGAAAACCGATGACCTGCTCGGTTGACTCTCACTTCATTCACAGCAACAGGGTTTTTAAAATAAGCTTTGCTACGAGTTCGTACGAATCAAATGTATCCAAACATTTCTCTGCGTTCACTGGATGGTTAGAGACGAGTTTTATCAGACTACCCTTGTCTTAGTCTCATTGAGGTGCATTCGGAGGGGGTGGGGGCACAATCAAAAAAGTGTCTTCCAAGGAGGTCTGCTGGACCAGTTCCACTGGAGGCCGAGAGGCCGGCTCAGAGGTGACTGTTTTGAGAGACTCCAGCGGAGTCAAATGAACAGATTTTCTGGAAGGAGACCTGACAACCCTGGGGCTGATTATGGGTGAGAAACTGTGCCGAGGATTTTTTACATCCGAAGTGCACTTGCTCTTTCTTCCAGGGGAGCATGAGCTGTCCTGCTGGACTCTCTTTGGGAGCCCTGAGCCTAATGATTCTCTAGGTGGGTGATAGTGTCCTGCTTCACATGTTGATATATTCTTGCTTCGTAAACGTGTCTCGGATTTAGTAGCAATCATTCATGACTTCATTCACATTTCCTTTTTGCTTCCCTCTCTGTCTAGCCAGATGTTTCAGGGGCTTGTCAAAATCGAGTTTAAAATCTTGTACATTTGGTAAGCATTCTATGTTTCATCTATCATGGGAGGGCACTGGAACCATCCAAAAGGGCTGCAGAAGCAGATACCTACACTTTATCCTGGATTGATGGGTCATAGCACAAAAGTTTTGAATGGCCAGGGGGACAGTGAGTAGTTTTGCTCTAAAAGGGGGCAGTAATAAGTCTGGGAACTGAGGCCTTAGCACATTCACCCTACAACCCTGATGCTGCAGCTTCCAAATTTATTTTTGTTCCCCAAACTCAGAGAACTCTTTAAATTTTATTTTTGTAAACTTGTTATTATAAAGTGGGTAAAGCATTACAGTCCAGGTCATTGGCTTTGCATTCAATAATCCACACACCATTTTCTCATCTCATTCACCGCAGTCCCCTCGACGTAACTCTGTGGTTCGTGTTCCCATTCCGTCTTCTTTCTCAATCCGTCACTTTGTTCTTGGGTAGAGGCTGCCCTTCATCTCAAACAGTTGATTCATCTAAGGTGTGCATGTTTCTGCACCATTATTGTTCCCTCTACAGGCCTGAATATTGGGGGGCTGAACTTTGAGCCCCAGGGGTGAGTTCAGTTCCAGACCTGAAGGTAACTGACAGCCATAGTCTCGAAGGGTCCACTAGTCTCTATGCAACCAGCAAGCCTGTTCTACTTCACTCTTCCGAGTTTTCTTCCATATTTTTAAAAGGACCTTTTGGTTAACAGCTAGTGTTTTAACTATCACGCCAAGGACCTCTCCTTTTCTCTATGCATCTCTGTTAACATAGCGAGTGCATCAAAAGCCATGCAAGTGCTTATATATGGCATAGGTACAAGTATAGAGAAAAGGTTCACGTCAAAGAAAAATAAAAACAGATATTGAATTTTTTTTCTTTTCTTTTCTTTTTAATCATTTTATTGGGGGACTCGTACAGCTCTTATCACAAGCCATACATCCATCCACTGTGTCAAGCACATGTGTACATTTGTTGCCATCATCATTCTCAAAACATTTCCTTTCTACTTGAGCCCTTGGTATCAGCCCTCCTTTTCCCCCTGGCCTCTCTGCTCCCTCCTCCCTCATGAACCCTTGAGAATTTATAAATTATTATTATTTTGTCATATCCTACACCATCGGAAGTCTCCCTTCACCCAGATGCAGATCCAATTACATGCAGATCCTTTTAATCGGTTCCCCCTTTCCACCCAAGCAGATATTGAATTTTTAAAAAGCAGTGCATAGGCCTAGAGGAAGAATATGTGGAGAAACAACAGCTTCACATTTTTATTTCTCTGCTTAATAAAAGTTTCTATGATTTAGTAGCAATTATTCTATGACTTACTTCACATTCCCTTTTTCCTTTCCTGTCTGTCTAGTCAGATGTTTGCCATGCTTGTCAAAGTCAAGCTTAAAATTTGTGAACACTTAGCAAACAGTGTACATTTCATATCAAATTTCTCTTCTGGGGGAAATAGACACCGATTTTGACGTGACTTAACTTGAGAACAATAGCTGGATGTCCCAGGGCAGTCTATTCCAGGCAGATCTCCATTATTGCACTTCCCTTGATTGCATTTCACAGATCACTGCATTTTTTACACATTGAAGCTTGTGGTAAGCCAATAGTGAGCAATTCTATCAGCGTCATTTCTCCAACAGCACTGTCCACCTTGTGTTCCTGTGTCACATTTTGGCAATTCTTACAATATTTCATACCTTTCCAGAATGCTACAAACATGCCTTACATGTACTAGAAAACAAAACCAAAACAAAAATGTGCAACTTGATTGGTTGTACATTCACTTATTGCAGCGGTCTAGAACCAACTCACATTGTCTTCTGGGGATGCCTGAGGTCCACACCTTTTTCTACCGGAAAGGGATGACTGAATCATCACATTGAAGTTGAGCGAGCCTGAGATTTACATAACTGACCAACAGTCTCCTGGACCATCTGGTTTCCAGGATCTCAATCTCCTCCTTCCTTTACTGTCTTTCCCAACCTCAAAATCTCAGCATTTGTACTGCCTGGATCTCATTTCCCTTTCTTATGAGTAGAACTCAAGCTACTTGCACTCAAGCTTTCCTTAAGAAAATTCTTCTCTTCCTTGAGCCTTAGCTGTCCAACTTCCTTTATTTTGCTCTCAGGTGCCATTGCTCCTGTTCCCCTGTGTACATCACAGCACTCGTTAAGCCTACCTTGTTTCTCTGGGGAGAGAATCTAAGAAAACCGGAGTCCTAGAGACCTAAATAACACATTTCAATTACTTTTATTATATTAAGAAACCAAGTTGCAATAATTCCATTGAGGTTTTTCCTCTACCTAATTTAGGAAGACGAACACTCCTGTATCATAAGAACTCTACTGCTCTACGGATTCACGTATAAAAATCTACCATCTCTCCTCCAGGCTGAATCTTTAAACTCTACAGCCATGCTAGGAGATCCTGTAATTAATAGAGGGACAAATCTGTGTTCAATAAGTAAGGGCATTGGTGTCAGTAGCCCATGTACAGACCACATGGCACCAAGAGGTTGATCTTGGTCTTGGTTCCCTCTTCTGCCTGACAATTGGTTATAGTTCGAAACGTGTTCAAGGAGAACAGGATTTGAGGCAGCTTGTCAATAATTACTACCAACCCCTTTATAATTTAAAGGATGGAACCAACCATCCTCATCAGTGTTCCTAAGTCTTGGCCTGCCGATAAGTATGTAAAGAGAACAAAAATGTGTCCACCTACCAATGCCACACAAAAAAACAAACACTACATAATTGTACTTACACAGTGCACCTGCTAAGGTCAAAAACATCAACCTAGCTGCCAGATCCTGTGCCTGTGGGGAAAAAATACCCACACACCTGTGACTATCAACCATAAAGATGTCACTGATTGTAAAGAAAAATCTGAGAGACCCATCTTTTCTAAAGCCCTCTTCCAAATAGCACCGCAAATAGCCTTTCTCTCCATCATAATGTTCAGGTCGCTGAATGGAAGCACAGGCTCCAGTCTTAAGGCTTTCAGGCTTTATAGCATCTGGAGGAGCTTTATAAAGGCTAATAAATGACACGTCCTCGTCCTTCCTCATTCTGAATCAATGTGAGTCACAATCCACAGTGCCTGTACGAAGAATGAGACAGCTCAATATTTACTGGCAAGGAACGTGCACCAAGACATATACATAACATTACAGGGTGTGTATCACTCTGTGAACGCATGTTTGTATGGCCGGAGGCCAGGACAAGCCTTTTCCATCTTCCCATCAAGCCTGGATTTTAGAACCTGCATATAGGAAATTTGGGTCAACATCAGAGACAATTAACAAGGCTTCCCCTCAAAATATGGTGACCTAGTTCCGAACCTCTGGAACCCAGGTGGCATAGTGGGTTATGCGAGAGTCAGAATTGACTTGATGGCGGTGAGTTTGGTTTTGGGGAATTCAGAACCTATTGAGCTGAGAGAACCACACAGAGAACCACCACACCTGTAGCCATTTCCCCACTTCACTAAAGCACTCATAGATATCACACTTCGTTGTCTCACCAACCAACACATTTCCTCTTCCCATGGAGGGTCTCTGTACCGTCTGTGATGGTCCAACTGATGTCTCTTCATCCAGTCCGAGCCAGCTGTCAGCGAACTTTTTCTAAATGTTCACACAATCTTAATGCCACTATTGAGCTCTGATATTACAGGATAAAAACAGCCATAGACAACACATAAACAAGCGGGCATAGTTCCATCTGCTCAAACTTTATTTACAGTAATTTGCAAACCTCTGAGCGAATCTGTTGAGTAGGGCAATTTACCTTCTTTACCTAAGGAAGTTGACTGGTACAAAAAGACGATGTGAGCTCTTCTCCCTCTCCCAGTTTCTCTGCCATCCTGAGTGTGGTGCTGCTCCGACCTCACCATGTTGTCTCATAAGACTTTCAGGAGCAAGAGATTCCTGGCCAAGACCAAGAAGCAGAATCAGCCCATTCCCAAGTGGATTCGAATGAAAACCGGTAATAAAGTCAGGTACAACTCCAAGAGAAGACACTGGAGAAGAACCAAGCTGGGTCTGTAAGGAGCCCCCTGACCACATTTTCCCAGGCTCAAATCATGTTGTGTTGCATTAAGACTTTTGTCCCCATCTGATCAATTGAACTTCTGTTGGCAAATAATCTGGTTTATTCCTTGTTTTTTTGCTTCCTCATCAAGTCTAACAATAAATAATGTAAGGCTGTTGGTTCAAAGGAAAAAAAAAAGATGATGTGCATTTCAGGAGGCTGACTCCTCACCATTGCTTCCCAGACTACTGTATGGAACTTCTAAAGGGTCTCTGGCCTCAGGGGCTTTCCATTCCAGTCCATCCTATGTACTCCGTTGTGTGTGATCACCAAAATTCAATCCTGATTATGTGACTATTCCTGACATGTGACTGTCTGTTCTCCCAGTTCCTTCAAAAATGAAACCCAATATCTTTATTATGGCTTGCAAAACAATACTTTTTGTTTGTATTGGTTCCAACCAATTTGTAGACTCTCTCCTCCACTGGCTAGCCTCCAGCCCTACTGCGGTGTCCGACATTTCCTAGCTATGCCATATTCTTTTTTCTCCAAATCTTTTCACATCCTACTAAATCTGAATAATACTTAATACCAGCAACCACAGTAGACCACAGTGATGCTTATATATAAATTTAAGCATCATTTTATTTCTCACATACACAAATTTAAACAATTTGAAGTTTTACGCAAATTGAGGATAGTAGAGGGGGGGCTTTTCTTCATTCAGTGATTCACTATTCCAAGTTGTCATCTCAGCTTCCTGTCACTCAGTCATCAACACATTTCTACCAAACAGACACAGAAATAGATGAGGCACATCATTTCTTTTTGCTTTGGTTTTGTTTGTTTGTTTGTTTGTTTGTTTGTTTTCTTCCTTTTGAATTCTTTTTTTAAGTGTTTTATTAGGGGCTCATACAACTCTTATCACAATCCATACATACATCAATTGTGTAAAGCACACTTGTACATTCATTGCCCTCATCATTCTCAAAACATTTGCTCTCCACTTAAGCCCCTGGCATCAGCTCCTCATTTTTCCCCTCCCTCCCCCCCCCCTCCCTCATGAACCCTTGATAATTTATAAATTATTATTTTGTCATATCTTGCCCTGTCCGGCATCTCCCTTCACCCACTTTTCTGTTGTCCGTCCCCCAGGGAGGAGGTCACATATAGATCCTTGTAATTGGTTCCCCCTTTCCAACCCACTCTCCCTCTACCCTCCCAGTATCGCCACTCACACCCCTGGTCCTGAAGGGATCATCCGCCCTGGATTCCTTGTGTCTCCAGTTCCTATCTGTACCAGTGTATACCCTCTGGTCTAGCCAGGCTTGCAAGGTAGAATTCGGATCATGACAGTAGGAGGGAGGGGAGGAGGAAGCATTTAGGAACTAGAGGAAAGTTGTATTTCTCATCGTTGTTACATCACACCCTGTCTGGCTAGTCTCCTCCCTGAGACCCCTCTGCAAGGGGACCTCCAGTGGCCTACAAATGGGCTTTGGGTCTCCACTCCACACTCCCCCCATCATTCACTATGGTAAGATTTTTTGTTCTGATGATGCTTGATACCTGATCCTTTCAACACCTTGTGATCGCACATGCCAGTGTGCTTCTTCCATGTGGGCTTTGTTGCTTCTGAGCTAGATGGCTGCTTGTTTACCCTCAAGCCTTTAAGACCCCAGATGCTATATCTTTTGATAGCCAGGCACCATCAGCTTTCTTCACCACATTTGTCTTCAGCGATCTTATCATGGAGGTGGGCACACAATTATATGATTTTTTGTTCTTTGGTGCCTGATAACTGATCCCTTCAGCACCTCGTGATCACACAGGCTGGTGTGTTTCTTCTAGAGGCACACCATTTCTTAAGTGGTCAAGATCCTGGCTCCGGTCCAAATATAAGAATGTGGAGAAGCAGATGGATAATCAAGGAGCACAAATTTCTCTGCCACTCTTCCCTCTACTTGAATTATCCCTTCACATCTCATATTCCAGATCTTGTTCAACTATCACTTCCATGATCTCTTCAAACAATTATGTCCCCTTCTCTTGTGCTCCTAAAAGTCTTCATGAAGACTTGGTCATGTATATATCATCCAGCTTTACAATTATTTGTCTGCATTTCTAACTCCACAATAGTTCAGAGTTTCTTGAAGGCAAGAAAAGCACCTCCCTCAATAATCACTCTCTACTTACCTGCATCATGCCAGGAACCTAGCGACACACTCTATATTTGATGCATGAGTGCATGAATGAATGAGTGAATGAATGAACCTGCCAAGATGGGCTGTACAAGGACATGAGCCCTGAGCATGGGTCTGAGTTACTGGTGAAGGATGAACCTTTCTTCTGTAGCTATGCTCTCAGTAATGCGAGATTCTGGTGTGCAGAAGGCTATGGGTGAAATGGGAGCCCAAGATGCATTTGTGAGTTCTACACAGGAACTAAACCTCCTGTAATTTCCCTCTATCCATGATGGAGGGATGGGAAGAAACTGCTTACCAAACAAAATGAGTTGGAGAGATGACTATAGGAGATCAAAATGATAAACCTGACTTGAATGGTTAAAACTTTGTCAGTTGATTCCCCTCTGATGCATTCTGGACCTGATCTGGTTTTCAACATTTTCTGTTATTTTTGTTCTATTTTGTTTTCAGATTGGGGTTTACCTCACGTGTATTTTGTCATTGGGGGTAACCCTCCTGAATTTGGGGGATATATTTTTTTCTGCTTTTCAGTATATGGAATCCAGAATTGATGAACATATAGAGACAGCAAGTAGAATAAGAGTCCCTGGGGGGTAGGGGAGGGGGCCGTATAGGGAAACTGATGTCAAGGAGTTCAAGAAGGAAGAGAATGTTTTGAAACTGATTGTGGCAGCAATGGGACAATACTGCTCAATGGGATTGAACTGCGGAATGATATATCTGCATTCGTATCCAATAAATGGTTGGGGGAATGGTGTTGATTCGTAGACCAAATGTTTTAAAGTCTAAAATAGGAACTGAAAGAACCCGGTGATTTCAGTGACCCTACAAAATGCACAATGCTGCAAGATTCAGAGCCTGGGACTGGAAGCCTTGGCAAGTTCCCAGTGTCTCTGAAAGGGGCCTGTGGGAACCGCTGCTGCTGAGACTCCCCGTGCTGGGACTTTCCTCTGAGAAAAGGAACAGGTAGAGGGCGGGACACCAATTTCCAGGCGGCTGGCCAGGTCAGTGATCCCAGGCATGAGTCAGGCCATGAGACACACCATCCTTCTCTTGAGCTGATACTCAGGCCCTTCCCGTGCCTAATCCGCTCTTTCATATTTTTAGAATAAAGACCAAATTCAGGGGGGAAAAAGCGAGTGGAGGCCACCCTATTTCCCAAGCAGAGAAATGTTAAGAACTGGAGAAATTTCCAGAGGGTCTGCCTTTTTTTCTTTTTTTTTTTCTTAACCTCCGTGAGGTAGGTAGGTAAACCCAGTACCTTCTGTGCCAAGTTTGCCCTGGGCAGAGCCGAGAGCGATGATGCTTCTGTTGGATTTCAGTCAGCGGCAGCTCCTAAACACTGCAATATCTAGAGAGAGATCTCGGTTCTGGAGACAAGTGGGATCCATGTAACGACTTTGAACGATTTTTTTTTCAAGCTTTTGGTATTTTGGTTGAACTGTTTGGTTAGCTGGTTTTTATCCCTCTGCCCCAAAGCATTCTTAGTCATGCGTTTGGGGCTCACGTTTAACGGCTGCCTTAATATCAGTGTCTTGTGGTTAATAAGCTCCCCATTTTCCTGGAGGATCTCGCATCATATTCGCTGTCACTTTCCTAAACATGCCTCTCCATGAAGCCCTGCCATTAACACCACAACTCCAGCAGACTCACTAGCTGTGGGCAACATTTCGTCTCACTGACAAAATCTGCCACCAACCTCGAGTAGTTGGGAGCGTCTGTCTCCTCAGAAAAGCTCCATGACAAATCCACTTCTGGCCCCGATGTTAAAATGCTGCCATCTAGGCAACAGTCACTATGCATCTGAGGTCTGGGCTCCTGTGAAAACTCATCACTGAAGTCGATTCCTTGCTGAAGGACGGGAGCTTCCCTTCACTGAGGGTGAAAATTGGTTCCGTGGGGAAAGCTTCGAAGCCATTTCAACCATTAAAATGTGACTGGGTCTATCAGGCAAACAGGAGGGGCTGCAGCAGAGTGGGGGATGCCATGGGGAGCTGGGAAAGAACGTCCTCTCAAAAGGCCAGAGATACCGAGCACTGGACTTCAGTGGAGCTCAGAGCGAGCACAGGGGTGCATTAGGCTGTTTAACATACCAATTATCAGTGTGTTTTCCTCGTTTTATATTAACCTCATGTCAAAAATGAATAATGCCGCTCGGAGATGTGCTGCTGAAGCTTGTGAAGCCAAAGGGAAATGAGATACAGTCGTCTGGAACCTGGAAGGCCCTTCAGATCTGTTCACCCAAACGAGAAACAAATGCTGCTGCCAAGTTGCTGAGAACAAGGGCATGCTGGGTCACCGCCAGGTGTGCGTGTGCCTTCCTGTGGCTGACTCCACTGCCCACCCCCACCCACCAGTGGCCATGGAGTTGGGCCCACTTCATGAAGACCCCAAGAAGTTTTCAATGGCTGATTGGTGGGGAGGGGGGTTATATTACCAGGTCTTTCTTCCAAGAAGCCTCAGGACCCTCCAGCCTTCACACAGGCATCCGAACACAATGCCCCTTGAACAACTAACTACCCAGGGCAGTGCAGTGTTTCTCAAAGTGCGTTTCCCAGGCCAGCAGCAGCAGCAGCACCCATGAACTTGTTAAAACTGCAGATTCTCCAGCCTAGACTGGTCCAAAAGCTCTAGCCATCTGTCTCCTAGGAGACCCCCAGGTGTTTCTGGTCTAGGCTCAAGTTGGAGAAGCATGGCTCTCGAGAAGGGAAGGTCATCCCTAAATTCCATTGCTAAGCCAGCCAGCCACTACATAGATCTTGTCCATAAGGAACCACTTCTCCTTGCTATCCTTCTATCCTCTTCCACCTAGAAAATGATTTACCATGTTAACCACGACATTCCACTTTACCCTGAGACCCAGGCTGAGTAAGCAAAACAACTGATTTCTAAAGACTCTATGTGTCCCCTGCAAAGACTTTGGGGCTACTCAGATGGACTCTGACTTCTCTACCCTAAATCCAAGAGCTCTGAGGAACTCAGTATACGTGATTCAAAAATGTTTAAAAAGTGTTTCTAGTCTTAGAGCTAGAAAACACAAAATTCCCCCATAAACTTCAGTCTAAATCAGGGGTTGGCCCATCATACCTGCTGCCTGCTTTTATAAATGGCGCTTAATGGGAGCACAGCCATAATCAATCATTGCACATGACCTAGGGCTGTTTTAGAGCTACAAACACCAAGTTTAATAATTGCAACAGAAACCATAGGGTCTCCGAAGCTTAAAATATTTGCTCTCAGGCCCTTTAAAAAAATTCTAGAGCCCTGGTCCAGGTACATGATAAGCTTACATTGAAGTAGGAACACTGAATAAGAGGTGGCATGAATGGGGCCATGATGAACCAGGGTGGATCCAGGCCTACAGGAGGGAAAGGACCAACATTGCTGCAGTGCCAGAAAGACCCGAATCTAGAGGTGAGGGTGGGAGTAGGGGTGGGGCAACCACATGCAGTTTAAAAAACAAACAAACAAACAAGCAAAAAAAAGCCACCTCCGTTGATCTCTCTCACACACTAGTCCACAGACCGCCCTCTGCCCTGGTGTGTTAGAGTAGAACTGTGCTCCGTAAGACTTTAACTGCTGGTTGTTCTCAAGTACACTCCCAGGCCTTTCTTCTGAGGTGTGTCTGAGTGGACTTGAAGGTTCAAGTGCATTAACCATCTGTCCTACTCAGGGACTCCAGTCCACAGACCACACATTGAGAAACCGGAATCTGGTTTTTCCTATGCAGGAAGATACAAGCATATCTCATGCTCTTAGAGCCTCCATGAACTAAAAATGAGGTCTACATCCTCCCATTGCAGCCGTGATTACAAACACATGGCAGGGTGCAAGGAGATTCTTGGAAATTTCTAGGCTTTGTGCTGTCGGGTGCAACTGAGTCAGTTCCAGCTCTTATTACCACAGAACAAAACAGTTTTTCCTCTCCTTAATCCCATTGTTCGGCCACTGTGTCAATCCATCTTTTTGAGGGCCCTCCTCTTTTTCAGTGCCCCTCTATGTCACCAAGCACGATGTCCTTCTCCAGGAACTGGTCTCTCCTGACAACATGTCCAAAGGATGTAAGACAAATTCTTGCCATCCTTGCCGCTAAGGAGCAGTCTGGCTATACTTCTTCCAGGGCAGATTTGTTTGTTATTTTGTCAGTCCATGGTACTGTCAATATTCTTCACCAGCGCTGTAATGCAAATCCATTGATTCTTCTTTGGTCTTCTTTATTTAATGTCCAACTTTCAGATGCAATCGAAAGTGCCACGGCGTGGGTCAGGCGCACCTTAGTCCTCAAGAAAACACCCTTGCTTTTCAGCACTTAAAAGTTGTCCTGTTACTCAATGCAAAACATCATTTGATTTCTTTCTTTTTTTTAATAAATCATTTTATTGGGAACTCTTATAGATATTATAACAATCCACAATTCAATTGGATCAAGAGTCCTTGTACAATTGCTGCCACCATCAGTTTCAAAACATTTTCCTTCTTCTTGAACTCTGATATCAGCTCCATTTTATCCCCTTCCTCCCCCACCCTAGTTCCCAGGATCCCTAAATATATAAATATATATATATTTCTGTATCTTACACCATCCAATGAATCCATTCACCTACAATTCTGTTATTCATTCCCCTTGAATAGGATTACCCCTCCTCCCATTACTATTTCTGAAGGGTTATCTATCTCAGCTTTCATGCATTGAAAGATCTTAATTTTACAAATGAATATACACAGGTCTAACAAGGTTAATGAGATAAGACAAATATCTTAATAGTAAGGGGAGGAAATGTTAAAGAACTAGAGGATAGTTATGTGTTTCATCAGTGTCATACTGCACCCTGGATGTGTCATTCCTGTGTGACCTTTCTGCGATGGACTGTCCAATATCGTACAGGTGGGTGTTGAGTCTCCACTTGGCTCACTCTCCTTCACTTCAATTTGATTGCTTGTTTTTGAACTTCTGATACCTATTTCCATCGACACCTAATGATCACACAGGCTGGTGTGCTTCTTCCATGTGGGCTTTGTTGCTTCCTGGCTAGGTGGCAGCTTGTTTACCTTCAAGGCTTTAAGACCCCCGATGTTATATTATATATATATATACATACATACATACATACATACATACATACATACATACATACACATGTACATATAAACACACACACAAATATACCTATATTTATGTATTTACATATATACAGAGCTATGGTTATACCTGTATATATAGTTTTTACTTTCTTCTTTCCTCTTTTTTTTTCTTTCCTCCTGCCCCACTATCATGTTTGACCATTGTTCACTTCTCAGTAATTTCTCTCAGATACATTTCAATTGATGAGACATAACCAGGAATGCTACACTCTCCTCACCATCAGTGTTAGAACCCTTGCTATTCCCCTGTCCCTGTCACTGTTGGCTTACCGCTCACCTCACCCACTTCTTCCCCTCCCATGCCCCCCAGAACCATCGGTCCCGTCACCGTCTACTTGGGATTACTTATCCTGATTATCTTGTACAGATAGACAACAAAAGAAAGAAGAAAAACAGAAAAAGAAAGACCATACAAATAGTTGCAAGTCCCTCTGTTATCCTCACCCAGAGTAGGTGAGTATCTCTCAGTTAAATAGCTAGCAGGCCCTGTTATAATACATCCGTCCAAGCCCCTTTTCGTTCAGGGTTCCATATCCTGGATCAGCTTACCTAACAGCACTTATACCTTTTCAGTCCTTGGCATTTGTGACCAGGAGGCCTGCCTCCAACAAGTCCCCATGACTCTTCCTGCAGTCAGGGAGGAAGCCGTTTAGTGCCCCTCCTCAACCCCCCATTACACCTTTAGACTTTCAGTGTGGCCCCTCTGTGAGTAACCCCCAACCAGTTCAGATGAGATGCCAAGTGCTGCCTCCCAAGTCAGAAGTCTACACTCGGGAATCCTCAGGGACTTTGTGGCTTTGCTCCCATTGATGGTCTTTTGCACTCCCCTCTTGGTTTGTCCCCATGTGGGTAAGTCAAACCGGCTTGCTCTCCCCGAACTGTGTCTTCAGTACTGTCCTCTGGAGCACTGTCATCCAGGAAGGAGACATCATGTCTGGAGCTGAGGCTGGCCCTGAAATCCTCTGAGCTGCTCTGAGCAGGAATATCACCCTCAAGGGTTGACACACCATAATGAGGTCTACTCTCTCTCTCTCTCCCTTTCCTGTGGAGACATAAACAATACCCTCCACTTGGGTGGATTAGTGCCCTGGTCGCCCATTGCCATCTTTTTATCTTTTCTTTTGGGGTTTGGTCTGACTCTTGCCAGAGTATCTGGTCCTCAGCCCAGGAACGGTGATATGTGCATTTTCCTCTATGCCCATTCTGCTGTTTGAACTTACCTTAATGGACTCACCTTGTACTTGTCCTTTTGTATTGGCTAACTTCGCTCAGCATTTCCATGAGACAAGGTGCTTCATCTTTTCATCACTATTTTTGAGGGGTACATAGTACTCCATTGTGTGTATATACCAGAGTTTTTTAATCCATTCATCTAATGATGGAAATTTAGGCTGTTTTCAATTCTTTACAATTGTGAATTGTGCAGTGATGCACACTGGAGCATATGTCTAGTCGTGGCCTGTTTCTTATTTCTTCTGGGTATGTACCCAGTATTAGAATTGTTGGCACATAAGGTAGCACAAAATTACTTTCCACAGTGGCTGTATGTATCGACAGGACCACCAGCAAAGAATAAGAGTTACTAGCTCATGACACACTCTCCAACATTTGTTGCTTTCTGATTTTTTTAGTTGAACTATCTTTGTTGGAGTTAGGTGGTATCTCATGGTTGTTTTCATTTGCATTTCCTGAATGGCTAATGATCGGCAACATTTTCTCATATGTTTATTGGTCATTTGCCTTTCCTCCGTGAATCTTCTGTTCAAGCCTTTTGCCCACATCCTCAGTGGGCTGTTTGATGCTTTCTTATTGTAAGCTTGCAGGATTCTGTAGATTTTAGTAATAAGCCCTTTGTCTGGTATGTCATTGGCGAATATCTTTTCCCAGCCAGAGGGCTCTCTTATTACTTTCTTGATGAACTATTTTGATGTACACAAGTGTTTTATTTTTAGGATGTCCCACTCATCTATTTTATCTTCCTCTGAGTGTATATCCTTCCTTGTTACTGATAGCTCATGTATTCCCTAGACTAAGGTTCTTAGCTTTGTCGCAACTTTCTCATTGATAATCCTGATACTTTGGGGTTTTACCTCAAGGTCTGTGACCCACCTTGAATTTGTCCTTGTGTATGGAGTGAGACAAGGGTCTTGCTTCACTTTTCTACAAGTCATTATTTTATTTCTTTACTGCTGCTTCCATGAAGCTTGTTGTAGTTCAAAGCAAGATTAAATCCTTGGCAACTTCAATCTCTTCTCCATTTATCATGATGTCACATATTGATCCAATTGTGAGGGTTTGGGTCTTCTTTTCAATCTGTATTGAAGGCTGCAGTCCTTGATCTTCATCAGCAAGTGCTCCAAGTCCTTCTTACTTACGGTACGCAAGGTTGTGTCATCTGCATATCACAAGTTGTTAATAAGCCTCCCGCCAATTCTGATGCCATATTTTTCTTCATATAATCATGTCAGAACTCCTCTCAATCAAAGAAGCTGGAACTTCTAAGCTACTTCAATTAAGTTAGCCTAGAATATGATTGCTAATTTAACATCTTCCTTGAAATGTATATAGCTAACACTCCAACTCCATTACTTTTAAAGATCATTTTAAATGTATAGAGCCCAGCTTCCAGTAGACCACAAAGCTACACTGAGCTACACTCATTTTATCATATAAACAAATGCTTGTTCCAAATGTAACCTTCAGACCTTTTAGAATTAGGAATGTCTAATATTTCCCCAAAAAGCACCTTGGCAGATAGTTCATGCATGTCAAGGGGATTTAAAGGATATAAGGAGTAAAACAGATTGATACTGCTAAGATTACAGAGGTCTTGTCCATTTTAAAAATAAATAGAAACTTGTTTGGCATTTCATAAGAATTCTAAAAAGCTCTTAAACCCAAAAGATGTTTATTTAGAAGCTTCTTCTCCCTCCTACCCACCACCATCACCAGCACCCGCCATCTTTACCATTTTAACTGTAGAGTTAACTGGTAGACGTTCTCTCCATTGTCTTGTTTTCTCAAATTGATGCTGACTCATGGAAACCCTAAGGACAGAGCTGAACTGCCCCTTTTGGTTTCTGAGACTGTAACCTTCATTTTATTTTATCTTTAATTTGGGAACTTGTGCAGTAATATATATGTCATATCATTCCACAGTTCAATCATGTCACACATAATTGTACAATTGCTTCTATAATCAGTCTCCAAACATACTCTTACTTCCTGGTTTTGTTGATGCCATCCCCTTCTTATCTCCCCCAATCCTCTATATCACCCCTCCCCCCAAACCCTTATTACGTTTGCTTTCCCTATAGGCCCAATGTCCCTGGGTTTCATTTACCAAAAAACAGAAACAAATAACACAGCTTCAAGAGGGTGACCCCCAAGGGCAGAGTACCTTTTTATTATACAACTTATCACCAAAATCAATTACCATCAAATTGACAAGAGCCTTGTGTGTGTCAGAATAGAATGGTGCCCCTTAGGGTTTTCAATGGCTAATTTTTCAATGACTGATCACCAGGCATTTCTTCCAAGACACCTCTAGATGGACTCAAACCTCCAACCTTTTGGTGAGTAGCCAAAAATGTTAACCACCCTAGAAGTCTCTACCCAAAGTCCCAGGTAATTGAGAGAGCCCAGTAATACTACCTAGAGCCAAAATTAGCTGCCCAACCTAAGCCCAGCCTAAATTACCAACTGACTAAACCATGACCATTTTTAAAATCCATTAAATGTTGGGAGCATTTGTTACAGAGAAAAACCAACTAATAGCTCGTGTGCCCAATGTCACACAGGCAGAAGTAGGGTTCATACCCAAATGATTCGGACTCATAGGGTTCCAGTGCTGAGCCACCATGTCCAACTGTGAAACTCCCATGGACCCAGTCAGATCATGTGAAGAGTCACTGTCCTGTGGTGATACAGTGTCCCTCAAAGACAACCGTAATGATGAGTTACCTGGCAAGCCAAGCATGGGCCCCTTCCACATGTGGCCAAGAGGAGCTCATTTCTAAATTCAGGCCAGAGGCACCTGGGAAATAATTAGCTGCTGTGTTGCTGTCCTCCCATAACAAATTTAAAGATAACTCTTTATTTTTGCTAAAGTTAAACAGTCTGTGGCAACCGATGTAACTTACACTTTTCTAGGAATAGAAATGTATTTACTTTTAATCAGTTGGGGACTCATTAGTGAGGCTGTCTTTATCTCCCTGAGCCTTTGCCTTCTTTGCTTTTTTTCATTTTTTACTTTTTTGCCCTATATTAGTGTTTTGTTTGTTTTCTGCAGAACCCTCTGAAAGAGACTCTAATGGACTGAACAAATCAGAAAGAGAACCAATGTCAACTGCAGTGTGCCAGTCAGCCCGCACCGCTTACCTCTTTTCTGCAATTGTCCCCTCTCCTATCAAACATGAGTGAATCACCAGTGATTGTGAAGGCTGCCATTCGACGAATCGAGCCAAATGAAGTGCTGTCCTGGTGGAGTGCCACTAATGAGAAATGCTGGTGAACGCTCGACAAAGACTCATTTCTCAGAAACATGAAGCTTTTAAAATAGTGTTCCACCACAACAGAGCCACTTAAACGATTGGCAGATGTATCACCAATGTGCACAAATTGATCTTTCCACATAATAGACAGGGGTCACATGACAAAGCAAACCTGGAAAACCAAATTGGAAAAGAATGATCACTACCAAGAACTTGTATCACCTGCACTGGAGTACATCTCCATTTTCCCTCTGATGTTCTGTGCCCAGAAGATGGCTGTAGTAGTAGACATGATCAACAGTAGAATTTCAGACAGTATGGCTTGGGCGTAATCTGTTTATTTAATACTGGTTGTTCTTGCTCACTGCCACCAAGTCAATTCCGAATTATAGCCACCCTATAGGGCAGAGTAGAACTGCCCTTGTGGGTTTCTTCAACTGTAACTCTTTAAGGGAGTAGAAAGCCTCATGCTTCTCCCACTGGGCACATGGTGGCTTCAAACTGCTGACCTCGTGGTTAGCAGGCCTACACATAACCCACGAGGGTTCTGTCTAGAGTTATTGTACTGGGCACTATGTATACACACACACACACACACACACACTTAATGATGTCTGTTACTTGCACAAAGAACTTCAGTCCCCCTGTTCATGTCAGAAAGCCAGTCCGGCAGCACATGGGAGGTCTCCTGACAGCAAATGAGACCCAGATGCCTTGTGTAGCTCTGCTGTACCTATCACATGATGAGCCCAGGGATAAATGTAGGTAACTAGCTGTTCAGGGAGCAACCAGAGAGGGATTCCCTGCTTACTCCCTGTTTGTATGCCCTAACTTGCTCTTTTGCCCTACTCTCTGGGGTCCACTTTTCCTAGGGCCCCAGTAGGAGCTAGACACCAGCCCTGCAGCACAAATGAGTAGACTGAAGCCCACCCTTCTCCCTGAGTTCCGGAGCCCCTGGAGCGCGTCTCCATTTCCTTCCTCAAGGTCATCTCAGAGCTCCATTTCTGAGGGACTAGATGGCCCCCCAGTGAGTGAGCAGAGCTTCAGCCTCTGGAAGTTCTCTTATTCTCCCTTTCTTCTCCACATTGGATTTCAGTGCACATCTGCTAAGACTGGAGCCCTTTGAACCCAAGGTCCTGGACAAGTCAGCCCATCTCTGAGATAAACGCTGGAGGTAGGCCCAGGGACCCAAGAAATTTCACCTGGCCACTTCCGTGCACTGGCCCAGATTACAGGTTACAGATTGCTCCCCTTCCATCAGGCCCAGAAAGCCAATCTCAAACCATCTAAGGCAGCTGGGGAAAATCTGGCCAGAAACCCTAAGGGCCTTGAGAATCAGTTCATGCTGAAAAACCACCCTTGTCCTCTCGGGGTGTCAGCCTCTCTTAGCCTAATTTTTCCTGTCATTTCATAAGAAGGAGAAGAAGCTCTTCAGGTGAGGAAGTAACTTTCTCCTAGAGATTTTTATTAAAACTTTCCTTTTGAAGCCCCATTATTTCCAGGTCTTTACAGCTGGATATTATATTTGCATCTGGATATTATGCACATGTGACCACATGTGAAAAGATGAGCTTGGATTGAAATCAGCACTAATTTTTATTGTAAAATTACATTGTTTGCATTCCCTTCCACCCCTTGCGTATCAGTAGGAGCTGGGTACCATTCTTCAAATATTATCATTGGTTGTGTAACTATTTCCAAAGAGATAGCTGAGTGGTCAGGAATGGATCCATTGTTCTTGCCCGGTTTTTTATCTTCCCCAGTCTCGTTTTGCAGGAGAAGACAACACAGCATGGCTGTTGAGCATCTTAATTCTATTAACCCTGTTTGGTCCATTTCCCATAAAGAATAGATGTAGAATCTTTGGGCCTCAGAACTCACACATAATGCCTAGCTCTCTACCATCACCTAAAAATACTGAAGTGCCCATAATCATCTTTTCTCCTAAGGCAAGGTACCTTGGCTCTATTAAAATGTCTCGCTCAGAAACAAATTTTCCTTTAAGCTCAATTTACAGGGAAAGACAAGCTTTGGACAGCATGCTGCTGGAATCCAGTCAGGCCTGTATTTGCCTGCAAAAGGGCATTTACTCTTGACATTTTTGAAGATATTCATTTTACAACCCAATTTTCACACTCAAATAATCACCATCTGTGTTGTCCAGTGCAGAATCATCATAGGGAGCAAGTGTAAGTTATTTTCCCCTTCATTCCAGTTGTTTCTTCTTTTGTTTCTTTGGTTTTGTTTTAATGACCAGGAGGAGGATCAGCACTCAGTATCCCATAGCTAAGCCCCGACCCCTTTGGGGGTCGAACGACCCTTTCACAGGGGTCTCCTGATTCATAACAGTAGCAAAATGACAGTGATGAAGTAGCAACAAAAATAATGTTATGGTTGGGCATCACCACAACATGAGGAACTGTATGAAAGGGTCATGGCATGAGGAAGGTTGAGGACCCCTGCTTTATGCTAAGAACGGAAGGAACGAAGAGAAGGTAGTCCCTTAGCAAAGAGCAAAACCCATTAAGCCCTAGCAAGCTTCATTTTCATGGGCCATCCATTACTTGTGTTATCATTATTGTACCATTTTCGTTACACCTTTCCCCACAATCCCACTAAGCCAGAAGGAGAATCCAGTTTCACCCCAAATGGAGATTCTGCGATGTTTGGAAGTCAGCTTCATCCTCCTAATGTGCTGGCTTCGTCACTAAGCGTCCTTCAGAACGATTCTGCTCTAAGAGCGTGTCGACTCTCTTTCCACTCCTAGGTTCTGTTCATCTGAGAAAGACATCTCCACAGGAAGAAAGTAATACCCTAGGATTCGCTGGTGGCCTGTGGTCCTCCGTTTTGTGCCATCGTTAACGTCCTGTGTTTTCACTACTGCTACCTCCATGTATGTCTGCTGAGCTTCTGAAAGGCCACTGCCTCCCTCACATTCAATGTGCTCGCTGATTAAATAAGTGGATGTATGTTGAATGCTCTTTCACTTCTTCCTTAAGGGGAATCAAAGGCCATCATGCCACGAATATCTCCATCACAAGAATTATAGCTCCTCATAAACCTCACTGACCATGGAGGCAATGGAGTCTAAATCCTAGCCACCCAGGTAAAGTTTCCAACAACTATAAGTAAATGTTGATGGGAGTGGGCAGCCTGATCTTTCTCTCGTGGAGCAGCTGGGTGGGTTTGAACCACTGACCTCATAGTTAACAGCCCCCCAATGCCTAGCCCACAGCACCACCAAGGTTGCCTATTACTTCTCATAGATGAAATAGAGCATGAGAGAGAGAGTGTGCGCACATTCAATGTATTTTGTATATAAGTCAGAATGGTTCCCCTAGGGGAAAAAATACAATAGACATTTCTCTTATTAATGTTAATACATCAAACAACCTTGAACATGAATGAAAAACTGATGTGCTAAGAAATTAGAGAATTTCATGAGACATTCCTGCCTCTTCTCAGTTAGTTTGATAACAGGGCTAGCCTAGTCAGACATACTCTTTCATAAATCTGTGTTTACTTTAAGATGGTGCCAACATCTGCCAAACAGAAAGGCACAAATATAAAATTCAGTCTATTACCGCTCTGCATGAAGTGCTCCCCTATTACCGCTCTGCATGAAGTGTTCCCGGGACTCTGTGACCAGTCCACAGTAAACAGACAGGACACCGGGGCAGACAAGGCGGAGATGGAAGCCATATGGGTTTGTAGAAGAATAACACCGTTTATCTGCACAGGTGAGAGGAAGTACTTATGGGAGTAAATACTGTACACCACTAACTTTACACCAAACACATAGTCAGGGCTCTGTTTTGATCTTCGTTGGAGGAAAAACAAAGCCCGGGGACAACTGGAAGAAGTAAGTGCCTCTCTGTTCTCTGAGAGGGCAGCGTGCCGTCGACTACATATTGCTCCATTTTCAAGGACCCCTGTGTGAGCACATCTGGAGAGGAAAAGCAGTTTAACATCTGTGCTTCTGAGAATTAGAGTTATTGTTCAAACCACATCAGTGACCATGCATGGCTTTCTATTAATAAACCACATGACTTATGCTTGCCATTCGCTTTGGTTATTTCAGACCTATGTTAGGAGTTTCCTCCCAAAAGCAAATTCCCAGGATTGTAGACCCTTGAATAGGTAGCGCTTACCCACTTCTTTTCTGTCTGTTTGTCATCCTGTGGTGGATTGTGGACTTCTGTGATGGTGGAAGCTATGCCCCTGGTAGTTCAAATGCCAGCAGGGACACCCATGACAGACAGGTCTCAGCTGAATGCCCAGACTCAACGGACAGAAAGACATGGCAATTTACTTCTGAGCATTAGCCAATGAAAACCCTGTAGTTCGAAACAGAATATGGTCCAATGTAATGCTAGAAAATGAGCCCCCTGGGGATCCCTGGTGGCACTGTGTGGGGGAGGAGTTGGGCTGCTCACCCCAAAGTCAGCCTCTCAAAGCCCATCAGCTGCTCCAGTGGAGAAAGAGGAGGCTCTCTGCCCTTGAAAGATCTACAGCCCCAGAAACCTAGACAAGGTCACTAAGAGTTGGGGCCAACTTCATTGCAGAGCGTTCGGGGTGTGGGAAGCTGGAAGGCACCCAAATTCTACAGTGACCCTAACAGTGGACATCAAACACGCCAGCGATGATGAAGACGGCACAGGAGAGGCAACATTTCTGTAACTTGTACACAGGATCACCATCCGGTACAGCCAATTTAACAGTGATCAACACTTGAGGCGTGGCTGTTGCTTATCTAAGCCTGGAAAGGTAGAAAAGATCCAGATTAACTAGATTCATGGTACTCCTTCAGAAGACAGAAGCAAATCCCTCCAATCCTAACACTTGAACTCAGTCCTACTCGTTCCATCTGGACACTCAACGTCTTGATCCCTGCGCCTACCCCCACAGCTCAAACTATTGGAGAAAATGCACTGATGCGCGTAGAATATAAAATACAGATTCCTGTCATCAAGAAGAAGGTATCTGGATTTAGGTGCCATTTTAATGTTAAATTGAGAGTCACAGTTAAGACCAAAGGTAATGTGGTATGGACATGAAAGATGGATCATTGATCCTTTGCCCGAAGCTCAGGTGGTTTTAAGGGGCTCCCAGGAGGCTCTCTGCCACTTTTTACTCTTAATAGGCACGGTAACCAAATCTACCTTTTGTTCTATGTGACTCAATATTGGATTTACGATATAAACATCAGACACACTTTAATTGATGCCTGTATTGGGGTCAGGCTGCTTACCATAACCAATAAGCCCACAAGTTTTGTGGCTTGACACAATAGAATGTCTGCCCGATTCGTCTAAATCGTGCAATGGGAGTTTCCTGGTCATTTGGGGGGTTTTCCTCAGTATGGCTCTTCCAGGTCCAAACCCTTCTGGTTTCGTGTGGCCACCGTTCTCCAGAGGCTTGGGGTCCTCGACCTCCAACCAGGAGAAGAGACAAGGACAGAAGAGAGATGCTGTACTCACTTCAAAGTTTCACCTTCAGGAGACCTCCATCTCCTTTCTCCACATGCCCCTGGAGAGAGCCAGTCCAACAGCCACTCTTGGATGCAAGAGAAACTGAGCGTTTGTCCCCTGGAGACAGCTCCAAGAAGGAACACAAATATGATTCGGCTAAACCGACTGCCCCTGTGCCTAATGTAAATGTGCTGGGTTTCCTCATTAATTCCAAAAGCATTTCAATTTTGTCAGGGACTCCGTGGGTTTTATAGCTCCTTCTACCCCACCCACCAAGTCTCTCGGTGACCAGACTCATTTGAAAGCGTGTCTTGTACGTAGTGATTCAGAGAGTGGTCAGATGTCCTATTGTACCAGCTTCTGCTGGCTGCTCTTCAAATCCAGGAAGAGCTTCTGCAGCTACGTCAGGCAGTGTACATTGTCCGAGACCTGGAGGTGGAAGCCCGCGCAACGAATGCACCATGCAAATAAAAGGGATCATTAGTTATTGGGTGGCTGTAAAGAAAAGGTACTTGCTTTTACTCGCTTCCACAAAAGAGCTACTCAAGCCCTAATGTCACTTGGCCCAATTAAAGATATAAATGGCAAGGGGCCAAGTTCATTATAGCTCTCGGGACTTGAACTAGGCTGGGCTACAAACAGAGTAGCAGGACGGGTGGCCAAAGCTTACACTTCACTTTGAGTCCAAACAAGGCCTTTGCCATCATTTGGCCTTAAGGGGAATATTCTGGTCTGGGAAGGTGCAAACACCCTAAAGAGCTTTGGCGGCTCGTGCTAATAGTGGGAACTCTGGCTGAACGTGGACTTGATCCAGAAACAAGACTAGCTGCGGTGCTACTCATTATAACACACCGAGACGCACACGCAAACTGTTAGTCATTCAAACGCTGGACGTCTCCCACGAAAGGCCCCAACTGGTGAGTTCCTGAGCTAGTTGCTCTCCTAGGAAAAACTGCTCGGAAGAGTGCCAATGATCCATAAGGAATATTTACATTGAAGCAAACAATGATCCTTTCCATCTGGCTAAGCACTCTGGTCAGGGGGAAGTCCCAGCCCCATACCCCTCACCCCTCTGCTGATTAGGCTGCTCTGTGACTAGGCGCTGGGTCGGGGAGGGTGTCGGCACAGACGCTTCCTGAAAGGTGAAGTACAACCGCGGGGGGCGGGGGGTGGGGGTGGGGGCCTTCATCAGCAGTGCGCTGAAGTCAGCTTCCCTGTCACCCAGTGATGTGTTAAATGAAAAGGAAACGGTGCTGTTGAATTTTATCTCCGAGTGGTGTCATTATTTCCAATGAACTCCCTCCTTCAGGCACCCCGATCGTTTGTTTGCCTGAAGCCTTTTCCCAACCTCGCACACCCCACCACCCCACACCCACCCCCGACCCCCTTCTTGCTACCAGAACCCAGACTGGAGGGAGACGGCAGCTGAAAAAACATTACAGTCCTGAGACAGAGAAAGATGGCCGATGATTGCTGAGCTGGCAGGGATGGCAGGTCGTCAGGCCAGGTGCGGCTCCGTGTACAGCGGGGAGAGGGGAGTG
>NW_022111300.1:12053914-12059755 GCF_000313985.2 Echinops telfairi
GGTTAAAGTGCAGGGAAGTTTTCTTGGGAAAGCAGACAAGATCGTTCGTTCTTAATGCTCCGGATAGTTCAGCTAGACGCTCTCTTCCACTTGTTAAATTGGGATTTTCTGTTTTATGTGCTTTGGATTTAGCTCCCGGCTGCTCTCTGCTTAGTTTAAAAGGGTCTCCATCGCCACACTGCCGTACGTGGGGAAAATAGACCGAGGCACTGCTCTCTGCCTCGTGACTTTTATTTTGCTGTCAGACTACAAGTCACAACATACCTGCGTGCTTTCCAGGCTCCTGGGCTTTACAGGGGGACAGGACCCCTTCCGGCGCTGTGCAAGGCAAGCGACAGCCCTAGAGGGCAGAGCCAGGCACAGTGCAGGCCTTCTCAGCGGCCTCAGCCCACACTTCAGCTCCCGTGCAGCAGTTCCCCCTGCGTGCCCTGCGCCCCTTTCCACGACGGCCCTTCATAAAAGCTACAGCAGAAGAAAATGTCCTGTCCAGCGACCTGCTCTGGTTGTTAGCTCAGAGAGCTCGCTCTTGATATTTAGGTATTAGCTGGCCTTGAGCTTTGAAGAGAGGCTTCTTGTTCTGACCCGGAGTAATGACAGACTTCTCATGTCCATCGGAGTTAGGATAGATTTCTAGGGCCCATCCGCACTCATGATTCCCTCCTGCACCCATGAGGCCCACAGTAAGCTTGACCCGAGAACCCCACAGTCAGAGGGGCTGGCTTCCCTCAGCCCCAAGCCCCAGAGATCAGCCTGTGCCAACGGCCTGAGCTGACTAGCTCTGGATAAACATGGCCTGAAAGGGGATTGGTAGGGAGGCTCCCTGAGTGCGGAAACGGTTTATTAGTATTTAGTAGTATTATGCTAGGACGTACACTAGCCATGCAGTTGAGCGGTAGGTGTGGAGGGGTGAGGGGGGTAGTCTAGAAGTTCTAGACTAGCAAACCAAAAAGATCCGCAACCCCAGAAACACTGGGAATGCTCAAATCTTCACAGGTAATGTTCGGTCCCTGTCTGGAAGGCACTGGAAAGCTAAGGCTCCGTGGGTGTTGGTCCCGCTGGGCAGTGCAGGGGAGGCCCAGAGTGGGTCTCTGGTGGTTGTGTGAAAACACACTAGTTGAGTTAAAACGATCGAGATTAAGCAAGAGGAACCCAGACAGAATGTAAACAAAGAAGCGGCAACCGAAGTCGACAACACTAATTTCAATGATCTGTTCACCTCAGCCAGCAAATGGCAAGTTACCACTGCTTTCGGCTCTGAGAGTTTCAGGAGAGGGGGTGATAGAGTGTAGGGAGGAGGAGGAGGAGGGAGAGAGATGGAAGAAGAAAAAAAGGGAGAGAGAGAGAGAGCATGAATGAGAAGGGGCCAAGGAGAACCAGCCAAAGCCGAATGGAGTGTGGCAACTAGAAGAAAAGAGGAGAAACACAGTAAAAAAGGAAAAAAATCATTTTTAATTTTACTGAAAGGCTTAAACTTATTTTACACCTTTTCCTTGGCTTTGGGATTCCAAAGTACCCAAAAGAGAGCCAGGCCTGGTGCAGAACTAAGTGTAGTTTTATTGACACCAGGCTGTTTAGAACTCCCGCTTTATTCTGGGTAATTTGATTGTTTGGTCACGCCTCCTAATAAGTGAAATGTTACACGGGGGTATTTGTTTAAACCTCGCAGCTTCGGATACAGGAAGTTGCTGAATGATATCTGCTAATGACATACATTCGATAATTCCTATAATGTGAAATCTCAGCCAGATTTAATGTTTAACTTCCCTGGGATTCACTCTGAAATTATTACAGACATTATGTATTCCACTCCCTGGACTTAGAATTAATTTCCAAACGAAGTGAAAGTGCATCCATGTGGGTGCCTTCTGGGAGTTCTGATGAACAGCATTCCATCTACCCTGAAGTTTCTGAAGTTTAAAATACCTTTTCACTTTGTTCCTTTTGATCTGGGCTGATCAGCTCGCGGACCCAGGCACTCACTCAACACTTCCGGTTAGGACTCAACACTTCCGGTTTGGACTCAACACTTCCGGTTTGGGCCGGGATAGGGACCAGGCGACTGCTTGATGAGCTAAGACACTGGCAAGACCACATTTATTCAGGCAAGGCTTAATCTGTCTACAGAGCCACCTTTCTGGAGTGATCAGGATACAAAAACAAATAAACAATTATACACAATAACCTGGCATGAAAAATAATTGGATAGCTACATCTATAGCTTCTTCCTATGACTGTCCCTAAGAAATAATTCACAACATGCCTTGCTTTGATTAATCAATCAATGCATTGGCTACGCTTCCAATACCTGGCCCAAGTAGAAAGCTCAGTGGCTGGAAAACCTCCAAACATTATCAATGAGAGCACCCAGACCTATGTTAGGTTGTGATCCAAAAATTCCCAGACAATAAATCTTTAAATTGCTACCCTGGCAACTCCCACCAAACGGGAATTAAAAGAAGGGTTTTTCCCCATTCGTGCTTTGAAAGGATTTGCCTCCTGCACAATTTTAAAAAATATAACCTTTAGCTGAGGCAGGCTTTCTACAGTCCAAAAAAAAGGAATCCAAGTGGAAAACAGAGAGAGAGACATTATAGGATTAATTCACAAGTTTGATCCCAAAATGAATGACAGCTGTTTGGGAGTTCAATTGCACTGATGTCCCATTAGGTTCCAAGCATCCTGAGTCTTGCCATTATCTCATTGATTTAATAAAACCTGGTTAGGAAAAAAAAAAATTCACCTCCCCAGTCTGGGTCTCAGTCACACATACAACTGCTTCAAATGAATTTCTAAGCAGGAAGGGGATTCAACTATTTAGTTCTCTCCAGATTTTTTTTTTCATTTTATGAAACAAATCTTATCTGGCAGTTGGGATGGGGGATGCTAGGAGCAGTATCTAGTTGATGTTTTTAGTTTCCAGTAAACACAGCGCTGGATTAAGTGCAGCCAAGTATTTTGTAGGAAGTAACTGAACACAAGTTTTGAAAATGTACTGCTGCTCTATAACCACCAACCTGAAAACTACTAAGAATGCACAAGCCAGGAAATGCTTAGAGATCATGAACAGTTGACTCCCCTCGCTGCTCAGCTAAGAAAATGAAGGCCTAAATGAAGAAGTGGCTGACCTGTAAACAGTGGGGTAGACGAGGGAGCTCCCACGTGAACTCCTGGGCCTCAATCTTCTCACTCACCCTGCAGGTTAGTTTTTACCTCTCAGACTATCTAGCTGTACGCTGCGCTCACAGAGGGCCAGAACAATGCCTTCCTGGTGTCCGAATCCGCCTTGCCTTGATCAAGACTGTGGCTGTCGTCGACCTGCCCTAGAGGTCTCCTTCTCTCCTTTCTTCCCTATGGCAAAAACAGATTTTTTTTTCTGATTATAAACACGTACTTGTTAGCACACATTCTCATCATTAGAAAACGGAATGAAACCATGCAGATTTCTGAAGAGATCACCAGGCAGATCGCTGAACTGCTACTGGGCAGCACCATCGCTGGCCTGTCAGTGGAGAGTCACTTTAAAATGTGAAAAAGCAAGGGTGTCGCTTTGAGGTTAATTTTTTTTTCTTTTTTAACATTTTATTAGGGGCTCATACAACTGTTATCCCAATCCATACACACATCAATTGTGTAAAGCGCATTTGTACATTGTTTCTCAAAACATTTTCTCTCCATTTAAACCCCCGACATTAGGTCCTCATTTTTCCCCTCCCTCCCCGCTCCCTCTCCCGCATGAGCCCTTGATAGTTTATAAATGGGTATTTTATCATATCTTGCCCTGTCCGACGTCTGAGGTTAATTAAGGTTCTCCTGACCCTAGTCCTGGTATTCACACCTGCCTCATGTGCATGGGAAGTTGGACATTAAATAAGGAAGACTGAAGAAGGATTGACGCATTTGAATGTGAGTGTTGCTGAAGACTATTGAAAGCACCATGAACTACCAAGAGAATATGCAAATCTGTCTTTGAAGGCGTTTGGCCAGAGGACTCCTCAGAGGTCAAGATGGCAAACCTTTGTCTCACCTGCTTTGCACATGTTGTCAGGAGAGGCCAGGCCCTGGAGAAGGACAGCACATCGTGCTTGGTAATGTGGAGGGGCAGTGACAAAGAGGAAGGCCCTCAGCCAGACGCAGGGTCACAGTGGCTTCAACACTGGGCTCAAACATAAGAACAATTGTGAGGATGGCACAGGACCGGGCAGTGTTTCCTTCTGTTGTGCGTCGGGTCACGATGGGTCACAACGGACTCAGTGGCACCTAACAATAACAAGTCTTTACAGGAGCTTGTAGCCTCATCTTCCTCCCACCGAGAAGCCGGTGGATTTGAACAACCAGTCTCACATTAGCCGCCCAGTGCTCACCATACTGCACAACCAGGGCTCCTTCCCTTCCTGGTCAACGTACTAATTCTAGAGAAGACACGGGTCATGGGAGAGAAATGAAGAAAAGACCCATTGTGAAAGATTTATGAAGGAAATAAGCATTGCGTTGTGATAAAGAAGGATAGAGACAGTCCTGGTATTTATGGACAAGTGTAAGTCAAGAGAGGCCTGCCTGGGTCAGAAACAACAGTGAATCTAAGGTGTGAATCTGAGATAAGAAGGAGCCAGTCAAGAGAATATCAAGGCCAACCACTTCCTCATGAAAGGAGCAGCTAGTACAATGTCCTTGAAGAATCAGGAGTGGCCCGTGGCATGCTCTGAGAAATGTTCGAAGGCTGGTGTGGCTGTGAAACCAAGGACGGGGAGCATAAGGGCAGGCGATCAGGTTCAAAAGGGAGCAGGAAGCTGGATCACGCCGCCCCTCGAGTGCTGGAAGGACTTGCGATTCTCTGTTAGTGCAGTGAGAAGCCACTGCTGGGGCCAGAGCAGAGGAATGGCACGATTCTATTTGTGCATGTGGGTGGTCACTGTGTGGAAATGGACCAGAGCTACCGTGACGATGGGCAGAGGTGGCTGTACTAGAGCAGGGGCAAGCCCGGGGCTGAAGATAGGGTGGGAAAGCCAATGGGACTTGGTGACAGATTGGAAAGTGGAATTAAAATCTGGAAATGGATCACCCTTGGGTTGCTGATTTACGTGACTAGAAAATGGTGGTGTCCTTTGCTGAAATGAAGAAGCCCGAAAGGAAAATTAGTCTGGCTATAAATAAAGAGTCTATATAGGTGCTATTGATAACAGTAAAGATCAGAAACAAGAGAAAGATACAGCAATCATTAGGGCTGAATAAGTTGTGTTGTAAACATATGCTGTATGCTCAGTGAGAAGCATGACTCTGAAGACCAGTTATTAGAAGAAAATGTTCATATAAGGCTAATGTAAAAAGAACGTATTACCACATATGCAGGCTGATCCCTAGAGATACGGGTATATAGATGAGAGCCAGAGAGAGAAAATAAGAGTACAATGAAATGTACCAAAATGTTTATAATGATTTATATCTTGATGGTGAGATTACTAAGCAAGTAATTTTATGCCCGTATTTTTCAAAATATCCCTAGGTGAACAAGTATTAGAATCATAACCACTTCACATATATACAAAAGTTCATGTACAACTACTTTAGAAAACAATATGGGGTTTCCTTAAAAAGTCAGAAAAAGAACTATTACACAAATATCATACCAAAGAAGTCAGAAACAGAAATGTCATACAATCCAGCAACCTCATGACACAGTGTATCTCCTAAAGAAATAAGACCCTATTAAATTGGCATTCCATGATACACACCTCCCCAACATGATCGCTGAAGACAAATGTATGCATAAGCAAATGTGGTGAAGAAAGCTGATGGTGCCCGGCTATCAAAAGATATAGCATCTGGGGTCTTAAAGGCTTGCAG
>NW_022111300.1:12059984-12072125 GCF_000313985.2 Echinops telfairi
GAAGACGAGCCAGTCAGGGTGCAGGGTAGCAATGATGAAACATACAACTTTCCTCTAGTTCTTAAATGCTTCCTCCTCCCACTATCAGGATCCCAATTCTACCTCACAAATCTAGCTAGACCAGAGGATATACATTGGTACAGATAGGAACTGGAAACACAAGGAATCCAGGACAGATGATCCCTTCAAGACCAGTGATGAGAGTAGTGATACCTGGAGGGTTGAGGGAAGGTGGGGTAGAAAGGGGGAAATGATTACAAGGATCTACATATAACCTCCTCCCTGGGGGATGGACAACAGAAAACGGGGTGAAGGGAGACATCGGACAGTATAAGATATGACAAAATAATAATAATTTATAAATTATCAGGGGTTCATGTGAGAGGGGGGAGCGGGGAGGGAGGGAAGGAAATAAGGAGCTGATATCAAGGCCTCAAGTAGAAAGCAAATGTTTTGAAAATGATGATGGCAACAAATGTACCAATGTGCTTGGCACAATGGAGGAATGTATGGATTGTGATAAGAATTGTACGAGGCCCAAATATAATTATTTTTTAAAAAAAGAAAGGAGAGCCATGACACAAATGGATATATGCCATGCATGTTCACAGCAGTATTATTCATGACAGCAGAAAGATGTAGAGACCTGAGTGCCTGTCATCAAATGAATGGACAACAAAACTATGGCACGTACACACACCAGAACCCTGCACCACATTTAAGAACAAGGAAGAATCTGTGAAGCCGCTCAGAACCTGGATGGCACTGTTGTTATTGTCACGTGCCATCCAGTCCATTCCGGCCCACAGTGACTCCATGCAGAACAGCATGACACACTGCCCAGCCCTGCGCCAGCCTCACCATTGTTCCTCTGCTTAAGCCCATTGTTGCAGCCCTGGGGCAATCCATCCTCTACAGGGCCTTCCTCTGTTTTACCAAGCATGATGTCCTTCTCCAGGGACTAGTCTCTCCTGACAGCATGTCCAAAGTACACGAGACAAAGTCTCACCATCCTTGGCTCTAAGGAACGTTCTGTCTGAACTTCTTCGGACCGATTTGTTTATTCTTTTGGCAGTCCATAATTCACAGCTCCATAATTCACAGACATTCTTCTGAATGAAATAAGTCCATCACAAAAGGATAGTTATCATACAAGACGACTATTATAAAAAGTCAAGAAAGCATTGACACAAAGAAGGAAACATTCTTTGGCGGTTACCAGGGATGGGAGAAGTCGGGGGCGGGGGCGGGGGGCATCATGCAGGAAGGGGGAGATAAAAAGAAAGGTATTGTGTGATAAGGGAGAGCACAGCGCAATATGACCAATGCCAGAGGGAACCTGCACAAGCGTTAGTGGCAACAATGCACTGCCATTGGGTAGATCCAGAGCAATCGATGCCGAGCTGCATGCTTACACCGCTACGGGCTGGACCGCTTCAAGATTATCACTGTTAGTTCATTACAGAAACCCGTCTGGTGTGCATAAAATAGGCCCACATCTCCAAGCTCCAATGGAAAACTAAAGACTAGAATGCACCTGTTCTGATTCTCAGTCAAGGATTCCCCTCCTCCGCTCCCCATGGGCATTTCCTCCTTCTCAGCAGCATACCTCCTTGTCTGATCTCTTCCTAGACACGGAAGCCAGACAAGAGTTCTGGTCAACTCTCCATCGCAGTGGAATGGGACACTATCCAGGTAGGATGACTCTACCAGGTGTTTCCCTTCTTCCTCTGCCCCTCTTTCCTCCGGCATCCCTTAAACAAGGATCAGTGACTTTTTATTCCACACTTAGAAATGAGGCCTTAAACCTACAGGGTCTTCCCATCAAACAAAAGAGAATGTAAACAAAAAGTAACACATCCAGACAGTGGAATAGTATTCAGCCAAGAATTAGAGTAAAGCACTGATTCCTATTACCACCCAAAGACCCTGAAAAAAATGCTGAGTAAAAGACGCCAGATAGAAAAGCTTATATCAGCAGTTCTCAGCCTGTGGGTCGCAACCCCTTTGGGGGTCGAACAACCCTTTCCCAGGGGTCCCTGAGTCATACCAGTATCAAAATTATAGTTGTGAAGTAGCAACCAAAATAATGTTATGGTTGGGGGCGGGGTCACCACCACACGAGGAACTGTATGAAAGGGTCGCGGCATGAGGAAGGTTGAGAACCACTGACTTACATAGTATATGAGTCCAGTCCACTGAAATGCCCAGAATATGTAAATCACAGAAACAGAAAGATTAACGTTTGCCAGGACCTGGGAGAAGGGGCCAGGGAAAGAGACAGGGTTTCTTCTTGGGGTGCAATAAACGTTTTGGAATTAGATAAAGGTGATGGTCACAGAGCTTTGTGTATATGCTAAAAACAACTGCATTGTATACTTTCAAACAAGTGCAAGGCATATGAATTACATATCTGAATTTAGACAAAGATGTTCAACCATCAGAAAGAAAAAGGGAAAAAACGCATATTCCTGGGAGTGATAATACCGTGGTTTAAATTCACAATACAGTTGCGAGGTTTTATCAAACGATTCTAAGAAAAGGGTTTGAAATGGTTCCCTGAATAATGGATTCCTAAAAGTGAGAGACTTTCAAAGCAAGGGGACTAGGGAGACAGAAAGGTGAAGCTTGGGGACAGTAGGGAAGGAAACAAAGGGCGCTGCCGAGAACGCATGAACTGTTACCGGCAGAGAGAAAGCTGACTGATGCTGTCTGCTCCCAGAAAGATCGACAGCCCTGAAACCCTATCCAGGGTCCCTGAACGGCAGTGGATTTGAGGGCTGGTGATGGTGTTCATTTGTTTTTGTGTACTGGCCCACCGTCTAGCTGTTTTACATTCACTTTCCTTCACCTTACAAGCCCTGGTGGTATAGCAGTTGGCTACTCACTGGACTGCCATCCTCATGTGAGGAGTTCAAAACCACCAGCAGCTCCACAGGAGAAAGACTGGGCTTTCTACTCCCGTGAATGGCTTGGTTTGGTATTTAATCATACCGCTCAGCAAATATAGGTTGTTCTGCCCAGTTGACATCTATATACTCTGCCTTGACTCATGATTCCTAAGTGGGCATCTCAGCTAAGTTCCTAGCAGTATTGCCAAAATCAAAACAGGCAAAGCCCCTGCTCGCTCGGAGCTTATTCAGGCCTCCTGGGAAAGAGAGAGAATATGCGATTAGAAATGGATGTATAGTGTAGCAATTCAACCCACTGCCAATTCATAGAGAGCCTGTCGGACAGAAGAGAACTGCCCTGTGTGTTTCTGAGACTGTCAATCTTCCAGCGGTACAAAGCCTCATCTTTCTCCCATGGAGCAGCCGGTGGTTTCGAATTGCTGACCTTGTGGTGAGCAGCCCGACAGGTAACCACTACCCCACCAGGGCAGGTGAGGATCATTCCCAGGAAGAAAACTACAGCAGACCCTGGGGCTAGCAAGTAATGGGCAATAAAATTTTTTTTAATCTCAAAAAATAAAAATTCTCAAGCTCAGACAGCTGCTGTGTGTTTGAGCCAGGACCGGTCAGGTGTGCCCGTCCCTAAGCCCCTGCTGGTCATGGATGCCGACGGCCTCTCTCGAAAGCCTGTCCTGCCGTCAATTTCGCCAGATGTTAGCCTTGCCAATACCTCCCCACATATCTTCATTGGTAAGCCTTTGGTAAACAATTGTTAGCCTCCTGTGAGTGGAGTAAAATCTATTTACTGCTCGCTGGTCGGCATGACAGGGTTTTGCTTGTGCAGGCGTTCAATGCCCTTCCTGTCGTGGTGTCTTTCAGAGGCAGAAACAAAAGGCTGGGTCCAGAAATGACACGGAGTAACCCTCCCGGAAAATTTTGCAGTCCTACACTCCACGAAGTATGAGCAACATCCATGTCCAGTTCTGTGAAAACAAAAAATACCTCTATATGTAAACCTCCCGTGATCATTTCAGCTAAAATATGCAGTTGCTTTGCTTATATGAGGGTTTTTTTCCTTTTTCTTTTTTTTGGAGAGAGAGAGAAAGAGAGTGTGTGTGTGTGTGTGTGTGTGTGTGTGTGTGTGTGTGTGTGTGTTCCGTTCAACTCTTTTTCCCCCATGACAAGGGAAAAAACATACTAGGACACAAGTCGAAGAGGAAAAAAAATGAATCAAGGGGTAGCATTCTGTTGTTCGATGGACATGCCTATAAAAACCCACTCGCTTACTCCACACAAGGCATTCACAATCCAGAGTCGAAGCCCGTCCAGGCTGGGAACCCATAGAAGGGTCAGCCCACCTTCTTTGTGGACCCCTGGGACCTGGCCGGGAGCTGGGAGAGAGAATAGAAACTTCAACTCTCTCTCAGCACAGAGGGGAACGGGGGCCAACAGAAAGAATATTAATTTCCATCAAGAGAAAATCAAACTTGTTCAAGAACATTATTGGCAGAAGTGAAATTAGTTTTTCGATAGCAGATAGTGGAGTTGAGGGATTAGTCTAGTCCCCAAGAAGGAAAGGAACCCACGGGAGGCCAGAAGTACCCTTGTTCTCCATACCGCCTTTAACTCCCGACAACAGATAAGATTTGTCTCTGCACATTCCCTTTTACAGAACACCTAAGATGAGATGATTTGGAAGCGCTCCCCTGCTAAAAATCAAATTACTAAAGCAAGTTTCCTAAACTTATGAAGCTCAAGACGATTATTAATGTTTCTATTGAACATAAAGTGGCAGTTGGGGCAGAAAACTCCCTCCATTCAAGCAAAATCCCGGGCAGATGGGACCAAGCAGTGACAGACTACAGGAGAATTTAGTTACTGGGGTCCACAGGCCCACCACATAGAGACTCTTTTTGTAGGGAAGCAAAGTAGGATTATTGTGTTATCTGGAAGCTCTCTGGATTGAGCTACTAGAAATAGTGCTACCGAATATCATAGATGTAAGCTGCCTTGTTCACAGGCCTGCAGAAAACAACATCCTGGCCTGTGGTGATTCAAAGTCCAACCATGGGCAGTAAAGAAGCAGGAAGAATAAAGTGAATGGGGACAGGGGATGTGAACCCTGGAATACCCAGGCTTCTGGTTAACAGAGCCCATGGATTTACCTGAATCATTGCCTGCACCAGTGTTCTAGCAAATCTGCTGTTGATCCCCACTGTTGAGTCGACTCTGGCTCATGACAACCCCGTGTGCAACAGACAAGGCCCAACCCTTCACCATCATCTAAGAGATGCCATTATCAGAGCACTGTGTGTTTTGAGTGTCTCGCAACCCGCCGGGCTGTTGTATGGTGACAATGCTCTGGGTTTTCATTTGGATCATTTTCAGAAGTTGATCCTCATGCCTTCTTCTTTGTCTTAGTCTGGGAGTTCTGCAGAAACTTGTCCTCCATGGGTGACCCCACTGGCATTTGAAATTCCGGTGGTCTAGCTCCCACCATTACAGCAACGCACAAGCCAGTCATTGAAGAAGAGCATTAACTGAAGACATAAACATTATGAAGACTCTGACCTTCGGGTGGTCATCAGGACATCCGGGGACTCAGAAGTTCTTCTTTGTGTCCCTCTTTATCTGAGTGAATGAGTCGCTTGGGATGCAGGAAGGTGATTGACACCACAGATGAGCAACGTGCCGTGCTCGGTCCATGAATGAAGACACTGGGTAGAGCTATGGCTATGGGTTTTGCCAGTTCCCTAGGAAGAGCTTCAAGTCATCCCCATAGCCTCTTGGTTGTAGTTGTCAACCATGCTATATGTAAAAGGATTGACACAAGAGCCACAACAATGGATACAAACATAGGAAGGTGGCACCGGATCGGCAGCACAGACCCCCAAGGTTACTATGGGTCAGAACCAAGTCAACGGTGGCTATAGCAACAATTTGCTGTAAATTGTGCACTCCAGAGGATGGCTTCTGCCGATCTCAATCCCTTTGACTGTTTTACAGAGTGAAAGAAGTCCCTCAGCTAGAGTTCAAAGACTGGTGTGGGGCCCCAATGGGCCACCAGGTAAGTAGGCTCCCTTGCAAAGTGCCTCAACAGATACTATTCCTGCCTGAGTGCGCTACATTGAAGAGTACAGCTGCTTAAGACAATATAAAGGAGTTTTATAAACTATTAAGGATACCCAAGCACGATTGTCAGGGTTCTTCCTTCTGTACAACAGACTCACAATATCCTCATCTCCAAGAATCACCCAATTTCCAGCAGAAGTTGTCATGTACCGAGGGACCTTACGAGCCCATCAAGCACCTACCTATAAATCAACCCCAACCACAATACTGCAGTCCACCTCTGGATCAATTGAACATAGTCTGGGTGAGTAGTATTCACTGGGGGTTATAAAGTAATAATATACCTGCCTGTGGTGACACTCATTTTCTTTGACGAACATACAAACAGAGACACAGCATTTTTTTTTTCCCAAAAAGAAAGCCCTGGTAGTTTGAAAGTATCCAATATTTCTTGATTTTAAAAAGAAAAGTCTTTCATTTTACCTGGTCTCCTGCTTTAATTGCCGCAAAGCTGTTTTGCTGGTTGACTGCACAGTTTTACTAGCAAACGTGTCCAGATAAATACGCATGAAAGCAGTGGGCAGAAGTAATGAGTATGGGAATTCCTTCTCTTTATAACTAGTTCTTCTTTGCCTTTCCTGGGGTTTGAAAAGATAGAAGAGACCCCCAAAACTACAGAGAATAAATCATTATGAATCAACATATTATTTTTGTTGGTATTTCTAGCACTGTGATCCACCAGCTACCCATTGTGGGATTTTAAAAAAAAAGTTTCTTCCAAGAATTTCATTCTCCTCTAGCTCCTGAATAAATAAAGTGCAGTACAAAATGAGTGCAAATGGGATTTTGAAGTTTTTATCCCCAAACCACATGAATAGAGCTGCCAACCCCTATTTTTTGGTACGCAACAGTATTTCCCTCTGAAAAGCACGAGGGGTATTTGGGGGGTGGGGAGGGTTCTCCACTTGAAATGTCATTTTAGCTGGAGCTCACGTGACATGATGCAAAGGAGTCATAAGTGCTGTGTGGGTGTGTAGGGAGCGCCATTGTCCAGCAAGGTGCTCCATCGCTGCAGTGATGTGATGCCTGGAGCAGAGCAGCCGATGCCTTCCCAGGTCAAACATGCACGTGGAGGTCAGACAGCGTGAAGTTTTTAAGAGAGTCACCTCTGGTTCTTCCAGTTCCCTAACACCTACCATCTCTTCCTTCAGAGGGCCACGTGCTGGCTTATGAAGTACATGTTGGTGGTCAGGTCTGGTTCCTGGGAACTCCCCAATGTTAGTCTGGGAGGTTGGATTTAGAAGGAAAATGCTCTCATAACTAATGAGGAAGGGGAGGCAGAGATATATGTAGAGATAGATATGTAGCACCGGTGGTGCTATGGCTTAGGCATTGGACTGTTAACCAAAAGGTTGTCTGTTCAAACCCATAAGCCACTCTGCCAGAGATGGATGAGACTGTCTGCTTCTACAAAGTTTTACCTGCTTGAGATGATAGTGATGATAGATAGATAGATAGATAGATAGATAGATAGATAGATAGATAGATAGATAGATAGATAAGTGATACATACATACATACGTATGTACGTACATATTCTCCAGGTCCAATTAAGCACTAGACTACTAGCCAAAAGGATAGCAGTTCAACACCATCTAGAGTCACTCTATTTCTGAAAGTCAGAACTTTGAAAACCCTATGCAGTAGCTCTACTCTGCACATATGGGGACAGCACGAGTCAGATCCAATCAACAGCCACCAGCCATGCTGTTCATATCTTCACATGACACACAAGAGCAATTTTAGTCCCATCCTATTCTCAAGTTAAAGAAAAAAAATCATCTTTCTTTTCATGCAGAAATCTCTGTTCTTTTGCGCTGATGCCCAGCTGTTTATCTTTCCACACCAAGGAGTTCCCTACTCTGCCATTGAAGGTCTTCTGTGGGGGCAGAGTGGATACGCACTGGGCTGCTACCTGCAAGGTTGGCAGTTCGGAACCACTAGCCACTCCAAGGGAGAAAGACAAGGCTTTCTACTTCTGTGCAGACGTACAGTCTCAGTCCTCCCCTGTTTGATAGAGTCTGGCCTGTGTGAGGCAGATTCCACTCGGTGGCAGTGAGCTAGGAGTTCAGAGTAACATGTGCTATGCCTACTGTCAGAACTGAACTCAACGGCACCAATGACAACATCCGTGTGTGTTCTCCAGAACAGCATGTTTAAGTCCTGTATCTGTGAATGTGACCATTTGGAAATAGTGTTTTTACTACGTTCATGAAACCCTGCGACCGAGTGGGGGGTTCCTAAACTTATTCAGTGGTACCTCATTACAAGAGAAACAAGGATCTGGGAAGACGAAGCCCTCTCTCTTTCACCTTTGTCTCCCTCCAGCACTCTTAAATTCCTGCTCCATTGTTTGTTAAACACAAATGAGCGCTTACCTGTCTTCCAGAGGAAAAGTGCTTCCAGAGAAAAAGGAAATATGAAGATACCTCTTCTTGTCCTAATTGTGCATCTTGAGGACATAGCACAGAAACTAAATTTGAAGAAACACGTTCTAGAAATTTGGCTGTTTGAAGATGACAAAAGGAAGATGATTATTTGAGATAATAAAAGCAGCCTCCATTTTTTGAGCATTGATTATATGCCAGACACTGGGCAAGAATAACATTGACTTCTTAAAGCTGCCTGTGATGTGGGGAGCATGATGCTCCTATTACAAATGAGGACCTGGAGCAAGATTCAGGTCAGTGAAGTGGGGGACCCAGATTGGCACTCCAAAGCTTTGCTCTTGAACACTGTGAAAGCTTAGGCTTGTTTCCACTGGTCTGTTTAATATCCATTCTCCAGAAGGGCTCCATATTTGCTCTGCGGCCACACAACAAAAGCCTCTTTTCCCAAGACCTTCTTTCTTAAATCTATTTTGGTGATTCCTCAAATAATTGCCCCTCCCCTCAAGGACAGGAACCCCTGAGCACGGATTGAAGAAAACCCACCCCCCTTTCTTCCCCTCTACAGGAACGTGAGTGAACACAGTCCAAAGGGTTCCTACCGCCTCCAATGGTGGCAAGAACACCCGTACTACAATCGGTACTCCCCCATGTCAGTAGCATGACCCCTGCTGGGCACCAGCAGTAAGGACCTAGCTCTTGACCCCAACACAAAGCCAACGGTTAATGGGATCAGTAGATGGGTAAAAACATGGATCAAGATGTTGTCACCCCAGCAATATTCATTAATGAGATCACAAGTTTTATGTTGGCGATGGAAACAAAGCTGAACTAGGGAAATATACCTTTTTTTTCCTTTATAGACTTCAGGAACCAATTCTAAAGCAGGTCTTAATTTATAGAGAGAATTTTTTTCACTTACAATAACTCTTAATTAAACTCTCGTAATCACCTACCACATTTCTTCAGCAAAGAAACTTGCACAGGAGTGCTTTCAAGAAAGGATTAAAAATGGGGAGGTGGGGGCATGTTTGGTTTGCCTAGATACAACACTCTCCTGAATCCATCATTTTAAAGCATCCCAATCCACACTCGGTGTTACTTGTAATTTCACTGATGTTTAATTTATTTCACTACATATTATAGTTTAATTAAACACCAGATAGACGCTTCACTGGGATCACTCCTTCTTTCCACTGAGTTGTGTTTGGTCGTGTAAATTTAAGACGAAGAGCAAAGAGTGGGGCAGGTCACAGCCAAACAAGCTACGCACGTTCCACTTGCAGAATTAGGTCGGGCCTATTTCTGTTTTATTGCCAGCAGACGGTCCGTATGAGTCCCACAGCTCCCAACTTTCTTTTCCAAAGAAGTAAATAGTAATTCTTAAGAATGGCAGCGGCACCTGCACCAGGGTGGACGAGTTTGGCCCCCAGCAGGACCCCCTGCTGTTTTGCTCAGCTGGCAGCAGGCACTCAACCCTGGCAGCTGCTCCTGCTTTGTTGGGTTTTGTTTTGTTTTTCTCCCAAGCAAATAGGATGGGCATTTAGAAATCCTTTTTTTTCTCCCCCCTAAACCAAAACTTTGGTTGCAGGAAGTAGCAGTACAATTCACAACAGATGATTAATGTTTCCATATGTATTGAAATGCACTGCAAATAAAAAAAGTGCCAGTCCCATAAATGTTTTAAACAATAGAGAAATGAGGAGGGGAGGTGGGGTAGAAAGGGGGAACCAATTACAAGGATCTACATATTACCTCCTCCCTGGGGGGTGGACAACAGAGAAGTGGGTGAAGGGAGATGTCGGACAATGTAAGATATGACAAAATAATAATAATTTATAAATTATCAAGGGTTCATGAGGGAGGCAGGGACAAGGAGGGAGGGGGGGTAATGAGGAGCTGATACCAAGGGCCCAAGTAGAAAGCAAATGTTTTGAGAATGATGAGGGCAACGAATGTACAAATGTGCTTGACACAATGGATGGATGGATGGATTGTGATAAGAGTTGTACGAGCCCCTAATAAAATGATTTTTAAAAAAAAGAAATGAATCAGCCTTAAAGGCCACTTTCTATCCTGCTTCCCCACCTCTGTTCTCATTGCGGCCTCCTGAGTCTAAAGTTTACTAGGCGAGAGGAGAGTCCCTGCCATTGAAATAAAGAATAGAAAAGTGGGTGGAGGGAGATGTCGGACAGTGTAAGATACGATAAAAGCAAATGTTTTGAGAATGATGATGGCAACAAATGTACAAATGTGCTTGACACAATGGGTGTATGTATGGATTGTGCTAAGAGTAGTATGAGTCCCAATAAAATGATTTTTAAATAAAGAACTAAGGGATGGTCTCCTTGCACGTCACTGGGAAACAACCAAGGGTGGAAAAGCACTTGAGAAGTGTGCTGTTCTCCTTTTCAATCCTTTATATAAACACAAATAAATGGTTTGGGACATGACAGAAATGGAACGCCTCTCTGTCTGCTGTCCTGAAGCTTGCTCTGTTGTTTGGCATTACATATCGACAGTATTTCTACACACATACCTATACATCTGTCGTCTTCCTTTTAAACGGCTGCACAGCGTTCAACAGTAGGATGTAGTATAGCTTATTGGGCCAAGTCCCTATCGATTTAAGATTATGTATAGTGTTCTCCCACAGAGTCCCTGGGTGGGACATAGGGGCAAGTGTTCAACCATTAACCAAAAGGTTCAAACTCACCCAGAAGTGCCTTTGGAGAAAGGTTTGCTAGTCTACTTAAAACCCTAGACAGCAAACCCGAGGGGGCACAGTTGGGCTCCTGGCAAGGGAGGTTGCCATGAGGTGGCATAGATTTGATGACTGCGGTGCTTCTATTTGCCCATCGCAGAGAGGGCTGTGATGAACTCCGTGAACTACCTACTTCCATAGATGCACGTATTTCTCTCAGCCAAAGACCCAGAAGGGAAGCCACTAGGCTGAAGGATGCCCTCATAAGAAATTTTGGAAGAGAAGGACTACCTTTATCTGCAGTGTATCTTCAGATTGAATTAATTAATTTACAAGTCAGTCAAAACAGCACCGTATGATTCTCAGTGCAAGGAGCATCTCAAGGTCATGTCCGTGGTTGAAAAGACGCCTGCGCTGCAAGTAAAGATGAGGATGTGATGTCATGTGATGTGATGAGGAGCTTCCTGTTGAGAGGGGTTGATGGATCATTTCAAAGTGAACGCAAACATTGTCATTCTTGTTGTTAGGTGCCGTCGAGTCAGCTCAAACCCGAAGCACAACAGAAGGAAACATTGCCCGGGCCTGCGCCACCCTCACCATTGTCCTTATGTTTGAGCCCACTGCTGCAGCCACTGTGTCCCTCCATCTCACTGAGGGCCTGCCTCTTTTTTTGCTGCCCCTCCACTGTACCGCGCATGATGTCTTTCTCCGGGCAAAAGCATATCACATGAAAGAACAAGTAGTCAGGCATTTGAACCCAGGGACTTCTTGTTTGACCAAAATCTTCCCCAAAAGCCAGGAATATTTAAATAAGTTGCCAGATCTTTGGCTCACCATAAAAGTGACCACTGTGCTGGAAAAAATGGATATCTACCTGCAGAAAAATGAAGCAAGACCCTTATCTTAATCCATGCACAAGAATAAATTCAAGGTGGATCACAGACCTTGAAGTTAAACCCCAAACGATTAAGGCCATCAATGAGGGAATTGGGACCAACTTGAGAACTTTGGCACAGGGAATACATAG
>NW_022111300.1:12075331-12092977 GCF_000313985.2 Echinops telfairi
CAAATGCGCTTTACACAATTGATGTGTGTATGGATTGGGATAACAGTTGTATGAGCCCCTAATAAAATGTTAAAAAAAAAAAAAGTGACCACTGAAGTCAATAACCTTCATTGTTTATGACACTATTGAAGGGTATAGAATTAACAGCTGTCCCACGGTCCTGAGGCCAGAATCTAGCCCAGGTTTTGTGATTCCCAACCCAGTACTTTCTTCACTACCATATATCTTAGGGGGCAGAAAATTTTATTTGAATTTGGAATAAATGTTTTTGAAAAAGTAGAGATGTTTTTGCACACATTTAAAAATGGGCACCTACTCCTCACATATCCACTATCTCATTATCTGACATTTCACCTTTACGACAATCAAGTAAAAATCCTCCTACCTGACGGCTTTGTCATTAGTGGCATATATCTGTCAGTAATGAACACAGAGGCATGATGTGAGATTAAGGTTAGGGGTCAACTGGACTGGGCCTTGATTCTCAGAGGCTTGGTAGTTATAAAATGATGTGGTCTGGCTGCTGTGTAATCATGTCATTTGGCATTTATGTAGTAACGATGGAGTCACCTCCATTATGTGATATGATGTGGTCATCCTCTGTTTTCCTATACCACTGATTGTGACATGATGCCCTGGTCTTTGGAAACTAGCTTTATCAGTAAGGGAGAAGTGGATGTATTCCCCTCCTTTTGACTTTTCAGTAGCTTTGTGAACATTTAGGGTTTGTGTTATGGATCAAAGCGTTAGTTAGAAACATCACTAAGACGCAGTCAGACAGTTAGGTTAGGTATCAGAACATAGAAAGTGAATCATGTAAATGGAGTCTGATTTCCAAACAAAATGATATTCAAAAAGAAGACTGTGCTTCTAGCTTCAGGTGCCACCAAATCTATTGCCATGTTGTCCGTTCGACCTCATAGTGACACCATGGGTGTCAGAGTACAACTATCCATGGAATCTTCTTGACTGTAATATTTACAGAAGTATATATTCAGGCTTTCTTCTGTAGCACCACTGCATGAATTCAATTCAGGAATATTTTGGTTAATAACCAAACTTGAACCCTCCCTGTCATCTGGTTCCCATACTAAGCATCACACATAACCTCAAACAACTTTGATGTTTGCCCTCATGAAGAGATCACTGATGATATGGGTGCTATAGAAAGGTGGTGAAGAAACTAGATGGTGCCTGGCTATTAGGATAATGCCTGGAGTCTTATAAGGTAATCTTCAAACAAGCAGCCATCTAAGTAAGGCATCAAGTAAGCTCACACAGAAGAAGCACAGCAGCCTGTGTGATCCAAGGATTGTAAATAATAAACTCCAAATCTGGAGGAGGGAATAGTAACAGAGCTTAAATTGTGATCATCTGTTCTATGTTCACAAGGCTATGGGTGACAGTGGAAGCCCAAATTCCATTTGCAGGGTTTCCACATGGCTTAAGCCTCCAGTGAATTCTTTCTGACTATAGACCAGAGAATGTGAATAGTCTTGCTATCATACAGAGTGTAGTGGAAAACAGATTATTACAGATGCAATTAGGTTAAAAACTAAACTATTACTTTATCATGTGATATCCTCTTTGACCCATTTTTTATTTGCTCCCGTTTTAAATATTTTTCTGCTTTCTTTTTTATTGACTTTTTTCTCTGTCTTACTTTGGTATTGTTAGGTTGGTTGGTTGGTTTTTTATGTTTTCTTTGCGTGTTTTTCTGTAGATGATGTACAGGCTATGTAAATCTGTAAAGATAGAGACAGTAACTATATTGATGACTTCTTGAGGGGTATGGCAATGAGTACAAGAAAGAAGAAAATGTTCTAAAATGTATTTTGGAGATGATTGTACAACTATTTTTAATATATATGAACTACTGAATTGTGTGATATGTGATCTCTATGCCAATGAAACTGTTATAAAACAACCACCACCATTTCAGGTCACTGGGAAGTGACCAAAGGGAGATAACTACCTAGGAAATGTTGACAGAATGAAGCCCTGCTCAGTGCTGCTCCATCTTCACAAGCGTTGTTATGCTGGCATCCACTGTGGCAGCAACTGTGTCAATCCATCTCCTCAAGGACCCTCGCCTTTTTTACGGAGCCTCTACTTCACGACGCTTAATGCCCCTTTCCAGGAACTGATCTCGCTTGAGAACATGTCCAACATGTAGGAGATGAAGTCTCACAATCTTTGCTTCCAAGAATATTCTAGCAGTACTCCTAACACAGATTTTCTAGTTCTTCTGATAGTCCATAGTGCTTTTAATACTCTTGACCAACACCATAATTCAAATGCATCCATTTATGATATACATCATAATTAATTAAAATCTATTTCAGATTTTCACTAATTCCAATGATACATAGGAATGCTATGGCAATATTACACTACTCCCCCCACCCTCAACCTTTGTATGGTACTGTTGTTATACCTATTGCTTCTATATATGTTACAAAATGGAGAGTCCTGAGAAGACATCATTATATTAATATTTTATCTAATGTTATGTCTTTTAGAAAGATGAGAAAAGAAATCAGAGTAGATATATGTTGATAAAGTATTATATTAACCTTTTCAGTTACCATTTCTGGTTCTTTCTATTGATCCATAGATCTGTGTCACTATCTGGTGCCATTTCCAATGCTGGTACAACTCTGTTCCTTTGTGCTATTATCAAAAATATTACATCTTACTATGTTATATACCTGACAGTACAATATACAGGAATACAGTTGTTTAAAGCCTTAAGTAAACTCTTTATTTCACCTTAAGATTTTGGAGACAGTTTTGCCAGATTGAAGATTATAGGTTGAAGGCTTTCACTGAAGTTCTGTAGTTCATAAGACATTGCCATCATACCTTCCCAAACAATATGCCCTTCTTCGACACATTGAGTTTAGCACATTGAGGATGTCATCCTGTTGTTTTCTGACTTCAGTTGTTTCTAATAAGAAGTCAGCTGTTCATTAGATTAGGGTTCCCTTGTGCTTGAAAATGAGTCCCGGTGGCACTGTGAGATAAGTGCTGGGTTGCTAACAGCAAGGTCGGTGGATCGAACCCGCCAGTCCATCCATGGGAGAGAGATGAGGTGTGCTGCTCCCATAAAGATGCCCCGCTTCAGAAACCCTATGGAGGATCCTATGAATCACGATCCATCCGACAATAGTGGACTGCACAGGACAAGTCATTTCTACTTGTGCTGCTTTCAAGATTTTCTTTTATCTTTTAACATCTTTAAACTGTGCTGCTGAAGAGTGAGGTTTGTCAACAAATTTGGGGACTTTCAGCTAGCACTTCTTCACAGACTTGTTCTACTCCGTTCTCTCACGCCTCTTCTTCTAGGACTACCATTATATGTGTACAGGTGTGTTTAACGGTATCGCACATGGGTCTGGGGCTCAGTTCCTGAGCAGCCCTTCCCTTGTGTCTGTTCTTCCGAGTGCATATTTTCTATCAAACTATTTTGAAGTTCCACTGATTCTTTCTTCTGTTGGCTCAAATTCCCCGCTGTGCGCATCAGGTAAAAAAAATAATTTATTTCATCGTTGTACTTTTCAATTATGGACTTTTAATTTAGATACATATTTATAATTGTTCATTCATCACTAAAGTTCTCTAGTTCATAAGACATTGCCACCATACCACCATTTACTCATTTAAGAATTGGTTTCCAAGAGTTCTTTAAACATTATGTCAGTCTAACACTAAACATTAAACATTGACTCATATGTGTATGAGAAAGAGGTTTATATAAGAAAGCAACTGAAAATTGAGAAAACATCCAAGCGCAGTCCAGATCAAGTCCATAAATCCAATATTAGTCCATACGTCTGATACCAATCTATAAAGTCCTCTTCAGACTCATGAAACACTTGCAATGATGCCAAATGCAGGAAGATCACAAGCCAGTGGGTAGAAAGTCTTTGGATCCAGTGCCATGGTAAGCATCTCAGCGCTGGCAGGGGTCTGTAATGAGCAGAGAGAGAAGTGTCTCCAACTTTCAATGAAGAAATACAGGATTTCCCAGAATTCCAGGAGAAGGCCATGCCCACACAGAGGCCTCATTGGCTATGATCTGATTGACAGGCTTGACTCCACCCCTTCACTCTTAATCCTCAAATTGGCAAATGACCACCCCTCATCAATTTGACACTTTTACGTAACTCTTTAGCCATAGACAATTTTGAAAAAACAATAATAAAATCATATCTGTACCTAGCAGGATAAAACTAAAATGCATATAATTCAATATGTGCCATTATTTAAACATGACATTCTATAAGTGAACAAAACCAAAAATGTCCTATGCCTAACAATTGCGGTTAAGTAACACCTACCTACATCTTAATCCTATAATCCTATGAATATATTCCCCCACCTACGAAAGTTTGTAAGCCAATCCCTTCAAGCCTTTATGGCCCCAATTTTGGGTATCCAATTTCTATACAGCCCACTTACATCAGCCTAGTGCTCTGAGACAATCATATTCTTTGATGTGAAGAATCTTCATTATGGTTGGAACCTTGTGAAATCTGCATCCACAAGCAGAGTCAAATCAGGACAAGCCATCCATAAAGTCTGCAGCAATATGCACCAGAGAAGCTATGGGCTCAAATATCCTCTCTTCATCTGGTTGACTTCTGGTCAACTCAGTGTAGCCTGCCTCACTTAGCCTCACCAGGGTGCCCATTGGTCGCCTTGCCTTTACACCATGGCTGCATCACAAATACTTGCCCCCTCTTGCTAGGTCATGAACTTCAGACCATTCAACCACTCTCATCTTCTCTTCTAGTTCCTGTAAACCAGGTTCACGGGTGTCAGTGGCCAGACTCAACCCATCTCTTATTGCTGCATTTCTCCCACTTCTACTCGATAAGTGGATCCAGGTGGTCACCTAGCAAGCAATTCAGCCTGCCACCGGCTTCCTTTAATGTTCAGTCCTGGAGAGTTTTCTTCATGGTTCCAGATTTTTTTCCAGCTTCTGACAAAAACCTCTAGAATTCAAAATTTAAATCCAAAGAGTTCCTTTTTAAAAAAAATCTGTCAACAGCCCCTAGGCATGTCACTTCACCTTCGAATGTCTTGAATACTCCAAAGCACTGGCTGGGCCTAATCTCTTCAGTTTTCTGTGCAGGCGTGTCCTAAACATATCTAAAGATCAAATTAATGACTCGAGGCAAGTGAGCTTGCAAGCTGTCTATTTTCATACTTCCCATAATCATTGCTGCAAATCCTTATATCAACAATAATAAACAGAAAAAAAATCAGTATCAACAAAGTAGAATCAGATACTAAACTCGATTCTTAAAACCATCAAGTTCAATCCTTATTTAGTTGATCTTAATCTTTATCTAAATGATTCTATTGATACAAAAGTATGGGATGAGGTCTCTGAGAGCATCAAACCAGAGCCAGACTTTGTCAGCATTTTCCTTAAGCAGCATGGTTTCTGAGAAATTCAAATGGCGATTTCTATCCCTGGGCTCAAGTATATATTAGCAACATTCATTACCATGTCCCACGGGAATAACCAAAGACTACAACCCAACAAAATAATCAAAACTTTGATTTCCTACATTCTTTCCAGAAAACAACCGAGTAAACTGCACAGCCATATCTGACTTCTGGCTAGACAGAGAAGAAGCATTACCATGGGGGAGAAGTCGAACCAACATCTCCTCTCCATCTTCATTCCTTATTCAGCCTTTGAGTGCCCAGTGGAACATCAGGGTCCTCTCAAACGCTGTTTCTCTTGCCTGCTCATTTTCTTGTGTGTGTTCCACTTTCTGTTTCTTCACATGACTTATGTTTTTCAGATTGAAAAATTAGATGTTTTAGGTACTAGATTATAGTAACACTGCATATTGACCCCATACATATCCACATCGCCTGTTTTTATTACTGTCTACTCCTATTTTCACTTCTCTCATGCACTGTGTAAAGCACTCCTTAAAGCACTGTGTAAAGCACTCCTTAAAGCGACCTGCCTTGAAAAGACACAGTCACCATCAGATGAAAGCCTTTTGAGCTGGGCAGCTCTGATGGTCTTTCTCCTTGCTCTCTCTTTTCGCTGTCTGCTGCTCCGCCTTTTTCGATAGCAGACCCAGCTTCTAGCCATCAGGAATTGCTAGCAATTACCCTTGTGTTTTCAACAATGCCTTGTACCACTAAGTATTTCATTGTCCGGTCCAGTTACATTCAGAACACGTTTGCAGGGATAGCCTTTGGCGTCAACCTTTGCAATTTGCTCCAATCCCAGGAGGGCTTCCTCTGGGCTTCCTCTCTCCCTGTTTTTCTCTGAGTTACTTCTAGCTGTTCTGCAGTTTAGTTTGTGCTGTCACGAAGCCACCAATGTCCTCATAATTGCTTGCGACCAACTTCTACATTGTTTTGAAAGCACCCTTAAGCCTGACCTTGAGCACTCCCTGGAACTCACTGCCAAGGAGTCAATCCTGACATTTAGCAACCCCGCAGGCCAGGGTAGAACTGCCCCTGTGGGTTTCCAAGACTGTAACTCTATGGGAGTAGAAAGCCTCGTCTTTCTCCTTAGAGCAGCTGGTGGTTTCAAACTGCCAATCTTGCGATTAGTAGCCCAACACATAACCATTACACCACCAGGGCTCCTCACATTTATGACTCTCTGTTCTAAATCAAATCAGCCTTTCTTTGTGGAGAACTATGAATATCGCCCCCTAAGTGAAATCCCTGTGCCACTGCTCTGGAGCTGTGGGCAGGACAGTGACCTGCTTCTCTTGTCTGGACATTGGGAATGAGGTGGGAACCCTGATTTTCTTCAGTTGCCTATCCTGGCATGGAGCCTTCATCTTATTAACAAGCCAGGGAGAAGGCAATCAGGCACCAGGCTTGTCGGTCTGCCACGCCCGTGATAGAGCATTTCTACCAACCTCTACAAGAAGGGCTTGGTAGAGAAATAATGCACCAGACTGTTCAGGAGCACTTGCCTGGATGAATATTTCTGCAACACCACCTGGAGGTCAAGGGGTAAGAAATGCTGGCAGCTTGCTCCTCCCAGGAAGCCAGAGGCCCCAGCAGGGAGTCCTCTCTGCTTGCCCACCCCAGCTTGGCGTGGAGCTTCCATCACACCACACTGGGCCAGGTCGGGAGAAGGAAATGGGTCAGGGCTCAAATGCCTTACTTGGGCTGTTTTCACCGAGACTTCTCAGATGTTCTTGAATAAATGTGTCTCTGTGCGCTGGATGCCCTACAGACAATTTCCAGACACGTTTAAAAATAATGTTCACCAAGTATCGCTGTCTCGTGGCACCGTGGTTGACATGCTTTGTGAACCCATGGGAGACAGATGTGACAGCCTGCCTCCATAAGGATGTATAGTCGTGGAAACCCTGGGGAGCAGTTCGACTCTGTCCTGGCCGGGTTTGTATGAGTCAGAGTCAACTCGTTGGCAGTGGGGTGGGGTTTGGAAGAAGCCCAGCGAGCTGCTGCCTGTGCCATTCCGGAATGTACTTTCGATAGCTCTTTCGAAAAAGGATAGTCACCAAAGGTCAGCAGGACACCAAGGAGAGCAATTCAGCTGAACCAGAGAACAAGAAGAGGGAGCAAAAGTCAGAAGCCACCAGGCCTGGGCTACAGCATTAGGAAGACTTTCTGCACTGCTCACCAAGTTGTGTGCCCAGAGAACTGTGTCCACACAGAAGAGGTAGCCCATCTCTTTAAAGGAGAACCTTTGCTAATTCACACAAAGGCGCCGACGTACTTGCACAGACCAGGAAACCAGACTCCAGCTGATGGGTTATGTAGGATGAGTCAACCATCCAGAGAAGTGGTTCCCAATCTTGACTGCTCATTAGGATCACTTGGGGAGCTATTCACAAATACCAACGCTTGGGTCCCACCTAGACCAATTAAACCAGACTCCCCTTGGGAGGGGGCCCAGCCATCAGTATTTTTAACAGCCCCTCAGGAGAGGAAGACTCACTGAGGTAGAGCCTGGAGCCAGGGGAAAGGGATTCTTTGTACTGAAATACCTGGAGGAAGTAAACTGATGAAGGAGTTCAAGGGCTGGCAACTGGAAAATGCTCCAAGTAAATAGGGAGTAAAATTGGCCGAGCAAAGTAAGTCAAATTACAGTCAGTAATTTCTGTCCTGGATGAAATCGCTGAAGTTGTCTCAAAGAAGGAAGGAAAACAGACCACTGTAAACATAGTTTACACGCACACACAGACCTCCCTGCCGGTTCTAATTGATATGTCTCACCCGGGTCTGCTCTGTCCTGTCCCCTGGAGTCATCATGACATCGATAGTGGCTAACTCTGGCCACCGTTTGGCCACACGTTAGTCCATGCTGTTCCTGGCACTGAGAGGACCTGAGGCTGTTTTTACAGAGCCATCGATTCCCAAATGCCAGGGAATACAGTGCTTTCATCCTTGGGCCCAGCTGTTGTGCATTAACAAAAGGGACTCTACTTAGTTTCCAGAACGTTCTGCCCAAAAATATTCCCTACAACGAAATCACTGGGGGTGCCAGGGGACTTATTAGGAGAGATTTATGAAATGTCAGGATTCTTTAGGTCATTGGCTGAACCCTTGTTCTTCTCTTGGATGCGCGGGCTGGCATGGAGTCAGTCCCTCCTCTGCTCCGTAAATAAAGTTTTTCATCCTCCTTGCCTTCTTTTAGAGACCTCACGCCTCACCCCAAATGAACCATGGGACAGTCCAGTGGAAAGCGCTAGTTGAAAGCTTCTAAACCAGAGGGGGCCAATATGTGGTGTATGCGACCCGCTCCCTAGTCTTTCATTTTTCACAACTCCTGGTGTCTGAGCCAAAGAGCTCTCTCCTGGGCACCCACCTCCAGGAAGCCACTGGGGAGTTGAAACGTGAGGTGAAACTTCTCTGGTTTGACTCTGAGGAGTCAAACCAAAGGCAATGTGGTACAGTAGGAAGAGTTTGGCTTAAAATCAGAGTGCGGGTCAAATTCTAGCCTAGCTATTTTCAGCTGTTGATATTAACAGCTTACTCCATCTCCCCGTGTGTTACCAGATAAGTAGGGGAACTATGCCTACCTGAGTTATTAGCTTAAATCATCGTGATGACTCACCTCACAGACTGTCTGGCATATGTGGCATAGTACTTACGTCCTGGGCTGCTAACCACAAGGTCGGCAGTTTCAAACCACGAGCTGCCTGGCCAAAGAAAGAGGAGGCTTTCTACTCTCATAAATATTTGCCATCTCGGAAACCTACACGGGGAGTTCTACCCTGTCCCCCATATGATCGCTAGGAGTTGAACTTGACTTGTGGCAGCAAATGCTTCTCTTACCTCCTTGCAGAGAGAGAGAGAGAGAGAGCTTCAGAGAAGAGGAAAATGAAGGTGCCCTGAGAAATGAAACGACTTGCTAACGAGTGACGCACTGCTCAGTGACAGAGCGACTGATACTCAACGAAGGGCAGAGAGTGAGTATTAACCACCTGCATTTGTCTAATGAAAAATATGCTCTTCTAAGACCGTGCATCATTGTCATTGTCCTGGTCCACCCACACAACTGTCCCCTCAGGGGCAGACCTGACAGACCCCTGTGTGGGAGGGTTTGGTTCTGTCAAGGATACTGCTTGTCCATCAGGAGGAAAAGCATCGGGTCCTGGACCTGGCCATGCGGCTGCGGGCAGGGAATGTGGCCTCTCCAGACCCTCCACCATTAAGTCAACTCCTACGCAGTGCGCCCCCACCCCCACCCCCACCCCCCGACAGGCTAGAACGGCGCCACCGGGTGTCCAAGGCTATGATCTTTAAGGCCAGTGGACTACCACAGGTTCCTCCTGCAAAGCAGCTGGTGGGTTCGAACTGCTGACCTTGTGGTTAGCAGCAGAGCATTTAAGCACTGTGCCACCAAGCCACCAAGCTCCAAAACGGCAAGCTCATCACTATCGAGTCTATGCCAACTCCAAGTGCCCCTATCGGGCAGGATAGAGCTGTCCCTGTGAGTTTCAGAGACTGTACCTCTATACAAGAGTAGGAAGCCCTGTATTTCCCCCAAGGAGCAGGTGGTGGTTTCGAACTGCTGACCTTGCAGTCAGCACGATGGCACCAGAGCTCCTCTAGGTGATGAGCAAAAGAAGCTTCTCCCGGGTGCTTTCATCAGGCCTCCTCTCTTATCTTTGGGAGTGCCTGGCACACAGCCCTGGGAGTTCTGACGCCATCGGGAAACCCATGCAGATCTGAGAACAGCCTTCCCACCCTCAACCCGTGCCTTACCCTGCTTTTTCCCGTCTCCCCAGCCCTCCTGTTTCCTGCAGTTTTTAAAACTTCTTTATATTTATTCTAGCGCTAGCCTGCCATGCACTAAAAGAGTGGGGGAAAGCTCATTAAAAGTATATCAGAAGGAAAAGACAGAGCAGAGCTTGAAATCCCTGCAATCTACGCACAATAACCTAATCAACCAGAACACCCAGGTTAAATGGAGTCCACCCTACGGCGAGCCTGGATGATTAAGCCCCCTCTTGGGGTGTTGCCCCCCTCCAGTACTGGGGAGTAAGCCACATCAAAACCCAGCTCGAAATATACCTCATGGTTTAGAGCACTACCAACCTCCCCACTCACTTTCACTACTATTCATTTTACTGACTTTGGCCCAAGGGACCTGGGAGGTGAAAAACGTGGTTGCTATTATCCCGTCTTGATGATTTAAGCCAGGGGTCCTCAAACTACGGCCCACGGGCCACATGCGGCCCGCCGAAGACATGAATCCGGCCCGCCGGGTGTTTTTGCCACCACTGCCTGTCCTGCTTAGCAGCCGACTTGTCCAGTGTGCTTAGGAATTTGTTCCCAGTTTTTTGGGGGTTTTTTATAGTCCGGCCCTCCAACAGTCTGGCCCCCTGTTTAAAAAGTTTGAGGACCCCTGATTTAAGCAAAGGAGGCAGTGAGGTCTCTCTGAGGTCACCTAGTTGGCAGAAGAGGTAAAGCAAGTGGAACCCCCAGTCTCGGTTCTTCCCCCCTCTCCTTGTTTGACTTAAAATGGACCCAGTTCTAAAAGGAGCCAGACGATGGGGCCGACAGCTGTAGCATCAGCTTCCTCTCCCTTAGTCTCTTCTTTGAGCTTGTGGGAGCCTGAGGTTCGGAGAGGACTCGGTGTTTGCTCAAGACTAGAAGTCACATTTTAAAAACCCTCTTAGCCTGGAGACATGGGAGAGACCGGAAGACTACCCACGCCTCAGTGCCGCTGTCAGGAAGCTGAGCATGGTTGCATTCAGGAGAACTTTCATTTAACCATCTTAATAAATTTGCACTGATTCCTCTCCTCAAGAAAATTCACAGTCGTTTTAGTCAAACTGTATTTTCTCAGAGAACACAGGGGGCAGTTGGAGGTTAGCCAGTTTTGGGGGGTGGAGGGGAGGAGGTTAACCTTTTTAAAAAACTGTCAGATTCTAAAAAGTTGGAACTCACCACTAAGGCTATGTCTTTACTGTCCTTCCTCAAAATGTATCAATTCTGATTTCCATTCCTTCAGGGGCCCAATCTCTACTTTAAAATGATAGTAAGCTAATATGATAATATAATATGTATTAATAATTTAATGCTTATCCTGCCTCGGTAATATATGTGCATTTTAAAATGGATCTTTTTAGACAACACACTTTAATCCAAAGCATGCTTACCTAATGCACCGTACTCTAACCCTGACCTCTCACCTCATCTCCAGAGCTGCAGAGGCTCAGCTGACTAAACATCTCCATCTCGAGCCACCCAGCGGCAGCGAAACTCAGTCTGTCCAAAATGGACGTCTACTCTTCATCGCAGTCAGGGATCCCGCCAACCCTCTATTGATCAAAGACAGACGCCTGGTTCCGTACTACCCATCCCCGGCCAAGGGTGAGGTCAATCTCTCTAACTCAGCATCCCAAAAAAACGTGTTCAATGAACATCTCATCCACAGGCAAAACCGTTTGCCTGAGCAAGTAAGTTTAGAAAGCACTACTTAGATAAAGTTAAACCCATTTCCTTAGTAGAGGACGTCACAGAGTTTCTGTGAAGTCCACCTGTTTGGGGCAAATATTCAAAAACAAACTGAGTGTTCCCTAAAAGGATTTGCCCAGGAACTGCGCCCTGCTCATACTTCTTGTTGTTGGGGAGGAGGTGGGGGCAGAGAGGGGAGGCACGGAGGGGCCGAGCATCTTGTGAGATGATGTTTTCGAAAGCGCACCTTGAGCAATGCCGAGAGAAGAAAATCTGAAGTGTGCTTGACCCTCGCCAACATGAATTGGCTCCTGCGGTTTCTATGGTGGGAATGTGCAGCGCCATCCAATGTACCTCTCCAAAGACTGCCCTGTGGAGGCTTTACATGATTCAGAGGCAGAAATGTGTGTGAAAATATTTCTCTCCAAATATTTATTCGGAAACCCCAGTTAAAATATGGCTGGAGTCAGGGTAGGGGGGAGGACTTCCTAAAATGTGTTTATGTCTGAGAATGGCGGTAAATCCGAATGACGGCTCACCCAGCAGTTAGCAGAAAAGACTTCTGGGATGTAGCTAGGAGGCCTGGGCTCCCAAGGACTATTTTCTACATGCCTGTGTTGTTTGAATTTGTTACAGCAAGCATATGTTATTTTCATAATTTTTGTGGGATTTTTAAAAATTCAATAAAGAACCAACAAATACATAAAATGCCTGGTCCAGCATGTACTATATTTTAAAATCAATCTGAAAAGGAAAAAAATGTGAGGAGAGCCAAGACATTGCTTGAAAAAAAGAAAGAAAAATATATGAGAACTGGTGTTACCAATTATTATAATGCATTTAAAACCACGGTAATTTTTAAATGGCAGACAGATGAATGAAATGGAATAGAAAGTCTAAAGATTGGGGCAATGGGAAAATGAAAATTCAGCATATGGTTAAGGTGGCATTTCAAAGCAGGGGAAAAAGATAAACTCAATAGATGCCATTGAAAAAAATAGATTAACTACCAGTATTGCCCAAATAAAGGAGGTTGGATCCCTAATGCATTCATCTACCAAAATAGCTTTCCGATGGCTCAAGGATGTGCAAGTTACCCAGGAAGTAATGAAAATCATAGAAGCATGGGTGGCTGTTTTTATCATCTTCATTTGAAGAAAGCCTTTTCAAGCTTTTAAAGTCACAATCCATAAAATCAAAGATTGTATATCCGACAACATAAAAATTCTCTAAAGCAAAAATAACTGCAAGGTTAAAATACAAACAATACCTAGAGGGAAAAGTTTGAAACATGTAAGACAAAGGGCTGATATCATATTCTGTAAAGCACCCTGGCAAATCACTGGGGACAAGATGGCCACCGGTAGACACCCAAAGTGTCTTTAGTCTGACCTTCATCCAAATTAAAGCGAGCCTCCCAGGTCACCACGTTTAATAGCAGAGGCTAAGAAAACCAAGCGCACACAAAGAAGCTGAAGGGTATTGAAAACTCAGATACTTTCAAGAAATGCAGACTACAAATATTGCCCCGGTGGCATAAAGATCTTCTTTATTTTCATCAGCATCTTGTCATAAAATTGAGCCCTGGATAGGTCATTTGCCAGTTCTCTTGTGGGGTTCTACTTCAGAAACAATACTTTATAACAATAAAGTATCAAACTCAATAAAATATATAACCTCTTACCTTAAGTTTAATACCTATGCTTATTTGTTTGCTAGAAGAGACTTTAAGCACTGTCCATTCAACCAGGAAAGAAGTGGGGGAGAGAGATGAAGGACGAAGACAAAAGAGAGGGAAGAAAGGGGGTGGGAGGGAGGGCAGAAGGAGTGAGGAAGTGAGAAGAGAAAAGCTGGTCTAAGTTTCCTGATATTCAAAAATATATCTCTTTATCCTTGCATAAATTACAGTGCAATTGAAAAAAAAAAAGATAATTATAGCCAAAATGTGCTCCATGGAGATGTGGTGCATTACGAGTTGAGCTCCTAACTGCAAGGCTAGTAGTTCGAAACCACCAGGTACTCCCAAGGAGAAAAATGAGGTCTTCGACGCTATAATTTTGTAAGCCCACAGGGCAGTTCTACCCTGCCCCAGAGGGTCACTATGAGTCGTCATTGACTCGGTGAGTTTGGTTGTTTTTGCTTTGTTTGCTTTTTGTTTTACAGGCAAAACATTGCAAGATTGTAAGGTTTCTCTTACAATTTGTATCCTTTAATACAAAAATATGCAAGGAGCATTGTGCCAGTCAGAATCACTTTTGGCTGAATGCCTCAGAAAACCCAGCAATGTCTAAGCAACTCGTGCATTTAATTACTTCATAAAACAAGATATCTGTGATGGGAAATTCTAGTCTTTGATTCGGTCTCTCATTGCTGCCAACTTGCCAAGTCAATAGCTCTAGGTCCTCTTCTTAAGAATCACCTCCTCAGAAGGGGGTGAGGATGTTTTCCACAGGGCAAACCCTCCAGACCTCAAAGGCTGACCCTTATCTCATTTTAGCGACCAATGCACACAGCTTGCCCCACTGTCTTTCAATTTCCAGGTTTTGTGGCTCTCTTCTCTCTCAAGAGAGAAGCTATCTGTCATCTGACTTCTAGCACCAAGCAATTGCCTGATATACAAAGAGGCCTCCAGAATTAGTCTTTTGATGGAGGAATAATAGAAACAATGCTCAAAGGTTTGGTCCTCAGAGGAAGCCACGTGGTGTCCAGCAATCCTTGATTCCCTTTGCTCTCTCGAAGGCTGCCAGAGGCACTGAGCCGTTTGCACACTGAGTATCTCCACATAGCTGCCCCAGGCCGTCACAGTCTAACCTCATGCCACTTCTCTCTGGTATTTGCCCCCAAAGCAAAGCACAGAGCTCTGATCCCCAGCATCCACCAGCATCTCTGCTCTCATCTCATCCCTTTGCCAACCCTCCCCTCACTTGTTAGTCCAAGAGAGCCTTTTCCTAATTCAAGAGAAAAGTCTTCTCTCCCCAAACTTTAGTCTCCCAAACTCTACTGATGTCCCAAATGATTTTAGTTCTCCTAAGTGCTTACATCCTGGACACCAACTCACTCAGACTCATAGCAACTCTAAAAGAGTAAAATTGCCACTGTGGGGTTCTGAAGCTATAAATCTTCATGAGAACAGAAAGCCTCCTCTTTCCCACCTAGAGCATCTGGTGGTTTTGAACAACCAACCTTGTGATTAGCAGTCCTACTTGTAACCCACTATGACACCAACTGCCGGCAGCAAGGTAATATATTCCAGCCCATGTGTATCAGAGTAGATGTTTCCATGGTCGTTTTTGGAAGTAGATCACCAGCCTCTCTTCCAAGATACTGCTTGGTGGACTAGAAGCTCCAAATTTCCAGTTAGCATCAAGCATTTGACTGTTTGCCACTCCCCTAGAGACTCCTAAGTCAATGCCTACTTCTCCTTGACCTGACCTTTTTGCCACATCCCTCCCTTGAGGAACTAATCCTATAGGAATTACTTAAGGAGGTGGGGCAGTAGACAGAAAATAAATAATGGTGAGAGAGAAACAGCAGTTCATATTTTAAAATGCTATCCCATTTACATCTTCTCTTACTTGATCAGGAATTTTGTTCTTAAATCTCAGATGTCAGTCATTGAAAGATGCCTTCCCTGCAAGCTATTCTCTGCTTAGTTCAAGAACCTGACTCTTTCTTGGTCCCCAATATGGAAATATGTTGTCACCTGCACCAAGAAACCTGGATGTTGAGCTACTAACCTTAAGGTCGCTGGTTTAAACCAACCAGCTGTTCCCAGGGAAGAAGATGAAGCTGGTTGTTCCTGTAACAATTTACAGTCTCTAAAACCCCTAAAGACAGTCCCACTGAGTCTGAACTTAACTCAGTGGCAGTGAATTTACCTCTCTATTATTCCATTCCTGTGTTTTTCTGCACCCAGCCCCTTGGACTTCACATTTCATTAGGTGCTTCCTCAGGAAGAGAAGAAAGAAGGGGGGCCATTCACATTACTGCCTTCATTTGCTGATTTCTTTGTTTTGCACCAGGAAGCATTTCTGCAACGTGGTTGGCATATTCAGGCACCTTCCGGAGAAAACCCTCCTGTCAATTCCACTCCATTTACTGGCATCCACAGTTGAGTGAGCTGTTTAAGTGGAGTTGTTATGGAATGAAATGAATTGGAATTTGCATTACGTAGTCTTTCAATTATTTATGGTTTGGGGTAACCCATATCAGTGACTTCTCCCCTTTACTCTCCTGAAGCATCAAGGGAAAGCTGGAGGAACAGTAACTCAGCACTTTTTGCAAGGCCTGGTGGTGGTTGCTGCTCGCTGTGCTGAGACTCGTCTTCATTAAGTGCTCTGTACCTGGGCTTCTTATGATCGCCTTGCAGACCTTTGAAGATCTGTGGGGTCTAGGGCCACCACTCAGTGGAGCCAGCAGCGACCAAGTGTGAGTTGAGAGGTCCCACCAGGTACCAGCTGATCTACCCTCCTGAAGTCTCCAATATTGAGGTCACTTTATAAACTGCTTTCAGAAAAAGTCTTAATTAGTTATCATTGGAGTGGTGCTTGTGGGGGAGAGCTTGCTCCGAGACTCTTCCCGAACCTTCTCCCGTATCCGCTTAACTAACCATCGCCTCGATGGGTTCAGAGAGCCAGGTCCTAAAGGGCAGAGTTTTTTTTAAATAGAGTCAGAACTATCCTACTAATTGTAAAAGAATGGGGGTCAATTGTCTCTTAGTAAACAAGCTAACTAATATATGCACACAGGGACTCCAGGGGAGAAAAATGTACAAAAGAGTCCCTGACTTTAAAAAACAAACAAAATTAGTGTCTTTTTTCCCCCCATGAAACTTGGGGGCTAATTGCAAAGAGAACAAGTTATTCACCCCTTTATTCCATGGATGGAGTTAATCATCCAACCTGTATACTGAAGGTACTCATGCACACCACCCATTTCCATACAAATTTTATACAAGCATCGCGGTGGTTTTACATTTATTTTTGTTTGTTTTCTTAAATAACCATTTACCATCAAGATGGTACCAACTCATGGCAACTGCATGTGGGGCCAGCACAGCGGGGCTGCAGGGGTTTCAAGGCTGGATGGTTTAAGCCAATGTCCTGGTATCTCTTCTAATGGGCCTCGGAGGGGACTCACCCCTCCAACCCTCCAGTGACTGATGAAGTTCAAAAACTGCTTTTGTCCCACCCAGCGGATCCCTTTTTAAAATATAAAACACTATCTTCAGAGCCCTGGTGGCATAGTGGTTACTCATTTGCTGCTAACTGCAAGGTCAATAGTTTGATACCAACAGCTGCTCAGGAGAGAAAGGCAAGGCTTTCTACTCCTGTAGAGAATTACAGCCTCAGAAACCCACAGGAGCAGTTCTACCCTGTCCTGTAGGGTCGCTATGAATTGGAATCGACTCGATGGCAATAAATTTGGTTTTTGGCTTAAACTCTTTAGACAGACAGACAGACAGACAGATAGATATCCCTCTCTCGGTTATCCGGTGCTGCTGTAACAGAAATAGTGGGTGGCTTTAACAAACAGCCTTTTGTTTTCTCGCCGTTAAGAAGACTCGAAGACCAAATGGAGAGTGCCAGCTCTACGGGCAGTGTTTCTCTCTGTTGGGTCTGGGGATCTTTGCGTCTGGGGTCTTAAAGGCTTGAAGGTAAACAAGCAGCCATCTAGCTCAGAAGCAACAAAGCCCACATGGAAGAAGCACAC
>NW_022111300.1:12093406-12115172 GCF_000313985.2 Echinops telfairi
GACAACAGAAAAGTGAGTGAAGGGATACGTCGGATAAGGCAAGATATGACAAAATAATAATTTATAAATTATCAAGGGTTTATGAGGGAGGGGGAAGCAGGGAAGAAGGGGAAAAAATGAGGAGCTGATGCCAGGGGCTTAGTGGAGAGCAAATGTTTTGAGAATGATGAGGGCAATGAATGCACAAATGTGCTTCACACAATTGATATTTGTATGAATTGTGATAAGAGTTGTATGAGACCCTAATAAAACGATAATAAAAAAACAATTACACTCATGGCCTGCTCATTAGCAGGTTTGTCAGTGTGAGTGGCCATCAGAAATCTAGGCAAAGTCCATTAAAATTTTTCTTTTAATAAGTTTTGGGGGGTGTATAACTCAGTGGTAGAGCATTTGACTGAAAATATAGATATAGATATACATGATATAGATATAGATATCACACCTTCCAAACTCTTATGTCCACTCCCAGTCTACAACTCCATTTTGCATATGTGCATGTGAGTTCATCTATGAATTCAGACCAAGTCACTGCTGACATGCAGACCAATTACATGTGCATTTTGACAATATAGTTAACACAAAGACTTTTAGAACTATGTCTCAGTGCTAAGTAGCAAAGAACCATATCATGTTCATATGATAGAGGCAAATAAGGCTAGCATACAGCACAATTACATATATATTAATGCAGGAGCAAATGAAATTGATAAGATATTTTAATGGCCAAGCTTGTAACAGTCAAAATTGTTTATTATTGGAATTAATATAACGATAATACCTTTAATTTTCTAAGACTCTATTAGCCAAATACATCTAAGTAATCTGTTATTAAGTTAGAAATGACAGATTGTGACCAGATTGTTTGAAATGATAGATCACATTGAAGTTAGAGGTTTCAGTGGGGGATTGGGATTAAGAGCTTCCAGTCTAAATCTGATTAGAAAGAAAGACCTGGTGATCTACTTCTGAAATCAGCCAATGAAATTGGAGGGTCTCCTGTAAAACCGATTACAAGTAGCATTTCATTCTGTTACACAAGGGGTCACCATGTGTTGGGGTCTAATTTTGTGGCAGCCAGCAACAGTTGGAAAACCACACCAATGTCTTGACATGTTTTATTTTGTGTTGACACCTTACAGTTCCTTTGCCAGATCATATATGAATTTGTTCTCTAGAAATATCCTTTGAACATATCTGTGGAGTAAAATCAATAGAAATTTTGCTTTCAATTTCATTAAGAGGAGTTTTTTTAAACTTTTTTGCTTGGGCACAAAGTTCAGATTCCAAGGGTTCCTTCCTACACAGGTTTTTTTTGGGGGGGTTGTTTTGGTTTTAAAGGCTGCACTTGTTTAACATGATTAAAGTAATTAGTGTCACTAAATTATATGTGTGAACATCTTGAATTGGTAAATGGTGTTATATGCATACTGTATAAAAATTTTAAAGTGACACTAAATCTGTCATGCACTCAGTAGGCGCCATAGAGGCACACGGTGAGGAGCCCTGGGGACACAACAGTTAGCACTTGGCTGCTAACTGAAGAGCTGATGGTTAGAAAGGGAGCAACTTTTGTCAGACTGTGTTATATATCTATATACGTACACATACACAATCATATAAACATATGCATAGAAAGAGAGAGAGAAAGAGACTCTACGCACTTAACAACATAGGTATGATTGGCGCTAACCATAGCACACTCCTGAGGGAAGTCCCTTACAACTGATTAACTGATCACATCACGGAGGATTGTTACAACATTATATAATGGCCAAATTACATCATTATGTAACTGCCAAACCAAGTTGACACACAACCTTAACCATCACATTTCCTATATATTATCCAAAAGCAATGGAAGAAAACTTGCAAGTGACCATATAAGACCTGGCATTTCACTTTGAGCAGTAAGAGTCATGAATAAAAGGAGTCTATGAATGTGTGAGTAAGTGCCCTAAGAATAGCTGTCTTCTTTTCTCTGAGCCCAGAATTGCATTGTGTGTTAGACAGGGTTCTCTAGAGAAACAAAACCAGGGCACATATAATTATATAAATAAGAGGAAAGATACATATAGGACAAAGGAATATAACAGGTACCACATATACTCGAGTATAAGCCGACCCGAATATCAGCAAAGGCACCTAATTTTACCACAAACTGTATTAAAAATTTGCTGAAAAACTTGGCTTATCTACCTTCCTGATATGATCACTGAAGACAAAACGGGTGCATAAGCAAACGTGGTGAAGAAAGCTGATGGTGCCCGGCTATCAAAAGATAAAGCATCTGGGGTCATAAAGGCTTGAAGATAAATAAGCGGCCAACTAGCTCAGAAGCAAAAAAGCCCAGATGGAAGAAGCACACCAGCCTGTGTGACCACAAGCTGTCGAAGGGATCAGGTATCAAGCATCAAAGAACAAAAAATCATATCATTGTAAAGATGGGTGAGTGCAGATTGGAGACTCAAAGCCCATAGGTAGGCAACTGGACACCCCCTTACTGAAGGGTTGTGGGGAAGAGATGAACCAATCAGGGTGCAGAGTAGCAATGATGAAACATATAACTTTCCTCTGGTTCTTGAATGCTTCCTTCCCCTCCCTCCACCCACTATCATGATCCCAATTCTACCTTACAAATCTGGCTAGATCAGAGGATGTATATTGGTACAGATAGCAACTGGAAACACAGGGAATCCAGGCTGATAACTCCTTCAGGACCAGTAGTGAGAGGGGTGAGGCCTGGAGGGTGGAGGGAATGTGGGGTAGAAAGGGGGAACCGATTATAAAAATCTACGTATAGCCTCCTCCCTGGGGGATGGACAGCAGAGAAGAGGGCGGGGGGAGATGTCGGACAGTGTAACTTATGACAAAACAATAATGATTTATTAATTATTTATATAGTTTATTATGCCAGCCTGGCTGATAAATACAAGTGGGATTAACTGAGGGTTCAATGAGGGAAAGGGGAGGGGGGAGGGAGGGGGAAAATGGGCAACTGATTTTAGGGGCTAGAGTAGAAGGCAAATGTTTTGAGAATGATGAGTGCTTGACACAATGGATGAATGTATGGTTTGTGATAAGAATTGTATGAGCCCCCAATAAAATAATTTTTAAAAACTTGGCTTATACACAAGTATATATGGTAATTAGTCCACACAGCAATATAGAGGGCTCAGTTCGACTCACTTCCATGGAACAGTTAATATACTGGAAGTCCTTCAATTCACAAGGGCTGCTGGGTCCAAGGTCAAGCAAACAGCTGAGTCTTCCCTAGGGCATATAGGCAGTCCGGCCACAGGCAGCAAATGGCAGGACAGGTCACCAACAGTCAGCAGCTCAGGAGCTTAGTGAAGTAGGCCCAGATGGGATATTGAACACAGGCAATGCAAGATGACAGGGTGTGACAACCTCAAGCTCAAGCAGTGTACACCAGCAGAGTGGCGAAGCAGGTCTCATAGGAACCTGAAGCTCTAGCAACACAATCCATGGGTTGGCTTGTCCCACGGGTTGTGTAGCTCACAAGTTGGGGCAGAGAACTAGCTAAAGCAGCCACATACTAGTCCAATCACCAGAGAGCAAGAGAGAGAGGAACGGGGGATTGCCGAGATTTATCTCTTTACGCTCCAATCAAACTGTGACATGTTCCTCTGGGCCAAGTTGGCACAATAAACCTATCTATAACAGATTGGATGATGCCTGGCTACTGAACATTTGGACCAGAGATTCTATAGAAGAGTCCTGACGAAAAGGCAATGCAGAACAGAATTTCAAATTTTCATGGATTCCATAGATTTTCATGGAACAATGGTGGCTCAGTGAACCTATTACTCTTAGATAATCTTTACAATTTAAACCAAAAGAACAGCTCCTAACACCTACTTAAAACTCAACAATAATTTAGCTAAACTAGTGAAAAAATGTCTGCCTTGAGCATTTATCGCTTGAGTATTCTTTTAAGAACTATCACAGAGTGCTGGGTTATTAGAACAAAGTGTTCTGGCATTGAAAGTGTACTTGAGTGGAGGCCCAATGTCCATCTGCTACCTTAATATTTAACATATAAATATATGTACATAGATCTATTCCCCTATCATTATATATAAATGGATTTACATATATACATGCCTGTATTTAGACCTCTATAAATGCCCTTTGCCTCCCAGTTCTCTCCTCTCTTTCCTTTTACTTTCCTCTTGCCCCACTATCATGCTCAGCCTTCGTTCAGGTTTCAGTAATTCCTCTCAGCTACATTGCCTTTGATCAACACCCCCACCCCCCACCCCAAGCATCCTATGCCCTTCTTGCCATCAATTTTAGATCACGTATTCTTCCTTAGTCCCTGGGTTTGTTGGCAAACCCTCTTCCTTCCCCCCACCTCCCCTTCTCCTGTGTCCCCATTGTTCTGTCCTCCAGACTGTTCATCCCGCTTACCTTGTCCAGATAGACATGCAGAGACCCCAATTCTACCTTACAAACCTGGCAAGACCAGAACATGTACACTGGTACAGATAAGAGCTCCCAACCCAGGGAATCCAGGACAGATGAACCCCTCAGAACCAATAAGGGGAGTAGTGATACCAGGAAAGTAAGGGTAAGATGGGGGGAGAAATGGGGAATACTCACGATAGTCAACAAATAACTCCCTCCCAGGGGATGGGCAACAGAAAAGTGGGTGAAGGGAGACTGATCAGTGTAAGACACGAAAAAATAATAATAATTTATGAATTATCAAGGGTTCATGGGGGAGGGAGCGCCGGGGAGGGGAAAATGAGGACCTGATACCAAGGGCTCAAAGAGAAAATGTTTTGAAAAAGATGATGGCAACATATGTACAGATGTGCTTGACACAGTGGATATATGGATGGATTGTGATAAGAGCTATAAGAGCCCCCAATAAACTAAAATTGAATTTAAAAGAACCATCTATACAAGATCAAAGGGGTAACAGCAACTCAGAAGATTGGGAAACGTAGGGAACAGTGAGTTTGTGTTAATGGAGGAAAGGCCAAATCAGAAAAGGAGTGCGTGAATGCTTGCACAACCAAATGTAATGAATGTAAACTCAGCCGTACATGTGGAAGCGGTTGGATCACCATCTGTGTAGCTTGGTATATTCTGTACAACAACAACCAAATGATTTTTAAAAAGAAAACCATCTGCAGTGGAAAGTAGGCTGCCCACTCTGGGCCAAGCTGGTACAATTCCCGATGGCATTTTAATGAATCAAATATGGGGGAAATTCGCTACAAGGTGTAAGTCAAATTAAATGTTTTATGCAAATGGTTGCAAGGCAGTACCTTCAAAAGTGCTCCTTCATACTTTGCTGAGAGAGACGTGGATCTTTCCCGTTGACTGACAAATTCCAGGGGTGACTGCTGAGTGGCTCCTACTTCCCCAGGATGCCTTCCCACGACGACAGAGGGAGCAGCCTGAGGAGAGGTCTACCGGGAGGGACGTGGGCAATTCAAGTCAACCCAGGCCTCTTGGTTTGACCAATTAGAAGGTTAATCCCCAGTGCTGTTGATGAACCAGATTGGAAAATAGGTGTTTAGGAATAGAAGCAGCCCAGCGTCGTGGGCACAAAGCAGTCGGGTGAATAACTTGCTCAGCCCACCGTTCAGTGGTAATAGGTTTACTAAGAGAAATAAAGGCTAAGTGGGACTAGGGGAGAGTGTTTTACCCTATTTGACCTCTCAGGAAAGTCACCCAGTGTATCCTGTGGAGAGCAAAGAAGAAAATACTGACATGGTCTATTATCCAGGTTGATTGTCCCTTGTTGCTTTCCAAAATAGGAAATTCCCAATTACACTTACAATTATTTTACCTGTTTTTATTATATGCTTGGTCGTGGATCCATGTTTATCAACGTCTCCTGCTTCCCTTGTATAACCCAGGGCACTGGGCGTGAGCCAGTAAATTCCACAGGGGCAGTGTCAACCAGCTTGTGTCCCTGAGACCACCCACTTTCCCCCACAGACCACCGTGGCACGCCCAGAAACCCTGATCCTTCTTCTCAGTGGAGGGCTACAGGGGCAGGAGAAAATATAATTTAAACAGTCTAAAACTGCACACTGCCTTTGACTTCTTTCACCAACCTCAAAATTCTGCTTTAAAAAAAACGGCGGGAGCGGGGAGGGAGGGGAAAAATGAGGACCTAATGCCGGGGGCTTAAGTGGAGAGGAAGTGTTTTGAGAATGATGAGGGCAGTGAATGTACAAATGCGTTTCACACAATTGATGTATGTATGGATTGTGATAAGAGTTCTATGAGCCCCTAATAAAATCAAAGAAAAAAAAGAATAACCTTGAGCAAGTAAAATAAATAAATAAGATATTCTCAATTAAAAAAAACGGTTTAGATCAATCTGTCTGTGGAAAGAGAGAATTATATGGATTATTAATTCTGTTTATGCTCTTTTGTGTAAAGATCATTGGGTTTGCACACCACTGGCTCTGCACAGACATATACACATCACATTTAGCAGCCTGCATCAGCTCCCTTCAAATGTTAATGTCTCTGTGTTAATGGGAATTTTTGTAGAGAGAGAGAGAGTGTGTGTGTGTGTGTGTGTGTGTGTGTGTGTGTGTGGGCTCTCTACAGTCTGTGAATGATTCCCATAATTTTATAAGATGACATTTTCTCTGATTGCATACGGATTGCATGTTTATGATAGAAACGTTAGGTAGTAATGGAAAACACAAAAAGGAAAATGAAAATCACACATATGCCTCTTCCCAGTCACAACCACTTTGGTGGATATCTTTTCCATGGACTTTCGCAGTCCTAAACACACTTCGTCTTTCTTCCGAAATCATACTCATTGTGCTCTGTACACTGCTGGAACCGGATTCCTTTCCCTTAATGCTTACCACACCTTGTTCTCTGTCGGAACTATGCTTCCAAGCATCGCGTGCCATGCAACGGATGTACCTGATTGCATCCTCTCTGCTCAAATACTTAGATTGTTTCCAACGTTTTGTTATCATCGGCTGGATTGTGTTACACATCCCTTTATCTTTGCTCAAATCCAGGAATATTTCCATAGGGTAAAATCTCCTGGGTCAAATTGCTGAGTCATGGGGATTGGGCCATTATTAAGGCTTTCTATATATTGTAAAATTGCCTTTTGGAAAGATTATACCAATGTACACCACCACCAACAGCGCATCGGGGTGCATATTTCCCAGACCCTTAACAACACAGCCTCCCATTCTTTGGGCTTTTGGTTGTGTTTTGTTGCTGTTGTTGTTGTTAAATAGAATTTGTTCTGGCCATTTTCTCTAAGCCAGCAAATGACTAGCATGTGTTAAACATGTTCCCACAACGTCTTTTCTTCCACCCGACGGGCAAAACTAGCCGCTAACATCTGAGCAGTGAGCACTGAGCACTGCTGTGGGGGGCCTTCCACCGCCTCACTCTCCGCGGCGGATCTGTTCTTTTTCACCAGCCACGAAATGTTTCTGATCAGATAGCTAAATGCTCTTAAGTAAAAATAAAGGCAATTCCAAACAGTTGGGGAGAGAGATTCCAAATATGGTTCTATAAAATGTAATGAGGTTAGGAATTGTACAACGCTCGGCTGAGGGGAGCGTTTTCTGCGATGACTGCGATCCCGAGCAGGAAGGTCTAAAGCGTCAGCAGCTCAGGTCCCTGGCCAGACCGCCGAGGCAGGACCGGCTGGGGCAGAGCTGGCAGGGGTGAGCAGAACACGGTCAGGGCAAATAGACAGCCCCGATTCCAAGAGATAAGACTGACAAAATCCAGGGCAGTGCTAATACAGCCCACCCACATGGTTATCTAAATAGGATTCCAGGAGAAAGCTTATGGAAATGTGTGTTAAAAAAATAAATGAAAAAGGCTATGTCAGACGATGACTGGGTTTGATGGGACAATCTCTGCAAAGAGACCTCATAAACCCCGACCTGAAGCTGGTCAGAGAACATGGAGGATGCGCTGAAAATCATTGTTTTTTGAGCTGTCATGTATAAAGTCAAAATCCACACCCCATTTCTCAGCTAAATCAGTCTGGGACTCTATCATGATTGTGAGAGGAAGCTGGCTCGGTTGTGCGGGGAAGCTGTCGTCAGGTAAGAGTAAGGGGGTAAGGACCTCCCCATTATGCTTTGTGAGGAGGCCACCTGGCCTCCAGGCGGCCCAAATAGCAAATGAGTCCCCGAAGCTCAGGGAAGGCTGACACACCGAACTAATCTTTAATTTATTGACTTGCTACCTCACTGGGGAAAAAAAGGAGTCTATCAATAAACGGCTTTTGTTAAGAAGTGGAGGTCCAAGAAGCAGCAGTTAAGGGTTTGCTGGCACACATCGAGTACATCAAGGTTTATAGAAAACAAAATCAAGGGATTCTGGGAGAAAATGGATGTCTGGCGAGGACACAGAGCATTGAACAACATAAACTTTAAGATAAACAAACTTTAAGGTCTATTTTATAATGTCCTTCTTTTTGTGCTTGCCTTCTTATTTGTACAAAATAACAAACAGCAACAATAAACTGGAAATTTTCAGATATACTAATCTAAAAACAGTAAGTGAAATGAATAATTTAGAATGCTGAGATCCAGCAAACTATGGCTTTGTAACTTATGACTCTATGCTTAATTATAATGATCAATTAAAGAAATCTCTGTATGAAAATTAAAAAATAGGGAATCCTAAAATGATAAAGCTAAAAAGGAAAGTAAAAGAGAAAAGGCAATGATGCAAAATTAAAATAATCCTTAATTCTGAAGATGAAAACGGTCCCTCAACATATTTAAATTACTTTTGCTCTTGCAGCCCTGTTATTCTTTCATAAGAAGAAATTGTAAAAGTTTTCTTTATACTAAGAGAAAATGTTGCTAAGACATATTTTCAGAATGTCTAAAGTATGACAATTTAGGGATGCATAAAATTATCTCTTTTTAATAAATATGGAAAGTTGATCTTGGATAAAATTTTCAAATAAATTTTATCGCTATGCATGTCATATAGTACCTCAGAAAGATTGAACAATGAAAAATAGAATTGCTCATGATCTCATACCACAGTACAATGATTATAACGTCTGTGTGTTTCCTTCTGAAAGTTTAAAGTTTAGCGAATGTCTGTTACACAGTCGTGATCATCTCAAAACTCTCACTGCCAGCGAGTCGTTTCCAACTCACACTGACCTTCTCGGACGGGGCAGCACTCCCCCGGTTGGTTTCTGAGACTCTCACTCTTTAAGGGAGTGGAAAGCCTCATCTTTCTCCTATGGGACAGCTGCTGAGTGGTTTCCAACTTCTGACCTTGCAGATAGCAGCCCGAAGCACAGCCCACTACACCAGCAGGTCTCCTACGGTGGCAATCATGTTGGTCTTGTTAGGTGCCACCGAGTCAGTTCCGACTGGCGGGGACCCTCTGCACAACAGCACGGCCTCGTCCTGGGCCAGCCTCACAATTGGGGCTGAGTCCTTGTTGCAGTCACTGTGCAATCCATCTGGTCAAGAACCGTCCTCTTTCTCACTGCACCTCTACTGCACCAAGCATGATGATGTGCTTTTTCAGGGGCTGGTCTCTTGACCACAAGGGTCCCGAGGAGTGGCTGAGCAATGGATGGAAACTAGAGGCAGACCAAGTGTGCAAAGCTCACCTTTGCAGAAGTCAGGAACAAGAGAAAGAGGGCGAACATATATTCCAACGGGTTTATATAGTCTTGGGGCGTGCAAGCCCCATCAATCACCTACGTAGCAAGATGGGCAGTGTCTTAACCTGAGATGTCCCTGAGGCCATTGGGGGAGTAACCCAAGACCAGTATTGGAGGCAGAGCACCAGAAGTGGGGGCACTGACCTTTGAGGGGGAGGACAATAGAACTTGTTGGCTCTCAGAGATAGGTAGCCTCAGGTCGCCTAGAGAGCAGCCATGTGCTTGTGAGAAGCATCTTTGAAGTAGCACTATTATGGGGGGAGGTTGAGGGGATGGCTTTTCATCTGGAGAATTGACTGGGAGTCATCGCTGCCTCACAAAGGTGAAGGCCTTCCTCCGCCACCAGAGTTGCCCTTCTAGACTCTGAATTAGGAGCGTAGAGGATGTGGCCACCTACATTCTCTTCTCAGTCCTCAGTTTCCCACACCTGACAAAATGCCCTGAGTATGTGAGAAGAAGTCCCACATCTCTGCCCCCAGCGAGCATTCTGGCTGTACTTCTTGCAAAGCAGATGTTTGTCCTTTTGGCAGTCCATGGTACTTTCCAGATCCTTCGCCAGCACCACCGTTCAGCTGCATCATTCTTCTTCGGGCTTCCTGATTCAATGGCCAACTTTTTCATGCATGGGAGCTGATTGAAAACACCCTGGCTTGCCCGTTGGTCCTCAAAGTAATGGTTATAATCCTAAGGTATATAAAAAGTAAGTCTTCTTTTTTAATTTAACAGCGTATCATTTTTAATATTACTGCATGATATCCACTAACCATCCAGTCTCTGAAGCATTTTACTGTTTCTAGTGGAGATTCCAATAATAGTCACTACAAAAACCACCGTGATGGACATATCTGAATGCACATATCTTGAGAGAGAGTGACGACGAAGTGGCCAGCATTGATTCCTCTTTCTATGGCCACGCCCGCTGGCCATGGAGCTACGAGCTCTGACTCTGAGCTCAGCCAGGTGACTTGCTTGGCAAGTGACATATGAGCGCACCTGATGGTAGCAAAAGCTGGCGCATCAGTGCCTTCTTCCTGGCTGCTCAGCCAACTCGGTCACCGTATGAGCCAGCTCGCTGGGTTGTGAGACACATGGCTCTGTTCCTCCCACTGCAACTCTGCCAGTCACCAGATATGAGTGAAGCCACCCTAGGCCATCCAGCCACCGTCCAACCCACATCGATGGTGAGCACAGAGATCCAAGGAAGCCTGGCTGGAATCGGCTGCACTGGACCAAATTCAACGAAATACTGAATGACCAAATAAATGATTATTGGGTTTTTTTGTTTGTTTGTTTGTTTTTATTATTGTTTTAAGCTGTGTGGTTTGGGCATGGTTTATGATACAGCAATTGCCAACGAATATAGAACCCTTTGCATTTCCTTATGCAACCTTCCTAGAAATAAATGTACTGGGTCAAAAGACAAGCGGATTGACTCTTCTTTACTCATTTCATTTTGTGATGATAAGTTGTGGCAAAGCCCAGACTTTCTACACGCTTCATGGCCCCAAGGGTAGATTGTGTAGTTAATAACTAAGTGACTCATGCAGTCTCTGATGGTTCTCGTCTTCAGTGAGCCTCAATGTGGCCGTTGAGATGGTACCAAGATGAAGAAGGGCCCTTTGCTGGGATTTGCTGATTCTTGCTGTGAGCGGCCCTGGAGCTGGTTCCAACTGCTAGTTAACTAATGCCCAGTCCTGCACCATCCTCCCCATTGTTACTGCCCACTGTTGTTGCTGCCACTCGATCACTCCCTCTTGCCAAGGCTTCCTGCTTCACTGATCCTCTACTTTATCAAGTCTGATGTCTTTCTCAGGGACCGGTCCCTCTTGTTAACATGCTCAATGTCTATGAGAAGAATTATCCCTGTCCCCACTTCCAAGGAACATCTGGCTGGACTTCTCCAGCACAGATTTTCTCATTCTTTTGGCATTCCACAGTGCATTTCATATTCTTCACCAATACCATCATTCAAAGGCATCTGCTCTCCTTCACTCTTCAGCTTGTACATACATAGATGGTCACTGAAATTACTATCACAGTTACAAAGATAAGGCACATGAGGCACACCTTAGTTCTCACAATGACAAATTAACTGTTTAACACTTTAAGAAGTCTTGTGCAGTAGATTTGTCCAATGCAATGTGTCAGTTGATTTCTCGACTGAGGCTTCTAAGGGCATTGTGGTCGTTAGGATTTTTGTCAACTTGATTGGGCCAGGATTCTCAGTAGTTTGGCAGCTGAGGCCTCTCCTATGATGTGATCTAACCTAATATAATCAACTCCATGATAGGATCTGCTGTGAGCAGCCAAGTAGTGGAGGAAAGGTCAGGGTGAAGTGCTACCCCATTATTCAGGTCATAACCCTAATGCAATTGGAAGAAAGCTTCATCAGAATGTGGCCCATTCCTACATAAGCTGATGCTGTGTGGAAGCCAGCTCACTTCTGCTAGGTCTGAATCCTGCATCTGGTTTAGCCACCTCTGATTCTTGGGACTTAAGTCAACAGCCTTGCATATTGCCAACCAATCCCAGGAGCCACTAGCAACCTGTGGGTTCATTCAACTCTGCTTCCATCAGCCTGGAGTCTTCCTCTCCCTGGTTCATCAGCCCCCAAAAAGTATATGATGGGTCAGAAGATCTCCAGCTAAACAGCTGGCTCACACATTTAAATAGAATTAGAGTTACCGACTTCTACAACCATGTGAGCTGCCATCTGGAGAGAAATTTTTAATATAAATTATAGATGTATATGTATACATATGTATAGGTATGTGTATATATACCACTGCTTTTGCTTCTCTAGAAGAGCCAGGCTAAGACGGGCATTGATTGCATATCCATGTAAAATGAAGCCCTTGTCAACTTTAATATTTTCCCTGTTTCTCATAGTGTTACTTATTCGTTCTGGTTACCTAAGGATCTAAAATTCAAACTTCGAGCCTTTACCTTGATCTTAATGTAATTTTTCTTGGCTTTAGAAGTAAAGTAAAAGCAATTCAGAAAGCCAATAACTTTTATATTGCTTGCATGTTGAAGAAAAGGTGAGGAAACACGCCTGGCTTCCTCCAGCTGTAGAAGGAGGAAAAGCCAAACCCATGTGTGCCCAGGGATGATTCTTATGAGACAGAAGTCAGACAGGCCTCAGTCACTCAGCCTTCTTATCTTATTCTAACACCAACTGTCCCTCCCACAGCACTCTGCTTCTCTTCTGGGTTCATTAGTTTATTGCAATAGCCACAGGAAACTCACAGACAACACTCACAATTACAGGGTTCATTTGGGATGCTAACAAGTTCCAAAATGCTAAGTATGCAGTAGTTTTGTCTATGGCAGCTCTTCTTTGCCATGCTGGCAGGTATGTCTCTCTGGCCCTCACCTCTCAGCCACGTTGTCTTTTGCCCTGCTCAGGCAAGTATATACAATGCTCCTTAAATGCTGCAAAGTGCCCAAAGAGAAGGTGAGCTGGGAAGCCCACTGTGCTGCCTCACAGCCTGCGTCCTGCCCCTCTGCTGCCTCTCCACGCAGGGAGATGAACAAACTTTACTCCTGGTTTGTCTTTCTCGCTGGTCAGGGGTTTCTCTGTTCCTGCTTTGGAAATGGCTACCAGTGGAATGACAAAACTGACCAATCCCCTTTATTAGATTTTCACACATGCTATTTGCATAGTCCCACCTAATCACTTAGTTGCAAAGACTATGGCTAAAATAGCTATACCATGTATTGCACTTCACCACCCATGTTGAAATGGTATTTCTAAAGATATTTGATTAAATAAGAGAATTAAAATTCATTTCATATGCTTCCTTTTACTGTTTAAATTTGCTTAATAAAAAGTTACGATTACCTATGACTATCTATAAAAGATAAGCAAGGTAAACAATCCAGAGGAGAAAATGACAGGACTGATGGTTCTCGGGGGACAGGGGAGAGGGAGAAGGAGGGAAAGGGAGGGGAAGCCAACAAACACAGGGACAAGGAACAACAAGAGATCTAAAATCAATGGTGAGGAGGGCATAGAATGCCTGGTGTGGTTTAATCAAGGGCAATGTAGCCAAGAGGAATTACCGATTGCCAAATGAAAGTCAAACATGATAGTGGGATAGGAGGAAAGTAAAAGGAAATAGAGAAAAGAACTAGGAGGCAAAAGACATTTATAGAGGGATAAATATAGGTCTGTACATATGTAAGTATAGTTATTTATAATGGTAGGGATAGAGGCCTATATGTTAAGTATTAAGGAAACAGACAGACATTGGGACTCTATTTAAGTACTCCCTCAGCACAAGAACAATTTATTCTAATAACCCGGCCTTCTGCGACATTCACCTTCCCGACACAATTGCTGAAAACATAAGGGGTGCATAAGCAAATGTGAAGAAAGCTGATGGTGCCCGGCTATTAAAAGATATAGCATCTGGGGTCTTAAAGGCTTGAAGTTAAATAAGCAGCCAGGGAAGCACCAAAGCCCATATGGAAAAAGCACACCAGCCTGTGTGATCACGAGGTGTCAACAGGATCAGGTAGGTATCAGGCATCAGATAACCCAAATCAAACAATCATATCAATGTGAACCAGGGGGGTCAGAGTGGAGACCCAAACCCATCTGTAGACTATTAGACATCCCCTCACAGAAGGATCACAAGGAAGGGATGAGTCAGCCAGGGTACAGTATAGCACCGACAAAACATGCAACAATTCTCTAATTATTTAATGCTTCTTTCCTCCCCCCTCCCCCATTTACCCACCCCCACTACTCGCATAACCATAGTTCTACCTTATAAACCAAGCTAGACTGGAGCACATACATTGATACAGATAAGAACTCTGGACACATGGAATCCAAGACAGATAAACCTGCCAGGTACAGTAATGGGAATCATGAATACCATGAGAGTGGGGAAGAAGGAGTGAAAGGGGGAACCAATTGCAAGGATTGACGTATAACAACACCCCCCCCACACACACACACACACACAGGGGGACAAACAGCAGAAAGTGGGTGAAGGGAGACAGCAGACAATGTAAGATATTAAAACAATAATAATTTATCATTTATCAAGGGTTTGAGAGGGTGGAGAATGGGGAGAGGGAGGGGTCAAAAAGAGGAGCTGGCACCAAGGGCACAAGTAGAAAGAACATGTTTTGAAAAGGATAATGGCAACAAATGTACAAATATGCTTGATACAATTGATGTATGTATTGTTATAGAGCTGTAAGAGTCCACAAAAAATGATTTTTTTAATTATCATTATATATGTGTTCACCTTTATCCCTCACAGCATTTGTATGGCCATTGTTACCCTATGTATTTTCAACGATCCTTGAAAAGAATGCTGAATGAAACTCAGTAGTAAAGGAATTAGCTGAATAAAATTAACTACAACCTGGGCAGAGGTGAAGACCCACATGATATGACAGTGTTTGGGTCAAGGTATGGATTTACAATTTTCCCCTTGATGTTGAAAGATTAGCAGAGCCTGTAGACTGTTCTTTCAGGCAGAATCAACACAGAAGCATGTAGCCCTCAAGTCCCCCATATCGACTCCCAGCCTCTAACAGCCTACTGGCCCTAAATTGTCAACCCAGGAACCAACCTCAGCTTATCCACCTTAGTAAATTATGTCCTGGGTAAATGTGTTTTCAAGACTTTTATTTTTTAATCTCGATACATGCTAGGACATAGCTAAACTTTTAAAACATGCTGAGCAAAATAAGACACATAAGGAACAGATACTGTGTGACCCTACTTATGTGAAACACTTACACCAGGCAAATGCCAAAGTCTATGAATAATTGCCATGGGGCCGAAAGGAGGAGGGAATGAGCAGATAAGGGATACTGAGTTTGTTTCTGGTTTGAGTTGTTGAGTTGAATTTGACTTGTGGTGGCCCCAGGTGTGTCAGAGGAGAGGGATGCTCTTATGAGATTTCAGTGACTTCTTCGGGGCGTTTCACAGAATTTGGTGAATTTTCTGTATATCCCACATTAAGAGAGGGGGACTCCAGAGTAACTATAGTAGTTACCTAATCTGGTGTCAATTTGAGAGGATTATGAATGAAGGGCTTGGAGTCTGGCCTGTCAATCAAGATATAACCAATGAGGCTTCTGTGTGGACATGCCCTTCACCTGAGAATTCTGGGAACTCCTATTTTTCCTCCTTGGAGGTGAGAGACATCTTCTCACTCTACTCACTCCCTTGGAGACTCTACTGACAAGGCTGACTCTCTGCCAGACATCCCTGAGGAGAAGCCACATGGACCTTCCCTGATGCAGCCCTGAATGTTGGAGAAGCCACATGGAGACCCATGCCAGTGCTGAGATGCTTACAACGCCACTGGATCCACAAGACTTCCCACCTGCTGGCCTGTGATTTTCCTGCATTCGATATCATTGTATGTTTCGTGAGGACTTTGTAGACTGGTACCTGACATATGGGCTAACATCAGACTTATGGACTTGATCTGGACTGGGCTGGGATATTTTCTCAATATTAAATTGCTCTTGTATATAAACCTCTCTCTTAAACGCATATGCATTTCTATGGATTTGTTTCTCTAGTCAACCCAGACTAACACAGTGACTGTTTAGAGAACAAGAGGAGCATCCTTTAACGTTGGAGATGGGTTCATCTGTAGGGGATTAGTGTCACACCTCCATCTGAAAAATCTTAAAGAAGAGGCAGGCTGTCTAGCTGCTGATGGATGAGTCCAAGGAGAGGTGGCTGGGCGGTGATGGCCTGCATGCTCAGATTTATGGAGGGAAAAAATATTTGAGTGGCTCCCAGGGGCCAGATGTGGACCTTTCAGGAGAAACAAGCAGCCTGATGTCTTCTCGGGACCTGTTTGATTAGGCCAACTGACAAGATATCCAGTCTCAGCCGAGACACACTAAATGTAGTTATATATTCATAGGAATTGCGTAATGAGAAAGCAGCCCGTTGAAGTGAATTCATCACCACTATCTAGGGAAATATGGGTGACAAGTTCCTAGTGACTGGAGGCGATCCCAAAATAACCTTTGAAAACATCTCTAAGAAAGAGCTCATTTTTTTTAAATGGCCAGATTCTTAAAGCACCTACACATCTAATCATGAAAGAACTTTCCTGTGCCCTGAATACTCTCCTCCTCCTCCCTGTTTCAACCCTGGAAGTGTTAGGCACTGCAGACAGAAGAGGCCAGAAGAGGGGTGGAAGGATAAGAGGGGAACATGAACTCATTCCAGATGCCCCAGGAGTAGACTTCCTCGTTGTACAAGGGGAGAATATTTAAGGTTGAATTTAAACTCAAATTTGAGATGTTGTTTCTCCCTTAATCCTGGGCATTCTGATTTCTTTTTTTTAATCATTTTATTGGGGTCTCATACAACTCTAATCACAATCTATACATACATCCATTGTCTCAAGCACATTTGTACATTCTAATTTCTGAACTCACACTTTCTTTGCAACCTAAAGTTAGAACTTTCTGTTACCTAAGAAAGATCGTGGGAGGGTGGAGGGAAGGTGGGGTAGAAAGGGGGAACCAATTACAAGGATCTACATATAACCTCCTCCCTGGGGGATGGACAACAGAAAAGTGGGTGAAGGGAGGCGTTGGGCAGTGTAAAATATGATAAAATAATAATAATTTATAAATGACCAAGGGTTCATGAGGGAGTAGGGGATCAGAGAGGGAGGGGGAAAATTAGCTGATATCAAGGGCTCAAGTGGAAAGCAAATGTTTTGAGAATGATGATGGCAACAAATGTACAAATGTGTTAGACACAATGAATATATATATGGATTGTGATAAGAGTTGTACAAGCCCCCAATAAAATGATTTAAATTAAATAAATAAATAAAAGAAAGATCATAAGTATTATAGGACTCCCAAGCATTTCACACAGGAGGAAGGGCAGCGTCATTCCCTCACTGAATAAAGTGTAAATGGTTTAAAAGGTCATAATAAACAAATGCTTTATGATGATAGCTCTGTGTGCTCATGCACTGATGCATTAATATTTATCAAGTGCTAACTTTGCCAAGCACAGTGCTTAAGAACTATTACGCTACATCCATTAAACTGTAGGTTCTGCCATGCAAAGACATCAAGCAAATGAATAAAGCCAATTGCAGGACAAAGAATCGCACTTGCATTAAAATAAACGCATAAACATGCAAAACAAAATGTACTTATGATATATATAAACATATGTGCATATGTATATGTGAATAGGTGTATTTTAAAATGTTCAGGAAAAGGACAGGCAAGATACACACGAACTATTGACAGTGGTGATACCTGTGGGGCAGGAAGTGAACTTAGAAGGAAATTCGAAGTTAGGAGAGTGAGTACATTTGTGTATTCTGGATCCCATTCTTTAAGAACATTAAAGAAACGGGATGGTCCTTGTGTTTTCAGTTTTGAATTGCTCCCATCAGTAAAAGGGGCGGCGTACAGAGATTAGCAATAAGAACTGCTCAGCTGTAACAGAAACCCCAATTCACACTGAAACCCGAATGAAGTCTGAATATGACAGCGGGACAAGAGGAAAGTAAAAGGAAATAGAGGAAAGAACTAGGAGGCAAAATACATTTACAGAGATCTAAATATAGGCATGTACATATGTAAATATATTTTTATAACGATAGGCAAATATATCTATGTACATATATTTACATGTTAAATATTAAGGTAGCAGATGGACATTGGATCCAAGTCCTCCCTCAACACAGGAACACTTTGCTCTAATAACCTGGCATTCCATGATATACACCTTCCTGGCATGATCACTGAAGACAAAGCGGTGCATAAGCAAATGTGGTGAAGAAAGCTAATAGTGACCAGCTGTCAAAAGATATAGGGTCTGAGGTCTTAAAGGCTTAAAGATAAACCAGCAGCCATCTAGCTTAGAAGCAACAAAGTTCACGTGGAAGAAGTACACCAGCCTGTGTGATCATGCAGTGTCAATGGGATCAGGTATTAGGTATCAAAGACCCAAAATAAAAAGTCATATCAATGTGAGTGGGTGGAGCATGGAGTGGAGACCCAAAGCCCATCTGTAGATATTGGACATCCCTTTCAGAAAGGTCACAAGGAAGAGACAAGCTAGTCAGGGTGCAGTATAGCACTGATGAAGCATACAACTTTCTTCTAGTTCTTTAATGTTTCCTCCCACCACCACTATCATGACCCCAATTCTACCTCACAAATCTGGCTAGACCAGAGAATGTACACTGGTCCAGATCAGAGCTGGAAACACAGGTAATCCAAGACAGATCAACCCCTCAGGACCAATAATGAGAGTGGTGATACCCAGAGGGTAAGGGGAAGGTGGGGAGAGAAAGGGGGAACCAATCACAATGATCTACATAAAATCCCCTCCCAGGGGGATGGACAACAGAAAAGTGGTTGAGTGTCAGACATGACAGCAGTCGGTGTCAGACATGAAAAAAAAATTATATATTATGAAGGGTTCATGAGGGAAGGAAGGTGGGGAAGGGAGGGTGGATTGCCTGATACCAAGTGCTCAAATAGAAAGAAAATGTTTTGAAAATGGTGATAGCAACGTATGTACAAATGTGCTTGACACAATGGATGGATGGATTGTGATAAGAGCTGTACGAGCCCCCAATAAAATGAATTTTAAAAAAGAAGAAGAGAAACCCCAATTCAAACGAATTTAAACAGAAAGGGTGGATTAGATCAAGAAACCTGCCGCTGAAGAGGTGTCGGTGTTCACTCAGGGACACCGATTCTCCGTTTCTTGTGCTCTGTCATCCTTAACTTACCAGTTTGGTCACAAGACAGCTGCCATGGTTCCAAAGATCAAATACAGACACAACAATGTCAGACTGAAAAATGCAGACACTCCTCCCTTGAGTCTCTTTGACTCTGTAAGGAAAGCTATTTGGCATGTCACCGACTGTAACTGAGTCACGTGTATTTCCCTAAAAGAGTTTGGCAAGAGACGGGAATGACTGAGATTGGCTTCCGGGGACCAAGATTTTGCCCCCTGGGACTAAGGAAGAGCCATTTCCTGAGGATATTTGTTCTGATTATCTATTGTTACAGAATGAACTGACTAACTTTAAAAACCCCTTGCCATAATCCCTCATAGTTTCATAAATTGATTTGGCTCAACTGAATAGTTCTGGGTTCGCTCATTTGGGTGCAGTCAGCTAGAGACCGGGACTAGAATCTTCTGAAAGCTCATGTAGATGGGATGTACTCCAAGATGGCTTCTTGGCTCACACATCTGGTCCATCCTTCAGTACGCTCCCATGAAACCGGTTCTCTCCAGCTGACTAGCCTAAACTTATGTGGCAAGCTTAGGTCTCCAAGGGACAGGAGGCAGAAATTGCCAGTCCTCTTCAAAGTTAATCCTGAAAATTATTCTTTTCTATGATCTCATATTCTTCCACCATATTCCACTGACTACACCAGTCGCAGTTCAGTCCAAATTCAAGACTCTTCACTTGTCAGTGGGGTAGTGGCACACAGGTGCAAAGAGGGAACTAACACATGGCGGCCATCTGTGGAGTCAAGAGGCCACAAATTCTTGACTGACATTCAAACAAAAAAATGGGTCCTCAGAGGATGTACACTGGTACAGATAGGAACTGGAAACACAGGGAATCCAGGGCAGATGATCCCTTCAGGACCAGTGCTGGGGGTGGCGATACCGGGCGGGTGGATAGAGGGTGGGTTGGAAAGGGGGAACCAATCACAAGGATCTACATATAACCTCCTCCCTGGGGGATGGACAACAGAAAAGTGGGTGAGGGGAGACGTCGGACGGTGCAAGATGACAAAATAATAATTTATAAATTATCAAGGGTTCATGAGGGAGGGGGGAGCAGGGAAGGAAGGGAAAAATGAGGAGCTAATGCCAGGGGCTTAAGTGGAGAGCAAATGTTTTGAGAATGATGAAGGTAACAAATGTACAAATGTGCTTTACACAATTGATGTATGTATGGATTGTGATAAGAGTTGTATGAACCCCTAATAAAATGGTTAAAAAAAAGAATTTTAAAAAATGGGTCTTGAGAGCAAGGAAGAGAAGTGTAAGGAATCTCCAAAGATATTGTGGGGGAAATGGAAGTAAAAGATGGAGAGAGAGGGTATGTATGTCTCAGAGAAGGGATTACATTTCTGATGGCAGGTAAACAGAGAGGAACAACTTCCCATCAGGAAAAAACTCTTAACAATATTTACGTAGGACTCCAGGGGACAGTGTGCCTGGTATTATGTTCCTAATCAGAGACTTTTGAACTAGTTTGCATCCAACCCTTGGTGACCCAGGCATGTGCTGTATAGACTACTAGGACTTGAGACTCTGTCCTTTTGAGGCATCCAACATCCTCATAGGCCACACCACGAAACTCCACCAAGCAAACTAGGCTTCCCTCAAACTCACCAAGAGTTCTGCTGTGAGAAGAAGCATATGACTGCTATCCCAAGGTTATAGAACTGGTAGTTATTGGACTTTGGTTTGGCTCTCTGGCCTTGAGGGTACCCAATGAATTATGGCCCAGTATTACCATATACTTACTATTTTAATGCCCTCCTTGCTTTTTTTTTTTAATTGGGGGCTCTTACAGCTCTTATCACAATCTATCCATATATCTATTGAGTCAAAAACATCTGTATATGTTTTCATCATCTTTTTCAAACCATTTTCTTTCTACTTGAGCCCCTGACATCAGGTCCTCCTTCCCCCCCCCCCATCCCTCTCCCACCCATATCCCCTTGATAATTTATAAATTAATCTTTTTTTCATGTCTTACACTGACCGCTGTCTCATTTCACCCACTTTTCTGCTGCCCATCCCCCTGGGAGGGGGGCCATACGTTGATCATTGTGAGGTTGCAAAGGCTTGTCTTCAAACAAGCAGCCATGTAAGTGAAGTAAGTCCACATGAAAGGAGCCCACCAGCCTGTGTGATCCAAGAATAGTAAATTAGTAAACCCCAATCCAGAGGAGGGAATGGTATCAGAGTTTCAATTGTGAATACCTGGTTCACAGAAGGCTATGGGAGTCAGTGGAAGCCAAATTTCCATTTACAGGGTTCCCCACTGGGATTTAGCCTCCGGTGAATCC
>NW_022111300.1:12115400-12142921 GCF_000313985.2 Echinops telfairi
GCTTGACACAATGGATGGATAGATGGATTGTGATAAGAGCTGTAAGAGCCCCCATTAAAATGTAAAAAATAAAAATTTAACACCTTATCATTTGATCTCCCTTTGACCAATTTTAAATTTGTGCTAGTTTTTAATATTTTCTGCTTTCTTTTTATTTAGGTGTCTCTCTGTTTTACTTTGTTATTATTGTTGGGTTTGGGAAATTTTGTTGGTTTTGTTATGTTTTTTCTGTATGAAATCCAGGATAGGTAAATCTATAAAGACAGAAACTGGATTAATGGTTTCTTGGGGAGTCTGGCAGGGGGAATAGGGAGCTAATAATGAGGACGAGAAAGAAGAAAATGCTCGAAAATTTATTATGGTTATAATTGTACAACTCTTCTTAATATGATTGAACTATTGAATGTAAATTGTATGCCAATGATATGTAAATGATATGCCAATAAAACTATTCTTGAAAAATCAAGTTTTATGCAAACTTTTAGAAGCCCCCTCATAGCTGTTATGCAAAAAAACAATAATTATCTGACTTTTTCTCTAAAATAACCTTGTATCCTGCTACTTTACCAAATCCCTCAATTATTTCCACCAGACTGTTTGTGCAGTCCTTGGGGCTCCCTCTCTATAAAATCAGATCATCTGCAAAGAGCAAGAGTTCACTTCTGTGCCCAATTGTAGTCCCTTGGTTTCTTTCCGTTGTCTAATGGTTCTGGCTGACGCTTACAACACGATGCTGAATAAGGGTGGTGATAGAGGGCATCCTGGTCAAGTTCCACTTTACCATTGACCAGTGGCTTGATCCACTTCTGTGAGCCCCACTCTGCCTTGGCAAAGCTGATTTTTCCCAGCTCCTGAGGAAAACCCAGCCAGCCAAACCTCAGGCCTCCCTGGCCTCCCACCTACATGCCCCACCTCCTCCATGAAGCACCCGTGCACACACAATGACACTACCAAAGGAGAAGAAATCATAACCCACAGGGCAGTTTTATGTTTTACTTGATTTTCTTCATTTTTTGTACTTTTGTTCTATTATAATACACTTTTTCCTCCCTACTTCTCTCCCACTTCCTCTTCTTCTAGTGAAACCCCACTCTCCTGAGAATATGCATTTCCCACAAGCAAAACAGGCTGGCCTGCAGATTCCCACACACTGCCAACAAGGGCTCTCCCTCCCCTGGTACACAGACCACCCAGCTTCACGCTGCCATGGCAACACAACTTTAACACCCATACCAAGAAACATCGGAGTCTTTTGTCTCTTTTGCCCTTCCTCTTCCCTGTACAGTCACCCATTATCTCTGTCTGCTCTCTCTCTTTTTCCTTGTGAAATTGTGAAATAGATTTCCATGAAATCTATTCATTCTGATAACCCCTCTTAAAATACACTTTCCTCTGACTTTTACTAACCTACTGGTCTATCCAGACAAGCTATTATTATTATTATCATTACTTTTATTTTATTCTCTCTCTTCTCCACGCCCCCTGACCCTCACCACCACTATCCCTACTTACTCATCTCTCTAGCCTGTGCTCTATTGCACGACCATATGTTTGGGGCTCCCATCAGACCTCTCCCACATCTAGAACAGAACCAACTACCTCTACATGACCCAGAAGCTCACACCACCAAGAGCTATACCAAGATGCTGAGGAGCCAGCAGTCAACCAGAGTAAACAAACACAATAAAAAATCATCCAAATGCCAATGGAATACTCTGGAAAAGATATCCTGGAACTCTCAGAAGCAAAATTCAGAAGAATGATGTTCAGGTCCTTTCAAGAGATATTGGGAACAGGCATGAGAACAATGGAAGCAATTGAAAAAGTAAAATCATTAAATCAAAAGAAATCCCATAAAACAAACAATGAGATTACAGAATTGACAACATAGTAAAAGATCTGAGAAATAGAATGGAAAGAAGGAAAGTCCAATCAGTGAGCTCTAAGACAATCACTCTGACTACAATCAACAAGAGAAACAATCAACAAAGCTGGACAACAGACAAAAACTGGAGAGAAAATAATCAACAAGACAAGAAATTTGTTCATTGAAAGAATTAACAAAATTTACAACTGTTGGCAAACTTAACAAAGGAAACGAAGGAGAAGATGCAAATATTAGAAGTAATATTATTATAAAGGGTGACATCACAATTGATCCAAATTAAATGCTTTCATTTAGATTAAAATAAAATACTGTGGAAGACTATACTCTAAAAAATTAGATAGTCTAGAAGAAATAGAAAAATAACTAGAAATACACCAGCTATTCAAATTAACACAGATGGATGTAGAAAACCTAAACAGATCCATAACAGAAGAAGAAATATAGAAAGTAATAAAGAATCTTCCAATCAAGAAAAGAAGATGACTTCACAGAGGAATTCTACCAAGTATCCAGAAAAGAGCTGTCACCAATTCTACACAAACTATTCCAGAATATATAAAGGCACAGCAAACTCACAAACTCGTTTTATAAAGTGATCATAACATTGATACCAAAACCAAGCAAAGACCCGACAAAGACAAAAAAACTACAAACCAATATCACTCGTGAACGTTTGATAGACACAAAGATTCTCAACAAAATTCTGGCCAATAGAATCTAACAACATATCAAAACAATGATTCATCATGACCAATTGGAATTTATACTACGGATGCAAGGATGGTTCAACATCCAAAAAACAATCAATGTAATTCACCATGTAAACAAGACAAAGGAAAAGAGCCACATAATCATATCAATAGATGCAGAAAAATATCTGACAATATCTAATACCCATTTCTAATAAAAACACTTAATGAATAGGAACAGAAAGGAAATTACTCAATATAACAGAGGCCATATGCAAAAATTCAACAGGCAACATCGTGCTCAATGGGAAAAAACAAAAACATTTTCCCTGAAAATGGGAACTAGATAAGGGTGCTTATCACCACTCTAATTCAGCATTATGCTTCAAGTCTTAGCCAGAACCAGATCCATTAAACAACACAAAGAAATCAAGGGAATACAATGGGCAAAAAATGAAACTCTTGCTATTTGCAGATTTTATAGAGAGGGAATACCAAGGATTCTACAAAAAGACAGTTGGAAACAATTGAGTGATTTGGTAAAGTAGCAGGATACAAGAGTAACAAGTACAAATCAATCATATTATTATATATCAGTGAAAAGAGTTTAAAAAAAGACATCAAGAAAATAATACCATTCACAATAGCCATACAAAAGATTAAGTACCTAGGACTAAACCTAACCCAATAAACAAAAGACTAGTACAAAGATAACTACAGAATATTATTACCAAAAAAAAAATAGATCTTCACAAATGAAAGAATATTCCATGTTCATGGACAAGAAGACAATATTTTGAAAATGTCAATACCAAAGCAGGTGCATAAGCAAATGTAGTGAAGAAAATTGATGGTTCCCAGCTATCAAAAGATAGCATCTGGAGTCTTAAAGGCTTGAAGATAAACAAGCGGCCATCTAACTCAGAAGCAACAAAGCCTACATGGAAGAAGTACACCAGCCTGTGTGTTCATGATGTGTCGATAGGATCAGGTATCAGGCATCAAAGAACAAAAAAAGTATTTTGAATGAGGGGGGTGCAGAGTGCAGACCCAAAGCCCATCTGTAGGCAACTGGACATCCCCTTACAGAAGGGTCTCAGGGAGGAAACTAACCAGTTAAGGTGCAGTATACCACCGCGGAAACATACAACTTTCCTCTATTTCTTTAATGCTTCCTCCCCGCCCCCACTCTCATGATCCAAATTCTACCTTACAAATCCAGCTAAACCAGAGGATGTACACTGGTCCAGATAAGAGCTGGAAACACAGGAAATCCAGGACAGATAAACCCCTCAGGACCAATCATGAGAGTAGCAATACCAGGAGGGTAACAGAAAGGTGGGGGGAGAAAGGGGCAACCGATCACAATGATCTACATATAAACCCCTCCCTGGGGGATGGACAACAGAAAACTGGGTGAAGGGAGGTGTCGGTCAGTGTACGACATGAAAAAATAATAATTTATAAATTATCAAGGGTTCATGAGGGAGGGAGGGAGGAAGGGAGGGAGAGTGGGGGAGGGAGAGGGAAAAAAGGAGAAGCTGATGTATTAGTCTGGGTACTTTAGAGAAACAAACCCACAGAAACTCATGTCTAAGAAAGAGTATTATATAAAGGGTAAGTGCACATCAAGAAAACATCCCAACCCAGTGCTGCCCAAGCCCACAAGTCCAACATTAACCCATATGTCCGACACCAATCCACAAAATTCTCCTCCAGCTCACAAAACACACGCAATGATGCCGACTGCAGGAGAAAAGCCAAATCAGTGAACATGTAAGCATCTCAGTGCTGGCAGGGGTCTCCACACCGGTGCTCCAGCAACCAGGGCTGCATCGGGGTAGGTCCATGTGGCTTCTCCTTGGGGATGTCTTGCAGCAAGTCAGCCTTGCCAGCTGAAGAAGGGAACTGCTAAGGCAGCTGCACCTTGGTCCGACCATCACAAAGCAAGTGACCCAAGAACTCGAAAGATGAGACTCACTGAGCCATTTATCCCTCCGCTCTTCAATTAACCCCACATGTGCTTATCAGCCAGGTTGGCACAATAAACTAACAACCTCAGCTAATACCAAAGACTCAAGTAGAAAGAAAATGCTTTAAAAATGATAATGGCAACAAATGTACAAATGTGCTTGGCACAATAGATGGATTTATGGCTTGTGATAAGAGTGGTATGAGTCCCCAATAAAATGATTTTTTTTAAGGAAAAAAAAATCAAAAGAACAGCCCTTACCCAAGGACACCTTTCTGAAGGGTCAGGAAAGAAAAAGTGCAAATGAGAAATGCAGAGAGGAGATAGGACGAGTGATCATAGTCGAGAAGAATGCAATGAACCAGCTGCAACAAGATGTGTAAGAATGGTTGAATGTAAAATTGATAATCCGCTCTGTGAGCTGTCACTCAATTCATAATAAAAACGTTTTTTTAAAAAAAGAAAGAAAATGTCTATACAACCTAAAGCAATCTACAAAGACAACACAATTCTGATGCAAATCTCAAATTCATTCTTCAAATAAATGGAAAAACCATTTACCGACTTCATATGGAGAGGGAAGAGGCCCAAGAAAAGCAAAAAACTTCTTAAAAAGGCCAGGATAGAGGGCTTTGCACTACCAGTATCAAAAAATACTACACAGCCACCATACTCAAAACCACCTGATACAATGTTCGGTCAATGGAACAGTATAGAAAACCCAGAAATAAAAGCACCCATGTGTAGGCCATTGATTTTCAACAAAGGACCAAAAAGCGTTAAATGTGAAAAGAACACCCTCGTTAGCAAATGGTGCTCAGAAAAATTGGATCTCCATCTGCAGAAGGATGAAACAGGTTCCATACCTCACTCCAGGTACAAAAATGAACTCGAGATAGATCAGAGACCTAACTGTAAGCTCCAGAGCTATAAGGATCATCAGGAGAAAATTGGAACACACTTGAGGCCCTATTGCAGGGTACACACAAAGTACCAAACATAATAGAGGAGGCACAGACAGTGACAGACAAAATAGAGGACTGGGGCCTATTAAAAGTAAAGCACTGTGCACATCAAAAGACTTCATCAAAGACTAAAACAAGAGTCCATGAATTGGGAAACAATCTTTAGCAATGACACAACAGACAAGGGACTAGTTATTAATTATATAGATGCTGCAACACCTCAATAAGAAAAAAACAAATAATCCAATTAAAAGGTGGGCAAAAGACATGAAGAAACAATTCACAAGGGACAACAAACACAAGAAGAAAAGGCATAACCACTTGCCATTCGGGAGAGGTAAACCAAAACAATGAAGAGATATCACCTTATAATCTACAACAATGACCCAATTAAAAGAAACAGATGACAACAAATTCTGGAGAGAATGTGGGGAGATTGGAACTCTTAAATATGCTGGTGGACTTGTAAACATGTTCAATCATTGGGAAAAGCAGTATTGTACTACCTGAAACAACCTAACAATACCTTTGCTGAGCATACACGTCAAAGAAACGAGACACGAACGGACATATGTTCTGCCATGTTCATTGTGGCACAGTTCACAGCAGCAAGAAGCTGGAAACAGCCCAAATGCCCATTGGTAGAAGAATGGGTAAAACAACTCTGGTACATGCACACAACTGAATACTAGGCATCCTTCGAAAACAGCAACGAAACACCTGATTGCATAGGTGGAAGTTGACATCGATAACTCAAAAATTAAAGCAAACAAACTCACTGCCATCGAGTCAATTCTGACTCACAGCAGCTCTATAGGACAGAATAGGAACTTCCCCTTTGGGCTTCCCAAACTATAACTCTTTATGGGAGTAGAAAGCCTCATCTTCCTCCCTCAGAGCCCTTGGTGAATGAAAACTGCTGACCTTTCAGTTAGCAGCCCAATGCATACCCACTATGCCACCAGAGCTCTTTGAAACCATTCTGCTGAGTAAATTTGTAAATCACAAAAGGACAAATCCTGTCTGAGTCCACCACTACAAGGATAAACACCAAGATGAAGGCAGGCTTCTGCTCCCAGCTCATGGCATCTTCTAATCTCGTCTCTGAAGCAAAGAGGTGAGGAGCCTTCCCAGTGTCATGAACCACGTAGTACCCCTTTATATGCACATCTTAGAAACCACTGTCATAGAGGAGGCTTCACCCTAGCTGGGGTCAGTTTCTCAAGATGGAGGGGAAAGGAGAAGAACATTCCATTGTTGCTATACAATATTGTTCTCCAGTCCCCCCAAATCAACAGACCCTCCTAGAAAAGTGATAAGTGAACGTTACTAGAAATTCAAGTCAAGACTGGGGTAGGGAACAGGGAACAAAGAAGGGAAGACATGCCTGTTTCTGTGTGAGTCTGGGTAGACTAGAGAAACAAGTCCATGGACACACCTATGTGTATAAGAAAGAGATTTATATACGAGCGATTGAACATTGAGAAAACATCCCAGCCCAGTCATCCCCGGCCATAAGTCTGATATTAGCCCATATGCCCGACCCCAATCTATAAAGCCCTCTTCAGACTCACGAAACACATGCAATGAAGCCAAATGCAGGACAATCACAAGCCAGTGGGTAGAAAGTCTTTGGGTCCAATGGCGTTGTAAGCATCTCAGCACCAGCAGGGGTCTCTCTGTGGCTTCTCTGGCTTCCGAGGTCTAGTTGCATCCATGTGGCTTGTCTTCTCCTCTGTCTCCCAGGGAGTAGCAGAGAGAGGTGTCGTCCACCTCCAAGGAGGAAGTACCAGATTTCCCAGAATTCTCAGGAGACGGCCATGCCCACACAGAAGTCTCATTGGCTATCTCCAGATTGACAGCCTAGACTCCACCCCTACACTCTTAATCCTTCAATTGACACCAGGTTAGGTGACTACCAGTTTCCAAGAAGGCGATTATCCCCTTGTTGGTGGGTAAACCAGGTGGAGCAATTTCCCATCAGGAAAAAAAAAAAGTTTAACAATATTTAAATAGACCCCAAGGGGAGAATATGCCTGGCCTAGTTCCTATCCAGCCCTTGGTGATCCAGGCCATGTGCTACTGGAACTTGAGACTGTCTTTTCAAGGGGCACAACAACCTTCATTGGTCACACCAGAAGGAGTTGTTGTGTCTACCTTATCTTAAACTCACCTGTAACAAATTTAAGGAAGTAACATACTTCTTCGGACTTAAGATTGAACCATCCTAGTGTGAGAAGAAGCAGATGGCCATCTCAAAGTTATGAAATTGGAGGTCATTAGACTTTGGTTTAGATCTCTTGCTTTGAGGGTGCCCAATGAATGGTAGCCTGAGATGACTGTATATTTACTATTGTAATGCACTCTGTCCTTTTTAATGGCATGTATTTGTCAGGCAAGCCTGGTTTGCTTTTGTGAATGAGGGTTATTGAAAGCTTTGCCCTATCCCCAATCCTCATGGTCCATGTAGTGTTCAGTCACTTCCACTTTTAATGTGTACAAGTCAACAATTTATGAATTGCAGTTTGAAAACTGGTTTACACTTGTATACATTCCTCTTCTCAACAGTATTTTAAATTCTGTACCGTTGGATAAATTAATGACACATCAGTAGAATTACCTTATATCTCATGAGGATAATTTATAATCTTCTCTATCATAAAAGGATAGTGATGTCTCCAAAGTGAACCAGAGACATATATAAGCTCCATATATGAATGGATTTGGGGCTTGCATTTAATCATAGTTCTAATCTAAGAGCTAGTTCTTATGACATAGCCCAACTTGATATTCGCCTCATGAAGCTATTACTGAAGTGCAGTGAAGAAACCAGATGGTGTTCAGCTATCAAAAAGAATAGCATCTGGAGTCTTCAAGACTTGTCTTCAAACAAGCAGCCATCAACATGACACGTTTACATCCACATGGAAGAAACACACCAGCGTGTGTGATCCAATCATTGTAAATAATAAAATCCAAATCCAAAGGAGGGAATGGTATCAGAGCTCAGATTCTGAATACCTGGTTTACAATGACGTTGGAAGACAGTGGAAGCCTAAATCCATTTACAAAGTCCCTGCATGATTGAGCCTCTGCCCATGGTCCAAAGATGTGAGTAGCCTGGCTGTCTGACAGATGCCTTTGTAAAGGCTATTGTGGCAGGTGCAGCACTTTACCATTTGATCTCCCTTTGACCCATTTTAAATTTGCTTGAGATTTTGGTATTTTATGCTTTCTTTGTGACTGAGGTTTTTCTCTGTTCCATTTTGTCATTGTTGTTGTTTTTGGTTGCATCTTGTATAACTGTGTATGAAATCCAGAATGGGTGGGCCTGTAGAGACAGTGCTAGATTAATAATTGGCTAGGGTCATGGTGGGGGAGATGACAGTGATGGGGAGCTGAAAACAATGAGCATGAGAAGCAAATGTCCTAAAATTGATTATGCTGACGAACTGCTCAATTCTGCTTAATATGATGGAACTATTGGATTGGATGATATGTGAAGATATGCCAATAACACTATTTTTTAATTAATTAAATAATATATTTTGTTGGGCAAATCCACGGTGGGGAGGGGGGATTTAAAATGTTAAAGAGCAAACATGTCACTCTGAAGACTAAGGTGTGTCTGACCCAAGCCATGGTATTTCCAATTGCCTCACATGTCTGTGAACGCTAGGCAATGGAGAAGGAAGAATGAAGTAGAACCGATGTCTTTGAATGATGGTGTTGATGAAGAATATTGGCTATATCCTGGACTGCCAGAAAAACCGATGAATTTGTCCTGCGAGAAGTACAGCCTGAATGCTCCTTAGAAGAGAGGATGGTGAGGTGGGCTCGCAGACTTGGGACATGTTATCTGAGAGACCAGGACATCGTGCTTGAGATAGTAAGGGTCAGAGCAAAAGAGGAAGACCCTCAATGAGCTGGAACGACACCGTGTCTGCAAAATGAGATCAGGTAAAGAAAGGTGGTGAGGCTGCTGCAGGGCCAGGCAGTGCACCATTCCGTCACCTAGCAAGAAAGGGTCATTGAGTCGAAACCAGCCAGGTGGCACATAACAACCACGGCCATGAAACAACTACTAACTGCGGCATCATCTTCGGTTGCCTGATGTTTGTCATGAGACTTGAATCTTTCACCAAGTCTTTCTGATGGTTTCATCACCAGCACCATCAAGGCCTCCTTCGGCACTTCCCTGCTAGCCTGGCTTTGCTTGAGCAGTTGCCTGATCAGTAATGACCATGATAGAAGCAACTAAAGCTACTTGCCAGCCCCTTAAGGAGGCACTCTGCTTCCCGTCTTTGCTGTATCCTTTGCTTTTGTCAGTCATTGTTTCCTGTGTTCTCTGAAGGCAGTGCACCTTCCAAGGCGAGAAGAAATGGCAGGATTAGGACCGCCTGCAAAGACTGTACAAGGCTCACACCAGAAAGGACGTCATTCATTCACAATTTCACTCATTCGTTCACGCAGTCCGTTTTTCTTATGAACGTGTTGGGTGCCATGGACTGAGTTGTGACCGAAAGAGAAAATCCACTAAACATGGCCCCTGCCTTAAGTCCCACTCTCTCCAGAATCAAAGACAGACGTGTATAAATAAGACCCGAAACAAATAACTAGATGAAAATTTATTTAAAGAGGAAAATCCCAAAGCCAAGTTTATGTCTGCCATTCAAAGATGAACAATGCAAACACCACCCAGAGTCTCATAGTCCCAGTCCATACATTTTGAGGAGTGTCCCTTAGAGCCCATGTAATAACCTACATCATGCTAACTGCTGTTGTAATCTCTCCGTGATTGCAAAATGCCCATTTATCGTTTTTGCTAAATGGGATTTGGGTGATTACATTCCTTCTAGGTCTAAATCTCTGTGTTCTATGAAATGCAACACCAGTGGCAGTTATGGTTACCCGGACACAGATATACCAATGCGAAGAGGCACTGCGGGGAGAGGAGGTTCCAGAAAGAAGCGCGCTTCTCTCGGAGGGTGTATCAGAGAACCACTCACACGGGCAATCCAGCAGGGCCATTCGGGTTTCACTGTTGTAATACGTCAACATGAACAACAGCTACAACCAGAACCCTAACTCGTCACCTGCGTGTTTCACTAGAAAACAAGCCTATCCTAATAAAACAGGATGCTTTGTTGTACAGATTTATTTTCTACTCCCCCACCAACTTCTGAAGATGAATTTGAAGCCACTGACAATGACACACGCATTCAACGGAAGGATTTTGCCAAGGATACGAGAAGAAGAGAATTATAACACAAACCTGAACCGGCATCGTTACACTGACGACAATATTTACCACTGAGCTTCCTGGTCGCTAAGACAAGGCGCAAAACAGCCTGGCTGACAGGGTTCTCGCTCGTTGGTCAAAAGAAAGCGTGTGAGCTTATCAAAATCTTTTTTTAAATCTTGAGAAGCCTTTGTTGCGTGGCTCTTTATAAAACCCACATTCAACAGAGAAGAGAATGTTCAATTTGCACGTCGATTTACAACTTATGGGCACAGGAACCCGTGTCAGCTGCCACCGAGGCCGTGCTGACGACAGGTTGTCAACAGCTCATCTTCTCCAGTGGATCCTCGGTCTTTCTTCTGAGGAGTCTGCCGGTGAGCTCAAGCCTCCAATCTTCCGGTTTTCAGCTGAGCACATTACTGGTTGGCACCACCCAGGGAGTTTTATTAATCACATGAACAGACCTTAAATTGGTGCTCAAATAAGCACTGAAGTATAGTATCAAATTATAGGATAGGCAGGACTAAATAAGAAAATGTTATTGCTAACTCCAGAAACCTATTTCTAGAAGTGAGAAAGAGACCCTCCCTAGGCGGGCTCTTTGATGAAGCAGAATGTTCTAAGCTCAACTGCGAGCTCAGCTACGCTGCCGCTTGGCACAGATGGAGTCCTGGGACCTGCTAGCGACGGTGCGGGACTCTCCGGGAATTCTCAGTAAACGTGTTGGCTGCCTGGCCACGTTAAGAACAACCCAGTACATGAAGTATCACGTAGGAACACATGTGATTCTCTGGGCGCAATAGCCTCGTTTTCTGCAGGATCGTCTTCCCCTCAGAGAACCAGCTCCACTCCACTCTACTGAGAGCCACTGGCAGAACTGGACAACCTCCCCAGTGAGACCAGTACATCCCCGCAGTACCAGATGGCAGACCTGGGACAGCCGATGTATTTGCAATTGTCCTCCAGAAGTTCAACGAATGCTTCTAGTCCCGGAAGACATGCTGGTTTGTCCTCAATGTCTGTCCAACCATTTTCACCAGATGTCTTCCCAGGAGCTTACAAGCTCTGGATGCCTCTGCTGGAGGGAAACAAACAAACAAATCAAAACAAACAAAGAAGCCATGATCAACATCCAATTCTCCAAAGGACAGGGACTTCAATCAAAGACCAAAGTGGGTCTTCTGGAGCCAGACCAGGTTCCGACAATGACCATTCAATCGTGGGTTTCCCGCGTGTTTTCTGGGGTTTCTAGGACCCACCTTTCACCCTGACATCTCCTCTATCATCTGTTGTCATAATGTCAACTTTGACTCAGGCCACCCCCTAAGTGTCAGAACAGAAAATTCTATAGGGTTTTCCATGGTTAGTTTTTCAGAAGTAGACTGTCAGGCCTTCCTCCGGTGGCATGGACTTGAACCTCCAACATTCTGGCCAGCAGCTGAGTACGTGAACGGTGTGTACCACCCAGGGGCTGAAATAAGGAACCTTCCCGTGTAAGACGTCAGCCAAGACAGTTGCTGGGGTGCTATTGGTCCCAACAGCACTCAAGTTAAATTATCTGTGAGGAGTCTCTTACATATTTAGGCAATGTCATATCCCAGATTTTCTGCTTGTAAGAAAACCCCATCACATTCTCCTGCCTCCAGCTCATGCCCCGATTGCTAGCATTTGTAGTGCTGGCGACTAACTCCAAGAATGTGCTTAAAGTTAAAATTCTAACCTAAAATATACATTTTCTTACTTGGTGACTGAGGTGTGAAAGGAAATCATGTGGGATAAGGAAGTGGCGGGGTAGAACAAAGAAACAATACCAACAACACAGAAATTAGTGTTTCCCGAGCTCGGGGAAACACATGTTTGAGAAAGTTAATTCCCTGGGAAGTACTTGCTTGTGTGCTGCAGTTTTTTCTGTTCTACTCTACCACTTCCTCGTCCCATGTGATTGTGCTTCATGGCCCAGTCACTGAAAAGAAAATGTATATTTTAATTTTGAAGTGCGAATTCTGAAACGGCTTTGAAGTGCGCGTTGGTGCAACAAAGCCGAATCCCCAGGCCTGGCAGATGAGTAGCAGAGGTGAGACAGTTGAAAAGAATGCTGAGAGCTTAAAAAGTTGATTCAGCAAGAACATTCCGGAAGACCTGTGGTGGCGAGCAGTAAAGAAGTGGCAAACTCCCCCAGGGTGGTTCTACATGAGGCACAATCCATGGCACCACGGAATAACAACTCAGGCCCCGACAGAAGGCCGGTCGTAATAGCAATCAACGGGAGTGCACAGGACCTGGCTTTGTTCAGTGGGGTTTTTGCATTGATTTTCTGGATGAGAATTACTGCAATGGTGGAGTCCAATTAAAAGAATCCTAGTATTAATCGCTCCACTTGTAAAGAATAAATCCAAAAGAAAGGTGTGCAATAGGCTGTTGTTGGTTTTTTAATCAGTAGTACAGCCTGTTAAGTGTCCAGTCACATTTTTTAATGGCGCAGAGGGCTACAATTGTTTTTCCAAGACAGTTATTCAATAATTCTTACCCTAACTGTCCGCTGTTACAAAGAAAATCTTTGGAGAGAGGGAATTGATGGTAGTGGAGGCACAAGACCTACAGACGTTCCAACACACAAAAATGCTCCTATGTCCGCTTGACAGATTCACCCAATAAACGGCCATCTGGGGATTGAATGTCATTTGCTGTCTGTGGGGTTTTTTAATTTTATTTATTTATTATAGTTCCTTTTGGCAATTCTTTAAGAAAATAGCAACAACAACTTATTATATCCTAGGAGATACATTTGCATCCCAGTGAGAGTTTTAATTCTTAGACATGATCCTAACACAGCATTTGTGTTACCCAAACAGTCCTTTCCCCAGTTTTACAATAAAAATCTGTTCTTTAAGGAGAGACTTGATTCCTGAGCGAGTCATCAGACTTCAGCTCGTTTACCTCAGGAGAGGAGAAGGAATGGTGATCGCACACACATCACTGAAATTTGAGGGAGCTTGAGATTCCAAACTTGATTTGATGAATAAAAAATAATTCTTTAACATCTTTTGCAGAAATCATGCATATCGAGCAGGCCTGGCTGTATAGACTCCCCCAAACAAAGGAATGACTGAAGGAGAGAGGGCTTGCAATAGAAAGACAAAGAATCCCTGAGGGGCAATGGGCTAACTGTCCTTCAAAGAGGCCTTTAGTGGCTGCCACGTCTTCACAGACTTTTCTAGTAAAGGAGTTCCATTACCGATTAGACTTCTTCGGAATCGTTCAGTGGAAACTCTTCACTCCTTTGTGTTATGCAGGACAAAGTGAGACAAATAACTCAAACAGGAAAAGAGGAAACAAAGGAAGCTCCACAGCAATAATGACTGAGCCGAATAACGACTGATTCTTCAAAATTTAATTACAAAAAATGTCAAATGGTGGCTAGCGATTGTTTCATTCAAGAACTAAGGGTACAGAATCTGAAGAATGCACACGCATGCGCAAGCCACTCAGGTCCCACAAGCATCCATGCGGAGAGTCCATCCTTTCAGTGTCCCATGTATTTCAGCGGTGAGCTGGGCTCACTCATGTAAGTCAACACATGTTGACACGATGGGTTTCAGGAGCAAAAGAGAATGACCCAACTTCTGCATAGTGAATATTTTACACTTTCACAAAATAGACAGGCAACCCCAAATTGGGAAGCCTTCTACAAAACTACTGGTTTGTACTCTTTAAAAAATGTCCATGTTTTACAGAAACAGATGGAAGACAGTTGTAGAGACAAAAGGAGACCAAGGAGATTTGAACGTGATGGATGGGCTGGGATTTTCTTTCGCTATAAAATACATTTTGGAGAAATTTAAATTTTTTTGGATAAGGTCTGTAAGTGAGATAGTATTATACTGATGCTAATTTCTGATTTTGATTATTGCACTCTGGTTACATGAGAGAATGCCTTGCCTTTGGGAACAACAAACTGAAGTATTTACGGACTTAAGGGCATCATCCACAATTTATTCTCTAATAGTTCAGAGGGGAGAATGCATACATATGGTGTCATTGTTTTTGTTGTTGCTGAGGCCCCATCGAATCATTCTGACCCATAGTGACCCTACGCACAACAGGATAAAACACTGCCCAGTGCCGGGCCAGCCACACAATTGGAACCCATTGTTGCAGCCACGGTGTCACTCCATCTCTTTGAGGGCTTCCTCCTTTTTGCTGCTCCTCTACTTTATCAAACACGATGCCCTCTCCAAAGATTGGTCTCTCCTGACAACATGTCCAAAGTATGTATGACGGAGTCTCACCAGCCCTGCCTCTAGGCCTTTGGGCTGTACTTCTTCTAAGATGGGTTTGCTTTGGCCTCTATGTATGTGAGTATAACAGCTATATTCCAATATATATCATACAATATACAGAAAATGGAATAGGATATTAAGCAATTGTGGTATCGTAACATCTGGAGAAGGTAACTGATGAGTATTAATGATTCTTTACATTACACCTTCAAGATCTTTGTAAATCTGAAAATCACATCAAAATAAAAAGTAGATTTTTTAACATTTTAAAGTAAAACTATATAACTCTAACATTTTACTCTATGCAATCTTATTTGCCTTTTAGCAATACTTGGCAATAAACAAAATGTAAGACCAGAAGCATACCTATTTCAGAAAAAGGAAAAATATACTAACAGAAGAAAGAATTGTTCGCCCACAAAATACATGACCAGTTGCCATGAAGTCAATTGCAACTAATGACAACCCTATGTGTCCAAATAAACTGTGCTCCATGGAGCCTTCCGTGACTGGTTTTATTAGAAGTAAACCTTCAGGCCTTTCTTCTAAGGCATCCCTGGATGGACTCAAAATGACATCCTTTTGGTTAGCAGCCAATGTATCAACCACTTGCATTACCCAAAAACTCCCCGCCCCCCGGAAAAAAAAACACAAACACAACAGTACATTTGAGACCGGAAGATTTCTTCTTACTCTCTACTAGGCTAAACATACGAGGGGGTGCCTCCCCCATAAAAAAACAAACCAAAAAAGTGGTAAAAAGCTCCTCTGGGCGGAGCTTTCTATTTTTTATATAAATCATTTTATTGGGGGCTCATACAACTCTTATCACAATCCATACATACATCAATTGTGTAAAGCACATTTGTGCATTCATTGCTCTCATCATTCTCAAAACATTTCCTCTCCACTTAAGGCCCTGGCATCAGCTCCTCATTTTTCCCTTCCCTCCCCACTCCCACCTCCTTCACAAACCCTTAATAATTTATAAATTATTATTTTGTCATATCTTGCCCTGTCCGATGTCTCCCTTCACCCACTTTTCTGTTGTTCATCCCCCAGGGAAGAGGCCACATGTAGATCCTTGTAACCGGTTCCCCCTTTCCAACCCACCCTCCCTCTACAATATACAACAAAACCACCACCACAACAAACCAATGACAGAAAAAACACACAACAAGAAAGAAAAGCTTGTAGTTAGTTCAAGGATCGTTTGTTGGCCTTTAGGAGTGTTTTCCAGTCCAGTCTGTTGGGGCACCACACCCTGGCCCCCAATTCCACCTTCAGCATTCCCTGGGGACCTCTCCACTCCATTCCCTTGCTGTTCTGTTGCACCCCTTTAGTGTTTTGCCTCGGTGTGGTGGGATCAGATCGGGTGCAATTCCCACACTGTGTCTCCGGTGGGGCGGAGCTTTCATAGCACACATTTTTCCCGCTAGGTGATAAAGCCACTGACTGAATTAGTGCACCCAGGGGCACCGCCTAAGAAGGTTCCCTCTGGTCACAGTAAATGTTTCGTGAAAACAGTTTCGCTTGAACCTCATTTTTGTGATGGTTGATTTAAGAGACCAGCATGCAGCTGTGATATTTTGTTTCCTGCTCAAGAAAAGATGAAGAAACACTTGTGATGTTGGACACAACTTACAAGAACAGAGCTATGGGAAAAACTCAAGTGTAGGAGTGGTTTTCTCATTTCAAAAAAGGTGAAATGTTGACTGATAACAAATCTCATTCTAGACATCTGTCAACTTCCCAAACAGATGTAAATGTTGACAAAAGTTGTACACTTGTGTTCAAAGACTGATGATGGACCATTGAAGAGGTGGGGAAGTTATCTGGACTATCGTGAAGCTCAGTTCAGCATATTTTAATGGAAGATTTGGGAACGAGAAAGGTCGATGGGAAATTTGTGCCTTGGGTTCTGACTGACCAGGAAAAAGAGCATTAAGTGGAAACATGTCATGCTTTGAAAGAACAGCTCCAAATGACACAGACTTTTTCCCCAAGGAAAAAGTGGTGATAAGACATGGTGCTATTCTTATGACCCCAAAAGCAAATGTCACTCAAGCCAGTGGAAGATGCCATCCATCACCTTGCCCCTAAAACGTTCATCAAGTGAAAACAAACATTAAGAAGATGTTCATGTGTTTTTTTGATGTGAGGGGAATAGTGCATGTGCAGTTCATTCCACCAGGTCAGACTGATGATCAAGCTTAGAGGTTCTGAAAAGATTGTGTAACAGTGTGCAACAAAAAGGCCTGATTTGTGGCAGACAGGAGACTGTTTTTGCCACCACAATGCACCTGCTCAAGACACCATCTCAGTGTGCCAGTTTTTGGCAAAAAACAGCATGCCTTTCTTGCCCCACGCAACTTCCTCACCTGACTTCGCTCTGTGAGACTTCTTTTTGTTTCTGTGGGTGACAAGGGATATGAAAGGACTGTGATTTGAGGATGTAGAAGAGGTGAAGAAAAAACGAGGGAGGAGCCATCAGTCACCCAAACAAATGAGTTTGAAACGTGTTTTCAAGAACAGAATCACAGATTTGACAAATGCACGAAGTGTAATGGGGAGTACTTTGAAAGTAATAAGGTTGTTTTATAAATAAAAAAAAATTAAATATATAGCTTTGAAAAAATGTTTCTGGTTTTTTGGGGGTATCCCCTAGTAGTTGTTGAGAGAACATTGCTAATAGAAAATAGAAACCGTAAGACTGGCTAGAAGTTGTAGCACAGCCATCCGACCAAAGCAGATCCTGGGCTTAGGTTTACTGGGAATTGCAAGAACCAACCATTTTCTAGGAACCACTTAAAAGTAACTTAACCTTTTTATACCAATCAGTATATCCCTTTCTGTCAAGAATGAGATTCTTTCTCCATTTTATTTTAACTACAAGCTACAAGAGAGAAGACTTCAGTGCAGACAAATGCACTGGAACAAAGAAGTTCAATAAGGCAGGACAATCTACAAAAGCCACTGGCCCCTAATTCATGCTGTGACAGGAGGCTGGGAAAAATAAGCCAGACACAAAAAGGGAAACACTGAATGATTCTAGAAGCATCAAAAGAATATGGAAATAAAACACAGAGTCACTGTACCAAAAAGAATGAGTCAACATCCAACCCTTTTGAGAGGTAGCATTTGAGGAAGAACCAACTGTACTGAAGAAAAAAGGCCAAGCTGCACTGAAAGTGTTAGTCAAAGACAAGCCTCCAGGAATTGATGGAATACCAATTAAAATGTTTTAACCAGCTAATGAAGCACTGGAAGCATTCACACATCCATGCCAGGAAATTTGGAAGACGGCTACTTGGCCAACTATCTGGAAGAGATCCATATATGTACCCATTCAATGAAAGGTGATCCAAGAGAATGCTCAATTTATAGGGCACTATCATTAACATCATAAAATTGTAAAATTTTGCTGAAGAGCATTCAACAATGGTTGCAGCAGTACTTTAATGGCCAGAAGTTCAAGCCAGACTCAGAAGAGGATGTGGAACAAGGGACATCATTGCTGATGTCAGATGGCTCTTGGCTGAAAGTAGAGACTACCAGAAATAATGTTTACTTCATTCAACTGTGTGGATCATAACAAACTTTGGAGAGCCTTAAGAAGAATGAAAATTCTGGTATACTTCATTGTGCTCACAAGTAATTGGTACACAGATCAAGAGGCTGTTGTGTGAACAGAACAAGGGAATAGTACATGGTTTAAAATCAGGAAAGGCATGTGTCAGAGTTATATCCTCTCGCCATACTTATTCAATCTGTATGCTGAACAAACCATCAGAGAAACTGGATTATATGAACAAAATGCAGCATCAGACTTGGAGCAAGGTTTATTAACAACCTGCAACACGACCTTGGTTGCTGAAAATGAGGAGGATTTGAAGCACTTGCTGATGAAGATCAAGGCAGTCCCTCACAGAAGGGCCATACGGAAGGGATGATATCTCCAGGGTGCAGTATAGCACTGATGAAACATATAAATATTCTCTCGGTCTTTAATATTTCCTCTCTTTACTATTGTGGTCTTAGTTTCACCTCATTAATCTTGTGAGACCTGTGTATGTTCATGTGTATAAGTAAGGTCCTTCAATGCATGAAACCCAAGATAGATAAACCCTTCAGGAATAGTAATGGGAGTAATGATTTCCTGAGAGTATGGGAAGAGAAGCAGGGAAGGGGAGAAGGGGGAACCAATAGCAATGGTGACTATATAGCCCCACCCTAGAGAAACAAATAATAGACTAGTAGGTGAACGGATACATTGGATGGTGAAAAATACAGAGGAAAAATAATAATGATATATAATATAATAATATTGAGGCATAGTGAGAAGGAGGGAGGGACGGAGGGAGGGGATAAAGGGGTGCTGATAACATAGAGTTCAAGAAGAAAGAAAATGTTTTGAAAATGATGGTGGCAGCAATTGTACAATTATGCTACATCTAATTGAATTATGGATTGTTACAGTATCTGTAAAAGCTCTTAATAAAATGATTTTTTTAAAAGAATTACAGTCTTCAGTATGGATTATAACTCAATGTAAAGAAGACCAAAATTTTCACAACTGAACCAAAAGGTGACATCATGATAAATGGAGAAAAGATTGAAGTTTTCAGGGATTTCATCTTGCTTGGATCCTCAATCTCTGCTCATGGAAGCAGCGGTCAAGGGATCAAAGGATACAGTGCACTGGTTATATCGGCTGCACATGGCCTCTTTAAAGTGTTGAAAAACAAAGATGTTACTATGAGGACTGAGGTGCACCTGACCCAAGAGCGTATTTTTGATTGCCTCCTATGCATGTGAAAATTGGACATTAAATAAGGAACAATCAAAGAACAATCGATGCCTTTGAATTATGGTGCTGGCAAAGAATATTGAAAGTACTATGGACTGCCAAAGAGCAAACAGATCTGTGTTGGAAGAAGTATGACCATAATGCTCCTAAGAGGCAAGAATGGTGAGACTTTACCTCAAGTACTTTGGACATTTGGTCAGAAGTGACCAGACCCTGGAGAAGGGAGAAGGACATCATGCTTGGTAAATTAGAGGGTCAGAGAATCAGAGGAAGGCTCTTTACAAGCTAGATTGACACAGTGCCTGCAACAATGGGCTCACACGTAAGAACGATTGTGAGGATGATGTAGGACCAGGCAGTGTTTCTTTCTGTCATATGCAGGATCACTGTGAGTCACAACTGACTCAACAGCACATAACAACAACAACGGTATACTCCCATTCTCCGTCTCACACCTATTCAGCCTGCATGTCTACAAACATCTACTTACTGCAAGATTGTGTATATAACAGTATTTGCCTCTGTTAGCTTTAATGCTTGCAAACGTCTCAGTGTCTTCTCCTGGTAGCCATTTTTGGCCAATCTCTCTTCACCCAAGTTCACTGGTCTACTCTCTAGCCAGTGACTTCCCCTCTCTCCACTCCCCTTCCATCCCTGCTGTCGTCATCAGGTCCAACTAAGCGATGTCATCCCGCAGAGCATCAGGTCTTCTGTTATTAGTGTTTAATGCATCAAAACTGTTACTGCGATGTCACTGAAATTCAAGTGGGATAGACTCAAGGTGGTATTTTGGCTCTCATGGACTTCTTTCATTTTCTTCAACTTCAACCCCAACTCACATAAGAACAACTGATGGTCTTTTCCACAGTCAGCCCCTGACCTCGTTTAACCCACTGATATTAAGTTTCTCCATCAATATAGTCAATTTAATTTCTGTCTGTTCCATCTGGAGTAATCATGTGAATTTAAAAGTCATCTTTTGTGTTACTAAACAAAAGGTTTTCATGACGAAGAAACTGTCTTGCAAAATTCTGTCATGCAATATTCAACTTCATTTCTATCACCAAGACCATCTTTTCCAACTACTGTGCTTTCTTGTTTCCAACTTCTGCATTTCAATCACCAATAGTTATCAATTCATCTTGATTACATGCTTCTTCAATTCCAGACTGAAGATATTGGTAGAATTCTTCAGTTTCCTCATCACTAGCTTTAGTGGCTGATGCATAAATTGGAGTAATAATTGTATTGCATGGATTTCCTTTTATTTGGATAGACAGTATCCTATCACAGACAGCACTGCACTTCAAGATAGATCTTGAAACGTCCTGTTTGGTGCTCACGTCGGCAGCACATGTGCTAAATTTGGAAGTGTCCAGTTTGAGGGTGAATGCAATGCCATCCCTCGGGATTGCCTCATTCCTGGCATAATGAACCGTATGACTTGCTCGTGCAAAATGGCCAGGACCAGTTCCTTTCAGCTCATTAACACCTAGTGAGCTTATCCTCATGGGTTCCATTTCATTTTTGATTTTCACTTTTCCTAGATTCACATTTCATGCCTTCCAAGTTCCTATTATTTATTGAGGTCTGCAGCCGTTCCTTCTCATTTTGAGCCGTGTTCCATCAGCAAACGACGGTCCTAAAGGCTTGACTCCCACAGGTTTTACTCCATCCAAGTTATTGTGGTCAACTCTACTTTCAGAAGGCAGCTCTTCCTGTCATACTTTGAGTGCTTTCCAACTCCTCACCTGGCACTACCTCTGACAATGGTCCACCTCTGTCCATTAGGTTTACAGTAACTGGCAATGTTTCGATGCTATCTATAGGGTTTTCTGTGGCTAATTCCTATGAAGTGGACAGCTTATTCTTTTCTTAGTCTGGAAGAGCTGCTGAGACCTAGTAACCACCAAAGAATGTTTCTTCTACTGTGAAAACATGACTTTTTTTTAAATGCCCCTAGTGTTCACATGAATATCTTGGAGAGTGGGCTGGCATCTTCCTCATACCCTTTAGAAGAAGTTCCAAAGTAAAGCAGGAGGACCTCATCATAAAATATGAGCAATGGGACCAAATTAATCATTGTATTTTTATTTTCAACTTCAGCAAAATTTAAAACCAAAGTGCTGTGCTTAGTTTTCCAGTCCAAACATATTAACATGTAACTTGCACTTCATTTTTAAGTAAGAAAAATCTTCAGTAGAAAAGAAGGCCAAGTTAGAAGCCAGTATAAATGGAGCTTTCGTTCAATCACATCACATGGATTGTCTAAATGTCTGGACACAGTCTTACATTTTTCATATTCTCCTTCAGAAAAATATGAGACCAATTTTGTTCTAATGTGACTTCGTTTTCCTTCCTCAACGAGGACTCTGCTCTCATTCAGTTTGAAGTTCATGGCTCCCGCTCTTTGAGTTATATAAGCCCCAAAAGGTCAAAGCACTTTTTTCAGGACTCAATTATGACTCAAGGCAAATCCAGTCAATGCTTTAGAGAATCACCAACCAGTTGCTTTGGGAAGTTTTCACTTAAGAGAATGTAATCCATAACCTACGACCTTTCAGTGGTGTGTTGGCCAATTATATGGTCCATAATAATATAGGTGACCCAAAATTCTCTTGCCTCTTGGGTTCCCGGAATCCGCTCATTCAGGGCAACAAATGTATAGATGTGCTTTACACAATTGATCTATGTATTGTGATAAATTGTATGAGCCCCAATAAATTGATTAATTAAAAAAAATTGTGAAATTCTAGTTGGCAAGATGGCTATGGATCTACACATGGAATAAGCCTCCAGTGATTTCTCTCTGACCATAATCAAGAGCTGGGTCTAGCCAGGTTATTAGACAGAGTATTGTAGAAACAGTTATAATAGATTAAAATGAAAAATATGACGTGAATGGTTAACCTTATCATTTTATCTCCCTTTTGACACACCTTGAGCTTAATTTGGATTTTGTTTGTTTTTCAAAATGAGGTTTATCTCTGTTGCTTTTAGTTATTATTGGTAGCCATTTTGAATCTATGTTATGTGTTTTTCTAGGATTGGTGAATCTATAAAGACAATAATGAGATTAAGTGTTTTGGGGGATACAGCTGAGGTGGAGGTGGGGAGGGAGGATGTTAATGTGGATCTAATATCAGGTAGTACAAGAATGTAGAAAATGTTTGGAAACTGATTGTAGTGGCAATTGTACAACAATTCTTGATATGACTGAATTATTGAATTGTATGATGTCTTGATTATGAACTAATAAAATGGTTTGAGAAAACAAAACAAAAAAATATATAGGTGACCATTTATTAAACTTACCAGGTCCACTCTTAAGGATTTGACAGTGTTATTGTTTACTTGAGTCTGAAACATGCTTTCATGCTGTCAAAAGGGAATCTATTAATGGATTAATAAATTAATTTCTTAAAGTATGACACTTAATTGAAACAAACAGGAGAGTCGGGTATAAAGCAACTACATCTTATATTGGGCTTACATCAGTTGGTGTGGAGTTGACCTCCCAACTCCTGTAGACCTCAGGTCTGTCAAAGGAATAATGCGCTCCATACTGTTTTCAATGACTGGTGTTTGGGGAATAGATTGTCAGGCCTTTCTTTCTTGCAAGGCAACTGGTGGTGGACTCACTTCTTGGTTAGCGGCTGAGCGCATTAACCATGCAGGGGCCTCTACAGTTCTTTAAATCTGTTCTGTCTGGAGCTAGTCTTCCCTACCTCCTGGATGAAAATTAGAACAGGTTCCAGAGTCAAATTTTCCAACCATATTTAAGCCTACTTTATTTTTAATCACTCTAAAATATTCCACTGGAGTTGTTGAGCAAAATATATTTCACCATTGCATATTATTTCCAACTTATTTGTTTAGCCTGTGAATATTCTTGTGCATAAATCTTCCAGAAAGATTCTTGTGCTTTGTATCTTTTTATACATTTATGATTTCTTTTTAATGGAAAATCTTAGAATTGCACATATATATTTCTTCACGATTATAGGGTTTATTAGGGACGTTAACAGGTTACAATTTGGGATCAGAAATGTCCACAATATGGGCTTGCACTAAATCCTACCTCCAACTTAAGAACATTTAGTTCTTACATCATGTCCCTACTCAATACTAGCCCTCAGGAAGGGAACACAGAAGATATAGGTGCTGTAGCAAAGCATGGTGAAGAATTTAGATGGTTCCCAGCCATCCAATAAAGGGGTCCTAAAGGTTTGTCTCCAAACAAGCAGACATCTAAGTGAGATATCAACTAAGTCCACATGGAAGAAGCTCACCATCATCAGTTACCAAAGGATTGTAAATCATATCTTCGAAGTCAAAGTAGGGAATAGTGTGTTCATATTTAGGATGTTCTAATTGTTATAAAAAATGTTTCTTCATATAAACATGTATCTCAGAGGTGTTATGTCATTGGAGTTTACCCTCTTGAACTTGTGATATATTCTTTTCTGTTTATCGGTGTATGAAACCCAGGATAGATGGACTTATAGGGACAACAAGTAGAATAAGGGTTTCGGGGAGAGTGGGGTACAGTGGGTGGGGGTACGGGGGCCAAAGGGAGATGATGTCAAGGAGTCAATATAGAAAAAGAATGTCTGAAAACAGTTTGTGGTAGCAAGTGTACACTTCTACTTGATGTAACTGAAATAGGGAATGATAAATGTATTAAGTCCCAATTAAGAATATTTTTTTTAAATGTCCAAAATATAGCTCTTTGGTTAGAACAGCCTATTTCCTCCCAGGTCTACAAGCAGGTCTTTCTCTGGCCCTCAACCTCTTGGCCTGGCCTTTGCTTCACATGCATATATTTGAGATCATAAAGCCAATATTCTTCCATAAAGAATATTTAAAGCCAATAAAAATGTTTTGATCCAATTGGTAATGCCCTTACCAATAGCAAAATATAGCATTGTTTTAAAGCTCTGCCACTGTGAAAAATTGAAAATACTATATTAATACATTTTAAATAGATATTAAATCATCTTTGCCCATTTCTATATATTAGTTGATGTAGTGCCTGCCTGTTTTTGTCTGCTTTTCTCTTGAAACTTCTGTGATTTGCAAAAGCTCTTTATGTATTAAGTATATTGACCCCCAAACATGTGCGAGTGTTTGATTTTCTCCGGTTTGTCGGGTTGTCTTTTAGTGATATTTGTTGCATTGCGTTTTCCTTTGCCACGAAGTTTTAAATTGTTGGCTTTGCCTTTTGATGAATTTGTCATTTTTTCCCTGAGCAGTGTCTGCCTTGGGTGCCCACCATTTTCAAAGGAGAGTGGCCTAAAGTGTTTGGAGAAAACCCAAGGGAAGAGCCAGCTCTGGCACAGCCAGAAGAATTCCTGCAGGGAACGACACAAGCACAAGCAACGGGTGTTCAAACAAGCCATGTCACAGTTGACTTTCAGTATCACCACGTCCCAGAGTCTTTAAACGTTGGGAATATGGAAATCCAAAGACATGCCTCAGGATCCCCAACAAGAATAAGGAGGAACCTGAGCAGGTGACTCAGCACCGTGCACTTCAACTTCAAACAGAACAGCTCAAATGTCATCTGTGCCATTTTGGGGGCTTCCAAAAAAATGCTTCTTTTTTTTTTTAAAGGAGAAACAAAAACGTGATCTAGAGCAACACCCTTACTTACAGTGTCCATCCGATCGCATTTACTTTCTTACCACTCTGTCTTGGCACGTGGTAGGAACTCAGTCAACACTGGTTGAATTAAGCCATTTCTCCAAACCGACACAGCTAGTTGGTGACAGAACAGGGCCTGGAACCTAAATCTCCAAATTTCAAGTCCAGTCTTATTACTGTCATTGCCAAGTTGCTTACAGCTCTTAATGCCCTAAAGATTTAATACATATTTGCTAAATAATGACTTGAATCTCCTGCCCCATAAAAAATGAGATGCATATTCCAAAGGTAATCTATCCAATTGTATGGTCATGATTGGTTATGGTTGACTGCCCTGCCTTTTCCCAAGACAAGCCTGGAGTTGAGAAGGGATGGACGGTCCACAAGGGGATGACATTTAGGAGTGGCCAAAGCAGGACAGGCTCAAAAGGACTCAATTTCCAGAAGTCTTTTTATAGGGATTCCTGTCTGTCACAGACATTTGCTCTTTGGGTATAAAATGTGCGCCAGAAATCCCTGGTTCTGATGCAAATGCTCTACCAGGCCAATTCGTCCAACTAGTAAAGCCTCCCAAGTGAATTAAATCCCTGCTTCACAAGATAGTACAGGGCCACTCCGCTGGCCTCGGGTTAAAACACAGCTCTGAGTCAGCAATTCTCAGGTGGAGCCTGAGTTTCTACCTTGCTAACAACTTCTTGGGCATAGCTGCTGCTTCTCTTCTGTGGCGCACACTTTGAGGAGTCTGAGATTAGCAAACCAGCCTCCCCCAAATACCCTGCAGAACTACAATACATGTGGTAGTTACATATTCTGGTGTCAATTTGGGACTTGAGAGAATAAAGAGTGAGGGGTGGAGTCTAGTCTGTCAATCGGGTCATAGGCTATCAGGCCTCTGTGTCAGCTTGGCCTTCTCCTGAGGATTCTGGGAAATCCCATTTTTTCCTACTTGGAGACATGGAGCTATGCTAGTGCTCAGAGCTGGCGATGCCATATAGACCTACCGCGATGCAATCAGACTTCTGAAGCCAGAGAAGCCATGTAGAGACCGCTGCCAGCACTGAGATGCTTACAACACCACTGGATCCAAAGACTTTCTACACTGGCCTGTGATCGTCCTTCATTTGGCATCATTGCATGTGATTTGTGAGTCTAAAGAGGACTTTATAGATTGGTATTGGACATATGGGCTAATATTGGACTTATGGGGTTGAATTGGACTGGGTTGGGATGCTTTCTTTCTTTTTTAAAAAATCATTTTATTTGGGGCTCACACAGCTCCCATCACAATCCACACATACATCAATTGTATAAAGCACACCTATACATTCATTACCCTCATCATTCTCAAAACATTTGCTCTCAACGTAAGACCCTGGTATCAGCTCCCCATTCTCTCCCCCCTCCCCCATGAACCCCTGATAACTTACAAATTATTATTTTGTCATATCTTACACTGTCCAACCTCTCTCCTCACCCTCCTCTCTGTTATCCGTCCCCCAGGGAGTAGGCTATATGTAGATCCCTGTAATCGGTTGCCCCTTGCTACCCCACCCTCCCAGTATCACCACTCTCACCACTGGTCCTGAAAGGATCATCCACCCTGGATTCCCTGTGTTTCCAGTTCCCATCTGTACAGTGTACAGGTTGGGATGCTTTCTTAATGTATGAAGTCGTTCATTTATTGTGCCAGCCTGGCCAATAAACACATGTGGGATTAATTGAAGGGCGGAGGATAAATGGCTCGGGGAGCCTAGCCTTTCTTGTCTCTCGCTCTTTCTTTGATCATCGAACCAGTGTGTGGCTGCCTTGCTTGTTTTGTGCCTCAATTTGCAAGCAACACTACCTGTGGACTGTGTCACTGTAATTTGAGGTTCCTGCTTTGCCACACAATTGGAATTTACATCTCTTGAGCTGGGGACTGACTGTTGGTGATCTGACTGACTGTTAGTGACCTGGCTGACTGTTGGTGACCTGCCTTGCTGTTTGCTGCCTGTGCCCGGATAGCCTGAATTTCTCTACAAAGGACTAC
>NW_022111300.1:12143117-12192146 GCF_000313985.2 Echinops telfairi
ATATAATTATTAGCAATCTGATTTTGTCTTTCTAGAGAACCCTAACACAATGTACAATTTACTCTTTATATAAAACTCTCTCTTACACACATATGAGTTTCTATGGCTTTGTTTCTCTAGTTTACCCGGACACAATACATGAGGCAGAAAGTTGGTGTGAGGGGACCTTCAGCATCAGCATCAGCTGTACAATCACAGAGGCCACGTCTTGGGGGGCTCCTGGTGTAGGTGACTCTGGAAATCCTATAGGAAAGACCCGGATGTGGCCAGGAGACCAAATCAATTGCTGTTGAGGTGGTGTCAACTTATGGTGATTTCATGCGTGTCAGTGTAGAACAATGCTCCATGGGGTTTATTTTATAGAATCTGTACAGTAAAACAATTCAACGGTTTCTGCATGTACCATTTAACGACAGGGATTACATTCTTCAAGTTATACAACCATCCTTACCCTCCTTTTCTATGTTGTTCCTCCACCGTTAACATCAAATCATTGCCCCTGATCTTTCAAGTAGAGCCTTGATGTCATGGTGGTTACCAAGTGGGCTGCTAGCCCCAGGTCAGCACTTGGAAACCATCGGGTTTCTCTGGTAAAGAGTCAGTCTCAGGAGCCAACAGGAGCAGTTCTGCTCTGTCCCCTAGGGTTTGATGTGAGTCAGAATTGACTGGATGGCAGTGAGAATCTCTTGAGTTGTCCACTTGAACATAAGACTCAAGGCAGACATGTTTACTAGTTAAACTAAACTGTTTTTGTAATATGAAGACTATTTCGAAGGGTACTCCAGAAAGTCTGGAGAGATTCTATTCTGCATTCCCCCCTTGCATCAGAATTCTTCTACAGAGTCTATGACCAAAACGTTTAGTAACAGTAATTGGCACTATTCAGTTCTTCGGGTCTCATGGCAATGGAGGCAGTTGTCCATGAAGGCAGTTAGCCACATAGTCCATATTCTCCTCCTATTTCTGACCCTCCTAATACCTGTGGTTCCCAAAGACTTGAAAGCAGAGACTACAAGAGATTTGTATATCAATGTTCATTGCAGCATTATTCACAGTAGCCAAACATGGAAGCAACCTAAAGGTGGTACATACATATAACGGTACACACATACAGACATGTACATACATACATGTCTACTCAGACAGTAGAGCGAACAAAGTCTTGATGCATACAACATGGATGAAACTAGTAGACATTATGCTGAGTGAAATAAGTCCATCACAAAAGGACAAAAAATGTATGAACTCACTTATATAAAAAGACAATGTGTTAGTCTGGATAGACTAGAGAAACAAATCCAGGGAGACTCATATGTGTATAAGAAAGAGCTTTATATACAAGAGCAATTGAATATTGAGAAAGCATCCCAGCCCAGTTCAGATCAAGTCCATCGTTCTGATATTAGCCCATATGTCTGATACCAATCTATAAAAGTCCTCTTCAGACTCACACAACACATGCAATGACACCAAATGCAGGAAGATCACAGGCCAGTGGGTGGAAAGTCTTGTGGATCCAGTGGCAGTAGAGGTATCTCAGCCCTGGCATGGGTCTCCACGTGGCTCCTCCAGCTCCAGGGCCCTGGCTGCCTCAGCATAGCTCCATCAGGCTCATCATCAGTAATGTCTCCTGGGGAGTGAATGAGTGTCCCACCTCCAGCAAGCTATGTATCTCCTTAGCGCCTCCCAATGAGGTCGTCAAGCTGCAACCTGATTGACAGGCTAGACTCCACCCCTCCACAAGTTGACACCAGCTTATGTCACTACCACTGACAAGAAAAGGCCATCGCACAGAGACCAAAGAGCATTGATGGTTGCCAGAAGAGGGAGGGAAAGGGAAAACAGGTCCCAGGGGTTACCAGTGGTGGCAATATTGTGTTGATGAAGGGTCGGATTGCACAGCCATGTGCCATTATGGTAATTGCTGTTAATAAGTTGCACACATCTAGAAAGTTTAATTGGAAAAGTGTGCTAGATATATTTACAACAACGACAGAAAAAGAAAGAAAGCCAGCCACGGAGGCAGATGTTGTAGAACCAAAAATCTCATGTAGTCTGGCTTCTTGGTTTTGATGCACGACTTCATCGGTTATCCCAACGAATTTGTCTGACAACATGTGCAGTACTCTGAGCTCCTCAGACACCGTCTGAGGTGGAGGGCCTCAAGTGTTAAAAACTTGCAAGTGGACCACAGGGTTTTCAGTGGATGGTTTTTCCAAAGTGTAGCTACAGGCCTTTCTTCAGAGGCCTAAGTACCAACCTCTCCGTTAACAGGCAAGTCCGGTACCTATTCACCTCCAGGGAACTCCACAGGAAAGACAGGGCACTCGAAATTCTTAGTTTCGTTGGAAGTTACCCAACCAATAGGCAGAGCTGGGTTCAGCAAAGGGAATGGGTGAGTCTAATAAGCAACCATCTATATGCCGAGCACCCACCTGGGTATCTGTATGAGCCTACAGTCCTGGATTGTTTAATGAGATGCACTTAGCAGGCTCCCTGGACTTGGACGTGAGCACCTCGCTGAGGTGACTAAGCTGTAAGCAGGCACTGGAGTCACACCTAGCTCCATGGCGGCAGCAATATTATTGGATTGCAGATGAGCGCAAAGGCCAGGGGACAGGAGCGGCAGCGAAGCTGGTTTCAGTGAGACTTCCACAAAGCTCCTTAAGCAGTTTGCCTCATAGCAGGCAATATTCGCCTTCCTCCCTCTGTGGCCTTATGCAGGGGCTTGGAGCTTCATTAGCCTCAGCTTAATTTTTACCAGATCCCTGCTGAGCATACACAGAAGCAATTCTTTTAATTGGCTATTTTTTTAATATTTTATACTTCTCCCCCCCCTTTTTTTTTTAATTTACACAAATAGAATTGCACAAGGGAGATGATGAGTCATCTGTGAAGTTTCGTTAGGATGTTTTTAAGATAGGACGGTCAAGAATATCCTTTTAGACCTATTCAGTATCCATATATCCATATATAGATATGACATGGGGAGAAAGACGAGGCTCTCTACTCCCATAAGGAGTTCCAGGCGCAGAAACCCTCAGGGGCAGTTCTACCCTGTCCGCTAGGGTCACTGTGTGGCGGCATCGACTCGATGGCAGTGAGTTGGGTTTTTTGACATATATGATGTCAGAGCTCTGTGTGTAGCAAAATATCAAAAACTTAGCTTTAAAAAAAACAGTTCTCAACAACTATTGTACCTTTCAAATGGTATCATTCATTAAATTGGCACATAAAACCAAAATTTAATTTCTGGACACAATAGCTACCTATAGCTTCAACATTATTTTTTCTCGTGTTGGAAACACACACGGTTCATTTTCATGATTGCTTTTCTGTCACCAGCTTGAGACCAGCCAGAAGCAGCTTCGCTTTTAAACCTCCTCCTTGGCTGACGCCTCTGCCTTTCGGGGCGCTGTCCAGAAGACCCAATATTCCGCTGGTCAGTGGTGAAGCCTCCTCTTCACAGATAAACAACGCTTCCCGCTGGCATCCAGTACATTCCGCAGAGTTTTTCTGGCTCTGATCTGCACTCCCCATGTTGAGAAGTCTTCCGACTTCTCTTTTCTATCACTGAAAAGTTAATGTTATTTTTAAATGTCCCCTGTCACTGCCGAGATTCTCCTGAGGAGCATATTCCTTTCCATAGAATGGGCATTTTTGCAACTTAATATCTTACATTTGATTACCATTGGTGCATATTTAAGTGCTGTCTTGCTCATCTTGTTTATTACATATATGTATTAAAAACTAATAAAAGCAAAATAATACAAAAAATGAACATTTCATTTGGCATCGTCCCTACTACAAAACTCTGCAGATGTTTGCCTATGTATGATATATTTTGGAGAACCGAATTTGCAACTGTTATAATTAAGCAATACCATTAAGTCACCCAAGAGTAAATTAGAAGCTAAACTGGTGCCGTGTGCTCAGGAACCCAAGATTATGGGCTGAGATCTCCAGTCAGTGGGTGAAGTCAGCTCCCTTCAAATTGATTCTGAAATAAAAGGTGTCGTTTCTATTCCCCACCCCACCCCCAGATACATAAGGATATTAAACATGTCCCCGATATTGATTCAGCATGCCAGTTGTAATCTGAAATGCTATAGAGAAAACATTTCTGTAAGTAGAGCTGTTTCTATTTCGCTACCTCAGTTTGAGTTGTAATGGGCAAGAGAAATGTGTAAGTCTGGATTCTTTCCAGGGATCTGGCTGGATTCCACGGACTCTGTAGTGGTTTTTAGAAAAAGAAATCAAAAGAAAGAAAGAGGGGGAAAAGAGTCCCAATATATCGTGTGGCAGTTAGGATGCGATAAGGTAATGCCATTTCTCAGCATTCGCCCCGGGTAGTACCATCTGGAGCAAGAGGATCAAATCGCAACAAACAAACCTACAAATGGTCAGGGACATGAACAGGACATTGATGAGAATACTTCTTGCCAGAGGCAACTTAAGCAACCTATATAATCCAATACACGCAGAATCATAACCATTAAACATATGTTAAGAAAGAGCCTAATGAAATTAAAAGATCGTGACGATGGCTCCTCTAAGTACGATCTTTGGAACAGCATCGAGAGCATTATCCAGGAGTTTGCTGGAAGTGCCGGATTTGAGACCTCGCCCAAGGTCTACTGAAGCAGAATCGATGTTTTCCCAGGATCCCGCTGGAATGAAGTCTGTCTAAATTGGAGAAGCACACGTCTAGACCCTTTGCTTTCCCGTGCTTTCAAGTACACGTCGCTGCTCGGAGACTTCAAGCTGGTTGGAATCCCTGGAGACCTCAGGTACAACGGTGCAAGCTACAGCCCGGTCCAGCCACCCCCCACTCTCCATGTCCATTGATGCTGTCGCTGTTTGATTTGAGTGCCTTCCAACTGAGGGGGCTCACCTCCAGCATGGTGCCGATCTTGTTGGAATCCTTGGGCTGATTTTCAGAAGCAGATCACCACACCTTCCTCCAGAGCCTGTCCAAGTCAGGAAGCTCTGCTGGACTTGCCCTGGTGGGATTCGAACTACCGATGGCATAGTTTCCTGCTGGAGCATACAACGTACCAGCCTCCACTGCCAAACAAGTGGTGGCCTAAATGCATAAATCCTTTTAGTCCTTCTACAGTGCTGTTTCAGTATTACTTCTTTCTCTCTTTCCCCACTTGTCAATCGCTGCTTTCACTTTGACCAGGTAACTGAGCTCCCAAAAGTTACACTCCATCTTGGCAGCGTCTAAGAATTCTTCACAAACATTGAATTCATCCAGCGGATTCAATCTCCTCTCTTCTTTCCAGAAGAGCGGCTTTCACAGAGCCCCTTATGGGAACATTGACACGATATTGATGCTATATTTTCAATGTAGTCCTTAGACTGATCGCTCTACACCGGAATGGCTGTTAGGATGAATTGTGCTTCTCTCCATACCTGACATATGTTGCCCCTGATCTCACAAACCGCTGCCATTTGGCATCTCAAGTTTATGAAGTTTTCTATTCTTCTTTTCCTTCATTTGCCTCGGCTTAATCAGTCTTGATCTGGCAGTCTTTCTGCAAAGGGCAAGTCTTTATACAGTGAGACTTGTCCTTTATATATGAAGTCAATCAGCAATGAGTCTTCCTCCAGAATACTTCCAAAGGCCTTCTCAGACACCTAGTTTTCCACTAACAAAGATAAAATAATGTGCCCCATTCCCTTTTTTTTTGTCCCATTCTTTTTGATCTTGTTAGACAGTCTCAAAGGACACAAGTACATGGACCCTTCACTGATCTTTAAGAAAAGCAAAACTAGCTACAAACTAGCTAAAGATATAAAAATATTCAATTCAGACAATCACTATTGTAACTAGTATATCAACCAAAAGATCAATCTCTGCTCTGTATTCAAGGCACCTCTGTACACACTTCTCCCATTCCCTATCGCCTTAAGGAAACTTGCTTGCCAACTGCTTCCATGATCATGTTCGATACAAGAATCTGCTGCTATTTCTGCTACTGGCAGTTTCAGTATTACAATAACCTCCACGATCTCAAGATCAGGAGTCACTTGAGCAAGTAATGAAACAATAAGCTCAAATCCAAGGGAAATTTCTATCGTCTTTTGACTCAAATTTCACACAAAGTGAGGTGTTCCTTGACATGGGTTATGAATCTGAGAAACAGCCTCCTAACCAGATCCACCACTTGGTTTCAAATTATATACTAGTTTACGATGCTAGACTAAGCATTCCTTTATTCAATAAGTATTTATTGAGGGTCTACTATATGGAAGGAACAAAAGAACAAAGGAGCAACTCTTACAGCCAAACACTTTTTTCATATTTCTTTTAAGCTTGTTTCCTCTCCAGTCCTATCACAAGGGCCTCGCGGCTAATTGAAGGTCTCTGTGGCTCCCCCTGCCCTCCTGAACAGTTTGCATCAGCCCTGGGAACAATATCAATTCAGGAGAGGCCTTGAATGCGTCTCAACTCCCCATGGAGACACTCTCCCAAGCCTCTGAAAGAGTAGGGCACTTGATGGCAAATCAAACATAATTTTAGTGAATCTGTTTCTTAGCCGTCTCAGTTTAATTTTTGCCCTCCCCCTACACGGGCCATTTTTCATACTACTTCCAACAGTCACAATTTCCCTGGCTCTTGAAACGCTCTGTGCTGAGCACGGTGGGACCTAATCAGGTTTGCTCAGCCGCTCCAGGCTGCGCTCTCAGCACTCTGGGGTGGGGAAAGACAGCTCCCCCATCAACTGCGAGAAAATGTTTTTCTTTCCCTGCTTCTGAGTCTGTCGTTGGCTCTCTGCGAGTTTGCTGCTGATACAGTACCCATGCAAGCAACCTTCTGATCATATTGAAAAATCACTCCCCTCTGAAGGCCTCCGAAGGGGCTGAGAATGTTCTAATACCAGACAGCAATTCGCAAAGGCGTTCGAGAAAGCAAATTCCCATGTTGAGCACTGGCTGAGTAGAGAGACAGAAGCAAATAGGCTCGTGCAGAATGAAAACCCCAACGATGTAAGCTACCTGGCCCCATGTAGAATGGGTGTCCTATGGAGATCATCATTCTTTTGGAAGGACTCTTCATTGTTGCCCAGTAAATTCTTCTCTTTTGTCTTTGCTAAGTTTTCTGTTTCTTCTGAGCTGAACCTTGGCGCTCAGGCCACTCCTCTGCAAAGATAGCATGAGAGAAAATGCCAACAGAAGGATAACATTTGCACAAAGGCTGCTTGACTCTAAAACAAACAAACAAGCAAGCAAAAACAAATAAGATTCAGCCATTATTATCTGGAAAAACAAAAACCAAAAAACCTAACCCTACTAATAATGAGTTGCTTCGGATGCATCCCCTTCTTTTTATTTTGCAAATTAGTCTGCCATCCCCATCAGTCGCCCCTCAGGGTTGGCGAGAAGAGCATTGGCGCCCCAGGTAATATTTTTTTGGCAACCCCTCCCCAAAACAACAAAGCCAGTGCCCCACTGTTCTCACTCCTCTCATTCCTCAGGTCTCCCCATCGCTCTCGTTGGTATTCGTCCAACGCTGAACACTAGCTATCAGTACTTGATGATTAACAGCCTTGGGAGACCTTGGGAGAGCAGCAAGAGTTGGCTCTTGTCTCCACCATTTAAAAGGGACGCCTGGATGTGAGATTCTTGTTTCAAAGAGGTACAGATGGATGGCATTGTGTTTCCACCATCTGAGTGGGTCACAGGGGCAAGGAAGGTGTGTTTCATCAGAAGTGGAGGGAGGACACTGAGATCCCTTAGTACTGCCCCAGCATCGCTCTGTGCAGGGACTGTCGGAGTGTGGGCTGATTCTACATCACTGGAGCAGTAATAAACCACTTGATTGTTTAGTGTTGAGATATTCCTTTATGTTTCAAAAGGCCTTATGACTGCCCTTCGCTCCCCACATTCTGACTTCTGCGAAAGCTCAATCCATTCACCATCACCCCAACACTCATCACCCCCCCCAAAAAAACACATTGCTTTGTGTTGACTCGTGGCAGCCCCATGTATTACAGTAGAACTGCTTTGTTAGGTTTTGCTTACTTGTTTTTTGCTGAAACCTTTATGGACGCAGACCACCAGGCTTTCTTCCATGGTACCACTGGATGAGTTCAAACCAAACCATCAACCTTTGTGTGAATAGTCAAGTGCAAACCCTTTGGGCCACCCAGGGACTTCTTTTTCGCCCCCCCCCCCCCCAGCCCTACCAACTCCAAATTCTCAAGTTGTAACTCTCTGCCTTGAACCAACTTTATTATGACATATGACACTGGCTATTCATCCAGCCTCATGTTTAGATGTGTACCAGAGAGTCACTCCGAGTTACATGGAGAAATCTTCTCCTCTTCTGAAAGACCCTGGGGGTCTCCAGTTATGAAGACTCCCGTCTGGCAGGAGTCTGAACCTGCCATATGGGACTCTTTGCTTTCCACTGGAGTTGGACACAGCATCTCAGAAACATGTTTGGGGGCTCATGGAACTCCCAAGTATGTTTGGATTGTACTAGATTTCACAAACCATGGAGCAAATTGTAAATACTTTTGGATACCGGTGCACATTTTATAAATAATTCTGGCAGAGTTCTCATTCTCTGGGACATCGGGGGTTTGTTATATTCAATTTTTCATTATTTGTTCATTTCCATGTGGCCTTGTTTCTGCAAACACAATTTCTTGAAAAATGAAATTAAGTCCAGATTTAGCAAATACAAGAGGATGATTTGTAACATTTCTCTCATAAACTGGTTCTGAACAAAGGCAAAACGGACTCATTTCAGCCTAGTGAAATATAATTGTAAATTTACACACAAAAGTTGAAAGGGAAATTGACATTTTAAATTTCACCAGGCTCTATCTACAGTTCCTGCCCTAACATCTGAGAGTAACTAGACCTTTCTCTTTTGGACAGTTTTACCCCAGAACCCCCTTCACACACACACACCCCCACCCGCCATGCCCCAGGACCAGCACACTTGCCCTAAGAAACAAGGGCTAGGTGGCCCCAGCAACCTGTCCCCCTACTTCTTTTCAGAGGGCTCTATGCTTGTCACCCTATATTGATGTTCCAGAATAATTCAGGAAGGAAGAAAATGACTCCACTAGGAGGAGCCCTGTTGGTGTAGTGGTGATGCATTGGGCTGCTAACCACAAGGTCAGCAGTTTGAAACCACCAGGCACTGGGGGTGAGAAAGATGGGGCGTTCTCCTCCCAGAAAGATTTAGTCTTGTAAACCTACAGGGGAAGTTCTACTTACAAGTTCTACTTGTAAATCTACAGGGGAAGTAGTCAGGATGAGTCAGAATCAACTCGATGACAGTGAGTGTGAGTTTGAGCGCTAGTGTAAAAATAAACAAACAAATATCCTGAGCTGTTCATAAGATTGTTTCCTCTGCCTAACACACTCTTCAAACAGACATGGAAATAGCTCACTCCTTGGTCTCTTTCGGGGTCCCTCCATTGCCACCATCTGCAGGAGGCTTTCCCTGAACACCCTGTTGAAAAGGCAAGACCCACCTTCCTTCTATAAGCCTCCACGCTCTGGTGCCACTTCATTTTCCTCTATAGCTCCCGTTCTCTCTCCCTCCCGCATTTCTGTAAAGAACGTAGGCTCCATGCGGAAAAGGATCATTGCCTTATCGCCGCATTGCAGCACCCCCAGTTCCTAGAACAGTGCCTTCCAAGCGGGAAACACTCCACGAATAACGGTGGCATCAACAAACACGTACAAATCGATCAACACCAAACACACACCCACTTCCTCAACCACATTAGTATAAAGCCCACACCCCGATATATTCTTTTCCCTAGACTGTGCCCTATTAGGATTGAGACAATCCAATGTTTCTTTTCATCTTCATCTGTATAAAACCATTTGAGGTGGGAGGGGAAAATATTTCCCTGGACCCTGTCCTTGACAGGAAATTACCCGGCAGCTTCATTAATGACAGGTTTATGCCTTTTTTGGTTCCCTGGGTGGGGCAGTTTAACGTTTGACTCCTACCCCAAAGGTTGGTGGCTGGAACGCACTCAGAGGCCTTGTGAAATCAAAGGTCACAATCCTTAAGAACTTCACACATGAAGCCACCTGGGGTCAGCATGAGTCAGAGTGGACATGATGGTGACTAACAACACCTAATAATGACAATCCTTTATTTCCTCAACAGGCTCCCTCCTCGGCTCCTACCATCTGGACTCTGCTCCCTGGAGGCCAAACTCAACCACTGAAATTCTTCTCGCCCAACCATGAAATCCTAATCAGTATTTCTCACTTTTGTCTTTCAATGATCAATCTGCCTTCCTTTTGAAAGTCGTACCTCTCGGGCTCCTGAGACCTCAGGGTTACCAGGTCCCTTCCCCACATCTCCAGTCCCTCTTCCTCCAGCAGCTGGTGCTGTCCGTTACGGGCTAGGTCTTCAGAACTTGACCAACCTCCCATAGCCTTGACTGAACTTCCGCATGTTTGTTCCAGCTCAGCTCGTGCACCCAAAGCTCACACTGACACACTTTCTCCCAGAACTAAAGCTCACAGACTGTAAGGCACTTGCCTAGGATCACAGAGCCAATCTCTTTAGTTCACTAACAGCTTATTACCAAGTCTCTGTCCCCTTTGCCTGGAATCTTACTTTATTGCCTCAAATGTGTATCTCCAAAATGGGCTTCAAACGCAGCTCAAGTGTGATTTTCCTTCAGAAATCTAAATATATGCACCTTCTCTCCCGACACAGGCTAGTAAACGGGCATCTCGCTGACGAACTCCTCCACTGCCGTAATTCCTGTATATTCCTCTATAAGGCCGGGCTTCTTCTTTATCTTTATCAGAAAATGATAACTCGTTCATCTTACTGTGTACGGCCTTCCCCTTTAGCTCAAGCTCCCTAGGTCAGCAAACCCAGCTCCCTGGATTAAACACCCAGAGGTGACCTACTCCAGGAAACCTTGGCCGAAAGCTCCACTTCTGTGGGTCAGCAAATCCAACTTCCTCAGTTAAGTGCTCAGAGGCCCCCCCACTCTGCAAGCCAACCTCTTACCCAAACGGGCGCACCTTGCTCCATGAATTGGAAAGTCCAGACTGTTCCAGGCGCTGACTCCTGGTTCTGCGGCTGCTCCTCTAATGGTGTAGCTGTCCTCTGGATCCAGAAGGGTCACTGCACAGGGATCTTGGGTCCTGAAGACACACTCCACTCCTGGCTCTTGCTGGTCATGGGACCTCCCTCCCCCCACTTCCTGCTTCTCCAAGGGCTCTCTTTATACACAGCAGGAAGGCACTCCTGGGAATCCTGTTCTTAAGGTACTCACTGCGCATCCCATCAGTATCTTCCCCTACCTTTTTACTAAACCCACGCAGGGAAAGGTGGGAGTTAGAGCCTTTGGCTAATAGAGCCACATTAAATAATTCACTGCCCCGCAGATGTTAGTTTAACCTAACTCCATCTGCCATAATCGATTGTACAATGCTCTCGGTATGACAGCAAAGCTATGCCCATCCCAGGATTATAGTCAGAGAGAGGTTTGTCTGGTTTTTTGAACCTTGCTATGGTATTCACGGTTGTTTTGACCTGCATCTCTCAAATGGGGATGCCTGCATTTGGCTCTGTTGTGCATGAGGGCATCATCGGTTGGCGCAAACTTGACAGTAATTAACAACAGCAAACCTTGATATCTAGTTTTGCCATGGACAGGCATCTCAGACCTCGGAAGGGCAACTCAGTAGCTGACTATTCAAATCATACTTTTTGTTCTTATGAAGCTCCCATGAAGGCCCAAGTTCAGTGGGCCAAAAGGTGCCTTCCAAAACACTTACTATGCAGAAAAAATAACCCTGTGTTTCCTTGGAGAAGGTTAAAAGCATTCGTTAGAGGAGGAAACATAAGTAAATGTGATTTAATGATAATATTTTAGACTACCAATAATGTAATTTAGAGGACTTGTTTATGATTTGTACTTTGTAAGCAACTATTTAAAAGTCTTTCTCTGGACAAAGCAGACCAAGTATTGTCAGTTAGACCAATTAATTTTATATCTGTTTTAATGAAATAGCTAACAGGGATATTATTTCCAGGTTCCTATACGTGAGTAAATAGCAGTAGAATTAATTCTTGAGTGCATGAGAATTCTCCTATGGATTCTCATAAAAATTTTGATATGGATTCAAGAATCAATTCCACTGCTGTTCATCTATTTTATCCCATCCAGTATTTTTCTTATCGATGGCACTCAAGTAGAGCTATTTACAGACCCTGATATCTTGAAGGCAAGTTGATTCTCCTGAAAATTGAAACTACATATATATGTACCATATTTCATTTGTTGCTGTAACACTTGGTTGAATACCGTACAAGCAGAATACCGTTGCATTTGCACCTCTCAAATAAGCATGCCTGTGTATTTTGTTTTTTGTACATAAGGTTATCATCGATCAGAGTTAACCTGCCAGCAACTAACAACATACCTTAATGCCTTGTTGTTGTTGTTGTTGTTGTTAGGTGTCATTCAGTCAGTTCTGACTCACAGTGTGCCTCTATGTACAAAAGAATGAAGCAGCCCCCAGTCCTGCACCAGCTTCACAAGCGTTCTTACATTTGTGCCCATGGTTGGAGCTGCTGTGTCAATCACTATCTAGAACCTTCCTCTTTTTCTCTGCCCTGCTACTTTTCCAAGCATGATGTCCTTCTCCAGGCCCTGGTCTCCCCTGGTAACATGGCCAAAGTACATGAGACCAAGTCTCACCATCATACCCTCTAAGGAGCATTCTGGCTGTACTTCTTCCAAGACACATCTGTTGATTCTTTTTGCAAACCATGGCTTAATATTCTTTGCCAGTACCATAATTCAAATACATTCATTCTTCTTTGATCTTTCTCATTTAATGTCCAAGTTTCAAATGCATAGGAGGCAACTGAAAATACCCAGGCTTGGTCAAGGGCACCTTAATCCTCAAGGTAACTTCCTTGCTTTTTCATACTTTAAAGAGATCTTGTGCAGTACGTTTACCCAAGGCAAGGTATCCTTTGGTCTCTTAACTGCTGCTTCGATGAACATTGATTGTGGATGCAAGCAAGATAAAATCCTTGACAACTGCAAATTTTCTCCATTCATCATGATGCTACCTATTAGTCCAGTTGTGAGAATTTAGATTTTCCTTACATTGACTTGTAATCCTTATTGAAAACTGCTACCCTTTGTCTTCATCAGGAAGTGCTTCAAGTCCTCCTCGCTTGCAGCAAGCAAGTTTTTGTCCTCTGGGTGTTTCAGGTTGTTAGTAAGCCTTCTCCAGTCCTGATCCCACATTCTTCATCACATAAGCCAGCTCCTTTGGTTATTTACTCAGTATAGAGGGTGAATGAATAAGTATGGTGAGAGGAGACAACCCCGATGCACGCCTTTCTTAATTTTAAACCATGCAGCATTCCCTGGGTCTGTTCACACAATTGCCTCTTGATCCATGTACAAGTTGCCATTTTTCGATGTTAACTATAGCATGTTATGATCCATAGTCAAGTCCCTTAGCATAATCGATGAAACACAAGTAAACATTTTTGCTATACTCTGCTTTTAGTTAAGATCCATCTGACATCAGCAATGAGAGTATCTCTTGTTTCAGAACTTCTGAACCCAGTTTGAACCGCTGACAACTTCAGTCAATGTACTGCTGCAGCCATTGTTGGGTGATGTTATGCAACATTTTTCTTGAATGTGATAATTAATGATAGATATTGTTCTATAATTTTAGCATTCTGTTTGGTACAAATATGGATCTCCTCCAGTCAGTTGGCCAGGCAACTGTCTTCCAAATTCCTTGGCATAGAAGAATGAGTGCTTTCAGTGCTTCATCAGCTGGTTGAAACATTTAATTGGCATTCCATCAATTCCTGGAGCCTTGTTTTTGGCTAAACTTTCAACACAGTTTGAACTTTTTCCTTCAGTATCATTGGTTCTTGCTCATATGCTACCTCTTAAAATGGTTGAATGTCGACTAGTTATTTTTGATACAGATTCTTTTTTTGAAATCATTTTATTAGGGGTTCATACAATTCTTATCACAATCCATACATACATCAATTATGTAAAGCACATTTTTACATTCATTGCCCTCATCATTCTCAAAAGATTTGCTCTCCACTTAAGCCCCTGGCATCAGCTCCTCATTTTTCCCCCTTCTTCCCTGCTCCCCCCTCCCTCATGAACCCTTGACAATTTATAAATTATTATTTTGTCATATCTTGCACTGTCCAATGTCTCCATTCACCCACTTTTCTGTTGTCCATTCCCCAGGGAGGAGGTTACATGTAGATAGATCCTTGTAATTGGTTCCCCCTTCCCACCCCACCTTCCCTCTACCCTCTTGGTATCTCCACTCTCACCACTGGTCCTGGAGGGATCATCCGCCCTGGATTCCCAGTTTTCCAGTTCCTGCCTGTACCAGTGTACAACCTCTGATCTAGCCAGATTTGTAAGGTAGAATTGAGATCATGATAGTGGGGAGGAGAGGAAGCATTTAGAAACTAGAGGAAAGTTGTATGTTTCATCGTTGCTACCTTGCACCCTGACTGGCTCGTCTCCTCCCCGTGACCCTTCCGTAAAGGGATGTCCAGTTGCCTACAGATGGGCTTTGGGTCTCCACTCCACACTTTTCCCTCATTGACAATGACATGACTTTTTGTTCTGATGATGCCTGATACCTCTTCCCTTCAACACCTCGTTGATCACACAGGCTGGTGTGCTTCTTCCATGTGGGCTTTGTTGCTTCTGACATAAATGGCCGCTTGTTTATCTTCAAGCCTTTAAGACCCCAGACACTATATCTTTTGATAGCCGGGCACCATCAGCTTTCTTCACCACATTTGCTTATGCTCCCATTTGTTTTCAACAATCTTATCAGGGAGGTGAGCACACAATGATATGATACTTTGTTCATTAATGCCTGATAACTGATCCCTTCGGCACTTCATAGGCATGCAGGCTGGTGTGCTTCTTCCATGTGGACCTTGTTGCATCTGAACTAGATGGCTGCTTGTTTACCTTCAAGCCTTTAGGACCCCAGGGGCTATATCTTTTGATAGCCGGGCACCATCAACTTTCTTCACCATATTTGCTTATGCACCTGCTTTGTCTTCAGTGATAGTGTCGGGAAGCTGAGTTTGATACAGAGATTCTATATATTCTTTCCATCTACTTTGAATACATCCTACATCATTCAATATTTTTCCCATAGAGTCTTTTAATACTGCAACTTGAGATTGATTTTTTTCTTTAGTTCTTTCCATTTAAATATGCTGGATGTGTTTCATGTTTGGTTTCCTAACTCTGTGTTTGCACATTTCATTATAATACTTGACTTTGTCTTCTTGAGTGGTCCTTCTAAATGTTCTGTTGGCTCTTTTGCTTCAGCATTTCTTCCATTTGTGTTGGCTAGTCTATGATTAAACGCAAATTTCAGAGTCTCTTCTGACTTCCATTTTGATACCTTCTTTCCTAATGACCTTTTGCTTTTGTTGTTCATATTTTTTATGTTATTTCTCAGCCCATCAGGTCTTCTGTCATAACTACTAATTGAGTCCAATCTGTTCTTGAGATACTCTCAAAATTCAGGTGGGATATACTCACGGTCTTATTTTGGCTTGCTTGAAATTGTTTTAAATTTCTCCAGCATCAACCTGAACTTACATATGAGCAATTGGTGGTCTGTTCCACAGTTGGCACGTGGCCTGGTTTTAGCCGGAGATATCGAGCATCTCTGCCATTTCTTCCCACGGATGTAGTCAATTTGATTTGATTATTGTGTAACCATGTGTATAGTGGTCCTTTGTGTTGTTGGAAAAGGTATTTGCAATGAAGTCATTGTTCTTGCAAAATTCCATCATGTGTCCACCAGTTTAATTTCTATCACCAAGACCATATTTCCCAACTACTGTTCCTTCCTTTGTTTCCAACTTTTGCATGTCAATCACCAATAATTATCAATGCATCCTGATTATATATTTGATCAACTTTAGACTGAAGACCTTCGTGGAATTCTTCAGTTTCTTCATCACTAATGTCAGTGGTTGCTGCATAAATCTGAATAAGTTGTATTCATTGGATTTCCTTTTATTTGGAATGATATTGTCCTATCCAGAAAGCATTGTACGTCAAGATAGATCTTGAAATGTCTTTTTTGAGGATGAATGCAATGCCATCCCCTTGATCGCGTCATTCTCAACATACTAAGTCATATGATTTTCTGATTCAAAATGGTCAATAACAATCCATTGCAGCTCACTAATACCTAGAATATCAATCACTACCCGTTCCATTTCATTTTTAATGACTTCCAATTTTCCTAGAGTCATACTTCATACATTCCAAGTTGCAATTATTAATGATGTTTGCAGCTATATAGTCTCATGTTGAGTAATGCTCCATCAGTGAATGAAGGTCCCACGGGCTTTATTTCCACTTCATCCATGTCATTAGGGTCAACTTGACTTTGAGAAGGCAGCTCTTCCTCGGTCATATATTGAGTGCCTTCTGACGTGAGGGGCACACCTTCTGGCACTATCTCTGACTGACAATATTCTGCTTGTATTCATGAGGTTTTCAGTATCTGACAATGTTTTATTGTTTGGGTTTTATTATAAATTGTTTTATTGAGGACTTAGAGCTCTTATAACAATCCATACATCAATTGTATCAAGTACATTTGTAGTTGCCATCATTCTTTTCAAAACATTTTCTTTCTACTTGAGCCCATGGTATCAGCTCCTTTTTCCCCCTCCCTCGATAAATTATAATTATTGCTTTCATATCTTACATCATCCGCAGTCTCCCTTTACCCATATTTCTGCTGTTCATCCACCTGGTGGGGGGATGGGGGGTATACATCAATCTTTGCAATTGGTTCCCCCTTTCTCCCCCTTCTTTCCCTACCTTCCTCCTACCTCCCTCATGGTATCACTACTCCCATTACTATTCCTGGGGGGGGGGGGGGCTGTCCTGGATTCTGTGTGTCGAGAGCTCTTATCTATACCAGGTACATGCTCCAGTCTAGCTGGGCTTGTAAGGTAGAACTGGAGTCATGATAGTAGAAGGGAGGAAGCATTAATGAACTAGAGAAATGCTGTGTGTTTTGTTGGTGCTATACTACACTCTGGCTGACCCATCCCTTCCTTGTGACCTTTCTCTGAGGGGGATGTCCAGTTGTCTACAGGTGGGGGTTGGGTCTCCACTCAGACACCACTCGTTCACATTGGAATGATTTTTTTTTTTTTTGGTCTTCTGATGCCTGATCCTGTCGACACATTGTTATAACATAGGCTGGTATGCTTCTTCCATGTGAACTTTGGTCCTTCCCTGCTAGATGACCACTTATTTAACCTGAAGCCTTTAAGACTGCAGATGCTATGTCTCTTAATAGCTGAGCACCAGCAGCTTTCCTCACCACATTTGCTTATGCTCCCATTTTGTCTTCAGCAATCGTGCCGGGAAGATGAGCGTCTGACAACGTTTTGGTGCAATTATCCATAAGATTTTCAGTGACGAGTTTCTGAGAAGTGGATGGTTTATTCCTTCATCATAGTCTGATCTTAATCTGGAAGCTCTGCTGAAACCTTCACTTTGGGTGGCCCTACTGGTATTTGAAATACCAGTGACACAGCTTCCAGCATCATAGCAACCCACAAGCCACCACAGCACAATAAAGTGACAGACAAATGGTGGCCCTGATGCCTAGAGAACATAGAAGCCCAACCCGCTGCCACTGGGTCGATTCTGACTCATTGAGACCCTGCATGGGGTTTCTGAGGCTGTAAATCTTTAGGGAAGCAGACAGGCTCATGTTCCTCCTACAGAGCAACTGGTGAGCTGGACTCACCAACCTTGCGGGCTACCAGGCTCATACTTACTCACCACCACCACGGCTACTTTCAGGGATTATAAAAGAAATAAATTATAGTGCTTAAAGTATAAATTATAAACCAAGAAGTTTATAATCTGGCAGTAAGTAAATAAGAAAGGCAGTAGGCCACAGTAACTTAGCTAAGAAAGCTTCACCTTAAATATGAAGTGGCTTCAGAGGAATTATTGAAATGGGAATGGTGGGTAAATATTGTTGTTGGATAGGAGGAAATGTGTGTGTGCATATGTAAAAGGAAGCAGATGGACTTTGGGCTTCTACCTAAATCTTGCCTCAATATAAGAACAGTTTATTCTAACAATGCGGCATTGTATGATACTCACCTTCCTGACACAATCGCTGAAGACAAAATGGGTGAATAAGCTAATGTGGTGAAGAAAGCTGATGGTGCCCGGCTATCAAAAGGTATAGCACCTGAGTTCTTAAAAGCTTCCAATTAGGCAAGTGGTCATCTAGCAAGAAAGCAACAAAGTCCACATGGAAGCACACCAGCCTATGTGATCATGCGGATTGATGGGAATAGATATCAGACACTCAAAAAACACTCAACCAACTTGATGTGAAGGGGCATGGATACAACAGAGACCCAAAGTTCATCTGCAAAGTAATTGGATAGTCCCTCTCAGAAAGGCCACCTTGAAAGGATAATAAATCCAGGATGCGGTATGGCACTGATGAACCACATAAATATCTTCCAGCTCCTCACTATTTCCTGCCCTTACTATTAAGGTAATTATTTGTTTTACCTTATTAATAATATTAGGTTCATGCATGCTCATTTGTATATGTAATATTGTTCGTTCAATACATGAAACTTAAGACAAATAACTCCTCAGAAACATTAACAGGAGTAATTCTGAACAACAGAATTGTATGTGAATAGATACATAGAATTGTGTAAGATACATCAATAAAACTTCAGTAGTTCCAAAACACAGTGGGGTAAGAGTGAGCAGAGCAAGGCTGTTCAAAAAGGCATTCAAAAAGGAAGATCTTTGTAGGAAGATATCATGGGGAGAGGGAAGAATAGAAAGTTCTGTAGGGCATTCCAGAAGACAGAAAAGCACCCACCCACCCCCTCACTCCTCTTGTTCCTGGTCCTGAACATCAATCTAGAAGTCCAGCACTTCTCCTCTTTGCAAAACCAAACTGAATTAAAAACTCCTCCATGGATTTTTATTTGGTTTTATCTTGTTTTGTTTTAATCCTCATTGCTGTTGATCACCAATCAGTAAGTAAAACTTTGATATTATCTAGGCAAAGGGGACAGTGGTGATTCAGTGGTTGACTGTCCACACAGGAGTCCTGTGTTTGATCCTGGCCAACACACCTTCAGTGTAGCCACCAATCATCTGTCAGTGGAGGCGTTACCTAAGATCATGTTTTCATGACTTGGCATTCGCCTTCAACCAATTGTTGAGTTGACTCCCAGTGACCAAAGTAGAAGTATACTCCATCAGGGTATTTAAGGGCTGGGTTTTTGGAAGTAGATTAACAACCTTTCCATCTGAGGCACCTCTGGGTGGGTTTGAACTGACAACCTTTTGGGTAGCAGCAGAACACTTAACTCTTTGTATCACCCAGGAACTCTTGAATTTTCTTTATGCTTTGTCTATTGGAGGGATCATAACTCCGGGGTCAATTGGTAAATCCACCTCTGGCACCAAGTTGATTCCAACTCATAACAACTTTAAAGGACAGAGTAGAAACTACCCCCTTTGAACTTGAGTTTGAGTAAAGCCACGTGACAACAATCCAATAGAACGAACTGCAGCCAAGGCAAGGGCCCTCATCATCAAGAGAGATACTCGGACATCTTCAAGTGACCACTTTCTGTATCTCTTTCATTTGTCCTGCCGAGCAGAATTAGCCCCATTTTACAGGCAGGAGACATTAATTTCCAGGCAGTCAGCTTAATTATGCAGAGCTCACGGAGTGCTTTCAATATGATAAGCACGATGCATGTCCCAGAGACTGTGACTTCAGGGGAGATGAGAAACAGCAGGCACAGAACTTTTAGAAAAACAAAGACCCTTTTTCATGTAAATCATCACAATAATAAAGGCGATGGAAAGAAAGCCATAGGAAACAGAAAATATAAACAAAATTTTCCATGAGGAGTCAGCAGATTTTATCAAGTTAATAAATTATGACAATAGACGATATAAAATCAAACTCATGCAGAACCAAGCCAGAGAATATGATGTGTGGCTGCTGGGATTATCTGGTGAGAAAGATCTCATTGATTTTTGTAGAGCATTGGATCTGGGAAATTTTTAAATTAAGATGATGACCCAGTATGGGTAGACAAAGCTTATAGGATCCCTAGGAGGTACACAGGCCCAGAAGTTGTCTCTGGAGAGACATTTTAACCTTTCAGACCTGCCTACAGAAAATTCCGAAAACTAAACGCGAGGAGACAGACAAAGAACTTCAGGATCACTTTTCAGGAATGTGACTCTAAGGGAAAATTTCAAAGGGCAAAAGTTTATTTACAACTAAAGGAATTTGAGGAAAATAAAGTTATGCTCACTTTATCATTTTTCATTAAAAGGATACCATGAGGTAACAGAGCTCAATGAATTTGCTCTTGGACTGTGATTTGACTAAGGAACGCTTGTACAAAATAAAAACTGTGTGGGATAAATAGAAAACACATTAGACGTAGGTATGCCAAAACTTAAACCCAGTGAAAAAAATTACAGGAGCACAAAGAACTTTACAAAAAAAATTTTTAAAGAGCATGTGACAGCTATTGCCAAAATAATGCTGCGTAACAATTGAAAAAAATCAAAGGAATGTACCCACGAGTGATTTTAACCAATCTATCGTTCAGTTGGCCTTGTTCTGCTGACATGAGATCGGATCTACTCCATGTATCTCTATCTTTCTTACATCAAAATATGCTCTCCTTCTTGGTGCAGGCACAAACTAGAAACTCCACCAGTCTTCCCCAAGGTGAGGAACCCGGCCAAGTAGAAGAGGTGAAGTACACTCTGCCCAAGATGAGTGTCCGTTAAAGTGGGCGTGCTGGGAAGAGTTTTCTCCATCGGTGTTTGGAGTAATGCCTGTATTCCTTCCCTCCTCTTGTGTTTCCTGCGTCTCATGTTGCCCTTTGAAATCTGTTCAGATCTTTCACTCCATCACTTCTTCCATTTGCTTTAACTGCTCTACATTTAAGAGTAAGTTCCAGACTCTTCTGACATTCACTTTGGTCTTTCTGTCCTCTCTAATGGACCTTTTGCTTTCATGTATAATGTTCCGGATGTCATCCCACAGCTAGTCTAGTCTTTGGTCATTAGTGTTCAATATGTCAAATCTGTCTTTGAGACTGTCTCGAAATTCACATGAGAGACTCAAGGTGTTATTTGGCTCTCATGGACTTGCTTTTCTTCAGCTTCAACCTGAACTTGCCTATGAACAGTTGATGGTCTGGTCCAGTTATGCCCTGGCCTTGTTTTGGCGGGTGATACTGGGCTTCTCCATTGTCTCCTCACAGATGTAGTCCATTTTTTTCCTGTGTATTTCATGGCAAGGTCCATGTGTATAATCACCCATTTTGTTGTTGGAAAATGATATTTGCAATGAAGTAGTTGGTCTTGCAAGATTCCAGCAAGCGATCACCCGCTTCATTTTTCCCCCCTTTTCAGGATCCCTAACTAATGTTTTATTGGAACATAGCTGTACTCAGTCCTAGTGATGATGGACTACGAAATCAACTGCCAACCACAGGACAGAGGTTCAAACCTACCACCCATTCTGAGGGAGACAGATGAGACTTTGGTGCCCATAAAGATTTAAAGCCTTGGTAACCCAAAAGAAACAGTTCTACTCTGTCGACAGAGTCACTATGAGTTGGGATCAACTCAATGGCACAGAGTTTATGGTTGCTTTTATATTACAACCACAAAGTTGAAAATTTGTCAGTCTGTCTAGCTGAAAAGCCTAGAAATATTTACCACTGGCCCTTTACAGAAACAATGTGTTGACTCCTACTATAAAAGAATTGTAAGGGGCATAAAGGAAAATAGTGGAGCAAAGGTACTGAAATTGTTTGTTTTTAATCATTTTATTGGGGACTCGGACAACTCTTATCACAATCCATACATACATCAATTGTGTAAAGCACATTTGTACATTCGCTGCCCTCAACATTCTCAAAACATTTGCTCTTCACTTAAGCCCTTGGCATCAGCTCATTTTTCTCCCTCCCTCCCCACTCCCCCGAAAGTTCTGATGATGAATGCGACTCCATTCCTCTTGAATTTGACATTCTCACTATAGTAAACACAATATGATTATCTGATTCAAAATGGACAATACCTGTCCATTTCAGCTAATGCCTGGGGTATTGATCTTTAGGTGTTCCATTTCATTTGTGATGACTTCCAAATTTCCTACATTCATACTTTGTACATTTCATGTTGCAATTATTGATCCACGTTTGCAGGTGTTCTATCAGTCATGCCCCACCAGCAAATGAAAGCCCCCTAAGCTCTGCTCCATTCACATCAGTAGGGGTGACTCTACTTGGAAGAGGCCCCAAGAATATTTTAAGTACCTTCCAACAGTCACTTGCTGTACACATACTCAAAAGAGCAAGCTCATTGCCACCGATAAGTCTTATGAAAGTCATCTTGCACTAAAGTAAGGCTAAATAAGATCCGCACGTACCTCTTCCAACTTAACTACAAACTGGACTTAAACGCACACTTAACAGATATCCTTCGCAACCTGGGGACTGCCTGTAGTTAATTTTGTTTATTCTTCAAAAGGAAAATAGACCAGTCATCAAGAACAGTCTCAATTCCTTCTCACCTCCTCACTTGTAACTATCATTGATACCCATCCTACAGCGCTGGTGTCCCATTCAACTCCTCTTTACTACGAGGTGCTGCTGTCGATCCAGTGCCACCTGTTCTGATGGTCTTAAAACTCTGCTACACGTCACTGGGGAACTGCTTTCCACCTAATAGGAACCAACCAGCCCAGAAGACTGTGCCCCACGCTACTGGTGGGCAGTGTCAGCACAGGATGAAAACGCTGGTCTTCTGCTTCGACCTGGGAATAACCTTTGGTGTATTTTGCTAGTCAGAGTTTTGCTCGAGTTTCCAGCCAAGATCACATTCCTGCTTAGCATTTTTCTGTCCAATGCTACTTCCTTCGTTGCCCTTTGTCTGAGTACAGCCCCTCCAACCACTTCAACAAGCAGTTCTGCCTCTTGCTTTGATCCAGAGGAAGCAACCTAAGACAAAAACCAATCCTCTGTCAGTGTGGCAGAAACATCACTCCCCTTGTCTGAGGCCAATACGCACTCTGGATCCTGCTCTCATCAGAGACCTGGAGCTGTCAACTATCACTCTCAGGCATCTTCAAATGTGCACCTTTCCATCACCCCTGCCCTATGAACACAGGCATAGATCGATCACTAAGGGTCTCTTCAGGCACAACATCCCACCTCAACTACTATGGTTCCACAAGATTAGTTTGCTTGCTTTTAAAGGGGAACACTGCCCTTCTTTTATTTTCCTAGAATGGTTTTAAAGACCCTCCAAATCCAGACTTGCTCACTGGACCCCCAGTGAGATACATGCAATTGAGGTGGAGGGGATGGGTCTGGGTGCAAATCTCGGGCTTTGACTGGCATCAGGTGGTATACCAGCAGTCTCGGCTAGATGCGCTCTGCTCCCTCAATGCTTGCTTCCTTTCACTTTGCTCCCTTCTTCCAGCCCCGCCAGCAGTTCCAGCAGCAGCAGAGGACACCAGGATGATTGGAAGCAGGTTCCCAAGAGGTTCTAATACGGTTTACACAACATCCAAATCACATAATGTTCTCTTTCAAAATACACTGTGGTTGTTAAGCAACTCATAGTTACATATTCAAAAACAATCTTAAAGTTCTCTTTCTGGCCGTCATTACAAAGGAAAAGATGCTATGAAACTGACCCAACTCCTGTTGGGTGTCATCAAACTGTGCTCCATCGTTTTCAATGGCTGATTTTTCAGAAGTAGGGCACCAGGTTTTTCTTCCGAGGCGCCTCTGGGGGAACGTGAACCACCAACTTTGCAGTGAGCAGCTGAGCATGAAACTATTTGCACTATTCTCTGGTACAGATGGGAGAGCGTGGCATTGTTAGGGGCACGTTGTTCGGTCGGAGATGCCTACCATACTGAGTCTAAACTATCTAATAAGCAGTATCCTGAGGGTCTCAACTAGTGGTGTACTGGTAAATTTTTAATGACTGACTCTGTGGGGTGAATTGTTTACATATATTTTTTCATACATTTCACAGCCATAAAATATATGTGGTATCCAATTAATAATAAAATACATTTTAATTTCATATCACCAATCAATTCTCCCAAAATGCTTTTGCTGATTATTGCCAATTTGTGTACCAATGGCCAACCTATGGCTGCAACTGAGAAATGAGGGTAGCTGGTACTGCTGTTGATACTTAATACTTTAAAGAGCACAGAAAGCCATGGAACAACAAAACAAAAGGGGTCAGATCTTTACTCATTCATCAAAGTCATATATGAATTTTTTTGCTGGTGCAGATATTGTAAAATACTTCCCCAATGCTTTGTGCTATTTAGAATTTAACAGCTATAAGCACCAAATACCACACATTATTCAAATCTAATCCACATTAACATTTTCTTGAAATTTTCTAGTATATAGTATTTTAATCATCCAGATACAATAGACGTAAATAATTCCAAGAGTATACATAGAAAAAATGTAATAAAGTAGGAAGCTATGAGTTTGGGGTATGTGCTGCCTTTAATATAATATTTATACATAAGTTTATACCGTCTTAATAAGTTAAAAAAATTCCTGAAATCTTGCCAATCAACTTTCATATACTAGTACAAACTCTCACCGCTGGTTTGATGTGAACCAGAGTCTGGGCAGGGGTTTAAACAGATTGCAGTCAAAAGGAGCGACAGAGGTAAGAGCCCTGCAGGGCTCATTGAGTAAGAAGGGAAGAGAAAGTACCTGAAGGGGAAGGCCCGGCAGATAAATCAGCATTGAAAGGGCAGTCAAAAATGAGTGTGGGGAAGTGAAGCAGAAGCTAGAGAAGCACCAATATAGTTCGGAGAGGGAGGCTCAAACCACTGACCTACGTCACTGCACGGCACAGACCTTAAGAGGGCTACAGATGGAGGCCATTAATGTAATTATGCATTATAGGTTAATGCAATTAACCTATCACATTGTTTACCTGTTATCCTCACCCAAAAGAAAATGTTTTCTATCGAAAATTACATTTGGCAAGATTTGCATCCTATACTTTTCCTTTTTTGTTGAAACACATCTCCCATGGACGATACTTTTTTATCATTTTATTGGGGGCTTGTACATTGTGTCAAGCACATCTGTACATATGTTGCCATCATCATTCTCAAAGCATTTGCTTTCTACTTGAGCCCTTGGTATCAATATGTTCAGTTTTCCCCTCCCTCACCGCCCCACCCCCACGAACCCTTGATAATTTATAAATCATTATTTTGTCATGTCTTACACTGTCCAACTTCTCCCTTCACCCACTTTTCTGCTGCCCATCCCCCAGGGAAGGGGTTATATGTAGATCCTTGTAATCGGTTCCCCCTTTGACCTACCCTCCACCTTCCCAGTATCGCCACTCTCACCATTGGTCCTGAGGGGTTCATCCGCCATGGATTCCCTGTGCTTCCAGTTCCTATCGGTACCAGTGTGCATCCTCTGGTCTAGCCAGACTTGTAAGGTAGAATTGGGATCATGATAGTTGGGAGGAGGAAGCACCAAAGGACTAAAGGGAAGTTGTATGCTTCATCATTGCTACACTGCACCCTGACTGGCTTTTTCTCCTCCCTCCAACCCTTCTGTAAGGGGATGTCCAGTTGCCTACAGATGGGCTTTGGGTCCCCATTCTACACTCTCCCTCATTCACAATATGATTTTTTGTTTTTTGATGCCTGATACCTGAGCCCATCAATACCTCGTGATCACAGACTGGTGTGCTTCTTCCAAATGGTCTTTGCTGCTTCTCAGCTAGATGGCCACCTTTAAGACCCCAGATGCTGTATCTTTTGATAGCCAGGTACTATCAGCTTTCTTCACATTTCTTTGTAAATGTCTGTGTTTTGCCCTCACTTTAAGATTAGTTTAGCTGGGTATACCATTTTCCCTCAATACTTTGAAGGCAATTTCCGTTTTCTTTTGACTGTTATCCTCTTAGGTTTGGGTTTTTTCCTTTTCTTTTCTAAACAGCCAGTAATAAATGTGTCAAGATAAACATTTGCTTTTATTTGTCCTGCTTAACTAGATGGACTTATATAGATTGTGAGAAACTATCAGCTTTAATTTATATATTAGACATATATATGTTGCTTTGCCACCAATCTCTTCTCATTTTCCTTGAGATCTCATAGTAAGAGTACTGCATTCACTTCCATAGTTCTGAACTGTTCCTTCAATATTTATCTTTTTGTTCTTTAGGCTCTGGAAAAATTTCCCTTGTTATCATCTAATTCACAGATTCCCTTTTCAACTGTCCAGCTTATAGCTTTTGCCACCAGTTGAACTTGTTTTACTAATTTATAATTTATGAGATTTATAAATGATCTTCAGATGCACCTGTAGTTGACTTTCTCCTTGTTTCTGCTTTGTAATTCCAATCTGTTTTTTGAGAACCACTGTTGATGGATGGATCTCCCTTTGAGCAACCAAAACATACATATTTTAAAGGCTATCAGTCCGTTCCATAAAATTACATTTACCTAGCATGAATGTACTTTTCAATAATTTTGTTAACATATTTTGAAAATCTGGCTCCTGAGCTTATATTGGAAACTTAAGCTCCAATTTGATTTTTTTTTTTTCATCCCCACCCTTCCTTCTGTGCTTCCAACTGTCCCCAGAACTCCCACCAAGTCCAGAACCAAATTACTGAGCACTACAATGTTTTTACCAATAGCTTAGACCTAATTACCGAGCCTCAGAACAGCTAGGTTCAGCTGCTGACCAACAGGATAAACACCTATCTGGTATCATCAATTTGTAGAAGTAACCCAAAGGCCAGTTCTACTCTGTCCAAGAGGGTTGTGATGAGTCAGAATCAACTCCACAGCAGTGAGTGAGTGAGTAATCACTGCGAACCTCAATAATAGAATTCTCACCACCTCCCACAGAAGCCCAAGTTCAACCCCTGGCAATTCATTCCATGCACAATGACCACCTTTCTATCAGTGGTGGACTGTGTGTAGTCATGAAGAAAAGGTTTCAGTGGAACTCCCTGGCTAAAGCAGATTAGGAAGAAATGCCTGATAATCTACTTCCAAAACTTAGCCAGTGGAAACCCTGTGGATCATAATGGTCCACTCTACAGCATATATCATGTAATGCTGAAGAATCTGGAAGCATTTCCTGCCATTGTACAGAGACACAGTGAGTTAAGGGCCAACTCAACAGCAGTTAGCAACAAGCGTCATTAGGCTCAGAATTCAAAACAAGGTCTCATTGTAGTGGTTAGCAGCAGCAAGGTCTTTTATAAGCTTCTTTTTTGAAAAATGGAAACAGTAAATGGAAATCTCCATTCCACCCTCTAGCTTCAAGGTGTAAAATTAACTCCAGTATTTGACTTTGCATATTTGTAGTCTCTAGTACGCCACAGGATCTCTGGTGGCACTGTGAGCTTGGCAGTGGGCTGCAAACTGCCAAGACAGTGGTTCAAATCCCCAGCTGTTGATTAAGTGTCGTATATCCTATAGAAGACTGCTGTAAGTTGACATTTAACTCAATGGCAGTGGGTTTTGTTTTATTTTGGTATTACTCCAAGGAACTAATTTTCCAAGTGCTTCTAAACTATCGTTATCTAGAGTCAGAACCCTGGAGAAGGTTTTAGTCTTAACAATTTACATTTTTTATTTCATTTCTGTTCCATAAGGATGTTTAGCTGGTTTGAGTGTAATTACCGATTAGACTTGGTCTTTTAGTTTCATCTATTATTCTACTGTGCATTAGTAGAGGTGTATGCGTTACTGTGTCAAATTGATAGGCCATGATTCACTGTGCTGTATGATGGTCCTCTACTTTGTGATCTGATTAAATTATCTCCCATTCCATGTTATAAATCCTCTATAACATGTTAGTGAGATAGGATTAGTATGGAGTGCATCTTGAATTGTAGCCTTAGTAATCCTATCGTTGCTCAAGTCCCACCTTACTTCTGATGTATGGAGAAAACCTTCACAAGATCCCCTATTGCTCTGGATCTGGCACCAACTCATTATTATCTGATCTAGAAGTTCCAGGACTTCTATAATATGCCAATTTCTGCCACTCTCTGAGCCACCATTAACCTAACATCCGACCAGTTGACTTTGGGATTTGCCTGTGTCTACAGACCTGTAAATAAAGGGTGTGTCATCTAACCAGCCATTTGTGGGTCTGTCAGCCTCTGCAACCATGTGAGTCTGGAGAAGCCTCCAGTCTGATACCTGACCTACGGATTTAGGGCATGCCAGCCTCCACAATTATGTGAACCATTTCCTTCAGATAAAACTCTTTCTCTCTTTCACTAAATATATTGCTGGTTTTGTTTCTCTCAAGAACCCAGACTAAAGAAAGAGAGAGAGTGTGTGTGTGTGTTTGTGTGTGTGTGAAAGCATAAAATAAAACCTTCTTAACCAGAGTCTATAAGGAATATCAAATATATACACACATCAAGACAAAACAAATAAAACCGATACACACAGTTTCTGGGTTTAAGTGAGTGAACTAAAAATTGAACAAAAGTTAATTTTCTATTTCTAAATAAATTAAGTCAGACTGTGTATTACTTTTTTAGTCATAGTAATGATTAAACATAAAACATTATTATTCTCCTCCAATGGATTATTTCAAATTACAGTTCAAGGTCATTTAATCACCAGAACATTTAGGGCGATTTTATTTCAAGGAACCAAAAAGACTTAAGTACCACTGATTTGCAGCTTGAAATTTAATTCCTTCTTCTGAAAATCCAGTTATGGCTTATTAAAACTCAAAATTCTTTTTTGAGAGTGTGGAGGATGAACGACTTTCAGAATAGCCTGAGAGTTGTGAATAAAGAAAAACATTGCTGTGTTTATTTAGAGAGTATTACCCCTTGGAGCCAGCATTTGCACTAATGCATTTTACATTAGCGTGCCGCATCAGGAAATCCTGACTTTTTGGTGCCAAGGGGGTAATTAATATCAGTTCATGTTTTCAGAATGGTTGTGTTTATGTGGGAATGAGCACTAACATGTAGAACTTGAAGTATGAAAGCTTGCTGTGAATCAAGATCTTGGGAAAGAATGGGATACTGAAATTGAACAGGAAATAGGATTCCTATGGATAGAATGCTATTTAGTACTGAAAAGATAGGTACAACCACTCTTCCTTGCTCTTAATTTACTAAACATTAATAGAAACCATTCCCTCAGATAGCCATCTTCATAGAAGAGAAGATAAAATCCTACAGAGCTAGCTATAAACAGAATTTGATACACTGCTGTCGGGAATTCTGGTTAGTTTGGCCACATCTATACAATATTGACTCAGAGCAGCACGACCAGGCATTATAGAACTGGCCCCATTGGGTTTCCAATACTACAATCCTTATGGACACAAAGTGCCACACTTTTCTCCAGCAGAGGAGCGACTGGATTAGCAACCCAATCCTGTGGTTAGCAACCAAACGCTTACACACTGTACTACCTGGGCTTCCCAAATGCGTACAGTAGTCTGCAAAAATATTTATTCCAAAACAAATCCTCCCATAGCTAATAGTATTATAACTCCTTAGACAAAACCAAAGCAAACCTCTCTACATGGATACAAGCTAAATGGTAAGGGCCGCAACAGGTATAAGGAGCCCTGGTGATGTAGTGGTTACAAGTTTGGCTGCTAACTGCAAGGTCAGCAGTTGGAAACCACTAACAGCTCAAGGGGCGAAAGACATGGGGGCTTCCTATTCTTGTAACAGCTAGTCTCCGAAACTCACAGTGCTACAGGGGGGCTATAAGTCGACATCAACTAAAGGTTTAAAAATACTTTTAGTGTACCAATTCTGCCACCCCCCCAAAAATGACAGAGAAATGAAAATCAAAATATACACATCACATAGTAAAAAACAAAAACAAGAAGTGCTTCAGGAAAAATTACAAAGCACAAAGGATTATATATATATATATATATATACACACACACACACATATATATGTAAATTTAAAAACAAAAACAAAATATGAGACTTTAGAAGGTATTTTCACACAATTTCCATGTAAGTGCTTAGAAAACATGCCATGTAGAAAATTTTTAAGGATACAGATGCCAAAACAATTACAAGCATTAAGCATATAGTTTGCCAATACTCTGAAATTAACTAAATTAACTGGTCTTACATACAGCATTCTAATTCATTCAAGTGATGACAGGGATGGTGGTGATGGTAATCTTGAAATGCTAAACCATTCTGTTCCACTTTATTAGTAAAGAATATGAACTAAATTGTTATGGTGCATATCATGTATACAATATGCTACTCCTATAAAATATGATACCATGCAGGTTATGTCATACGTTAGTCTGAGCTGGTTCTCCTCTACATGACCCTACATTAGTGTATAGTCTTTGCTAGTATAATCAAGGGCCCCAAAATACAGGAGCTTATTCAGAGGTGTTATTTTTCTCTCATGTCAAAGTCCAAGTTGGTGGACAGTACAGAGGAAAAGACTACGAGGTCATTCAAGGGTCTTCCAACTTTTATCTATTGCCAATGTCAAGACTACTTTTAAACCTCTATGAGGCCCAACCTCCCAACCAATCGATCACGTTCCAGGTCATGGAATGAAAATGATAAAATGAAGCATGCTTTCAATGTTGCTAACCACCACTTCAACTCATCAATCTACACTTAAAAAGTGATACCTGCTACAAAGGAAGCTGTTAAGTATGGTCTCTGGGCAGCGGGGAACCCAGCTAAAACCTGGGGGGGGTATTAACTGGGGGTTACTAAAGAAAGAATATTGAAAGATTATCAGGATTCTGCAGATTTCACAATGGCGTCTCGCTCAAAGATAACATTGAAAATGCAGAATTTGGGGAATAGGAGTGTTCTTCAGGTCTTCCAAGATAAAGTTTTTAAAAGAGTACTTATCTTTTAGAGATCCTAGTTAAGATATTTAATTTGTGGCTGTGCACAGATGTCACAAGCTTGGTCACAAGTTGCTAAGTGGTACACGAGGCATTCTCCGCTTTGGTGTATGTTTGAAAAATCGACAAAGAGGTTGAAAACAAAACAAAAAATAATGTGTCACCATAGTGCTGAAGAATAATACTAATTTATCAAACAACTAAACTAACACAGTTAAATACTTTTAAATGTGAGCAATAATTAGCATAGTTAAGAATTTTTTAATGTTGAACAATAATTGCCTGGCTTTTTTCTTAGTAATCTATTTTTCTGCTTATCAAAGTTTAGAGAATGTATAATACTTATTATAATACACTTTAATAAAATTTAAATTTCAGGAAAAGAAAGCTTTAGAATATATCATCTATATGGAAATGTCATATTCTGTAGAAAGCTACTGATAAAATTACTTTCTTACTAGGTATCAGAGGAGTAAGGTAATTTTTGTCGCCACCAATTAAAAACGTTTACAAAATAGGACTGTTACAAAACAATTAAACCTTGCAAATGCACTCGTCTCCAGGAACAAAGTCCTAGAGGAAATTCTGTTTATTAAAATTGCAATTTTAGTTTCCATTAAAAGGAGAATAAGACAACAGAAGATGGGTTGGCAAGACAAATTATTTCTTAATGTCAGTTGAGCTTATTTCAAATGAGATAACATATCTACACCAGGTTGGGTTCAGCACAATTTTGTCTCTTCAACTCATTTATCTAATTCAGTCATCTTGATTATAGCCTCATGGACTTTATTTTCAGAGAAAGACTCCTATAACAAACAGCCTACACAACATGCTGATTACGGAACAGTTAATTCTAATTAACTTGGGCATGGCAAGAGAATTTTGATAAACTCCTAGAATACAAATATTGTCTGCTTATACTGGCCTAACTTAAATAAAAAATCCACAGTATAATCTCCAGAGGAAACAAGAAAGTTAAAGAGATCTAATTTAAAGAAACAAATGAGAAAATTAAAATCACAAATAATTTATTCTTCCATTAGAGTTGATACAGTTTTAAATAGCAACAAAGTACACAGTGGTGGAAACTTGGCACAGAACCTACAAGTACTTCAATCACAATAAGGCTGTCTATGCTTTATCTGTTCAAACCTTGATGTCATTTTCTACTGACCAACTTGGGGGTGGGGAGCAAACCTATTCTGATCTTAAAACGCATATGTAAGCTCTCTCCCACACACATACACACAGACATACTGAAATCCTTCCTTTTGATTACAGAATGTTGAGGACAGAACATTTCACTTATTCAAATTTATGGCACCCCTTCTGTTTCGTTTCCAGTTAGAAGTGGGGAAAACCAAATTCAATTATAAAGAAGATATATTCCCTGGGCATAGGCAACTGTGATGAAAATAGCAACTTACCTTTGGAATGGATGTTTTCAGACTATGCCTAAATAACAGTATTTTCAAAACTCTCTATGCATGCTCTCCTGCCCATTTCAACTTCCCTGAATTTAGTTAAAATAATCAGGCACAGGATGATCTCAAATAATGATTTAAGGTGCCATGTTGATAAACACAGTGATCTAGCATGCAGCCTCTATGCTTTTAATACAGATCAAGGTAAAACCTCATCAACATCTTTGTCTTACATGAACCAACATAAAAAAGGGAAAAGCATAAAAGTGTCCCTTTATAAACAGCATTAGTTCCAGTTTAAAAAGTTGAAACAAAGGTTTTAAAGAAGTCTCCTATACTATTTTATTATATAAACCAATTATCCTTGTAATGTTAAAAAATAAAATTACTCAATGTTGACTCTTCTTTGATAGTACTTATAAAATTATTTGATATTACTTACTAAATTCCCTGATTGCTCAAAGTAAAATTCATACTTCTGTTTTAAGTTATTGCTATTTTAGGGGAGGATTACCATTTCATTTACATGAAACTATTACCAAAGCTTCTTCAGGTCCAATATGAAGTAATTATTGCCTCACATTTTAAAACTGCACTATAAATGAGCTTTATAAAAAGGTTTTTAATCCACAAAAATGGAAGGCTTTTTTAAAATGTCCTTTTACTTGAAATGGTATCACAGTGCCCTTGACTATCTGACAGATAAAAGGGATTTAAATTTCCTCTCTAAGAACATACTAGTGGACATATGGTGTGCTTTGTCTTCTCCCTCACCTTTCTCTTCACAGTACACCATTTTGAAACCAACACAGTCAAGCATCTACCATGTTCCAATCCACATTAACAGAGGATTTCTGATTCTGCCCAGTGCGTAGTGTTCTGCCTTGCATATTCACAAGAAATAAACATAATATACAAAATATTGCTGCTGTAAAAAGTGTACATTTCCCTCTTCCCCTTAAAAAAGAATCTGTGGAAAAGTATTAAATTCCCTTAACCTTCATAAACATACAAAGCTGTTCACACCTTTCAGTCTGTAACAGTCTATTTGAAACAGTTCCGAAATCATTGCAAATTGGTTATGTCAATGTATTTTCTGTCCAATGTTGCCATCTAGAGTAGAAATGTGAAATCAAAAGTATTTTTGAGCTACTAAAGCCTTTTACAACAAGCCACAAAGGCTGCTTACTGAAGAAACAGCCACTTATCCACAGTTTTTCCAAAAAACTAGATGGAATGAAAGGATCTCTTCACAGGGAGGTGTCCACAGTGTTGAGGTGACAATATGGCTGCTAATAGGTACTGGCTATTGGAATGTAGGTACTTGTTCATTGCTGGTAATTCCCATACTGTCCCTAAAAAATAAATTTAAAATATTATTAAATAATAGTTTGATCATAATAGTTTAGCACAGAAAATCATAAGTCATAAAGTAATATTTCTAGCACTGTCATACTATTGAAAACAATTACACCTAAAACAAAAACAAAGAACTTTAGGTATTTTGGTATATAGGATCATTCTAATTTCCTATGAAATTACATTAAACCTCAAATTAATTGTTTATTTCATAATTGCAAACATGCAAGAGACTAGCAAAGGGCCAATACATGGCATAATTTAAATGCTTGGTGAATTCTGTGGATTTGAAGTAAGCAGGAGTGAATGAGAGGCAGTGATATGGTATGTGTGTGCTGCTGTGACAGTATTTTTACTGCATATCGTAATTGCCATTATGCATTAACAATGGAAAGGTGTAATAGCAACGGTAAGTGGAACGTGAGAATGGGAAGGGAATTTGGAGGCTGACGATAAAAACTTTTATTCATACTAAGGAATTTGGGCCTTTCCCTGAGACCAACAAGAGTGCACTTTAAAGTCCATAAACTGACAGGACAAGAGAGAAAATGAGAGAGAGTACAGATGCTGTGTGAAATTGCAAAATCCCACACAGGAGTTGGAAAGAGGATTGTTGAAGATATAGTTATGTTAAAATTTAGCACCCTATCAACTGACCTCCCTAATGATACATTTCAATTTGTATTAATTTTTTATATTTTCTGCCTTTTTTAAATTGAGCTTTGTATCTGTTTTACTTTGTTATTATTGTTAATTTTGTGTTTTCCTGTATATGAAATCCAGGATAGGTTAAATTTATAGAGACTAACTGGATTAATGGTTCCTTGAGGAAATCGCAGGGAAGTTTGGGAGGAAAGGGGGATATCCTAATATCAATGACATTAGGAATGAGGAATGAAGAAAATGTTCTAAAATTCATTGTGGTAATGATGTTTCCATTTTTCTTGATGTGAATGAACTATTAAATGGTTTGACATGTAACATATCCTGATAAAATTTTTTTACATAGAATTTTTACAGTCCCATATAGGAAGTCATGCATAGCTAGTATGCACGGGTTAGTTAGCTTTGAGAGGGAGGAGAGCAGGAGCAACATCTTCTCTACCACAGAAGGTACAATGAGAGATGAATACGTACAAATGTCTTTCATCAGCTACTTCGTCAATGTGTTTAGAACTATTGTTCGTTGCAGCTGAGTGGGCTCCCACTTAGGGCAATGTTCCATTCAAACGAACCAAACAACCTCTAGTCCTGTGAATAGCACCTATTCTTCAAGAAAAGTGCTTCCTGGGAGTACAAATTAGCTCACTGTTTCCTTTTGATAAATTGCCTTTAGATATTCTATTAATTGTTTTATATCAAGAAAATATTCTAGAGTTGAACTATTTCTGTACCATAAGAAACTGCACTTTCAAAAAAGACTTACAGTTCTACACAGTAAACACACTTGGAAATCTGTTAATTATCATGCTATATCTAGAAAGAATAATACCCTATTCATAGAATTAGGGGATTTCATATTAATGTACTTCATACAGTTGTAGTCAGTCAAATCTGAAATCAATGCATTTTGACATCTTGGTAGGTAAAATGGTATCATATCTGGGATTTGCTTTAAAGTAGTCTACAAAAATGTGTGAGGGAGAAGTGGATAAATAAAACAACATTGGCACAATGTTGCTAACTGGTGAAGTTGGTCGACACAGTCATCATTCTAACACTCATGTTTTGTTCTCCACTTACATGATTCTAAAATAAAAAATTTAAATAAGTCAGTGCTTACTTTGTTGTTAGCTGACACCAAGAGGAACTTATTATTCAATGGTTAGATTACCTACATGCTAAAACTGAGTTTGAGTTACAACATTACTGCTTTCTATTTAACTCTGGGGAAAAAAAACAAAAAACCTTTTTGAGAACCAGTTTCGTCACTTATAATGTGAGATTATAGCCTCTACCTCGCTGGATTTCAATTTCCTTCTTATTAATGGCTATATTTATTTCCTACTTCATTTGTTTGCTATGCCACTTAAAAGAGAACACAAGAAAGGGTTTTTACTTTAATTGGAAAACTTTTAATTAGTGAGTGTCAATCTTGAAGGGAAACGTGAATGTGTTCAGTGAAATATGACCACGGAAAGTGAGTTGTACATACACACACACACACACACACACACACACACACACACACGCATGATGTGAAAGCGGCAGAGAGCTGAGAACTACTGTGCGATACACATACAAGCTGTAATTTTTCGACTCGGCTTTGAATCCTTTGAGGGCAGGGAGCACGTCCTACCCATCCTTATGGCTCAAACATCCCTGATACATGTGACACCTTTCATCATGTGTGCCACATAAAACTCAAGTGGTTAGAGACATTTTTGAGCAAATATTATATGCTCAAAATCATAACAATAAACTTGAAAAGGATAAAATTTGTAAAAAAAATTAAACAACAATGACAGAATGTAGAATACTATAAGAGTTCAGAGAAGAAGAGGTTAACAAGGGATATAATAATCAGAAAAATATTTGAGCAAATAGGGGAGCACTAAGGACATAGTAAGGGTGGAAGAACGAAGAGAAAGGTCAAGTCAAACAGAAGAAACTGCTTAGGCAAGGCATGGAGAAAAAAACATTAAGCATCAGAAGAATGAATCCAGAATAAGCAAGAATATGCACGATGGAATCAAACCGTGTTTCCCAAAGTGGGTGACACCACCTTACTGGGGGCCTGGAATAATCCGGAAAGGCTGCAAACACAGACACTTCAACTTTATTCTAGATTATGGGCTATAGCATAAAGCTCTTTAAATTGCCAGGGAGCACCAAGTAATTTTTCCCCCCCTGAAGAAGGAGTGGTAGACCAAATAAGTTTAGAAATTTATAGAATATAAGAAGGCTTGTTAATATTAGCAATATTAAAAACTCTTTCAACTCATAGCAACCGTATAAGACAAAAAGACTGCCTGCCCTTTTAAGTTTCCCACTATGTAAATCTTTACAGGGGCAGAGAAAACGTCTTATTTCTCCTGAGGAGTAGCTGGTGGATTTGAAATGCTGATCTTAGCATCCAACGTGTAACTCAACACACCATCTTAATCCATCACAACAATTAAGAACTCAAGCATATGCTGGCCACTGTAATAGTGTTTTGTATTCATCTAAATAAGGAGTTTCTAAATGTGTGTGTGCATAGATGAAGCCTCCAGTGAATTACCTCTAAACATAGTACAAGGACATGAATAGCCTTGATATTAGACAGAGAGTACTGTAAGGCGGATTATGGCAGCAGATGTAGTTAAAATTTAACATCTTATCATTTGATGTTCACTTATTAATATTTTCTGCTTTCTTTGCTATTGAGGTTTTTCTTTTATTGATGGTTGCTTAGTTATTATTGTTGGGTGTTTTGTTTGTTTGCTTCCTGCTTGTGTTTTGTATGATTTCCTGTATATAAAATACAGGATAGTAAATCTGTTAGAGAGAGTAACTGAATTAATAATTACCCAGGAGCATGGCAGAAGGAGATGGGGGAAAATACGGAGCTAACAACAGTAAGATTAAGAGAAGAAAATGTTCAGAAATTGATTGGGATGATGACTGTACAACTCAATATGACTGAATGATTAAATTATTGTATGATATTAGACATATATGTCAAGAAAAACTGGGGGGGGGATGTGTAAAAAATGGAATTTAAAAGTAAAAGCCTTTTACACACATTTTTTGAAGCCCCCTCATATAATCTACACAGTAAACACAGTCCCTATTTTATAGATGAAGAAGCTGAGGCACTGAGAGATTAAATAACTTGACTCATGCACAACTGATCACACTCCAGGACTAAACCATGATCAAACCGGAAGCATCTGCAACCATTGGCAAATTCTCGTGTAGTATTAAAGGTTAAAAGTACGGGTTTGGAAGCCAGCAAACAGCGTCCTGTCCTGGGGAAAGTAGCCTTAAATATGCCTTCTTGAGTGTATGTGTCCTCATAGAAGTGGGAGTCATTAATACCCCAACCCAGAAACTTACTCAAAGAAAAACATGAAAGGGTTCTGCAAATGACACGTGGCCATTAACATGACTGCAGCAAAGGGACACAGTGAGCAGAGCAGGGGCTCCACTCGCCCAGGGTTTATCATGTGCTCTAAGACCGCTAGCTAAGGCATCTTGGGAAAACCACTGTTTATCAAGTGCTCTAATACCGTTAGCTAAGGCATCTTGGGAAAACCACTACAGCTCTTGAAGTTTCAGATTTTCTCTTTTTGCTTCAATTTTTTTTTTTTATCATAAAATGCCACTGACTATAGTACACAGAATGAATGGGAACTGCAGCAAGACGATGGTAGGAAGATCCTGCTGAGAGGAAGACAGGAGATGAGAAATTGCCAAACGAAGACCAGGCAGCAGGCTACAGGTAAAATGAGTTTTGGAGAAAGGAAGATCAACAAGCTTTTGCCTTTTATGAGGTGTGTAAAGGTGAATGATAGAGACTTAAAGACTGAGTATCACGCGTGGCAGTCCTGCAGGGTGATAATACCATTCTCTTTGATACGGAATATACAAAGGAGTCGTAGATGTGGGTGAGAAAAATACACCAGACTGGGGAAAAAATGCCCAGAATTATTAGAGGAACTAACACTTGGTACTCACGTGAAAAGAAAATAGTTCCTACCCACCCCCCCCACCCCCCAGGCAGAGTAAAAAAACCTCATAATTTGAAGGATTACTGGGGGCTCAATAGGACTTATCTCACAGATGGGGACATTTCAGCCTTTGACTTAATATACTCTGGTGCCTGCCTAACAAATCTTAAAAACAATTCCTATGTGAGCACTGAGTCACAGATTTGCTCAGATACCAATCTGATACTAGTGACTATCAGGCACAGAGCCAGGATACCAACAGCCACGTGAAATCCAGTTACCAAGACTGGATCAAGCAAGAACTCAACAGATACATAACAAAGAAAGAAGCTGAGAAAGTATCCAAAAGCTATCACATTTGCCAAACACCAGACTCATAAATAAAAATCTGGAAGAACAAAGACCTTAAGCAAGAAGATCTATTCTGGAGTTCATGAAAAGAAGTTTAAATGTTAGTCAAAGGAAGCATGACTTTGTGTTAGCTACTATGCAGCTTTCAAAAACATAACAGCAACATTTCCTATTCATAAAGTCTTTAGCAACACTTGTATAGAATCAAATCTGGGGGTCTAAAATGAAGTCCAAGCAAGCTAGACTCTAAAACTTGCATCAAGAAATCTAGTGTCCCCCATCCCCGTCCCCCCAAAACCATATATCGCCCCATTAAGGCTCATAACGATTCTGGCACCTAACGTTTGGCCTACAGGAGGATTTGTCACGCATTCTCTGCAACCATGCCAGTGCCCCAGAGTTTGCAACTTAAACTGTGGCCGTTGTATTTACATGAATAGAAACTACTGGAAAGACTTCAAATACTGTTTCAAGACTATAAACATCAAGAGAAATTTACACTTAAAATTTCCAGGTCCTGAAATGCTTTGAAATTAGAGAGTACTACCAAGGCATGGTAACCCTTAGTTTCCATAATAGATTAAGCAGTATACATTTTTTTGGTTCTGAAGTCCATAAAAAGGTATTTTGTCTACTGCAATAACTCATAATACTCATTTGGCCAGTGATTTTTATCTGTGAAAGCCTATTTGGCACCAGGTTGGGAATCTTATTTTTTCCAAATAATAATGTAAAAATTCACATGCAGTGTCAGACTTCATTTCAGTCTTTCTCTAAAAACTAAAACCAAGCCTGCTGCTATCAACTTGAATTTGACTCATAATGACCCTATAGCACAAAGAAGGCTTGCTCCCTGGAGTTTTCAAGGCTGTAAATATTTCTGGGAGCAGATAGCCTCACCTTTCCCCCAAAGACTGGCTAGCAAATCTAGAGCTGCTGACCTTGTGGTTAATAGCCCAATGCACTGTGACACCACAGGGGTCTGTCTTTCCCCAGGATTTTTTTTTTTTTAAAGCTCTTGGCACAGTTTATTTAATACAATCCTCACAATGACCATAATGAATAGGTATCTTTGCTCTTGCCACTTTATTTTTTTTTCTAACATTTTATTAGGGGCTCATACAACTGTTATCCCAATCCATACACACATCAATTGTGTAAAGCGCATTTGTACATCGTTTCTCAAAACATTTTCTCTCCATTTAAACCCCCGACATTAGGTCCTCATTTTCCCCCTCCCTCCCCGCTCCCCCCTCCCGCATGAGCCCTTGATAGTTTATAAATGGGTATTTTGTCATATCTTGCCCTGTCCGACGTCTCCCTTCACCCACTTTTCGGTTGTCTGTCCCCCAGGGAGGAGGTCACACACAGTTCCATGTAATCGGTTCCCTCTTTCCTACCCATTCTCCCTTTACCCTCCCTGTTTTGCCACTCACACCACCGGTCCTATAGGGCTCATCCGTCCTGGATTCCCTGTATTTTCAGTTCCTATCTGTACCAGTGTACCTCCTCTGGTCTAGCCAGTCTTGCAAGATAGAATTCGAGTCATGGTAGTGGGAGAGGGCAGGAAACCTTTAGGAACTAGAGGAAAGTTGCATTTCTCATCATTGTTATATCACACCCTGACTGGCTCATCTCCTCCCCGAGACCCCTCTGCAAGGGGATCTCCAGTGGCCTACTAATGGGCTTTGGATCTCCACTCCGCACTCCCCCCATTTTTTTTTTTTAAAGTCTGGCAAAAGTGAGACAGGAATCTGACAAATGTTTTCAGAGCTGCCCATCTGAATTACCACCAATTCCTCACCTCTTAGGGCATAATCAATGCCGTTTATGAGTTCTTCAAGATTATATGTAAGAAATCATTAGTTAAGTGCCTGGTTTTCAATTGGCCAAAAATAGGTTAGTGTTATTAAGTCCAGAGCACCATGATTTGGAAGCAAAGTACCTTTCCTTAAGAACCAACAATACAATAAAAAGTCTCAATACAAAAACATAAAGTAAAAAACTATTTTTTGAAAGGACTCACCTGTTTCAAACTTATTTAACTGCACCCCAAAACAAAGCTCAACAATATTTCTAGGAACACATCTACCATCCAACAAATTAAAATTCACAATGTCTAATACCCAATCAAAGAACACCAGACCTACAGAGGAAGAAAATATGACCCATAATGAAGGGGGGTGGGGGAGTGGGGAAGAGAATCAATAATTGAAATAAGGCTAGAAACTGACACAGTTTTTAAAATTAGAAAAAGAAGCTGTTATATTTCTTTTTGAACACCATACATTAAAAAAAACAAAAAACTAAGCAGGAACATGGAAGATAAAAGACAGACTCAAATTGAAATTCAAGAGATGGAACCCAGATTGTCAGAAATGAAAATTGTACGTGCGCACACGCGCACACACACACACACATCATAGTGACCTAGAAAATATTACTTAACTTCAACATACAACATAATACAAAAACAACTGGAAAGGGGTTGGGGGCAGGAAGAATAATTTTTTTAATTGAACAGTGGGTCAGGAACTATGATGAAACTTCAAGCAACCTAATCTGGAAAAATTTTGGGGAAAAAGAAACAAATATAGTAAAACTTTTTGCTGATGCCAAAATTTTCCAAATTTGATGAAAACTATAATCTCATAGGTCTAAGAAGCTCAATATATCCAAAGCATAGGAAATATGAAGAAAGATGCACCAAGGGATTGGCATAGGTAGCTCAAAACAATTTGATAACGGAATTTTGTCCCCAAACCAACCATATGATCACGAAAAAAAATCTAACAGGCTGTCAAAGAAAAAGGATATACTAACTACCAGAAAACAAAGATACGAATGAAGAGCAGGTATGGCCTTAGAAACAATGTAAGCAAGAAGTCAATGGAGCAACATCCTCGTGTAGGGATGGAGGAGCTGTCAAATTAGAATTCTACACCCAGGAGAGGAGATTTCAAGAATTAAGTAGCCAACACCCTTTCATAATAAAACAATTCAAGAAGTAAAAGGAAAACTCTTAATATAAGGAAGGGTTATTTAGGAAAAGTATATAGCTAACACACTCAACAGAGAAAATACTTTCATCTTAGGGATCAGGAAGAAAACAAGAATTCCTGCCCTTAACAATATTGTATTAAAATCCTAGTCATTAATATAAATAATTTTTAAAAAGCCCTAGCCAGAGCAGATAGAAAAAATAAATAAATGGATGATGGATGGAAGGAAAAAGTAAGACTATATTTATTTGCAGATAAAAATAGCCTATAGAGAAAAAACAGGAAACATCTACAAGAAAGCTTACATCTAATACATGAATTCAGCACAGTTGCAGGGTATTAGGTCAAATAGGAAAAATCAATATGGTTGCTATACATAGCAACAAAAGAAATACATTTAACCAAGAGCATGAAAAATTTGTACACTGAACACTACAAAACAATGCTGAAATAAATTAAAAGAAGACCTAAATAGAGACAATGCCATGTTCAAGACTGAAAAACTTAACATTGCTAAGATGTGATACAAAGCAACCCATAGGATTCACTATGTGGCTTCCATTAAAATTCTAATAGCATTCGCAAAATGGACACGTCAATTCTCGAATTTATATAAGACAGCAATGGCCCTTGAACAGCCAAAACAATCCTGGAAAAAAAAGAACCAAGTAGGAATTCACACTTCTTGATTTCAAAACGTAAGGTAAAACTACAGGAACAAGACATCTAGTATTGATAAACAGATAGACATATAGGTCGATGGAAGAGAAGTGTCAGTTCAGAAATAAAATCAGATATATATATATATGATCCATTGATTTTCAACAGGAATGCTAAGTCCATTCAATGGTGAAAAAATAATCTCTGTCATAAATGATGTTGGGGCAGCTAAATTTCTATGGGCAAAAGGAAAACACAGGACCCATACTTTACACACCATGCACAAAACTAACTCAAAATGTTTCAAGGACCTAAAAGTAAGCATTAAAACCATAAAATGCTTAAAATAAAACAAAAGGGTTCTGGTTCGAAGACTAGTTTTTAACAGCTAATTCTTTGGTATGACAACAAAAGCAAGAGCAACAAAATAACTAAGCTTTATCAAAATTAAAAATGTTTGTGCACCGCACGACTTCATCAGTTGAGTGAAGAGTCAGCCTAAAGACCAGAGAGGCTTGAGGGACTAAGCAGTAGTGAGGAGTTTAATAGCGAGGTCATATGCAGATGATCAGTGAGTTCACAGAAAGATGCTCAGGGTAATTAGACACTAAGCTACTGTCATCAAGTTGATTCCAACTCACAGAGACTCTGCATACGACAGAGTAGAAATGCTCCTTGGGGTTTCTGAGACTGTAAATATTTATGGGCGCAGACAGCCTGATCTTTTTCCATTTGAGCAGCTGGTAGGTTTGAACTACCACACTTGAGGTTAGCAGCTGAATGCCTAGCCCACATTGTCACCAAGGCTCCTTTTCATTCTACACTAGAGAAATATAAATAAAAAATACAATAAAATAACACTTGCCCCACAAGGATGGCTATGGTCAGAAAAACAGCAAACAAGTGCTTGTAAGAATGAGTTGAAATTGGAACACTTGTACGTTACTGGCTGGGTTGTAAAAATGGTGCAGTCACCAGAGCTAAGAGTTTTATAGTTCCTTAAAAATTTAAACATAGAATTACCAGACGGCCTAGTGGTTATAGACCACTTGCAAGTATATAACCCCACAGAATTAAAAACAGGCGCTCAAATAAAAATTTGTACATGGGTGTTCACAGCAGCACAAAGAGCCAAATGATTAAAGTAATCCAAATGTCCACCAACAGATGAACGGCTAAACAAAATGTGGTCTATCTATACAAGAGACTATTACTGACCATAAAAAGAAATGAAGTTCTGATAAATGTGAAAGCATGGGTGAATAAAAATATTATGCTAAAATGAAGGAGGCTAATCACAAAATGCTACGTTTTATATGATTCCATTTCTCTTAAATGTCCACAATGTGCACACCAATAGAGACAGAAAGTAAACTAGCTGTTGTCTAATATATTTGGGGGAAGTGAGACATGACTGCTAATAACTATCCATTTTGTTTTGTTTTGTTTTTTTCCAAATGGTGAAATGATCTAAGTTTAGACTGCAGGAATAGTAGAAAAACTCTGTGAATATAAAAACTAGTGAATTGTATATATAATCTAAAATGGTAAATTGTATAGTGTGTGAATTACATCTCAAAACTGCTGGAGAGTGAAAAAGAAAAATAACAGGACAGATTTTAAAATATCAAGAGAAGACTTAACCATACCAATAATCACATGTTTAATGTGCACAACATCCAACTAAAAGGCAGATATTGTCAGACTGGATAAAAAAGTAAGACACAATTATACACTGCTTACATAAAACAGATACACATCATGCTAATATTAATCCAAAGAAAGCTCATGTACCTACAACAATATCAGACAGATTTCAGAGCAAAGAATATTACCAGGAATAAAGACTAAGGAGTGGTGTTTTATAATGGTAAAGGAATAATTCATTAAGAGAACATAAAAATTCTAACCACTTAAACACCAAATAACATAGCTTTAAAACACATGAAGAAAAACAAATAGAACTTCAAGTAATGTAGATAAATGCACAGTTCTTGTCAGAGATTTAACATCCCTTTCTCGAGAACTAATGGACTACAAAGAAAAGTCAGCGAAGATTAAAAAAAAACTTGAAAACACTATCTCCAACTTGATCTGATTGATATTATTGAACACTACCACAGAGGCCATATTCTACACTATAAAGTATGTCTCAAAAAGTTAAAAATTCAAATTATTAAGTATGTTTTCTTATTATAAATTAAATTAGAAATCAGTGACTGAAAAATATCTGTAAAATTTCCAGATAACTGAAAAACAAGCTACTCTTGGGTCAAAGAAAGAATTAAAGAGAAATCAGAATGTATTTAGAAGTGACTGGAAATAAAAATACAGCTGTGGTGAAATGAAATTAATTACTCATGGCTTTTCTCTCTAACTCCCACCAAATGATTTGAGTAAGATCATGAAAATAAGGTGTAGAGGATTCTAACTCAGGGATTGGTCAGGTTTGCCATTCCACTAGTCCTAAGAGAGCCTCAGAAGCAAAGACAGGAAGAATTCTAGGACTACCAGAAAAGATGAGTCACCAGTGGAGTGAGTTATCAGATCCGTTTGAAGTGACAGAGACAGCAGAGGCACCAGAGCAGAGGAGCAGCACCACTGAGATGGTGTGACAGTGGGACAGAATGGCAGGTGGGCTTCCTGGTCCATGAAGGCAGGGAACCTGACAAGAGACAGGCCTGCAAGCTGCAAACGTCTCTGCTGTAGACCAATGGTCCTATCCTTAATGCTTTCTGACCCTGGATTGTGGAAGCCTGGTAAATTCTCTACTAACCCCCCATAAGCATGAGTATTGTCTGTGAGTTCTGTGTGGCCACTGTAATGGATTGTCTAACCAAGCAGAGAAGTAGAATGCCTTGGGAGGAATGGTTGGTGTCCGAAGAGTTGGTAAAACAGGGATAGAGAATAGAGGCATGTCTGACCTCTACTTTGGGGCAATCAGCCTTGGGTTGGAAGGAGAAATCTCCTTCTCCTTTGTGTAGCCAAAGGAGGTCAAAAGTAGCCCTACTCTAGACCAGAAGATGTGGACTGGTACAGATAGGAACTGGAAACACAGGGAATCCAGGACAGATGAACCCCTCAGGACCAGTAGTGAGAGTGGAGGGTGGAGGGTGGAGGGAAGGTGGGCTAGAAAGGGGAAACCGATGACAAGGACTTACATAAAACCTCCTCCCTGGGGGATGGACCACAGAACAGTGGGTGAAGGGAGATGTCAGACAGTGCAAGACATGACAAAATAATAACTACTTATAGATTATCAAGGGTTCATAAGGGAGGGGAGGCAGGGAAGGAGGGGGAAAATGAGGAGCTGATCCCAAGGGCTCAAGTAGAAAGCAAATGTTTTGAAAATGATGATGGCAACAAATGTACAAATGTGCATGACACAATGTATGTATGGATGGATTGTGATAAGAGTTGTATGATCCTCCAATAAAATGATTTTTTTTAAAAAGTAGCCCTACTACCACTTTTTCAACAACTCAAAAATTAATGTGCACTTGGAAGGAAATTTATAGCAATAAACACTAGCATTAGAAAGGGAGATCTTGAACCAACAGGTCTCCAGCTCCCACTCTAAATTGGAAAAGAGGAAATGAAATCCAAAACATGCAGAAGAAAAGAATTAATTATCAGAATAGAAATCAGTGAAATAAATAAACAAACAAACAAATAGAGGAAAGTGTCATAAAACCAAAAGCTGGTGTTTTGAGACCTTTAGGACAATTGATTAAAAGGAGAAAGAAGACACAAATTACCAGTATGAGAAGTGAGATGCATGAGACCACTACTGAGTCTAGAAACAGTAAAGGGATAACAAGGAAATTATTCAGCAACACAAACAAAATTCCTTGAAAAGTTTACTCAAAAAGAAACAAGCCTAAATATCCCTGTAGTCAATAAAGAACTTAAGGTTTCAATTAAAAACCTGTCCATAAAGAACACTCCTGGCCTAAATATATTTGAAAGAATCCTAGTTTTATACAAACTCTTCCATAAAACTAAAAAGGTAGAATTCTTCCGAATTCTATGAGGTCAGTTTAATCTTAATAACAAAACAAGCTAAAAGTGTTTCTTGTGATCTTTTTTTTAACTGGCTTCTCTTCTTTTTATTACCAAATATTAATCCTTGATACTGTTTTTTTTCATGTCTGTTTTTGTTATGCTGGCTTATACTTTCAGAATCTGTACTTCATTTATTTATTTATTTTGGGGGGGTAGTTAATTTTTCAATCCAATTTCAGCTTCCTTTTCCAACTGATCTCTCTTTGGATCTCCTGTTATCCACTCAACTTCAGCATGATCTGGACTCAACTGACCATTTTGCTTCCTAAATCAACCTAATTTTTAAACTCCTGATTCATTAAGCAAATGGTTACTGAGCAGTAATTACAGTACTATGCTAAAAATAGAAAATATATTGGGTCGACATGGATTCTACCTTTGCAAACGCCTATGTGGTGACATATGATTATATTGTAGTGTGGTAAATACTGAGAGAAAATATTCCTTGGGTAGTAAGTAGTATTACGAACCATGAGCATGAGATCCAAAGGATAGTTGTATTTTAGGAGCACGAGCCAGGTAGAAATGAAGGAGCAAAGGACAGTCTAGTCAGAAAGCACAGCATTTACCAAGGACTCATGGTAAGCCTGGGGAAGAGGAGGTTAAGAGTGAAGAGAGATGTCAGGGCCTGATCAAGGCTCTTAAAAATCACCCTCAGGGTCTTAGATTCTATCCTGACTTCAATGTGGAAACTGTGAAGAGTTTCAAACAGTGCTTAGAAAACACCTAGCAGTGGCTGGCACTAAACAGAGGTGATAGATACATGATTTCATTCTCCTTTTATGGTCACCATCATTTTAGTCCAGTTGTCAGGAATGTGGGGCTGTGCTGTGGATAAAAAGTCATGGAGTTTGGATAGTTGCCAGTGTATTTCCTACTGCACTAGACAGAAATAATCAGAAAAGGCCTCTTTACTGTATTATCAGTAGTCTCCCACAGTGACCTCATAGTTAACTATATGCACTTATGGATGCACAAACATCTGTTGAGCTCTTTAAGGACAGAAACCATCCTGAAGACAATCAAGGCAATTGAAAAACTATATAAATCTATACATAGCACATTATACACCAATTCAGCAATGTTTACACAGATAATGTAGTGACACCATTATGAGGGAGTTTCCAAAAGTTCATGGAAAAATGGATTAAAAGATAAAAGGTTTGGTTTTGTTTTCATGAATGGTGTCTTTTGTTTCTTTCTATTGTGAATTGAGAGGTTTAAAGAGCAGATCAGTTTTAAACTCAGCAATTGATACACATTTTGCTTCTGGTCATTAATGGCATTCTCCAGCGTAATTTCCTCCATTTCCTCCCTGTGCTTCCTGCTTTCCTGTCTCCTTTCCTAACCCTCGGAACTCTGTCATGGTTAAATATGGTTGTCTTAGGATGAAATTCATCTCTCCATATTTTAAAAGAATGATAATAGGGGAGAGAGATTAATACTTGAGGTAGTACTTATGTGTACGGAAGGCAGTGTAAGAGAAAGATGAAATGTGAATTTAAAGAAGTGGGTTATCACAGATAGCAAGGAAGTGTGGCAAACATGGTGAAATGAAGATGCGTGCCAGTAAGAGCATTAGAACAGGATCGACTCCATGTTTCTATAACTTAAGGCACAGTCTCTAACAGTAAACCAAATAAAACTGAGAAACTGGGGGCTTTAGGAGAGAGAATGATGCTTAGAATCGTTGTGGGAATAGTCTGAGGAATGAAGACAAGATTGAGAGACCAAGAGAGAGAGAAGGAGAAGATAAATGCTGGCGTTTAGAGATGATGCACATTTACATGTTAGAGAAACACTGACGGACTATGCCAACACCGCAATGGACTTTCTATTTTAACTCATGCTTCATGGGGAGAAAGTAAGGCCTCCATGAAAAAATATTTAACCTAATCAGGAGTGAACAGGCCCTTAATCTCACAAGACAACTGGATAACTTACCTGGTCGTATCCATAAGGCCTCTGTTGGGGCGGTTGTGGTGGTCCAGGCTGTGTTGGTCTATATCCCCCATACTGTTGACCTTGTCCTTGTGAATAGTTGGGATACTGAGGACCTGGACCACCCTGTGAAGGACCTGAAGAATAATCAACACAAACAAATGTCCAAACATAAAACAAGTTCCTAGAACTGGCAAAAATTTAGATCTAGATGTCACTATATTTTGATTTCTAAATTTAAACAGATAGCTTGGTACACCTTGATTTTATCAGGACTTTTTTTTTTAATCGTCTTCTTAGAGGATCATACAACTCTTATCATAAGCCATACATACATCAATTGTATAAAGCACATTTGTACACTCATTGCCCTCAACATTCTAAAAACATTTGCTCTCCGCTTAAGCCGCCGGCATTAGGTCCTCATTTTTCCCCTCCCTCTCCGCTCCCCACTATGGTAAGATTTTTTGTTCTGATGATGCCTGATACCTGATCCCTTCAACACCTCGTGATCGCACAGGCTGGTG
>NW_022111300.1:12192967-12195539 GCF_000313985.2 Echinops telfairi
AACATGCACAAAAACAAGACAGAGCAAAACCAAGCAACAACGTACAACAAAACAGCAACAACAACAAACCACTGACAAAGAACAAATTAAAACACAACAAGAAAGAAAAGCTTGGACTTTTTAGAATTCTTGTGGTTTTAAGAATAAAAATACTGTAATGCCACTACCATATACTAGATGCTTTGATGTACTGTAACTACTGTGCTATCATTATCTAGCCATTAAAAACTTACATATCAAAATAGTAAGAGGGATTCCAGAGCTGTGAAGTAGGTTAACTTCGTGATATTAAGAAAATCCATTGATGTTCTCATTAGAGAGCTAACCAGGGTAGCAAGAGGCAAATAAAAAGCAGAGTAGATCCAAATGAAAATAATGAAATAATTTCTGAAAACCCTGGAGTCAGTGAGACTGACTTTTGCAATTACTTTTGCAGGAAGAGCACGGCGACGCACTGCCCAAGCTAGCTTTCTATTAGAGCCATTTAAACCAAAGACTGCGGGGACCTGCAAGAGCCCAGGAAGAAAAGGACTGCATTTAAAAGTTCCACTGTGACAAAAAAAGATGATCTTTTATACTTCACCCATCAAAACTACATGCACATGTTGGTGAATTGGAGGAACATTTTGTTCTGTGTGTTTTTGCCACAACTAAAAAACAAAGAAACAATAATGACTCTAGTAACAATGAATAAAAGGAAGAAGAAAATGTTTTAAAATCAATTGTGGTGATGATTGTACAACTCTTCTTGATATGACTGAAATATTGAATTGTTTGATATGTGCCAATAAAACTGTTTGGGGGGGAAAAATCTATTTTGAAATTCAGAGATGGCAAGAGACTGATTTGGTTTTCCAAACAAAATTTCCAAACAAATAACCTATTATTATCTACAATAAAAGCAAATGCTTTAGAAAGTGTAAACTGGAAAGTTTTAACGCTGGTATTCAAACATATGCACAAAAATATAGATCTCAGGGAAACGAGAAGTGCATACACATGTTCTTTCTTTTTTTAAATACATGTTCAACCTTAAATAAACTCCAATAGTCTAATTGTTAAAAGTATATTTTCTCCTATGAGAAGGTCAACAAGTAGAAGAAAGCCTGTGGAGAAACAAAATGGACACTTCTCTCCTTCAAAATTCCTAACTTTTGGTAAAACATCATTTAACTATTCAAACCAAAAAAATTAGCTTTTCTTTTACCCTTTCTTCCCACTGAAGATATTTCTCTTCAGTCAGTGAGTTTATCTGATTTAGTCACATACTTGTTTTCAAGCAATTGCAGTAAAACCAGAACACTATGTACTTAAAGTATAATATTAAACAGTCAAGAAATGGAAATGCTATTTGAAGAGTGAAAGATGTAAAAGTTCATTGTGAAAACAAACAAACAAAAAATCTATGGTGTATTTCTAAAGCTGTATCAGTAATCTAAGAAGCAGAATTCATCTTTCAGGAAATACATTCAATGGGGGCAGAAGAACATCTGCTTGTTCATATAGTTGCTATCACAGGTAGAAAGAGCCCTAGTGGCTTAGCGGTTATGAGCGGGGCAGCTAAGCCCAGGGTGAGCAGTTAGTAACTACCAGGCACTTCTCTGGAGAAAGGCGGGGCTTTCTACTCCACTCCCATAGAGTTACAGCCTTGGAAACCCACAGGGGCAGCTCTACCCTGTCCCACGGAGTCGCTATGAGTCAGCATGGACTCAATGGCAGTTACTGTAGTAATTTGATCTTAAGTAGACAAAAGTGATCTTAAACACTTTTATAACACTTCAACACTAAAATAAACAGAAGAGCTTCAATCAGAGATAAATAAGATATTGCTGTTATGAACGAGATCAAGTTAGCAAAAGGTGTCAGTGTTAGTAAGCAGATATTTCACTATCATTATAACTACATTTCCTATCTCTACATTGATTTGAATAGACTGAGATTGGAAGCTCAGGTATTTCCCCCATAGTTCTTCATTCGCCCTACTTAATACATTAGAAATCATTTGTAAACAAAGTCACTTATGTCCAGCTAGTAAACATCATAACCCACTGCCACCAAGTCAATTCTGATTCTTAGGGACCCACCCTATGTAGGGCTTCTGTGGCAGATAATCTCCTGTCAAATTGTAAAGGGGTGGAGTCTAGCCTGTCAATCAGGCCATAGCCAATGAGGCCTGTGTGGGCATGACCTTCTCCTGAAGATTCAGGGACCTCAGGAATTCCTCCCTGGAGGCAGGAGATGCTCTCTACTTCATCTTCCTGCTGACAAGCCACACAGAGCTACACTAATGCAGCCAGAGGCCTGGACCTAGAGAAGCCATGTGGAGACCTATGCCAGCGATGAGATGCTTCTACCACCACTGGATCCATAAGACTTTCCACCCACTAGCCTGTGATCTTCCTGCATTCAGCATCATTGCATGGCTGCGTGAGTCTAAAAGAGAAATTTATGGACTAGTATTGACATATGGGGTAATCATGGACTTATGGACTTGATCTGGACTGGGATGTTTCCCTAATAGACAATTACACTTTTATATAAAGCTTTTTCATATATATATATATATATATAT
>NW_022111300.1:12195639-12207550 GCF_000313985.2 Echinops telfairi
ATTTGTTTCTCTAGTCAACCCAGGCTAACACAGCTTCTGAGGCTTTAAACCTTTACAGGAGCAGATAACCTACAGTGGCTGATGAATCTAAAGTGCCTGACCAGCAGTTAACAGTCCAACACTTACCTGACAGCAAAGCCAAGTCCTTAAATAGACATTAACACTTATGCATTCACACTGTATTCAGTCAACTACAACACATAGTTATAATACAAAGTTATAATACAACACATAGTTAAGATTATAATGCCTTATAATACAAAGTAGGCTGTCTTTACAGGAACAGAAAGCCTCATCTTTCTCCCATTGAATTGCTGGTGGTTTCGAACTACCGATCTTGTGGTTAGCAGCCCAACTTGTTACCCACTGTGCAACCAGGGCATTGTGAGTGTATTTAAAAATATGGCCACACTTTTTTAAAAAGCAATGTTTTGTTTTGTTTTCATATTAACAGTAAAAAAATTTGCTAAGCAGATTATATAGATGTGGTTAACAATCACCCATATTTTCTAAGCACATACAAAGGTAATGACCTATCCATTTTACCTAAGAATAACATTTTAAATAAATATTCTAAATATAAGCAAACTAAAGTAGTGCATTTTCAAAAGTGGTAATTCTTAGAAAAAGAAATACTATTTCCATTAGCTTAAAGCAATAGTCACCACATTTCCTGTGACAAAAATGAACTGCAGTAAGCTACTCACCATAGCCCTGCTGCTGTCCTGGGTAGCCCTGCTGCCCTGGGTACTGCTGCTGCTGGGGCGGGTAACCCTGTTGTGGAGGTGGTCCCTGGTAGGCATCTTGCTGTTGGCCATATTGTGAGTTTCCTACAGGATAATTGGAGCAGAGGAAAAACAACCTGAGAGAGTTGCTTAATTAACTCTCTTCTTCTAGAATGCATAGCCAACAACACAAGAACAAAATGAAATGCCATATTGATTTTTAAAAGTTAACAAAACAAAGGAAAAACTCAAACCAAACAGAAGGATTTCGGCCAAACAAACTGCAGTTAAAGCCAATTTGCAAGGTTGAACTGCAGCATTTTCAGCGCCTCTGCCATACGAGCATTACATTTACTGGAACATCACAGTCATAAGATCATGACTATGCTAAATAAAATAAAAAAGACAAAATTAAAGACAGCTACAAGAGCACACACTAGCTACACAAGATCAGCAAGCTGTTTCCTAAAGGTACTATACTTGTATGTAAAATTATATATATATGTAAACACACATGAGAAAAATAAATTGGATCAATGGGTTTATGTTCAAACAGAAAATTTCCACTGAGGAAAATTATTTGTAAATGTTTTAGTCTTTTTACTGTTGTTAGAAATGACAAGTCATGGTTATAGACTTAAATATTTGTACGGAAATGGTTGTGATTGTTTGAGGCTCTCTATAACTTTAAGACAGCCAGCGCTAATATTCTACGAGAGGTCTGCATGGGGAGAAATGGCCTTATGCAAGAATTCCCGTACCTATAGAAGGGTGTGTGTGTGTGTGTGTGTGTGTGTGTGTGTGTGTGTGTGTGTGTGTGAAGGTATATAGATACCTCCTTCGTAGTAATGGTGTGAGGAATCCTCATAAGGCCTATCGTAGCCTTGTTCAGGATACGACGGTTGCTGATAACCGTAATCATTATGACCTACATCAATTCGACAAGAGACAGGAAGAAACGTTAATGGCCACTGAGGGAAAAACCCTAAAAATATTTAAACTTTTCAGATAAAATTGAGAAAATGAACTGGAAATACATAAAAAAATTTCAATTGCAATAGCCAAATATTTACCAATGTGATTGTTTTCATATAGAGACAACGTGCATTTCCTTTTTTTTAAGCAAAGAGCACTAGTTTTAGAAACATTACACTTATTGTTTTAACTATGATAATCCTCACTGAATGGGGGGGCCCTTATCTTTCCATTTTTTTAAAGAAGAGAATGAAAGCATTTAGGCCTTTCACATGTAAATAACCTGAATTAAATTAAAATGAACAAAGGAAGCAATTATCATATTTTGTCAAACACCTGTTCTGCTGATCTCCAATTCCACAGCATATGCTAAAAACAATGCAAAATATAAAAGAGCTCTGAAAGTTTTTTCCCCTGAAAGAAACTGAAACATATTTTTTACATTCTATTTACCTGCATAAAGTATATAGATACACACCAAAGTATTTTCAGATGCAAAAATTATTTTTAATGTTGCATTTTGTCATTAGAAAAGGTTTTAAGTACCATAAGGATACATTTTTGTAAAATTAATATTGTTTTAAGTACTAGCATATGCCTTCAGCTTAGTCACTCCAACACCTAAGAAACAGCCCCAAAAAGAAAAACCCCTTATATGCTGCTTCCAAGAACAATAAATGTCATCAGCAAGATAATCTAGAAATTGATTAAAAATAATACTCTTAGCTTTTTAAGTAAACTTCACAAAGAAAATGCAGAAATGACTTAACTAAGTCAGAATGAACGGGAAGTTACAAAACTGCCTAAGGAGAGAAACCCACTGTCATCAAGCCCCCTCTGACCATGGTGACCCATGGGGAATATGATAAACACACGTCACAGTATTCTAGAACCTGAACATTCCACAACATTCCCAAACCACCTGACAAATACATTTTCAAGAGTTTATAAAATATAACCAGTAGATTGAATACAGTTGCTGTTCTATTCTTATAAAGTTTTATTAGCATGTATGCATGTTTGTTCACTTACATATTGTCTATAGCTGTTTTCCACTAACAAGTATAGAGTTCAGTAGTTGAGACCAAGAATAGATAGCCTGCAAAGACTAAAAAATTTACTATCTAGGACTTTACAGCAGACCTACTGACTCCAAATATTTTCTGATATAAATATCTAGACAAAATGAGAGAAAATAGCCATTTATGAAAAATACTTGATGTAATAAATATGTCAGACATAGAAGAATGCACAGCTCTACAAAAAAATAACTTTTAAATCAATAATCCTTGACTATAAGATAATAGACAAAGCTTATATATTTAGGAAAATATTATCTATTTTTAACCAAAAGGTTATATTCATAACAATACATTTATCAGGAGGTAGGACTAAAATAACAATATCAAGCTTAACTCAATTACTTAATATGCATTTAAAAAACTAAACAATTAAGCATTAAGTTTTCAGACTTCCTGACATATATATAATTTAACACAGTAAATTTTGCCTCTTTAAAAAAATCTATAGTCTACTCTTTCAAAAAGCTTAATAGCATATCTACATGGGGAAGGAAAAAAGAAAAGAAAAAACATTCTGAATAATTCAGTGTAAAAAATCTGTAAAAATATGCATCGGTTCTCTAAGCACTATTATCCCTTACCTATCATCTCCACTCCTAATAAACATCTATTGTGAGCAAAGACGTCGACAAGTGAGCATCTGCTCTGCCTACAAGGCCACAACCTCTGCAGTGAAAAACACGTGTACTAATATACCGTTCTCCTTTGTGCATTTATAGAAAATGGTGGGCAAAATTACTTTTTAAATACACCAAATTATATCATCCTGACTTACATTAACTTCTTATCAATGGCTCCCAACACCTTAAAAGTTCTTACTTTCCCAAGTGTCTGTTAAGTAAATACACACAGGGTGCTAGCTATAGCAAGCATTTGGCAAACCCTTTCAAAGCAATGTGAGTTGTTTTTCACTTTGAATAATGAATTAGCAGTTTTACATGTTTGAATCCAATCATTTTTTGTTCAATATTTTATTTAAATTTTTCAAGAACATAAGAAAATGTAAAGAACTATACAGTGAAAATCTCTTATGTGTGCTTGATTTATTACCTCTAAAGACTTTCTTAAAGTGTAGTATACATCTTTACTGTCCACCTTTCACAAGTCACTGAAAATAAAATTCTAAAAAATTAAATATTAAAATCTGGTTTCTAAATGCCTTTCCCATTCTGCTACACATATGATTTAGCTTCCAAATTTTTTTCCAAACGGTTAATGTATTTAAACCATTGTTCTTTGAGAAGTATATAACAAAATTTGGAAACTATGCAAGAATTATATTCTTTATGTGTTCATACAATGCATAAATAAATGTAAATGAATGAGTGAACTTTATGGTACATCAACAATTTCTGGATAATATGGCTATTTAAAAGAACAGTAAATTAATACTTGGTTTGCTTGAAATGAAGAAATCTGAATATGAAAGGGCCCTCTTTGATATAGGATTCTAATGAGAACATGATTCCTGATGGTACTAATATGGAATAGCTACACAAAATATAGTTATAAACAAATGCTATCATTGATGTTATCAATTACTTAAAAGTTTTTCTAAATTTAGAAGAAACAGATACTTTGTTTCTTCATCCCCATTAAAATGTTTTGAATAGCTATCTCCATTAATATTGGGCAGGGATAGAAAATGGGAAAGTTAACATTAGGAGAAATTACCATCAGGGTAATATTGCTGGTTCATGCCTTCTGGAGGACCTTGTCCACCATGACTGTATTGGTCCCCATAATAGTCTTCCTGGCCTGAGTACTGCTGTGGTGGGCCTGAAAAACCACAACCAGTCAAGATGTAAATACTTTGTTCTCTATGTCATCAAAGACTTGCTTTCTAATCTGATGTTATGAGAGGTTATTTCTCAGCTGTAGCCTCCCCACCCATTCTCTGCCACTTCAAATATTTTTAACTCTTCTTATGCACATTCATACATACACACATAGCTCCAATAACACATTTCACTAAAATTAATGTGAAGACCATACATGCAGTATCAAACAATACCAATTTAGAAAAACCGTATATACTCCAGTATAAGCCAACCCGAATATCTGCCGAGGCACCTAATTTCACCACAAAAACTGATTTTAAAATGTGCTGGAAAACTCAGCTTATACTCAAGTATATGGGTATATAAATTTTCCCAAGGATAAATAAAATAAGGCTATAAAGTTCCTAACCATTACATGACCCTTTGTACCTACTCTACTGACTATCTTTTGGGGGGAGAGGGAGTCAGGGAAAAAGACCCCAACTTTGCATCTAATTATGTTTAAAAACCAAAAGCTTAGTAAAACGTAAGGCCTTCCTTATGTTAAGCAGGACATTTTAAAAATGGAATCTTACCCTGTTGAGGTGGTCTATACGGAGGGATCTGTCTCTGAGCCATCATATGATTTCCTTGATTAACTTGACCCATCATTCCCATAGGTGGCTGCTGCCCTTGGTAATGTTGTCCACCTCCCTGTGGCATATTATATTGTTGAGACGGAGGCTGCTGATGCATCATTGGACCTGAAAACAGATACAGCATTACACATACAATATTTTTCCATATAATTTTTAAATAAGGACCTAATGCCAGGGGCTTAAGTGGAGAGGAAATGTTTTGAGAATGATGAGGGCAATGAATGTACAAATGCGCTTTACAGAATTGATGTGTGTATGGATTGTGATAAGAGTTGTATGAGCCCCTAATAAAATGATTTAAAATAAATAAATAAATAAATAAATAAGAAGAAATAGGAGGAGGAAAAAGAGAGAAACCAAAAAATACTTTTATAATCCAAAAAAATAAAATGAAATGAAATAAAAGTCAGCTTTAAATTAAAAATAATCATTAAATCTTATGACTTAAATATGCTGTAAACAAAAAACTAAAACAACTAACAACACATGGTAGATACACAGCAAAATGAGCAGTCAACCCAAGCAAAAGAAAACAAATTTCTGTGTTTTCCATTTTGTTCCCTTTATCTGAGCCCAATCTGAGGTATACAGGAAAATCTTCAAGCTTTTACAAGGATTATCCCTGCAGCAGAATTTCATAAACCTTAATTCGGGGAGGAGATTTCAAGGGTCTTCTTTCCCCTTACAACTATAAATTAAAAACCTAACGGGTTTTCTTCAAATCAAAGAGCTGAAGCCCTTCTTAGTCTCTTTCACACACACACCATGACTCAAACACACCATTACAAAAACCATCGGCTCAGAAACCAGCTCTCCGCAGTTTGCAATGTGAGCAACAGCAGAAGTACCCAAGCATAGCTGCAAGAATCACACTGGCAACAGCAAAAGGACATCCCATGAAATACTCAACAATGGTCAGAAAGTTCTGTGCTGCCATCTAACAATGTAACCAGCTCCTCAGACATAGACTGGCCCAAGCTACTGTGTGGGGAGCTCATCATTCTGCCATCATAACCATTACTGTCTCAGAAGTATGTGTGCGTCATCTCCCAGCTTACTGCTAAGATAGCTACATACTTCCCCTTTACTAACTAGGGACAATTGAAGGAAAAAGTACAGAACACAAAGACAAGAAACACTGGGAAAGTTTTAGAGGCAGAGTCACCCAAGAGAGCCAAAAGGCTATTGAAACAAACAATTAGAAACAAAGCAAAAGCCCCGCTCCTGAAATGCCTTACTGACCTACAACAGCCCCATGTGAGCAGAAAGACTTCATCATAACTCAACTTGAAGAACTGATTTAGCTAAAGAAGTGCTTTAGCTGGGCTCTTGCCCCTATTTACCGTCTTCTATACTGTCCATATTCCTTTTTTACCTCTAATTTTATTATTAGAAATATACACTTTTCAAGGGTTGCTCTGGGATCGTTAAAGAGGAAAGATACTCTTACTAGTAGAGATAAGGAGGCGCAGTGGGAAATGGAAGAGAACTTACCTACACTCAAGTAAGATATTTATTTCATGTAAATCACTAACTACAACCAGAGGTAAGTGTCCTGTTTTTAACTGAGGAAACCAAGAACCCAATATCAGACAAAACTCAGGTTTGATCTTAAAACAAATGTGTATTCCTCTATTCTTCACTATCTTTACTCAAAGATAAGCTATAACAAAATGGGAAGTGGATTTGAATTGATATTTCACTGAAGAGGACAATCAAATGGCTCCCAGATACATAAAAAGATGCTCGATATCATCAACCATCAGAGAAATGCAACTCAAAATCACAATGAGATACCACTTCACTCTCAAATAAGATCACTGTGGATCCAAATAGGATCACTTATAGAATCCAGTGGCTCTCCCAAACTGTAAATGTTTCGGGGACTAGAAAGCCTCATCTTTCTCCTGCAGGAGAGCTAGTAGTTTCCCACTGCTGACTTGCAGTTAACAGTCCACCCTGTAAGATAATATGCTCTCAGAGCTGTTGAGTGTGGAGATAATACAATGCTGGCCCACTGCTGATGGGAAAGCAAAACGATAGAACTGCTGTGCAAAGCAATATTATGATCCCTTCAAAACTGAAGACGAAACTACCATGAGATCCAGGGACCTCCACTCCAAGTGACTCCTAAGACTTGAAAGCAGAGGCGCAAGCAGATACTTTTACATCAATGTTCACTGCAGCACGATTCATTATACTCCAATGATGGAAACGACTGAAGTGACCACCAACAGTTGAATAAACAAAATGCAGTATCTATATAAAGCACTACTCAGTCAGTAGAAGAAGAGACAAGTCTGGACTTATGCTCCTGTATGGACACAGCTAGAAGACATAATGCTAAGTGAAACGGTCAACCACAAAAGGACCAGTACTGCATGACCTCGCTGGTATAAGAATGACAAGAAAAGGCAAGTGTATAAAGACTAGTGGTAACAGGGCAAAGATGGGAGGAAGACGAGGCTTTCGTGTCCATTAAAGGTTACCGGCCTGGAAACTCACAGGGCAGTTCTACTCTCCATATGAGTCTGAGTCAACGCAGTGGCAATGAGTTTTGAGGTTTTTTGAGGGGCAAGAGGGTAAGGTAAAAAAGGACAGTGATGATGGGAAAATTACATTGATTAAGGTTAGTGTTACACAGATGCTTGTTCTAATTGTTGTCCATAATTTGGACACCTTGGAATAACTTGAATTGGTCAAGTTGTGCTACAGATATCTTCATGACAACAACAGAATAGCTGTTGAAGCTGCTTATATGTAACCACAAACTTCACTGTATTTAGTTTTTTTGGTTTGGAGGTGTAGGGTCATAATTCCAGTTAACTAGCATACCAACAATGTTTAGTGCTTCAGTTATCTCTTTTTTTTTTGCATACTGCCTATAGTCTTAAAAGATTGCAAGTAGTCATAGAAAGCACAACTGCTATTTGTTTGGAGCAACAGAAGGAAAGTCTAGAACAGAGGATGATTTTGGATTGAACAATCGCCTCCTTTGCCAAGGGACCAGAAAAACTTGATGGTGTCCATTACCATTACAATAAACATACTGATCCACAGAAGAACTATAATCAAAAGGAGGGTACTGCAGAACAAAATTTCAGATTATCACAGAATCCAGAGTTCTTGGAGCCATGAAGGATGGATCAATTCCTAAAACAATCTTCAAACCTTAAACCAAAAATATCCCCCAAGTCTTGTAAAACCATACTACAGTTCAGCTGAACTAGTAAAAATATCTAAATTCAGAATGACCCTCTTTTTAAAGATATACACAGGCTCACATTGACAACAGCAACTCACAAGATTAGGCAGGAAACTTAACGGTGAGTTTATGTTAATGGAGGAGCTATGACTCAAAAAGTTTGAAAATGGATGTGCAACTGAATGTAATCAATGCCACAAAATGGCACGTGTACATGAAGAAATCACTAAATAGGTGTATGTTTGACTGTGTATATTTTCAACCACAAAGTATGACTTAAATACAAGCTATAACAAAATTAGAAGTTCAGAAGCTAATCGTAACATGGAAAATTTCTAAATTACTAACTAGCTTTATTAGTTACAATATGTTTTTAAAATATTTTGTAGATACCAGTATTGGACATTCCAATTCATAATTTCATAAGTGACATGCTCGGGCATTCATAAGAGTTTTCAGTAAATTAGGGTTTTGTGCAGTCTTTCTTCTCCTAAACGCACCAGGAAAACCAAATGTTGCCTGATTTAATAGAACATAGCTATAAAACTGAAGTACATAAAATACATTGGAACTAAGGAGAAGGCAAAAACACAGTAGCCACAGGGGGAAAAATTTTTTTTTTTAAAGCAGTAATAAAATTCTAAGCTTCCTCTAAATGCAAAATGTCACTTTAGTTTAAGACTTAGAAAAGACAGTGCCACGTGTGCTGTATCTTCTGGGAGTACCACCAGCAGTTTCAACCCCAAGGCGCTCAGTCACCACCCTTCGTTTCTTTTCTGCCACTCTCCTTCCCTTAAAGGGTCCCAGCGCCATTCAGAATTTAACCTGAGACCACAGAGAGAGCAGGATAGAAGCACTACCACAAGAAGGCCCTCACGCTTTTTCTTTGAAGACTTATGCACTAAATACACAGCACATACATACATACTAGGGTGTATCAAAAAAGTACTGCTACAAAAATCACAGAACCCTTTATTAAACACAAACGTCAAGAATGTGAAGCTACAGTTGCTTGATATATCTTCCATCTAGGTCTATATACTTCTAAAGGCATTGTTTCCATCTCTCTACTCCCTCCCTGAAGAGTGCCCGCTCTATGATTTGCACTACATCAAATATGACATTTTTGACTCCTCAGGGGCCTCAAATTGGGCATCCTTGAAATATTCTTTGGTTTTGAAGGGGAAAAGAAACGAAGAGGTAAGACTATGGTTAGTGGAGAGCAAATGTTTTGAGAATGATGAGGGCAATGAACGTACAAATGTGCTTTACATAATTGATGTGTGTAAGGATTGTGGTAAGAGTTGTATGAGCCCCTAATAAAACTATTTTTTTAAAAAGAGAAATAGCAAAAAAAGAGTCAGTGTGAGAAACCCTATAGAAGGTCCAGGTGAGGCAGAGTGTACTCGATAACAGTAAGTTTGCTTTAGGTTTAATTTCACTACACTAATGACTTAAATGAATAAAAGACCTGTTATAGGTGAGTGAACTGAAAAGAAAAGAGAAAAGTCTATGGCTGTATGGTAGACGGGCAGGTTTCCCAGTGAAGTTCCCACAAGACAGCCCTTGCTGCTCATGAAGCATGCTCGGGTGCTCTGTGCGAGGGAAAACATTCTTCAGCACCATTTTCCTGGCCTTTTTCTCACCAATGCAGTTTTCAATTTTCTTACACCTTCTTCTTCATGATAAGCCCTGTGATTGCCCTATTTCCTTCAAGAAAATATATGCAGATTATTCCTTCAGAATAAAAAGAGAGTCATTTTCTTAACTGACCTCTCCTTAAATTTAACTGGTTTAAAAGCCACTATGCTTATTGGACTTTTTTTTAAGACACCCTAGCAAGAGTAAGACACGTGTATTACTGGGAGAACTTATCCGCAGCCATCCACTGAAGGCAGAGACATTTAAGCATGTCTTGCTTGGAATAAATCTGCTCATGTATGAACTGGACCTCTAGTGGCAATACTTTCTGACTTACCATTATACAATAGCAGTTTGTCAGTATCATTTGTTTCCTTAGTAAAACAGATGACTTTGCTATGTATTTACTCACATTAAACATTGATAAAAGTGGTGGTTCTCAATTGTGGACAATTGTGCCACCACAGGACAGTTAGCAAAGTGTGGAAACATTTTTGGTTGTCCTAAGAAGAATGGGGGCTGCTACTGACACCTAGTGGTAGAGTCCAGAAATACGGCTACACGTATCCTGCAATGCACTCCAACAAATTATGCAGCCAAAATGTCAAGAGTGGCAAGATTAAGAAATCCTGGGTTTCTCCAGAGGATAATTTTAAATCATAGGCATTTTTACTAACTAGTCAGGGAACTAGATTACATATTCAGCTTTCTGAGATCAAAAATTGGAAAAGGAATGCTGTGGTTTAATGAATCCAACAAAACAAAAGGTTAGGCTATTCCTGAAACGATCCCTCCTAAGAGGCAATTGTTTGCATTATACAGTAAGAAAAGCTCAAACCCACATCATTACTATATATCTACTGCAGACTGAAAAGAACTCCAAGGAACTATCGATTTATATGGCACAAGTAACAACGGGCTGGGAGAGTAAAACCCCTCACCCAGCCAGCAGAAAGCCATGGGGATGGGCTGCATGCGAACAAGCAGGCTTGGGGCCCCTCAACCCGAAAGCTGAAGCATTATGAACCATCTGGCACAGAGAAGAGTATCCTGACATTTTTTGAGAGAATGAAATAGGAATAACAACATTTGCAGTATTTGTTAAAATATACCTTTTAAAACCTACCTTTACAGATTCTAGTTTAGCAGTTATGTGGCAGGGCAAACAAGGCTTTATTTTAAGAAGGACCCAAGATGATTCTGACCCAGGGAGTCCTAGAAACATGCATTAAAGTAGTGTTCTAAGGGAAAGTTACCCCCTCTTGCAAAAAAGCAAAAAAATTTAAAGTTCATATAAAATGATTAAGTTGGGTATTATCGTGTGATAAATTAGCCACAAAATGAATTCTAAGGAGTTTTATGAAACTTGATCTACGGAAAAACAAACCAAAAAACATCCAAATTCAGCATTCAGGGGGGATCTAACTCACAGCAGTCCTACAGGACAGAGTAGAACTGCCCACAGGGTTTCCAAGGGCGACTTTTTTTTTTTCTTTTTTAATCATTTTATTAGGGGCTCATACAACTTTTATCACAATCCATACACACATCAATTGGGTAAAGCTCATTTGTACATTCATTGCCCTCATCATTCTCAAAACATTTCCTCTCCACTTAAACCTCCGGCATTAGGTCCTCCCTCCCCGCTCCCCTCTCCCTCATGAGCCCTTGATAATTTATAAATTGTTATTTTGTCATATCTTGCCCTGTCGGATGTCTCCCTTCACCCACTTTTCCGTTGTCCATCCCCCAGGGAGGAGATCACATATAGTTCCTTGTAATTGGTTCCCTCTTTCTTACCCACTCTCCCTCTACCCTCCCTGTATCGCCACTCACACCACTGGTCCTGTAGGGCTCATCCGCC
>NW_022111300.1:12208443-12257808 GCF_000313985.2 Echinops telfairi
TCTCCCATGTCCCCCTGCGACAACTCTTACAGAAGCAGAATGCCACGAAGTGCCTGGTGGATTCAAACTGCCCACCTTCCAGTTAGAAGCGTAACCATTGTGTCCACCAAAAGTGGGGAAAAAGCAAAATAGTTTAAAATATTAAAACTCTGTAACAAAAGGTAGGCTGAAGTTTCTATGGGTGAAGTGTGTTGATAACTGCAAATTCTGTACATTGCACCCGCTGAGGGACAAAGCAGATGGAAGGACAAATACCGATATACTCGTGGATAAGCCGAGTTTTTCAGCACATTTTTAATGCAGTTTTTGTGGTAAAATTAGGTGACTCGGCTGATATTCAGGTCGGCTTATACTCGAGTATATATGGTACGATAAACTATTAACTGTGGGATACAGGATAGGAGGGTATACAGGGACAATTCCCTCAACTTTTCCATGTTTGAAATTGTACCTAAAAGAAGTTTTACATTTTTAAATCAGTCCTTAAGATTCTCATCTAGAATATATGAATACGTTTTCAAACTCAACAGTAGAAAGCTAAACAATCCAACTAGGAAAAGTGCAAAAACCCCAAGAGACTATGGACTCAAGAAGGTATCATAGATCAGGCGTCCTCAAACTACAGCCCGCGGGCCACATGCGGCACGCCAAGGTCATTTATCCGGCCCGCCGGTGTTTCTGCCCCGTTTTGTCTTTTTACTTCAAAATAAGATATGTTAAGTGTGCATAGGAATTTGTTCATAGTTTTTTAAAACTATAGTCTGGCCCTCCAACGGGTGTGAGGGACAGTGAACTGGCCCCCTGTTTAAAAAGTTTGAGGGCCCCTGAATGGTAACTAGACACATGAAAAATGCTCCCCATCACTAGCTATTTCAAAACCCCACTGCCTTTGAGTTGTAGTGCCAATAAAAATTATGGCAAAAATATGGAGATCGTGGACCTTTCTAACAACACTGGTGGTAAAATGGTAGTGTCACCCTGGAAAATAGCTCAGTATTTTCTGAAGAAAATTACAAAACAAAGTGTACATTTACACAACAACTGCATCGCAGAGTACCTACCCCAGAGAAATGAAAGCCTATAATCCCAATACAAATAAATACAAGATTGTCTCTAGCCCCAAACTGAAAATAAGCAAAATGTCTCACTTAGGTGAATGAGTGAACTATGATACATCCACACCATGGAATACTACTCAACAATAAAGAAGAATGAATTAAGACACAAAGAAAGCTAGATAGATCTTAAGGGCTTTATGTTGAGTGGTTAAAAAAAAAAGCCTAGTTGAGATGGACAGATAGCATATGATTCCATTGATACAGCACTCCCAAAATGAAACAACTACAGAACTGGAGAAAAATGGGACAGTAGTTTCCAGGGATTAGAGGTGATGGGGAGGATACACAGCACCTATAACTTGAAATTTTTAAGGTAAAAGGGGGGGGGGGGGCGTGAAAGAAACCTATTAAAACTTAGTCTTTAAATTTGTTGAACAGAAATTAATCTGGCTGTTGCTTCCCAAAACCACAAGGTTTAGGTATAACTGACATTAATCTGTGGTATCTAACAGGAACTGTCAGTTCTTTCTTTGTTCAGTCTTGGAATGACAGCTGATGGATGACAAAACCAGAGGATGCTGTTGGTTTCATAATTTAACATAGCAGGAAGAAATATCTAGTTAATCAGTAACGCTGAAATTACAATAATCTAGGAAAACAAGATGCAAAACAAGCTCCTGACTTCATACAACTTGCAATCTATGACAAACAATTAAATGTTTACAACTAATCATATTAATTATAAAAGACAAACACTCACTGCCATCAAGTTGATGCCAACTCCTAGCAACCCTAACGGCCGGGGAGCACTCACTGCCCTCTTAAGTTTCCGAGACTGTTAACTCTTTACAGGAGAAAAAGCCCTGTCTTTCTCCCAGTCGTAGTAATTTTAAGCACTCAAAATGCTGCTACAGACAGCCAAAGCACAGGTTGATACATTCAGTGGATGTTACCTATTCTGTGGGAGAAGTAAAAATGTGGAGAAGCAAAATTAGAGATGATTTTTATTGCATGTTCTTCATGCTTTTGATGGTTTTTAGCGTTTTCATATCAGATGAGTCCTTGAGTGGTGCAAAATGTTGCAAAGTTTGTCTGCTAACTAAAGGTAGAGTCCACCCGAGGCACCTTGGGAAAAAGACCTGATCACCTACTTCCAAACACTCAGCGAACAAAACCCCCATAAAGCACGCAGTCCTACTTGGACAAGCACGGTGCATACAACCGTCAGAACTAACTCAATGGCAACTGGTCGTACAGCTCAAAAAACAAAAAAAGAAAGAAAGAAAAAGCAACCTCACTGCCATGGAGCGAGGCATGCAGCACTAGAAATCTAAGACAATCTCTTAGCTTGGAATGGGTTTATATTGTATTAGGGGGTAAAACCATTTAATAGCATGTTTGGTATTTTTTTATTATTGAAGATGTATCCCCAATTAGGGATTCCTATTGCTCCTGGACCCAGATCCAAAAACTGTACTTCTATTGAGAATCTCTTATCACCTATTTTACTTACTAGTAATAATAATAAATACTAATATTACTGAATAGTAACTATATATTCTTGCATTAACTCATTGAGTCTTCACAATACCACCATAAAGATTTATCTCATTTTAAGATAGAGAAACTGAAATTGAGCGATTTTAATTTTTCCAAAGCTACACTCTTATTATGTAAAGAAACCACACCTGATGCCAGGGAGTTTAGTTCCACAGTATACTCTGAACCACTCCCATGAGATTCTGCTTTATAGTATATAACCACAGCATAAATATAATAAAAGATCACATATTTTTCAAAATAGATGAAAACTAATTTGACTCATTTTATTCCAAAAGTATATAATTGACAAATAGTAAAAATAGTGGATGATCTCATCACTAAACCACCAATTACTTACTACATGCCAAATAGTTACTGGGGAAAAATACCTCATAAATTCTCAATAGGCATTTCAATATGCATTTTTAACAGTTTTACTGGCATATAATTACATATCATACATTTCAACAGATCATATACAAGATAGTTGTGTAATCACCACCACAAACAATTTAGGACATTTCTTCTTTATACTCATTGTTAGCTGCCCATTATCCACCAACCTCTCCCACCATGTTCCTAAGAAATGACTTACTCACTTGATGTCCATGTAGATCTACTTATCCTGGGTATTTGACATACAGAAAAACATACAACATCAAAAGAAACGAACAAAAACAGCCCAACAATGACAGAGAAAAACCTCAGTGGAAAAAAAGCAGACAATATTAAAATGGAACACTGGATCAAAAGTGAGATCAAATTACATGGTGTCACATTTTAACCTAACTACAACCACAGTAATCCACCCGACAAAGTACTGACTGATTAGAAGGCTTTTCTCATCCCCTGTCCAGAGTCATAGGAGATTCAACAGAGGCTTAATCCACATGGGAGACCCTGAACATGGGCTTTGGGCTTTTACTGTCATCCATAACTTTCTGCAAACCAGGTGTTCAGAATAGACAGGCATTTTTGACATTTAATCCTTAGAGCATTACCTATCAGATACTATTTAACCTCTTCGATTAATAAGAAAGGGGGCAGGAAGGCTTAAAGAAGTAACGACATACTCATCTACTCTGGGTCAGGGCAACAGTTAAGACTTGGAACTATTAGTATGGTCTCTCCTTTTTTCTTTTTCTTTCAGTGTCAATCAACATGAAATAAGCAGGATAAGTAATCCCAAGGAGACAGCAATAGGACCAACGGGACCAATGGTTCTGGGGGCATGGGAGAGGAGGAAGGGGCAGAGAGGGGAGCGGTGAGCCACTAACAACAAGGACAGGGGAATAGCAGAGGATCTAAAATTGACAGTGAGGAGGGTATAGTGTTCCTGATCGTGACTGAGCAACTGAAATGTATGGGAGAGCAACTACTGAGAGGTGACCAATGGTTAAACATGATAGCGGAGCATAAGCCAAGAAAAAGAGGAAAGAATAAGAAAGTAAAAATCTTATATATATATATGTATAATAGATATGTATAATATAAATATATAAAGAGGTATATTTGTCTATGTGTGTGTATATACATATATATTCACACATATATATATAAATACATTAAGGAAGCAGATGGACCTTGGGCCTATACTTATCTCTTACCTCAGTAGAAGAATGGTTTGTTCTAATAATGTGGAAATGTATGATACATTCCCAACACAATTGCTGAAGACAAAATGGGTGCATAAGCAAATATGGTGAAGAAAGCTGACGGTGCCCAGCGTCAAAGACATAGCGACTGGAGTCTTAAAGGCTTGAAGTTAAAGATGCAGCCATAACAAGGAAGCAACAAAGCCCACATGTAAGAAGCACACCAGCCTGTGTGATCATGAGGTGTCCACAAGAGGTATCAGAAGTTCAAAAACAAGCAATCAAATTGACGTGAAGGAACACAGACAAAGTGGAGGCCCAAAACCCACCTATGAAATAATTCAACAGTCCCTCACAGAAGGGCCACACAGAAGGGATGATACATCCAGGGTGAAGTATAGCACTGATCAAACACTTAACTATCCTCAAATTCTTTAGAGAACTATTATTGTGGCCTTAGTTTTACCTCATTAATCTTATTAAACCTGTGTTTCTTCATTTGTATAATTAAGATCATTTGATGCATTAAATCAAAGATAAACCCGTAAGAAACAGCAACGAGAGTATAGATTCTCTAAGGATATGGGAAGAGGGGGGAAGGGAGAAAGGGGAACTGATAGCAATGATGACTGTATAACCCCACTCATGGTGAGTAACAGAATTATAAGTGAACGAATACATTGGATGGTTTAAGATACGGGAAAAAAAGTATATATATATAATAATACGGGTTCCTGGGGAGTAGAGTGGGGAAATGATAAAGTGGAGATTATATCAGAGTTCAAGAAAAAAAATGTTTTGAAGCTGATGGTGGCAGCAATTGTACAATTATGCTTGATCTAATTGAATTATGGATTGTTCTATCTGTAAGAGCTCCCAATTAAATGATTAAAAAAAAAAAGTAACAACCAAGTCACATATCAAGTAAGTTGGCAATCAGGATTTGAACCTTAATCTCTGACAAATAAGAGTCTAAACTCTTAACTCTTGCCCTCCACTGCTTCTTACATTGACATTAGGAACTTTAAGACTATCAATTAACTAATAGACCTATTTTATAAACCTTTTATAAAATAGTCACTTTTAAATGACTATTTTAAATGCAAATATCAAACAGCAAGGCACTGGGAAATCCTTAACTATAGTGACAAACCTCAAGATAACTGAGCTGGATCAAAATCCCACACATCCCTGGTCAACTCTCAGTACTCAAAAGAGCCTCAAACTTCCAATATTTATTCCACCCTCTTTACAACTTCCGCCAATGATCTTGCTTATTTCTATGAGAACATGAAAAGGGAAAAGCACCCTTGCCACTAAAGTCAACCAACCCACCTGCATCTGTACCATGCCCTGTCCCTGCAAGTGTCATTTGTTCCTGCAGTCAAGGCGCACTTGTGGATTGAGCCTTTTAACTGTGCAGTTGGCTAAACCCTCACAGCGGATGCCAGAGGTAAGGGCAATCTGTGGGACTGTACTAACAACTCAGAGCAACTCAAAACATTGCCGCCACTGTTAACCCTTTCCCCCTCTCTTACATCATAGATTGACTTGATGGTAGTGAGGAGGAAGAATGGATCATTCCTAGTGTCACACAAACTCAATTTAATATATTCTATCTTTAAAAAAAATAAAATCTTGGCTTTACATTTTCCTCTTTGGTTTCCTGTCTAAAAACCACTGAAAAAGGTTGTTTATAGTTTCCCTCCCATTTTCTCTCAAACACATTCCAACCAGGTCTTCTTCCCTCCACTCAAACTGCTAAAGGCCACCACATTCAATGATCAGTTCTCAGTCCTCAGGTTACTTATCCGTAGAATTTCACCATTTGATAATTTCACCATTTGATAATTCATTTCTAAACAATTTCCTTTGGGTGGCTTTTATTAAGATACCACACTTGCTTGGCTTCTCTCCAAACTTCCTGCGATTGCGGCTCAATCTTCAGTGTTCCAGTCTCTCATCTTTGTCTAATGCAGACGAGGTCAGGGAATGAAGTCAGACCTGCTTCTCCTTTACTTCTACCAGATGTCTTCTAATCCCATGACTTGAAACATCCTGACGCTCCAACAAAGCCTAATGGCTCCAGTTTCAAAATACATACTAAATATCCCCCAACTATTTCTTACTACCAAATGACTTTTCCCTGCATGGGTCTTCTAAGGAGGTGGGGGAAGATACTTGAGAGAATTCACATGTGAGTAATTTCCAAGAGGATTCCTTAGAGAGGCCTCCTGTTGTGTATAGAATGAGCCCTCTGAGTATCAGAGGGAGGGATCTCATTACAGCAAGAGCCGGGAATGGAGCTCATCATCTGGAACCGAGATCCCTACGCAGTGACCCTCCTGGATGCAGATGACAGCTACAACAGTGGAGAAGAAGGACCAGGTGCCAGAGCATGGAACAAAGTGACAGCCTTCCCAACCCACGGTGCAAGTAAAGATGAGGGCTTTTGTACAGGAGTCTGATTCGTGGAATGGGGTGGCTCTGGGCACCTAATTTGGGAAATTGGGCTTACAGAAGTGGAGCTGAATACCTTTGGGGTGAGACTGACTGGAGTGGGGTGCCTCTGGACACATAATTCAGGGAGCTGGGTTTGCTGACCTACAGAGCTTACAATAAATGCCTCCGGGTTGAGGCTTACAGTAGAGTGGTAGGCCCTTTGGGCATCCATTAGCAGACTAGACAAAACTTTGTTAATACGCCCTGATAAACAACACGCTGAGCAATTACGAATGACATTACAACTTGTTAACTTGTTAAACATGAATTCTGTCTGTTGAATTCTGCATAGCCATTGCCATGGATATTAGAACCCAGAATGATAAAATAGAAAATATTAAGATTTCACAACCCTTATCCAAGTATTTTAAGGCATAAATCTTGGTTTAAAATGTTAAGAAATAAACCATTTGCCAATGTGAGTTTTTACATGGATAATTCGGTGGCACGAGACACGTTGGGTATGTTCCCATGCTTTCTAGCTTTGCTCAAGCATAGTCCATACAGCAACCAAAGTATCTTAAGAAGCTTCAAAAAGTTCACAGGAAAATTTCATTATCTTTTACTCCATTTTTCCACAAACTTTTAGAAGCTCCCTTATATTGTATTATTCCTTCACTCAAAACTCTTGAGCAGTTTTCCCTCCCTCAGATTTAAATCTAAAATCCTGATGGGATTATAATACAAGGTCTTTCATGGTCTGGCCTTCAGCTACTTCTTGGATCTGATCTCATATGAGTCCCCCCACCTTCACTCAAGCTTCTGGTCTCATTGCTCTATACCAAGTATGCTCCAACCGCAGGGCTCTGACTTTCTGTTCTTTCTCTCCCATCTACTCACAGCCTCGTCGCCCCAATGCAGCACGTACATCCTCATTCCTGTTTTTCAGATCTATTAGTATGTCAAGTTTTTATTAAAAACTAAAACAAAACAGAAGCCATTTATCTAAAAGCATTCGTAAAAAGTAAGGAACTCAATAGTATATCCTGAAGCTATAAAACATTATAGGCAGTCCTGACTTTGCATAGTAGTACTGGACCACATAAATGATTGTGCAAACTTTTAACTATGGGAAACAATCTTATTAATCAATAGGAAAAAATTATAATTGCTCAATGGCCTTTGAATTGTTCAATGTGAAGAAGCAATGTTAATTTTCTCAAAATATTTAAAACTCTACTATTGTCCATTATAAATGCAGAGGGGAATGAAAAATATAAGCTAGTATTTCTTTAGCATTATAGTAGAGCACTAAAGTCCTAAAAGTTAAAACACTAGAACAATTGAAAACCACTGTTGGTTTTGGTTCGTTTTTGGTAAATATCTTTTGATCAGGAGTAGTCTTTTTATCATATAATGATGACAAAGAATGAGCATCTTTTGATGGCCTGGGTAACTAACATTCATTTGGATCCATAACAGTATGGATCAACTGCCAACATTTTATTCTTTGTGTTATCAAGGATAGGCAATATCTAAACTTCTTTATATTTGATTTTAGGTTTATTTCCAGTATTACCAAGTAGACATCTTTCCCAATCATTGAAGCCTTTTGCTGTAAGTTTACAGGAATACTGCCCCATCATACAAAACAACAAGTTTGTGATGGATCAAATGTTTTAAGGAAGGTCAGGTAGATCTGAAGATGAATGCTAAGTACAGCTCAAAAGGATGCAGCAATTGTATTTTGGGATTTCATAGGGGAAATCTGGGTATTTTCTCAAAGGACACTCGACAATGGTGGAAAAAAGGGGTAGGGGGCTTTAAAGAAAACTGAAAACACTGAACTGGTAAGAAAATGGCCAGGAAAGTGGTTTCAGTAAATTATTTTCCGTCACCACAATGCAGCTGCACCTTCCCTGGTGGTAGCAAGAGCTGTTCTACAAGAATTTCCTTGGAAAATTTTACCCGATAGCCGTCACCTTGCCCCTTCAGACTTTTTTGCCCAAAACTCAAAAAATATTTAAAAGGAACACAATTTGAGCTTCTTGAGTACGCCAAAATTGCCATTTTCACATAGTATGAAGCAAGTAGTGCTAAATTATTTAAGGAAAAGTATTTTTTTAAAAGCCCACTGTCGTTGAGTTGATACCAACTCATACTATAGGACAAAGTTGAGGCTGTAAATCTTTATTAGGACAGCCTCCTCTTTCTCCCATGGAATGGCTGGTGGGTTTGAAAAACCAGCCTTGTAGTTAGCAGCCCAGTGTTTTACCCACTTTGCCACCGGGTCTCCATGGGAAGGGTTAGAGATAAGTAATCATCATCTTCAAAAGCAGAAGAACCTACATGGGGGAAATGTCAAGAAACAATAGCTTCACATCTTAATAGTCTTATTTAATAAAGGTGTCTATACATTTTTGTAGCAATACTTTTCTACTTACCCTGATACAGTATGTGAAATTCCTTGTATGTGAGATTAAAGTCAGCAATTCTGCTTATGAGAAAGCTACAAATACTAATGGCAAGGAGTAAAAAATATATTGATTCTAACCACCATTGACTGTCTCCAGAAATTCTATTCTAACTTGTTTTTTATATTTTAATACTTGTTAATTTATTAAACACTCCTTCTGACTTTCCATGTTATTATATGACATTGTTTTTTATTTCCTAGTCATTCCAGAAACAAATTTTGAATGACTGCTCTCGGGTAATTTTCTAGGCACAAAGAAAAAGAGAACAAAAGATGCTGCCGTTGAGTTGTACAAAGGTTCTCTCCGAGTCAGAGCCGACCTGACAGCTACAGCACCGAACAACAGCGCGCACTTGGCACTTACAGAACAGCACGCAAGGGACGCTATGCAAAAACGCATGCCCGGAGCAATATTTACATACACTGAGAATATAGGAACCCAGTGGTTCATTCTGAACACAATTCTTACTATTAAAGTTCAAAGTGATAACTGACAAGCTTTGTCTGGATAATAGTGAAAATAAATCACATAGCAGAGTTTATGCTGGACTGACTGCCATACTTACAGAGGAGCATTTTGCCAGCTGTTTAAAATACGAAACATTCAAAAATTCTTAAATCTTTCACTTAGAAGCAGGAGCCCTTTTAAAGGAGTACAAAAAGAGATTCTACCATACTACTAGCTTTTACTAGAAGAAGAAAACAAAAACTTTAGTCTTCTCAATTCAGATATGTAAAACACTACAAGTCACGTAAAATTAATACCAACTATTATGTCATTGACATATAGCTCATTTTTTTAAAGTTCCAGAAACTGTAAATATTGATTTAAAAGCAAACAAAAAAATATCGATAATATCGATAAACATAGTAACATATAATTAGTAAATTTAATGGTAAGGAAATATCTGTGCACCTTTTTAAAACGAAATATATTACAGTTTGCATAGATCTCTGGTTTGTTTTTTATTTTCCAATAAAGATTTGTAAGTTAAAAATAGCTTTGAATAAATTCCAAAAGGCTTTTAAAATTATAATCCTAGAAGTAGTACTAATATACAATGTGCCTTATTATAGTAGAGGTGGTGGCATAAATTAACATACTCTCTAAAAAATCAGAATGATAAATTACTAATATGTGACAGTATCTTCCCTATAGATTAAGATTAATTCAACTCCAAATCCAAGCTCACTGCCATGAAGTGAATTCTGACTCATAGTGATCCTATAGGAGAGGGTAAAATGCAGACCATAACTCTTTACAAGAGTGGAAAGCCTCAGGTGTCATCACTGGAGCAGCTGGTGGTTTTGAACTGCTGACCTTGCTGTTAACAGCCCAATACATAAAACAACTACACCACCAGGGCTCTTTGATTCATTTCAATCAAATCCCAAATTACAAGGACAAGATTTTAAATAGGTAATTATTTACCCTTAATTTCATTTTTAAAGGTAAGCAAGAGAAAAAACAAGAATTTCACATTTGCAAGTGGTGAGGGCAGTGGGGGTGGACAGAAAATGAGAGAGACGGAGAGTCTGTCGTGTAAAGATGAGTTAGGATGGGTGACAAGAACACAAAACCTATCTCAAAAGTACTAATAGTAATGCATGTAGATTTGGACTTACAATGTTTTATTTGGAAAACTAGTAATATATAATCAGCTCAAAGTTATTTTTATATGTCACTTAAATTAAAATGTATTACTACTGTCATTTAACTTATTCTTTAAAAAATTATCTGAATTAGTATTTTTCCATTTTTTGCTTAACTTAAGTAATCCATGAATATTTCCTTTCCTGATCCTAGTATGATTTAAAGATAGTAATTCCCACCCTCCAATATCTCTTGATATAGAAATAAGTACGTAAAAACACGGGGTTAGTCAATGAAAAGTTTCGATTGCCAATACTTAGATTTAAGTTCAATCATTTTATTTTAATATGAAATGCTTAAAAAGTGTCATTTTTTCCCCCTTTACAAAGTAAATGAATCCTACGTCTGCTTTGCACCCGTGTGCCAGATACAATGGTTCATCTTGACCTTTAAGGAAACTGTCCCAACATGTAACAGTAAGGGGCCATATCCAGCACAGCATGTTATGTTGTGACGGATGGTATTCGATACAAGACTGAACAGGGACAAAATAAAAAGGGGTCTCAATCTAATGCAGCCAAACGAGCTATTGATAAACTTCTACAATTGGATGAACCTGAACCAGGAGGAGTTGTAGCAACATCAGGCCCGCCTCCTATTCCTGCAGAAACTGTCCTTTCACCTGAACCAGCATTTGTTTCAAAATACATTGGGGCTCCTAGAAGAGGACTGACTAGATCACTGAACCTTATTCTCCATTGCTTGAAAACTTTTCATACTTATTGCTAAATTGCTTCCCAGTAGAATTTTACCATACAAAAGATTTCTATCACCTGCGTGAGATATGCCTTTTAGTGTACCTTTGTCAGTTTTTTAAAACTAATCTAAGATTGCAGGAAATGTCAAAATTTTTCACTGAGAAATTTCATATTAAGTGAATGTTCATGCTTGACTATTATTTCTCAGAGAATGTATTAATTCTTATTGGCCTTTATTAGTAATCTTCAATAAATGTACTGCAGTTAGGGAAAAAAGAAAGAGAAAAATCTGGTGCTACAGGCAGTTTTGTGACGGTACATTCCCTGACCATTTGTTCTATTCGCTCCTTTTGTTTTCCATGTGTATTATCAAAATCAGAAAAAACTTATCTGTGTAAATACTGCCAAAATAAAATATTGTATCTCATCATGAGTATTATCAACAAAAGAATTTAATTTTTCTTTATCTGAGTGCACTTTAGTGATTTGTTTATCATAAGCAAAATCTAGACGACTGTATTACAAATACATTTAATTATATTTTATACTCTTAACCTCACCACATTTTGTAATTGAAATATATTTAGTCTGGCAATATGCCAAACGTCTTAACAAGCACTTAGCAGAACAGAGCGCCACTTACTGGCTTTTAGTTATTAGTCACATGAATACTTAAAAGAGAAACAAGATAACAATATCATTCAGGGATTGGTAGTAAATTTTAATAGACTCATACTACTGTAGGAAAACAAGAATATAGCAATCCAATCCCTCCACTGCACATTCTAATAGCAAATTACACTAGAATTACCTTTTAGTACTAAACCTTAGCATCAGAAAACATACTTAGGAATCAAGGGAAATACATATAAATTAATACAATTTTCAAAAGTAACAACCATAAAGTAGACATTTTTAAAGAGATTAAACTTGAAAATATAATGCATAACCCAAAATTTACTTTAAAATTCTATTTTTTCAATTTTTTTACCTACTAGCTTTAAAAAACAACAGTATAGAATCAGAATAAAAATAAATGAGCTTTAAAAACCAAACTAAGCACATTTTTAAATTATTCCTAAAAACATAGTAAATTAACTATTTCCAAACTGACCTTTCAAACTGGTATTTTTTTATCAGCTAACAACTAGATAAAATTATCTTACTTTCAAAGACATGGTAATTAATCAAGGATGATATATTTACCTTGGTTTGGCTGCATGTTCATATTGGGTCTGGGGCCGTAATTTCCCATCGGTTGTCCTTGACTCATGGTCATCTGATTCTGTACCGGCATACTCTGTGATGATGGCACGGAATGGTTATAACCTCCCATGGAGCCATGGCTACTTGAAGGCATGTTCATGGAACTATTTGTCATATTGAGTTGGTTGGGTCCAGGTCCCTGCATAGGCATATGGTTAGGCCCTTTGAAGAAAAATGATCAGAAGCAAAACATGAAAGTTAAGTAGAGTATACCTAAGGAAGCTTTCTATTTTTGGCATTACTGTCATAATAATAGAAATCTGACAATATCAAAAGTATTCAATCAGTAGCAGACAAAATAAATGCTTTACATGGGTGACACCAAACCTCTGAGAAAGCTGCATTTATAATTCCACTTTACAGATTAAGAAACGTATGCTGAAAAACCAGGACCATTCTGAAAAAGAAGAGTAATAAAGGAGGACCGGTTTTATGAGATAGTAAAGCGTCGCAGCACTGGAATAAGTAAGTGTAGTACAAGCACTCAAATAAAGCAACTAACACATCAACAGACCAGACAGTCTAGAAAAACAGACCCAGATGCATAATTTAATAGATAGTAACAATGTGCAAAAGAAAAATGGGCTCTACTGGATTTAGTTCAAATCCACCAGTCACTCCACTGGCTAAAAGATGTGACAGTCCGCTCTGATAACGCTCCGAAGCAGTCCCAAAAACCTATGAAACCATTATTTAGACTGTGTCCTATACGGTCATTGTGAGTTGTTATCTACTTGATGGCAGTGGGTTTGGTTTGGGACAAAAGAAAGAATTCAATAAATACTAACAATTGGGGGGGCGGGGGAACTAGATTGATTTATCTTATTCTTTCTAATAAAATTAATTTCAGATGGATAAAATACGCAATTCTAAAAAAATGAGAAACTATAAGAGTACTACAATCTATGAGAGAAATGTTTAATAATCTTAGAAATCCTTCACTAAATACAGTATACTCAAAAATTAGGCAAAATAAACATTTTAAATGTATACATGAGCAAAATCATATCAAAATTAATTAGGGGGGGATCTTTTATAAGACATTGACCCAATACCATGAAGTCAATTTCAACTCGGTGACCCTATGTAGGGTTTTCCTTGCTTGGTAAATCTTTACAGGAGCACACAGTCTCATATTTCACTCATGGAGCAGCTGGTGGGCTTAATCTGCTGACCTTGAAGTTAGCATCCCAATGCCTACCCAAGAGCACCACCAGGCCTCCTTAGCAGACATAGTTCAGCAGACTGAACTAAATACTTAAAGTAGAAAGTATATCTAATGGTCAAACTGTGAAACACCTCATGATATAAATGGACTTGAAGACCATCATGCTGAGTGAAGTTACCATATATACTCATGTATAAGCCAAGGTTTCTCAGCACTTTTTTAAAAAAATCATTTTATTGGGGGCTCGTACAACTTTTATCACAATCCATACATACATACATCCATTGTGTCAAGCACATTTGTACATTTGTTGCCCTCATCATAGAATACATCTATTTTTTTCGAGCACATTTGTATATTTATTGCCCTCATCATTCTCAAAACATTTGCTTTCTACTTGAGCCCTTGGTATCAGCTCATTTTTCCCCTCCCTCCCCACACCCCTCCCTCATGAACCCTTGACAATTTATAAATTATTATTATTTTGTCATATCTTTCACTGTCTGACGTCTCCCTTCTGTCATATCTTACACTGTCTGACGTCTCCCATGTTCTGTTGTCTGTCCCCCAGGAAGGGGGTTATATGCAGATCCCTGTAATTGGTTCCTCCTTTCTACCCCCACCCTCCCTCCACCCTCCAGGTATCCCCATTCTCAGCACTGGTCCTGACCAGTTCATCTGTCCTGGACTCCCTGTGTTTCTAGTTCCATCTGTACCAGTGTACATCCTCCGGTCTAGCCGGATTTGTAAGGCAGAACTGGGATCATGATAAGTGTGGTGGGGAGGAAACATTTAAGAACTAAAGGAAAGTTGTATGTTTCATCGTTGCTACACTGCACCCTGACAGGTTTGTCTCCTCCCCAAGACTCTTCTATAAGGGGATGTCCAGTTGCCTACAGATGGGTTTTGGGTGCTCACTCCACACTCCCCCTCATTCACAATGATTTGATTTTTTGCTCTTTTATGCCTGATACCTGATCCCTTTGACACCTCATGATCACACAGGCTGGTGTGCTTCTTCCATGTGGGCTTTGTTGCTTCTGAGCTAGCTGGCCGCTTGTTTACCTTCAAACCTTTAAGACCCCAGACACTGTATCTTTTGATAGCTGGGCACCATCAGCTTTCTTCACCACATTTGCACCCATTTGTCTTCAGCGATCGTGTCGGGAAGGTGAGCATCATGGAACTTTCAGCACATTTTTAATGCAGTTTTTATGGTAAAATTAGGTGCCTTGGCTGGTATTTGGGTCAGTTATACTCAAGTACATACAGTAGTCATCCAGAACAGGGCAAATATTGTATGAGATCATGGTTATCAAATAAAAAAATCAAAGTAAAGGTTTTCATACCAAAAGAGATTCTTAAAAATACTCACACACACAAAAAAAGAGACTTTGATGGTTACCAGACGTAAGGGGGAAAGGGCAGGAAGGAGAAGTAATGGGCTAGAGGTAGAAAAGGAAGGTAACATTTTATAAGAGGGAGAAGAGAGGAAAAAAGGTGGAGGAACTGGACTAGCTATTGAGAATTTTGATAAATTGTTGAATAGAGAACTGTAAACCACCACCTAATTAACAATAAAAAGTTAAATAAAAAACTATACATTCACACACACACACACCAGCAGTAAAAGAATGAAGGACATGAAAACTGCAAAAGGGTTAAAAGGTTCATAAACATACATGAAGATGGACTGCATCACTTACAACAAAAGGAAAATTCAAATTATGAAGCCATCTTTTCATTTCTCAGCTTTGCAGAGATCAAAAGTTTTGATCCATGTAAAAAAGACCCAAAAAGGCCAAGTTTACTAGTCAGATAGATTCCTGGAACCTCAAGACTCTGTCCCTTAGTCACCCTTCGGATTTGGAACTCAACTCTCCCCCATGGATCAATGTTCAGTCAAACCACAGACATATCAGTCAAAGCAAACGGTAACACGGGGAGGTATATGTAGCTTTGAATAATCGGCCATTTTAGATCAAAAGGTTTTACGCAAAGATAAAATTCAAATGGGTTACGAAATAAGGAAGAATGAAAACAGGAAACAGGAAGTAGAGTAAGTGATGTTTCACTGTGGAGAATACAAAGACATGAAACAAGATGTGTGTGAATAGTTGAATGGAAAACTGATTTGTTCTGTAAACCTTCACTCAATTCATAATTAAAAGTTGTAAATTAAATGTCCAAAAAAGAAAGAGAGCGAACTTGGATTCAACCATATTCTAACAAAATGCACTCTGACACATTCAGGGGATATAAATGTAAATACCAATAAAATTTTTGAAAGGATACACCTTTGATACAGGAATTTTGGTTAGAGGAATTTATCCTACAGATATACAAGTTTATGTTTATGTGTGAATGTATATTTGTATATGTGTATATAAACATACAGCACACACAAATTATAGACATATATCCCAGTATATATAAATGTACATAGCAAGACTTAACACAACCTATGCTTCCACCAAACCACTCAATTAAATTAGAGCACACCTGCAAAAAATGTGTCAACCCCCTCCTCCCCCAAAAAAGGAATGACTGTAAAATACAACCTTAAGAGGCAAAAAAGATACATGGAGTATTTAATGTCTACTACAATTTGTGGTGAAATGAAAAAATATACATATATTTATATGCTTTTAAATATAGAAAATATTTATATGAACTAGAAGCCAATGCCCCTCAAGTATCTGCAGTACCACGTGCATGTATTATTTGGTTCTGAAAAATCAATAAACTGCTTTGAAGAGGCATTAAGACTGCAAGATTTGTCCAAAATCAAATAGCATTTATATCTCTGCCACTTAAGATTACAAAGTGGGATACTTCAAAAACTAAAATAGGAGACTAGATGCAAATCTGTACGTATAAAAAATGTCTTGAGAAATGCTATATGGAAAAGAAATTAGGTTACTCTCCAACTTTTGGAAACTGTATAGTATTCTACACAAGTTAGGTTATAAATGGTGGTTAGTTTCTGGCTTCTAAAAGAATGGAACATTTTAGATGACTTTCCATAAAAAGCAAAACATTATCAATCACTATAGCTACTCAACTGCCTACTGAGTCTTAGATTCAAGTACATGGAGACGTCCAAATCCTAGTTAAAGGTACTACCATCAAAGTCTCCCAACATCTTCTAACAAACATGCCCTGATGAGGTAATCGTGGATTCAGCAAGCAGCTTTCTCCTGACTAGAGCCTGAAAAGTACTTATGGCTTTATTCCATGTTGGATATGAGTCATGAATGTTGAAAGACTTAGCAAGAAATAGAAAATAACCAAGACCCCACTTCCGTCTTCTGTAAACCCAGCTGCCATGCATCTCAGCCAGAGACTGCTCTTTGCTTCTCTCTGCATGTCCGTCATTCCTGAAGACCAAAGTTACCAAATCAACAATATCAGCTAGAGAAGACACTAGCATTAAAATTGTTAACTACTAATCTTGAAAATAAATTCTTTTGTTTTTTTAAGTATTTCCCTTGTTGTTATCTATATACTCCTTCCTTCTTAACAAACAAACTTTGCCTTTGGAAAGTATTCTCATATTTAATGTAGTGAATATGCTGCACTAACAATCAAGGACATGTGTAGGTTGTTGCTGTTGCTACAAAAACAAAAGTTTAACTCTATTTTTCAGATTAAAAATTCACACCAGTAAAAGGTAACTAAATAGGCATTCAATAGTCTGAAAGATATCCTAACGGCTCTAAACCTAGGATGGATAACTGGCAAAAGGAGTGACTCATCCTCCTATCAGAAAGTACACAGTATTTTTCGGGTTTTAATCTTACCTAGGATCAATTTTGTACTTGTTATGATATACAAATACATATTCATAAAAATCTATATTTAGCTTCAATTATATCAATGAGGAAATACTAAATACATTATCACTTTAGAGAATGGTTTGTTTGGTTTCTTCATATATTTTTTCCCAGTGATACCTTTTATGAGATCAATAAATGTTTCAGTAAATAACAAAACTAAGGGAAATGTTGTAATACCTTTTCATGAACAGATTTGAAATCTTAAGACATGGTACTATGCTTTTCTCCAAAAACCTTCTAAAGCCAGCTGTACTACATAGTTTCAGACAGACTAAATTTAGCCAGTTCTGTTCATCAGAGGAATGCTGTGTGTCAGCTACATCAAAGCCCAAGGGCAGCCTGATAAACACTGAATACAGGTCACGTAGCTCTGTAGCTAACAAACTCTAAGAGAGCTTGTACTCGGGGGCATTCAAAGCAGTTTTGTCATCAACAATCTAGTATCCCTTGAGCCCCCATGTCGTTTCAGTTGCTAAGCAACTCTGGTGTTAATGTCTTAGAGGAGAAAAACTTACCAGGCATCTGGCCGTTCATCTGGTTCTGCATGTGTGGTGCAGGAGGACCCCCACCTACAATTCCATCTGAAGACATGTTGTGAGAGCGAGGAGGTGGGGGAGGGCCGCTCTGATTCATCCCTCCAAGACCCATAGGCATATTCTGTGTGGGTGGCTGAAAGGAAACAGTTTAATAAAACAAGAGAAATAGACTAATACTTTAAAGATGCATAAGTATAACAGTTGCCTATATTATTAAATTGGATAGGAACAAAAACACAAATGAATTTCAACATATTCTAATACACTTTAATCATGAACTTAGCATCATTATTTAATATCCTGGACACTTCACACGATGGGTAACATGAACATGGCCTCAAAGTACCTCAGACAGACCAAAAGAATACCATAATCACAGCACATTTTACTTTATACACTCAAGAGTGAAAATAATATTCTTAATATCCTGTGCAAAAGAAATTTTAATTTATTTGAATATTAAAGTCTTAATAAACCTATTTTGTTATTATAATTAGTTTAACATTTTTAATTTAAATTAACATATGCCAATATGTTTTTACTAGTGATGGATTCTACTTAAAAGGAACAATAATAAAAACAATAAAAGAAAAAATAAAGCAAAATAAAAGATTTCAGTAGTCTTAAAATATATATTCCATATTGTTTGAAGGGGAAAAAACTGGTGGTGGCAGAGAAGTGCTTTCAAACATGAAGACCCAGCTCAAGCTCAGTATAACAATTTTGTGCCGAATATTCCTATAGATTGGAAACATTACTGATGGCCTCCAAGGGTGCAGAGACAGCTGCCTCAAAAGGATGCCTTTGGCAAATTTCCTAATGAAATTGTGAAGAAAATAACTGCCTAACCTTGAGAGTTCAAAAAAGGGCAAAAGGAAAAAAAACAGATACAAGGTGGTCTGTTTTCTTCTTGGGAGATCTTTTGTTAGAAAAAGCAAATGGTTGTTTCTTTCCAAAGCCCCATGTTTAAACCTGCAAGAGGACATCTATTTCTGCCTTCTTCTCTATGCTCTGAACATAATATACACTATTAATTTTAGATTGTATTTTAGATAGTTATTTATATCTGTACCTTTCCAGATCTGCAAATACAATTCCTTCTGGTACACTTAACATACGTCCATTGCGTACAGCCATCACATGTAAATACTTAAACATCTCATAGCACTAATAGAAATAACTGTGGTATTTGCAGAAATAACCAAGTAATACCCTCGAATAGCAAAGGGTCCTGACACCACAGGGGTTGAACCATTCAGCTGCCAATCAAAAGGCTGGTTCAAACCCACCGGCTGCACCATGGGAGGGAGATGTGGCAGTCTGCTCCCATGAAAAGCACAGCCTAGAAATCTGAGATAGTCCGACTCCACATTACAGGGTTACCAGGAATGGGTCTGCTTAGGATATTCTGATGGTCCCCATTTCAAGTCCAGAAACTTCATTTCTTCACTAATTAAATCCGACACAATAACTTTACTAAATGTTTTCTCAAAAATAAGTATTAACACTTCGATTCTCATCTGAAATTCTTTACCCAACTTGTACTCTTTACATAGCTTAATAACCTTGTTCAGTTTAAAAACATCAAATCAACTAGTGTCTTACTTTAAATTTTCCTTGCTTCATATCATCCTATAAACCTGGCTGACCTTGATAAGTCTGTTTCAAAATGAAAATCTTCCCCCTAAAATCTAGTCCAAATATTCTCTCTTTTGGACAATTTGAAACCCCATATTCTCATTCCTAACAGGTATCAGTCTTTCTTTTATTTTTTAACTCAATTTATAAAATACCATAATCCACAGTTCCCAGGTTGTGGTAAGAGCAGTTTGTATAAAACAAAATCGCCGGCTAATAAAAATTATAAAATGGAGATAAAATATATATTAAACTGTTTAAAGGTATTAAACAGCAACTAAAACTGGCAAGAGGGGAACTACAATTCTTGAAAGAAGGGCTGTTTCTAAGATCAGCTCCACAATTACCTTGGCTTTTCTTATTTCTTCTGCTTTGTAAGAGAGGAAGAAAGCAGCTATCCTACTAGACTACGGGGAAAAGAAGTCCATCTGGGGCTGCTAGAATTGGAAATTCCAAAGAGGAAAGTCACTAAGAAAAGGATATGAAGATCAGGAGGCTAATGAAATGAAGGGTTCAGATGCTCCCTTGTGCAGGGGAGACAAATAGAGGAATACAGAGCCAAACTTAGATTTCTTCAATGAACAATTTAAAGAGAAGACTAAGGGCAAAATTGAAAGAGTTCAGCCCTACTACAGTATAATTTATAAATCAACCCCCAACAACAGTTTCAAGATCATCTCCTGGAACTAATTTGCCTACCAAATGATAAACTTAATCTTTCTTCAAGGAAAAAAAACACCAACAAGAGACTTGTTCATCTGCAGTTTGGCAGTTCCTCAAAGTTAAACATGGAGATAGCAACTAACCCAGCAATCCTGCTCATATTATACATGTAAGGAAAATGAAACATAGGAAAGCATGGTCATAAGAGTTCACAGGAGCACTAGTCAATAGAACCAAAAAGTTTAAACAATTCTATTTCTATCAACAATGACGAAAAGGATATGCAAAATGTAGTATAGAGCTATATACTAGATTAGTGTATCACAAAAAGAAATGAGGCGCTGATGCTGTAACACAGATGAACTAAATAAAATAAGCCTGACCAAAAAAGGCCTTATATTGTATGATCCCATTTTTAAGAAATGGCCAGAACAGACAAATCCATAAAGCCAGAAAGTAGTTGTCAAGGATGGGTAGAAGAGGAGAAACCAGACCTGACTACTAACCAGATAGTAGTGATGGTTTCACATTGCAACTATACTAAAAACCACAGATGAACCTGATTAAAATGGGGTATTTTATGTTATATAAATTTAATCTCAGCAACAAAATAATAAATGAACAGCCAAGAGAAATAACAGAAAGAAGGAAAGGTTTATAGGTTGTTAGAAAGTCAATATGTAAAAACCAATGGTATTCCTATATACTTTGAAAAAATAGAAAATCATGGGATCTGGCATCAGGCATCAAAGACCCAGAACAAAAAAATCATATCAATGTGAATGAGGGGGAGTGAGGAGTGGAGACCCAAAGCCCAACTATAAACAATTGGACATCCCTTCACAGAAGGGTGACAAGGAAGAGATGAGCCATTCAGAGAGCAGTATAGCGTAACGAAACATACAACTTACAACTTTCCTCTAGTTCTTTAATGCTTTCTCCACCCTCACCCCCCTACTATCATAACCCCAATTCTACCTTACAAATCTCGCTAGACCAGAGCATGTACACGGGTACAGAGAAGAGCTGGAAACACAGGGAATTCAGGACAGATAAACCCCTCAGGACCAATAATAAGAGTGGTGATACCAGGAGGGGAAGGGGAAGGTGGGGGAAGAAAGGGGGAACCATCACAATGATCTACATGCAACCCTCACAAGGGGGCAGACAACAGAAAAGTGAGTAAAGGGAAACAACAGTCAGTGTAAGACATGACAAAATAATAATTTATAAATTATCAAGGGTTCATGAGGGAGTGAGAGTGGGGGGAGGGGATGAGGAGCAAACACCAAGGGCTCAAGTAGATAGAAAGAAAATGTTTTGAAAATGATGACGGCAACAAATGTACAAGTGTGCTTGACACGATGGATGTGTGGACTGTGATAAGAGCTGTACAAGTCCACAATAACAATTTTTAAAAATTGAAAATCAGATTTAAGGATCAAAAGCACTAATAATACCATCAAAAGTAACAGATAGCTACAAATATATATAACAAAAAATGTATAAACCTCTACGCTGAAATACTGATCAGAGAAAGAATTTGACTAAACGTAAAAGATCTATCTTGTCATCAAATGGACAATTCCATATTATGAAATTGTCATTTCCTTCATGCTGATTAGAGATTCCATGAAATCCTGTAACAAAATCACAACAGGATTTTTGCAAAAATTCACAAACTGATTCTAAAATTTATATGGAAATGAAAACGACTAAGAATAGCAAGGACAATCTTTAAGAACACTCAGATATATTTACTTTAAAGCAACAATAACTAGGGCATGTGGTTAATGCCAAACACAGACAAATATATCTATGGCACAGAATACATTTGTGAAACAGATCTACAAAAACATTCAACTTACAGTAAAACAATTGATATTCAAAGAGGAAAGGAAAACCTATCAAATAAATGGTGCTGGGTCAACTGCATGTCATATATTTTTAAAATCCCAGCTGAAATCCTCCCCAAAATTAATTTGTGATAGAACAGGGAAATAAATTTCTAGAAAAAAGACACAAGCTAATGTCTTTATCACACTGTGATAGGAAAATATCTCCTATCCCAGATACCGAAAGAATTGCATACAGTAGGAAAAACACTTGATAAATTAAGGACTGTGGGAAAAAAAAAAATTAAGGACTGTGTTCATCCAATGGCACTATTAATAAAAACCAATTTTCAAATTAGGAAAATGTACTTGAAATATGCACACACCCACAGACGAGTATATGTGTGTGTGTATATATAACATATAATATATATAACATATTTTATATATACACACACATACATATACTCTTCTATGTCCTCAAATTACTGTCCTTTCATGTCCCTATTCATTCATGGAAACAAAAAGAAGTAACACAGAATGAGGTTAGGTGAGTCAAGTGTGTGGGGCAAGAGAGGGATATGTTTTTTTGCCAAAAACTGGCACACTGAGATGGCTGCATGAGTAGGTACACTGTTGTGGTGGCAAAAGTAGTCCCCCGCCTTCCACAAATCAGGTCTTTTGTGGCAAACACCTTTACACTATCTTTTCAGAACCTCTAAACCAGTGGTTCTCAACCTTTGGGTTGTATCCCCTTTGGGGGTCAAACAACCCTTTCACAGGGGTTGCCCGATTCATAACAGTAGCAAAATTATGAAGTAACAGCAAAAATAATTTTATGATTGGGGGGTCACCACAATATGAGAACTGTATTAAGGGGTTGTGGCATTAGGAAAGTTGAGAACCAAGGCTCTAAATAGAAAGCTTGATTAACAGACTGACCTGGTGGAAAGAACTCCAAATGCACTGTGAGTTGACATTTTTTTGTCGGTTCAGGAAGCTGACCATGTCCAGAATGAGGTTTGTCATCTTGACATTTCACCTTTTTTGAAACAAGAAAACTACTCGTACAATTGAGTTTTTCCCATAGCGCTGTCCTCATAAGCTGTGTTCAACATCACAATAGGTTGTGGCATTTTTCCCAAGCAGGGAACAAAATTTCACAACTGCACACTGTTCTCTTAAATTGGCCATCAAAAAAACAAGATTCAAGTAAAATTGCTTTTACAAAAAAATTTGCTGTGGCCAGAAAGAACCTTCCCAGGCAATGCTACTTGGGTGCACTAACTCAAAGCAAGTTGTTGGATGCTCCTCTAGTGGGGAAAATGCATACTATGAAAGCTCTGGCCAGTGAAGCTTTTTTTTTCCATTTGGGGGTGGGGGGAGGAGTGTATGTGTGTGTGTGTGTGTGTGCACACACATATATATAAAATGTCATCAACAAGTAAATTATATCTAGAATATATATATATATATAATTCCTACAAGTCTTTAAGAAAAAACCTCAATTTTAAAATTGGAAGAAAAGATATTAGAAAGTTTTTAGGTAATAGAGCTGTTTTATATCTTGAATGTAGTATCAGATACACAGATATGGCAAACTCATCCAGACACAAACGAACTGAATATCACCATCAACCAAATTAAACCTCGCCGACATAGCTAGAACATTCTACCCAACAACGACACAACATACATTATTTTCCTGTACACATGGAGCATTCTCCAAAACAGACCACATGTCATGCCACAAAGGCTCAATAAATTTTAAAACATCAAAATACTACAAAACATCTTCTTAAATCACAAGACTATAAAATTACAAATCAACAAAAAGAAGAGCAAGAGGGGGGAAAAACAAAGGAAAACTGAATACTACTCCAATTAAAAAACTACTGAGTAATAGAAGAAGAAAATCAGAAAAATCCTTAAAAATGAAAATGGAAACACAACATACCAAAACCTTTGGAGCACAGGGATAGCAGTGCTCCAAGGGCAATTTAGAGGAATAAATTTATATATCAAAACAAACCAAAATCGATAGCTTAACCTCATATCCCCAACAATTAAAAAATATTTTCAAATGTTTTGAGAATGATGATGGGTACAAATGTGCTTGACACAATGAATGTATGTATGGATTGTGATAGGAGTTGTACAAGCCCCCAATAAAAAGATTTTTTTAAATATTTTTTTCAAAATAAGCTGACAGTCGATAGAAGGTAAGTAATTATATCTGCGTTGTCATTGTAGCTCTACTCACATATTATCAAATAGAAGTACTAAATATTTGCTAAATGAAAGAATGATTTTTAAATATGAACATTTCAAAATTAAGTGTATCCTTTTTATATCTTTCAAATGTTTTAATTGTCAAAATTGGCCACTCTACATTTACATCTCTATTTGGATTTCTTTCAGACATCTCAAACTTACTATCTACAAAACTAATCTTAGGGCTCCCTACTGTTCCCCCTACTCATACTCGATTAATGGCAATTCCCTCTGTCTAGTTGCTGCTCTATTTAAAACTATGAAGTCAAGCCTGAAACCTGTATTTTTCTCATACGCACCGCGCACATCCAATTCAGCATGCCCTTTAAGTGCTAACTTTAAAACATACCCATATTTGACCACTTCTACTTCCATCTCCTCTGCTTGTGAAAAGTTTAAGCTATCATCTCTCTCCTAATCATTTGATTTCTCACCTAACTGGCTTACTTGCTTTGATACATGTGCCTCTTTATTATATTCTCCACAAAGTATGTAGTCAGAATAACCTTCGATTGATTTTTCTGCTCAAACTTCTGCAATGGCTTCATATCTCAGAATGAAAAGTCCTTACAACAGTAGCTCCACTTACCGCCATCAAGGCAATCCCTAATTCATAGGACGGAGTGGGACAGCTCTGGTGCTTTTTCTGGGGTCATAAATCGTAACAAGATCAGACATCCTCATTGTTCTCCAGTGAAGCAGCTAGTGGGTTCAAACAGCTGACCTTGTGGTTAGCAGGCCAATTCATAGCCCACTATACCAACAGGGCTCCTTTTAGCATTTGTCCATGGCATCCATTCCCCTTACCTAATTCTGCCCCAGCCACAATTACCTTTCTGCTGTTCTTTAACCACTCCAGGCATAGTTACAGTCCGGGACCATTCTACTGCTTGTTTCTTCTGCTTAAAGCACTCATTTTCAAGTTTTTGCTCAAAGGTCTATGCTAACCACACCCTATTTCACACTACAAATTCCCTTTCCCATTCAGCATTCCTAGCCCACTTCATCTGCTTTATTTAGTTTTCCTTTTCCTTATCTTTTATCATCTAACATGTAATTTACATATTTACATTCCTGCCTTTCATAGACTAGAAACCCAACGGGGATCCAAGAAAGCATGCAACAAAATCCTGTTATCTTCTCATTCCATGTTTTTAACCTCCTTTTTGAAGTCCCCTATTTGGTTTATTTACTGGTGTTATTAAAAACGCCTATATATTGCCTGAAACAGAAGCCACTTAAGGTTTTAGTAAATAAATCAACTCAAATGTTTTTCATAAAACTAAAAATGACTATGATTATAAAATGATCCTCTTTAAAATATAAAAAAAAAATCCCTACATAATATTAATTTAATAATCGTCCATTTGTGTAATTATCACTAAAGCTGTAGATGGTATAGTTCTCCACAAGGAGGCTCTCTAATGACACAGAGAAACACGCAGGATATTAAGAAAGAAATGTTATTTCAAATAAGAGATACAAACAAAACTTACTAAGGCTGATAAATAAAAGAGATCAATATATACTGTCTTGATTAGTTAAGCAAGACTGGCTCCAAAAGCCCTGTGAGTTATTCTATCTACCTTATTTTCTAGTCCTCAATCAGTACCCCAAAGTATCTATACATATCTCAAATAGGCTAGAAGCTCTCATATACCTCACTGATATTCACAAGAAATTCAGGATATCATCATTGTTAGTCTAAAATTCAGGCAGGTATTAAATCACACCCACTGATTTTCCTAATTTAGTAGTCATCAGTCATCAACTGTCACTAATAGAGAACTCAGTTGTACCATAAAACCTGATGTGGTCGTTACATAATTTGGTGTCAACTTGAGACTATTAAGAGTGAAGAGGTGGAGTTTAGCCTGTCAATCAGGTCACAGTTTGAGGACCTCATCTGGAGGCGCTAAGGAGATAAATAGCTCACTGAAAGCCAGACCCACACACTCTGCTTCGTCTTCCTGTTGACATGGAGCTATGCTGATGGAACCAGAGACATGGATAATGCTAAACAGTTATTCCAGACCCATAAACCTTTAACAAAAAGTACACGTCTTCCTCTCCTCAGACTAAAGTATTCTCTTGAATAAACTTCAAAATTACTAATCAACTCCAGAAATATTGTTAAGACTGTAAACCTTTTATTTGCTTGTAACAACATTATCTATGAAGAAACAAAAAGATATTTTTTAAATTTTTGAAGTTACTTTCCTAGACTTTTTATTGAAATATTAAATTGTGCTTATTCATTTGTCAACAGGTGAATGGATAAACAAAATGTGGCGCACACATACAATGAAATATTCCTCAGCCATAAAGAGAAATAACGTCCTGATAAATGCTACAAAATGGGTAACCCTTGAAAAGGCAAGCTCAGTTAAGTCAGTCAGTCACAAGAGGGCAATCTTGTTATGACCCCACTCACATGAAACAGGCACACGTACAGAGAGCAAAGATTATTACCAGTGACCAAGGAAGAGAGGGAAAGTGAGAAGGGACTCTTGCTGAAGGAAGAGCGAATTTCTGGAACACAGCTGTAGTCATAGTTACACAGCATGATGAACATAGCCGATGTCAATAGATTGTTCACGTAAAACCTGTTGGACTGGTAGATGTTTCATTTCAAAATAAAAACTAGACTATCATTTATAAGAACAATATATACTTGTCAAAAAAGTGTAGGGTCAAATGAATAGCCACAATAGGTTTTAACCCATTCCCAATACTATTATCTGTTTCTAATATTGTTGTTAATATAGTGCTTCAATAAATGACCCTGTACAAATATGTATATATGGTACTTCGGTGACCTTGTGCAAATAAGAACTACTCAACTTCTAGTATTTAATTTCCTTCATTTCCAAATGATGTTTGCAGTAGAAGTGAGCCATACAAATTTTCAAGTTGTATCAAAGGAATAATCTTTAGGTGACCTCATACTTTTCTGATACTTTCCCTAATTTTAATATAGCCGTGTAATAAAATGTCCACGAGTGTGTGTACATGCTAATATTTATATTCCTTTTTATATGTTCCAAGGGGCCCTGATGGCATAGTGGTTACAGGTTGGGCTGTGATCTGCAAGGTCTGCAGTTCAAAACCACCAGCTATTCCATGGGAGAAAAACTGTGCTTTCTACTCCAGAGAGTTACAGTCTTGGAAATCCACGGATATATCAACCCGTCCTATAGGGTCATCATGAGTTAGAATTGGCTCAATGGGAGTGAGTTTGGTTTTTCAATTATGTTCCATCTCTGATTATATAAACTCAATTAAACATCTACTAAATCTTATACAGACTGTCCAGAAAATAGTTAACATGACCTTTTTTTATATGGTATATGAAAAGGCAAGCCAGACAATGAAGCTAGCAAAATGCTCCCTATAATATTAAATCCAAGAGTATACCCTATGTGTCAATTCTCTATAAAGTACATTGCTTCCTTTGTGAAACTTTCACCAGGTCTAAAGAGAATTAATCATTTCACTACTATATTTCCATTATACTTTTGAATACACAGGGCTTTAAAAATAGCAGGCATTGTATGTAGCTTATTTATATACTGGTTTAGCTTTAACATCATGTATAACATGGTTGGCAAATAAAAGGTTTTGTTTTATAGTTTTAAAGGAATCAAATTTCTTTAGTTTCCTCCTTTGCTTTACTCTCAACAAGCCTTCTTTATCTCCAGATGATAGAAATATTGATGTCTTCATTTGTACTGAATCTCCTAATAATAAACATTTCAAAGGTATTTCACTCACAGTCATCCGTTCTGTTTTTATACCATAACGTTTAATTAGATACTCTTATTGTAGAGCAGCATGGTAGTTATCAGAGAAGATAAAAGACTTGGAAACCAAGCTGTGTCAAGTACAAAACAAAAGAGAAGCCTGGGAGAGCCACAAGGCTTCTGACTAAAGGATCTAAGTATCTAAGTATCTTACTCAAGATAAGAAATGTGAAGATGCAGGCTAAGAATTTTGTCTTCCCTCTTTCTTTTGTTAAAAAGCAAAGAAAACCGGGAAGGTTGAAAAAAAAAATTAACTTTGAGCTAGAAGAGGCCTATGTCATACCCAAACAGGTATGTCAACTGGAAATCGGATTCATGCCTTATACTCAGGTTCAGTGATACATATTGGGAAACCACCATTGTATAGCTAAAACCTATAGCCTGTATTGTATAAAACCTGAGATCTCGATGAGGTCCCCGAAAGAGAATGTTGTTGAGAGATAATGTTCAAAAACAAAGCATTCAACACTTCCTAGACAATCTGAGGGTGATGAACTGAGCAGCTAAAGGGTTCAAAAGAGAACTAGGTATTTTTAAAAGAGAGAGAGAAAGAGAACTAGGTATATCACAGAAATCAGAAGCCAGAAATTTCATGGGAAAATATAGTCAATGTTATAATACTTACCAAATACTATAGCTAATAAAATTTTTAATAACATGAAAATATTGCTAATATTTAAGGTTCTTTCCATAATTGCTAAATGAAACTGTAAACATCTCTTTTTAAAAACTAAATAAAATCACAAGGTACAGAACAATGGATGTAACAAAGGACCACTTGTACAGAAAATGGGGCAATACATATTTAAATTGGCATTATTTGCAGAAAAGTCAGTGGAAAATGTAGTAGACTTTTGTATGACTTATCACTGATATTCTAACTTAGAATTATTGCATATTCTAAAAATTAAGTAGAAATTTATAAATGCAATAAATCCTGCTAATCTCAAAATTGTTCTACACATCTATAAGAATACGCTTCTTCAATTCATTTGGGTACAACTTTTAAAAATTCTTTAATACTAATTTTTTTAAAAAGATGATTTTACTGAGGGCTCTTAACAGCTCTTATAGCAATCTATACATCGATTATATCAAGCATATTTGTACATGTTGCCATCATTATTTTCTATACATTACTGTCTATTGAGTCCTTGGTATCAGCTCCTCTTTATTCCCTCCCATTGCCCAATACTAATTTTTACTCAGTGAAGTACCTTAACAGATATTCTGCTAGCGAGATTACCAAACTTGAAAACTAATAACATTTCAATATTATCAAACAGTTAGTTAAGGGTTGCCTATAACATCAAGCACAGCATTATACAAAAATTCAATTTAGAAATAAATAATAAAACCCTTCCAAATACAAAGCAATTGAGGATGTGAAAAGCAATAAATAAAATATGAGACTATTAACTCCTTAAGAGGCTAGACTTTTACTCTTTGTAGTGAAAACCTATTACACAAAACTTACTGTGCTTAATAAATTCAACAATATGTGGCTAAATTTGGAAATTTTTAAAACCTAATTCACAAATTAAGTGAAAAGTAAGCTAAGTAATTCTAAAAAACTTTCAATCTCTAAGATGAACACAAAAGAGGTGGTAACAGTTGATTTTTTTCTTACTGCAATTTTGCCTGTTAAGTCAGCAAAGGAAATCTACTTCTTGGATAATAAGTAGTCCATCTTTCTCTCATGCAGATCCATATAATGTTATTTCAGCCCTCATATTTTAAACCTAAAGAGATAATAATTTCCCAAAGGCATGCAATTGATTAGCTAAAAAAAAAAAAAAAAAATTCCTAAGACATTTTTTAGATTTTAAGATGAGACTTTCTGGTATTTCTACTATGTGGCAAACATTCTTCAATACCCATTCTCCTTTTACTTTCAAGAGAACTCCCAAATTACAGCTGTACACATGATCATCCACAATGAGGATTTTATTATTCAAGCTTTTAAAGAGGCAGATATGATCGTGTAATAAATTCTGGCTGACTGGGATGTAACAGAAAAGTGATGCGCACAACTTCTCAAAAAATTCTCTGAGTTGATTCTGACTTACAGTGACCCTATAAGACAGACTAGATCTGCCCCTGAGGGTTTCTGAGGCTGTGAGCAGAAAGCCTCATTTTTTACCCTCAAAGCCACTGTTGAGTTCGAACCACTGACCTTGTGGTTAGCAATCCAATGCATAACCTACTATGCCACCAGGACTCCTGTACAATGAAGTAGAACCCTTAAGAGAGAAGCAAAATGCCTCTACTTCCTGTAGTCGCCCCCTTTCTACTATTTAGAAGTATGGACTCCATACTCCATAACAGTTTCAACCATGCAAGTAATGCTAATACAAAGAACTAGAGCCCATACTCAATCCTACACTACTACAGTGAGACCAATACTTTACAGAGAAATTAATTTTTTTAAAAAATCAATGCAGTCAAGTTACTATTATTTAAGTTCTTGTTAAAACGGCAAAGCCTAGATCCTAATACACACTAAGCAATACATACTACTTCAAAATGCTTCCCAATGGTTAGTGTTCTTCTGTACAAAGAAACAAAATTAAAGACTCTATATATCCTTCATTAAATAAAATCATATAACACGTAGTAATTCCAACTAAATTCCAAACTAAAAAGCCAACCTCATTGTTATGAAGTCAATTTTGACTCATAGCAACCCTATAGGACAGGGTAGAAATGCCCCTGTGGGTTTTGAGCTTAACTCTTTATGGGAGCAGAAAGCCGTAACTATCTTCCGAAGAGCAGCTAGTCTGTTCACACTGACCTTGCAGTTAGCAGCCCAACATGTACCCACTCCGCCACTGGGGCTCCTGCTTGGCAAATAAGTAAACTTAAATTAATAAAATGAAAAGGAAAGACCAAAGCCCCATCAGTGGTAGAGGAGTATCCAGGGGAAGTTACTTAACATCTTTAAGTCGCTAGTTTCTCATTGGAAAAATAATCAACTTTAACAGGTCATGAAAAGTAAAAGAGACAATACATACAGCATAGCAACTAGCAGGTTAATTCCTCAAGCCCAAACATCATCACCATTTCTATGCACATCTCAGAAAAACTTCTTGCCAGTGAGACTTTCTTAAAACTTATGTAGCAAAACTTTTGAAAGCATTTTCTTATTACACCACTGTTCCACCACCAACTAGTATGCATTCTCATTAAACTAATCCTTAAATGCTTAAAACACATACTCCATATCCAAGGCTGTTCCTTATTTTTCAAATTCCAATAAGCATTCTTGTAACACTTTGTAATATTGCCTGCACCAATTTCATTAACCAATTATTGTAAAGAAACAGATTTCTGATTTTTGCCCCTGCCAATTTTTAACTCAACCCAAATATATTAATTCAATCTTCTGCTTCTTCTGCCTGTAGCATTATATACCATAGAGTTGTGAGAAAAAGACTCAAAGTGATTACAAGTACCAAATGCAGCCCTTAGCTGGTCACTCACAGCGGATTAGCAATTATTTCCTTATCCCTTGATCTACTTACATGTTCCTCAGCCATTTCAAACCTATTACATTAAAAACTAAACTCATCATTATAACCTCTAAAACCTGTTCAAGCATAGTGGACCGCAACAGAATCAGCCAAGTCTTCCAAATTCTTTCTTTTGACTTACCTCCATATCCATTGAGTTACTAACTCATGCTATTTCCACTTCAAATAAATCTCGAATCTGGATCCTCTCTCCATTTATATTTTCTAACTGTGCACTACCTTCACCTTCATCATTCGCATTTACCAAGTTCTTCTACATGCACTATGAAAAATTTCACTCATATGACTTTACATGAGTCTCATCATTTTCCTATTATAAAGATAATGATTCATGCTACTCAGCATCAAGAATATGAACCACTTTTATGAACTTTTGCATATCCTCAGAGATATTAAGCCATTTATTTGTAAAGCATGGAATTTTAAGATGCTGGAAAGTTCTGAAAATACCATGACACACACAACACTGCAGACCAATTTAGTTACTGGTATGTTTTAACAGTTCTCGTGCAGCCATAATTGCGAAGCACTATGCTATCTTTCCAGCTCTAAAATTTTTTTCTATAAAAACATTTCTTGACTATGTGCCTAAAGTGAACTACTGCGATGTGAACCATAGAAGAAAGCCTATTTTCCCCCAAACTTTATATCAAAGAAATTAAATATATAAAATTTTCTAATTTTAATTTGCTTTCCTAAACCAATGGGGCAAAATTTTGAAAACAGATGATCAGTAGTTGGAAAATAAGGCCTTGTTGACAGAAACCATGTCAAAGACCACATGATAAAATTCTGTAGAATCAGCTATATTCATTAGAAATTACCTTTTTCAACAATATGAAAGATGACTTCACAAGGTGGAATATCCAAAATCAACTCAACTACATCCATGGAAAAGAACAATGGAGAAGCTCAAGATCATCGGTTAGAACCAGATCAGGTACTAGCTGTGGAACAGACCACAATTACTCCTATACAAGTTCAAGTAGAAGCTAAAGAAATAGCTTGAGGAGAGCCCACCTTGATTTACTGTCCATTTTAAAGGCAGATTTAACACAGTGAACACTAATGACGAAAGATAAACAAGTTGTGGGATAACATCATATATGAAGCAAGGAAAGGCCCATTAACAAGACAAGAAAGAAAGAAAAAAGTCATCATCAATGTCAGAAGAGAATCTCGAAACCTGCTTTTGACCATAGGTAGAGCTGCTAAAGTGAAAAAAAAAAAAAAAAAAAGACTCCAGGAATTCATGGAATATCAATTGAGATATCCAACAAGGGAAGATGATACGACCTTGCTTATTGATTGTGAGGAGCTCTTGAAGCACTTCAGAATAAAGATCAGAGAATCCAGTTTTCAGTGTAATTTATACCTCAACATAAAGGGGGAAATATCCTCACAACTAGACAAATAAGCAGTAGCATGATGTTCAAGATTCATTTTACTTGTATCAATGCCCATCGAAGCTGCTTTTAGGTGCCATCAAATTGCTTGGTACTTAGAGCAACCCTGTGTACAAAGGAACGAAACACTGCACTGTGTTCATGATTGTTCTAGTCGAGCCCAACTTCACAGCCACTATCCCAATTCCTCTCCTGAAAGGGTCTTCTTTTTCACTGCCCTTCTACTTTACCAAGCATAAGGTCCTTTTCCAGGAGCTGGTCTTTCCTGATAACATGTCCAAAGTATGTGAGACAAAATCTCACCAATCCTCATTTCTGGGATATATTTAATATAGAATAACAGTTTATATATTCTTTTATGATTTGCTTGGTATATTTTGAAATAAAATTTTTATTTTAATATTGTTCAAAGTTCAGTTTAAAATATGTTGTCAAAATTTCACAAAGAACCATGTTAGCCCTGGGCTGACAGATCATGTGACCCACATGGCTCACATCTGATTGGACAGCAAAAGGAGCACCTGTCCAGACTCAGCCAAATCAGATCCTCTCAGACATCAGACTAGTGACTAACATGGTTAAACCCTCTCATTGTAGGAGAAATATTTGAAGGGCAGGAGGTTGGCTGTACACATGCAATGCCCTTTTTGGGTTGGTTGCTAGTTTTTTTAATAATTACTCTTGTTGCTCAGAATATACACAGCAGATCATGCACCAAAAAAACAAACAAAAAAAATCAAAAAGAATGTGGGCATTTTGTAAAATCACACTGTTTGGGGTGCTGAATCAACAAAGGAGAAGAAATTTTAGAATGCTTACAAAGCAAATATATCCTCCTAGAAGTAAGAACCGAGGGCTGAGCCAGGAGAAAAAAAAAAAGTGGGACTAAAGAAGTTAAACTAGCTGCACAAAAAAGCAATTCACTTAGAAGTGAAATTTGGAGAAAGGGCAAATGAAGGTAACATAATGTATTGTGAGCACATCAATCTACCAGAAGGGAAGTACTACCACTTACTGGCCCTGAAAATGCTTCAGGTTGATTTTACTGAAGTTTTTCAAATTGTAGTTATTCCATTAAATGACTGTGACAGCTCAAAACGTGCTTATAATCATATGAAACCAACTTTCAATGTTTTCCATCAGAAAAATTATGCATTTATATTTCAAATATCTGGAATTGACTAGATGTAACAGCTTTTCCTGTTTGAAAGAAAGCCAAATATGGAAAAACCAAGAATTAATGGGAAAAAAGATCTGAAGAGGAGGAAAATGACTATTATAAAGTCAGGAGATTCACATTCACATTTTACTTCGACATTTTACTTCTTGGTTTGGACCCTGTGTTTGCAATTCTTTTAACAAAAGCATCCGTTTAGCTATCAATTTGTTCTTGTTGCCACTTGGTGCCAGTGAATCTCAAAACCATCCAGTCCTGCACCAGTCTCACAATCATTATTATGCTCGAGTACACTGTGCAGCCACAGCGTCAATCCATCACATTGAGAGTCTTCCTCTTTCTCATGTTCTACTTTTCCAAGCCTGATATTCTTCTGCAGAGATTGGTTTCTCTTGGTAACAGGTCCGAAATATGTGTTGTTCGGAGCCTTCTAGCAAGATAGAATTGTTCTGACAGTCCATGGTATATTCACTATTCTTTGCAAGCACCATTATGAAAATGTATCAACTTATCTCTGGTCTTCCTTATTCACTGATCAGCCTTCACATGGATATAAGGTGGTTATTGATACGTGGGTCAGGTGCACATTAGTCCTCAAAAATGACATCTTTGCATTTTAATAGGCCTCTTTCAACAGACTTGTCCATGCAATACAGCCGGTGCTATCTTGACTGCTGTCAGTTTGCTATACAATGGTGGCTTGTTTGTTGCTGTGATGCTGGAAGCTATGTCACTGGTACTTTAAAACCAGCAGACTCTCCCAACATGAACATGCTTCAGCAGAGCTTCCAGACTGACAGACTACAAAAAAGGAACAGGCTGTCCATTTCTGAAGAATTGGCCACAGAAACCCTTATGAATACTAGCACAGTACTGTCAAATACTGACAGCCTCATGGCTAGCAGCACAGCAACGACAGAGAAGGTACCAAAGACGAGTCCCTCGGGCTGGAAAGCACACAAAATGGGGCTGTGGAAGAACTACCTTCCCAAGGGAGAGTGGACCATACCAATGTGGATAGCCTAAAGCTTTGAGGACCTCCATTTGCTGAGGGGACACAACTCAAATTGAGAACAGCTGCAAACAGTGATTAAGAATTGGAAGTGGGAATGTACAAAATATGAATCTAGGAAACCTGGAAGTAGTAAAAATGAAACAGCATCCATAAAGATCAATATCCTTGGCAGTAGCAGGCTGAAATGGACTGGAATTGGTCATTCTGAATCAGACAGTCAAATGGTTTACTATGCTAGGAACGACAAACTCAAGAGGAATAGCATCCCATTCATCGTGAAAAAAGACCTTTCAAGATCTTGAAGTGCAGTGCTGTCTGTGACACAACAATATCTATACACATCCAAGGAAATCTAGTAATAATAGCACAAGTATTATTCAATTTTATACACCAACCACAAAAGACAGTAATGAAAATGTTTTAGAATTTCACCAATTTCTTCAATCTGAAATTGATAAAACATGTAATCCAGATGTAATGAAAAGTTATTGATGATTGGAATGCGAAAGTTGGAAACAAAGAGGGACAGTGGTTGAACAGAGGGTTTTTATGACTGAAACCAGGTTGGAGTGCACATGACAGAATTTTGCAAGACCAATGACTTCATTGCAAATGACTTCTTTAAACATAAAGAGTGACTGTGCACATGGACTTCAGCAGAGTGAATACAGAGAAATCACACTGACTCCATCTGTGAGAAGAGACAATGGAGAAACTCGATGGCAGGCAAATGAGACTGACTGTAGAACAGACTACAAAATGCTCATATGTTTAAGTTCAAGTTGAAGAAAAGGAGAAGTCCACGAGAGGCAAAATAGGGCCTCGAGGACATCCCATCCTCGCTTCTAAGGAACATCTTGGCTATATTTCTTCCAACAGGTTTGTTTGTACTTCTGGTAGTCTATAGTTTATTTAATAATCTTCAACACTCTAATGCAAAGGTATAAATTCTTTTTCAATCTTCCTTAATCACTGCCCAGCTTTTGCATGGACACTAATGATATAACTAATACTTTATTTAAAGGATTAAAAAACCCTCTAGTGCAGCAAACTCAAATACTAAACTACTCTTAAATAGTCATTTTCAATGAAACAAATAGGATTCTTTATTTACCCAAACTTACATCTGCCTATATCAAGAATTTAAGAACAAGAGCCAAGCAGTCCATTTTCTGCAAACAGCACACCCATATTAATAAGGACAATAATGACAAAATTATGTTTTAAAGAATTCTGCCATAGTCACCCTGAACATACTATCGGTCAAATATTTCCAAAAGTGAATTTCAGACTAATTTCACCTCATTCAACAGTCTGAAAATGTTACTTTTGATTATGAGGGAGCTCCAAAAAATTCATAGAAAAATTCCATTATCTTTTCCTTTCTTTTCCACACTGTTTTTATACCTCTGTAGTTGTACATTAAAGGTATAGCCCTTGATCAGGAAGTCACAGATCTAGTTAGAGAGTAGCCCAGTAAACAGAAAATAAACGACTGAAAGCACTTGTGCGACTGCTCCGGGGCAGGGCTGAAGCGGGGTAATTCCTTGGAGCGGATCTGCTCCCAGGTATATCACAGCATTCGGCCAGGAGGTGCAGCAGACAGCCATCGGCTCAGGCCCATCTGAGGAAAGGGCAGCCAGCCCTCCAAGTCTGCAGTTTTCTGCAGCATGACTGCAGGTGGGAAAATCACACAGCCTGAGCACAGCTGGATGGCAGGCCAGAATGAGTGCAACCACGGTGCCCCAGACTCATCCACTTCAGTGGCCTCTCTAGCCCAGGACTGGCTGCCTTGGCAAGGGCTGTTTCTAGGGCAGAAAAGTGACTGCCTGCATTGGAAAAAGAAATTTGCAGAACTGGGCCGGAATCCCACCAACAGAGAATTCTTTAGAAACTTAAAGGTAGGTTGGTGAGGATCTGCTAATGGGAACAAAACCTCTGTGACAACAAGCACCATGACAAAAACTCCATATCAAATTCACTGAACAGGAAAAGTGAAACTCAAGTTAGTACATGGAAAAGCTATTGGTTAGTATGCTTATTAAAAGAACACATGTGGGGTAGCGAGGTACACAAAACACATAAAGCACATGTTAAACCATCAAGCAGTTTCTGACTCAGAGAGGGCCTTCAGCACAGAGCAGAACTGCCCCTTTGAGTTTCCCAGGCTGCGTATCTTCATAGGAATAGAAAGCCTCATCTTTCTCCTCTAGACTGGATTCGAGCTGCTGACCCTGCAATTAGTAACCCAACACATAACCCACTACACCACCAGGGCTATTTAAGCACATGTTACTTGTATAAAATTGCAGTGACTGCTGCTGCCTTATGTGTGTGTGTGTGTGTGTGTGTGTGTGTGTGTGTATAAAATGTAGAATAATCAAGGTAATAGAGGTAATTTTTACTACCACACTATAACAATTAACATAAATGAATAATGTCTTTCATTTAGGGGTGCCCCAATAAAACAGGGAAAAATAACAATTTATTAGATTTTCCATGTCATTTAAATATTCTATGTGGCAAATGGGAAGCAGAAACCAAGATGCTCTAGGAAAGGCATTTTATGAGCAGATTGCTAGAGACAGTGGGCCTCATTTTCATAATACGCCTTATTTACTTGAAAAAATGTGCATGCCAGACAAACTAGATTTATTTAAACTTAGGTGTGTGGCACACTTTCTCAAAATGAGACTATCTTCTCAAGAAAAACAACCTAGAGCATTTATTACTAGTGATCAAGTTCACGTTTTTAAGCAAGCACTGAAAATTTGGCATACTTGTATCTACTACCTAAGGACTGAAGGCATCCTATTAAATACAGGCTTTTCTGATGAGATTGGTAATGATTTTTTATATCATATCCCACATACTACCCCACAGGAGAATGATGAGGCTGACTGTTCTCGAATGGATGAACAATCTTGGGAATCTTATACAGGATTGCTAGGAATCAAAACAGACTCAATGGCAATGGGTATAATGAAATATGTAATCGGTCAACGTTTAAAAGATCTGCACAAAGCTCAGTGAATTTGACCTAATGGCCAAAGAATGATGCTATAAAATCATGCATGAGTAAATAATCCATCCAAAGAACAAGATAGACCAGTAGACTTTAATGTATCAGAGTGCAAAAATTTATTTATTATTGATTATTCCAGATTCCATACTACAAACAACTGGGGGGAAAAAACACCCTTATTGCAATTTGCTTAAGTAACTAAAAAGATTACCCTTAAGAACCGGAAAAGGCTATTAAATTGACTAGAACTACTTCTACTTTAACCAAACAAAATATTACAACAGATCAAGCATAGAAACAAAATAAGAGAACGCAGATTATTGAAATCCCACATTGAAGAGATGGGCAAAAACGTAAAGCAATGCCAGTCACATTAGTAAATGTTCTCAAAGATATAGCTATCATTTATTACATAAAAAAGTATATTAACATGCAATGAGTTAATTCTTGATTTTTTAATTAATTAGCATTTTTACATTTATAAGTTTTAATTTGGAAACAGAAAAATATAATATTTTATGTAAATAAATTATTCATCCAACCTATCTAAAGAGATAATTTCTATAGATAAATATGTATATATATATAAAATATATCATCTGTGTCAATAAATATAATCTATATTAAGATTTTTAGACTCTCCAGTAATATTTAAGAACATGAATAGATTCCGATACCAAAAAGCCTAAAAATGGTTACAACAGAGAAACAGCAAAGGCAAAACTAAAAGATTTTTAGTTTCTGGGTAGTGTGTGTGTATGCATATCCATATATACACTATATGACAGACACTTAAGTGTAAAAAAAGTTTTTTTAAGAGAAAGCACAAATTAGCTATGTTAAAAGAAATTATCAGTATAGATCCGATAGAGACTAGGAAGATTACTGAACTTAATGGCAATAAATTTGAGAATTGAGAGAGAATGCAAAACCAATTCAACTTACTAAAATAGGCAATATATAAAATGTAGATATGTATAAACTCTGATAACTATTAAAGAAAGTGAATGAGTAAATAAAACCCTTCTCATAAAAGGCCGGGTTCACATGGCTTTCCCATGAATGATGACAATCGTTTAAGGAAGTGACAGCTACATAAAAATCATGCAAATCCATGCACAGAAATAGGAAAGATCTACAGCTCTCTTTAGCACAAACTCAAAATAACAACTAGTCAAAGGCATTATAAAGAAAGGAAAATTAGAGGTTAATTACATTCATGAACAAAGATGCTAAAATCCTGATCAAAATTTTAAAGTTGAATATAACAATATTTTTAAAACACCATGACTAAATGAGTTAGTTAAAAGAATGCAACATTCACTGAGCCTTGAAAAGTAAATCAATATAATTTACCAGATTTAAAAAGAAAAACCATATTATCTCATTATAGAATGTGGTAAAATTTAACAACTATTCAAATATAAACTCTTACTTATTAGTAGTATATCAGAAAAAGAAGGGCACTTTCTTAATCTGATAAAAAGTTATCTACACAGAACTACAGCAAACAGCATACTTCACGGTCAAACACTGAAAGCTCTCCCTTTGAGACCAGGCACAAGACAAGGATGTCCTCTGCCACCACTTCTAGTCAGAGCTGTACTGCAGGCCACAGCCAGAGAAGCACGGCAAGAGGAAGAAATAAAAGTGTAAGGAGTGACAAGAAAGAAACAAAATTCATTATTCAAAAATGATCTGACTATGAATACAGAAAACTGAAAGAACCCAAAAGAAAAACTGTTAGAACTAAGAGCTGAAAAGATTCCAACACTAGCATTTCCACAGAACTAGCAACAGCAGTTTGAATGGGAAACTTCAAAAATAATGGCTTCAAACATTTTGAAATGGGAGGAAACAGCACTAGAACTGACTGTGACTGCACAACTCATTTTAAAGGCAATTTAACCATGGGGGAGAAATGTTCTAAAATTGATAACAGTAATGACGGCACATTCTTTTGATATGATTGAATGACTGAACCACTGAGTTATATGAAATGTAAATGATGTGCCAATAAAACTGTTATAAATTTTTTTGAAATAACTATCAATAAATCCAATGACAGATGTGCAAATTCTCTGAAAGTCATAAAACTGTCTTGACAGACACTAAACACAAAATAAGTGAGAAGATGCGCAATCATCAAGATTTGGAAGATGCAATATTGTAAAGATAGCCACTCTTCCCAAAGTGATTTAGAGTCAAGGTAATCTCAATGAGAAAACAACAAGGTATGTAGATGTACTTAAGTTTATGTGTTCTTGGTTTAAGTAGGAGTACATATGGAAATGCAAAGGGTTAATAGGCCAAGTATTCTTGAAAAATAAGGACTATAAAATTTTTTATAAAAGGACTAAGAAACTTCTCTAAAATATATCAGGACTTACAAGACTACAAAAAGTGAGAGAACACTTATAAAAAAAACAATTGAACTGAATGAAGATGAAACAGATCCACACATAAACATTCAATACAAAATACATGCGTACAGAAACAATGTTTCGTGCTTCAGATAAATAATGCTGAAATGAGAACTATTCACATGCAAATTAAAGTGAACTTATAAATTACATCATTCACAAAATTAAATTCTACCCAAATGTTACGAGCTTAGAAGCTAACTGAGAGATTGTGTTCCAAACCCACCAGCAGCTCGGCAGGGAAAAAAGATCGGGTTATCTGCTTGAAAATGTGCAACCTAGAAGAGTCTATGGGTCAGTTCTACCCTATTGTATAAATTGACTCAAGGGCATACAATATGTACTGGTAATCAAGTTCAGGACAATTAACACATAAAGAAGAACAACCTTAAGTATTAAAAAAGGTGAACTGATTATCTATCTCTAGTGCGACACACCTTGAAAGCAAGGAACTTATTGTGAGCAGTACGGGATTCCTGGTCAACGAGAACAAAAACTACACCTGACTGCTAAACAAAACACTGAACGTTTCAAGTCCACCCAGAGGGATTTGGAAGACAGACCTAACAATCTACTTATTAAAACTCAGTCACTGGGAACCTTCTGCAACACAGCCCTCCTTCTGACACACATGGAGTCACCATGAATTGGATCAACTCTAAAGCAATTAGCAACTTTTTAATATTAGCACTGTTATAGAATTGTTTGATATATACACAGAAATGTCATTAAGGAACCTAGATATTTTAAAGGAAGAAGAGATACTAAGATATAATATCAAAATCAAAAACTCTGTTCAAGAAGAAAGAATATGTCTTGAAACTGATTGTGGTAGCTGAATGTGATTGAATTATGAAATGTTATATCTATAAGAGCTCCCAATAAAATGATTAAACATTTTTTAAAAATTAAAAACTCTGTAATCTTTCATTTAAAGTGGAAAGAAGTCTAAAAATTCAATTATTTTACTGCTCTTTTTAAAAACAAAAAGAAAAACAAAGTTACAGTTTTGTCCATTAAAGTCCTCAAACAATAAAAGTTCCGTAATAATAAATACCCCACACACCTACACTGTGGTCCCTTCATACTAATTCCCATAAAATAAAATTTAAAATACTCCTTAGAAAAATGATTCCAGTTCTAGGGTAGAAAATGCATAGACAGTCAGCCTGATCTCTATTTCAAATTCTAGAGCAAAGGAGAGATGAGATTAAGAATTCTGGAGGCATGCCAAAAGGACGGGAGTCAAATGATGAGGCTCCCGCCAAAATAAGATCATTCCGTCATTTTAAAAGAATGATTTCAATGGGTTTTAAACCCAACATCTGTAAATTCATACAATTCTTAAAAAGAAAAAACACTGGTCACCTTAACAGGTTTTTAAAGACCAACTTATTACTCTGAAAATTGATTTTTCAAGAGGGGAGGCTTTCTAGTAGACTCTTTTCAAGATAAGCAAGTATCTGAGGAAAGAAAAGTTTTTGTTAAAACATTGCAAGAGTAATGGTGAAAACAGAACCCTGAGATTGTGTCAAAAGGCATCAATAATTGCCAAAACCAGTAAGGGGATTTTATACTGGAGTCACCTGGCTGAAGTCAACTGTGCCATTGATTAATTGTAACATTACTGAAAACAGAACAGCCACTCATGTTCCTTTTTTATGAGAAATGGAAAGCACCGCAAGTGAAATACTCCTGACAAAAAAAAAGAAGCTTAACTTGATCATCAAGACTCGCAGCTTGCAGGTCATAAGAGGAAAGAAAAACACGGTAAAGGACCATGAGAATGCCAGCCAAATTCAGCCTGTAAAAAATTCTACAGAACATAGGACCCAAGTTCTTCAGATAAATGGAAAATAAAAGGAGCAATTGATAAAGTTAAATGATACTGAAGACAAATCAATTAATGTGCTACACAGAGATCTTGTTTTGATCCTGAGGCAAATCATCAACAATTAAAAGATGTTTTCATTTTTTAATGAAATCGGGAGAAAATTGGCTAGTTAAATTACCAAGAAATTACAGTTAATTTTGTTGAGGAGAATATGATTGTGATTAAATGCTAGGAATGTATATTGAAGTATTTACTGGTGAAATCGTGATGTTTGGTATTTGCTTTGAATTACTTTACAATTAAAATGAAAAGTGATCAAGTACATAGGAAGGTGGGTTGGTATGTGGATGGTTATAACTTCTGGGAGGAAATCATTTGTAGATGAATTAATTGAAACTAAATATGAAGACACAACAAAATTTTTAGATAATAAAGAAGAAAGGCTTCATAACATCAGAACAGAACAGAAAGGATATATTAAATAAATCTCAAAAATCATGAAATAAAACTGAGTTGTACCATATAACATAATCCTATCAATACTGGCAGCTTCACACTATTTCAAAAGTACTTACTGCTGGTAAAAGAGACTGCATATTTTGATTAGAATCTGCTATTGTAGCAAGGTAGACCAAATTTGTATGCAACATCTGCTGATACCTATTAAAACAAAAGAAATATCAATTACTAGAAAATAATGTTCTTCCTGGGTACTTAAAATACAAACAGCATTCTCATCATATCTACCATGGGATGAAAAATTTACTTGTCCAAGATTTCATAGCTAATAATAAATGGAGATGCATACAACTCAGTAAACTGAGATAGAGTCTAGCTCCACACAGCACATTTATATAAAGAGAACTTAAGTGAAGGACTTAAACACACTTGATGCCTTTTTCCATTCCTCTGCCTTTTTCCTGTTGCTAAGCATCTCAAATACAAGGATAGTAAGTATGTTTTGATAAACTGTTAGAAGGGGAGTAAGAGTTATACATTTTTTTCCTGAGTCTTGCAGCAAAAAATAAATCCACTGCTACTGAGATAGTTTCCAAATCATCAAGCCTTATAAAGGAAACGGTACATTTTTACAGGGACAGCCTCATTTTTCTCCCTCATAGAACAGCTGATGGATTTGAAATTGAAATGCTGGCTTTGCAGTTAGCAGCCAAATGCCTTACCCAAAGTGTCACCAGGACTCCCCATTCTTGCAAAAGTGATCAACAATTTACATTTGCCTAAGCAGTTACACTGCGCAACTAGTAGGGCTTATCACACAGAGAAGGCAATAAACAGATAATCCCCTCCACTTCCAAAAGAAATAATTATTATACAATAAAGCAAAGATAGATGAAAGACAGAACATACCTACATTTTAAAAAATAAAGCAAAATCCTCAGGCTTCAAGTGATTAATCATGATTATTGTAATCTTAGATACATTACATTACAGTAGCTTACCTAAGCCTTTCTTCAAGACATGCAATTTTTTTCGGTAAAACTTACAACCAGGAAAGCTTTATGGAGCAGTTCTACTCTGAAACACACGGGGTCACCATGAATCAGAGACCCACTCCATGGCAGTCACCAGCAACAACAAACCTTTCTTCAGAAGTTTAAATTAAACAAGATGAAAATAGTGATCTCTTCTAAAAAGTCACAACCATTGAAAACCCTGAGGGGTGCACCTCTACTTTTCTCTCTTCTTTTTTAATTATTTTATTGAGGGCTCTTACAGCTCTTAGAACAATCCATACATCAATTGCATTGATGACATTTGTATCCATGTTGCCATCATCATTTTCAGAGCTTTTCCTTTGTACTTGAGCCCTTGGTACCAACAGCTCTACTTTTCAACACACGGGGTGACCGAGAATAAGAAAGGAGTCCTTAAAAAAAATTTAAAAAAGAAAGGAGTCCTTGGTACCTGGCTTTGTATTGTTGCCTGAAGAATATTGTTTGCTTGTATTTGATCCTATTTTTGAAAATGAATGAATTAGTGTATCCACTTTTTAGCATAACTATAGGTAATCATTAGTGTTAAAGAAATCACTGCCTCAAGTAAGCCGTGGAAAGAAGTTGAGGAACAGTAATGACACCACTTAAGAGTTTCTAAGAAAGTCAATATACATAAAATAAAGTCATGTAAAATGCAAAATGTATGTGACTCTAAATTGTTAACCTTGCACTAAGATCTTAGCTTCTCATCATTTTCCAATAAAAAGAATTAGGTTTTAGAAAATTCTAGGTCAAAGCACGAAAATGTTCAAAAGGAACATGAAACAAACTCTTTCACGGTACAAGAAAATGCTCAAAAAATAATCAAGATACATCAAAAAGCTTGAAGGATTCCCAGTGACAAAATTTCAGAAAATTTCAGAACAGAAATAATGGAATAGCCTACGTAATATAGTAAGAATCTCTACTTCCATTCACAGGTAAATGACTAAGAAGGTGTAAGGAACGAGAAATTGCTTCTACATATATGATTCCAAATAAATATAAAAGGGATGATGGATTTAATTGGCATTTAGCAACAACCATAGTAGTACTGCTTCATGCAATAATCATTAGTGGATGCTAAAATAGGAGGGAAAGTATGATGAGAAACAGTGATTTTCAAGCAGGGCTTCAAAAACCAGTTCTTTCAAGCTCATTTATGGCTGAAGAAACATACATATTTTTTTTTAATTGGGGTAGAACCAGAATGATAACCAGAATAAGAAGTATTACTATTTAAAATGTTGCTAGAAACTCAATCTCCCTTTTAGAAATCAAGGACAGTATACATGTTGCATAGCAATCAAATCTCTTGCCCAAAGGATTTAGTATTTTGAGCAGAGTCAGAGACAACAGTAGCAACTAAAAGATGGCAGCCAAACGAATGGCAAGACGAATAAGCTCTGTTAACCTTCACCCAATTTACAACCCTTTGAATGAGTGTTGTTCTCCAGTCTCCACAGTCCTGCCAAGAATCCACTCTCATGCATCAGACTCATGAAAGGACTCCTTACACCTCTTCTCAGCTTCCCATTGCGGGTCTTCCACCTGTAATTATTTCCACTCCAGTCTCCTGGATCACTCAAAAATGTTAAATCCTCGTGCTTTCTGCTTCATTGGCTACCACAGAATTGGTTTGAACCCATGTGAAGATCTAGTGAAGATGTCCCCTCAACAAGATACATATTTACAGGGAAAAGGGAAAAAGTTAGTAACTTTACTGTGGAGAAACTGACATGCACCACCACCTCAATGAAAAGATCAAAAATATAACCAAGATTGGAATATACTGATGTCAAGGTAGCTACTGGGGATGCACTGAGGACACAACATCGTCTATGGCACTGCTGCCAAAAATGCATGATCAAAATCTAATCGCAGGGAAACACCAGTCAACCAAGAGCAGTCCGCAGAATGTCTACATCACAAAAGAGACTCAGATTAAAGCACACTAAAGAGACAGGACACCTAAATGTCCCTCAGAGAACCTGTGTTGCCAGAGAGAAGGAAGGAAGGAAAGAAGGGAGGGTGGGAAACAAAGAAAACATGAATGGGATAAATGGCGTAAGTTAAATACCGTAACAATCACACAGGGTTTTTTAAAAATTATGTACTTGCTTTTAGGAAATACACACTAATGTAAGAAAGAGAATCTAACTATTGGTCTCTACTAGTCAAGAGCAAAGGACAAAGAAATCAAAGTCTCAGAGAGGAAACTAATCATTCAGACTAGTAGCCTAGATAGTGCTTGACCAGCACTATGGACTGTTCTAAACAGAGCCAAATAGAATGGACCCTAATTTAAAATATATATAATATAAAATACTTTATATATACATATGTAAAGTGTGTACTGCTTTGTAAGCTATGCAAACAAACAAACAAAACCCCACAGAACTCCAATTCTTAAAAAGTTCAGACTCGGACCACGTGAGACTAGCAACCTGAGATACTTACTCTTAAACCCTGAGTCAAAACTACGCCAAGACCACCTCCTTGTGAAGTAACAAACTGGCCCACTGAATAAAGACTATTACCCGTAAGTAAGGCCACTCACTCACTCATTCACCGCCATCGGGGCCATAAGGACTCAGAGAGACCCTATGGGACAGGATAGACTGCCCCTGTGGGTTTCCAAGACTAATTCTTTCCCGGAGCAGAAAGCCTCATCTTTCTCCCATGGAGCAGCTGGTAGTTTCGAACTGCTGACCTATGGTTAGCAGCCCCAATGCATAACCACTATGCCACAAGGGCTCCTGACATATATAAGGTGACCCCATTAAAAAATTAGTAGTGAAACCCCAAGACTATACCGCTTAGTTCCTCTAAACCTCTAGAAATGAAACCACCCCCAATTTCAGCCAACAAGAGACAGGTCTGTAAGGGAACTGGAATGCTAATGAGGTGCACACACCTTAGAATAATCAGCCATTTGAGATCAAAAGTGCAGCATTTACCCACAATGTACATATATACTCGTGTAGAAGCAGAGTTTTTCAGTATTTTTATACAGTTTGTGGTAAAATTAGGTGCCTCGGCTGACATTTGGGTCGGCTTATACGCAAGTATATACAGTCTAGAAGATTTAGGAAAGAAAACAAGAAACACAGGGAACAAGTGGGATAAGCAATGTTACGACGAGAGGATTGCAATGAATAAGATGAGACAAACTGTATATGATTATTGAATGCAAAACGAATAAGCTCTGTTAACCTTCACCCAATTTACAATGAGAACAGGGGGGCAAGTGACCCTGTGCAATGAATACTACGCTCCCTTAAATAATCAAATACATGTGACCCAATCCGTCCACTTTCCCCTAAAACAAAGATGCTTAGAAAGGACAAGGAAAGCGAAACTAATGGAAGCTGACCTAACAGAAGGAAATGAGAACATTAACACACTGTGGAAAGCATAACCTACGTAATGCACGAATGCATGCTAACAACTGTTGGATGGGAACATAGCTATTCAACTTTCACGCAAAACACAGTACAATCTTTTTCATAGTGGCCCTGTAGAGAAGGAGAAATACGATTGAAAAACGGTGACCTAATTTTAACTCTACAGACTGTGTTTTCTATAGTGACCATAGACATTTGTAATTTTAAATAATTTCTAGACAAAGTACTGAGGAGAGATTCTAAATTAGATAACCACCTAAACCAGTTTTACCAAAAAAAAACCCTCCAACTCATGGCTATCTCATCTGTGTCAGGGCAGGTTTCCAATACCAGTGTCTTTCTTTCAATACGCTGGCAAAAGTTGAATCTGCAACCTTTTCCATTAGCAGTTCCACCTAGGCACCATTAAACGAGAGTGCAAATTAGATAAAGGGTAACTCAAATAACAGCAAGAGCCCAGAGTAACCATGAAAGCCTGCAGAACAAGTGAGGTTGGCTGGAAACTTCTGTCTGCGAGGAGACTCCCAGGGAGCGCTCTAGGAAAAACACATCACCTCCAACAATGGTGAGAATAAAATATTCTATGGCTGTACTAACAGTCACCAGATATATTGGTTATGCTGCACCTAAATGTGGCTAGTCCAAAAGAAACTGCACTGTGAATTCCAACGACTTAGTAGGATGAGAAGAATAGCGAATAGCTCATTAACATTTTTATATGTTTTTTCAAACTGCCATCGAGTTTACTTGTGACTCATAGCCACCCAATTGGACAGAGTAGAAATGCCCCAAAAAGTTTCCAAGGCACAGCAGCTGGTGGATACAAGGTGCCACCCTTTCAGTTAGCAGCCGGCTGTAATGTTTTAAGCATGGCACCACCAGGACTCTTGCGTATTATAATGATTACATAGAGAAATGCATTTTGGAAGTCCTGGACTAAACAAACTATATTATTAAAATTGATTTTAACTGGGTTTTTTCCCTTTTTTTTAATATAGTGCTAAGAAAATTTGGGGCAGTAGCTGTTCTTTGGTAGAATCCTCCCTTTCAAGCAGGGCCCCAGGTTTGAGTCTCTGCCTGTGTCCCTCATGGGCAGTCACCACCCGTCTTTCAGCAAAGGCTTGCGTGCTGCCATGATGCTGAGCAAGCTTCAGGGGAGCTTCCAGACAAACAGACTATAAAGAAAGGTCTATCTCTCTTCTTCAGAAAATCATTCAATGAAAATCGTATGGATCAAAGTAGTCTATTCTCAACAAATTATGGAGAGGTCACAACTTCCAGGTGTACGTGGGGTTGCCATGAGATGAATCTGATTTGATGGTCATTAACAGCAACTGTATTTTTTTTTAATTAAGATTGGATGTGTAGTTCACATTCTATTTCTTTTACACAGTACTACTTTAGAAATTTTTTATAAAATATTCAACATATTGCACAATATCAGATGCTATTTAGGAGATACCATTTACTTAAGACAAACCATTTCAAAATAAGACTCTGGTCCTTATGAATGATAATCAATTCAGTACTTCTTAAATAAAAGCATTGCTTTTCAAACCATA
>NW_022111300.1:12258282-12274968 GCF_000313985.2 Echinops telfairi
TGTGTATAATTTATAAATTATCAAGGGTTCGGGTGGGAGGGGGCAGGGAGGGAGGGGGAAAATGAAGAGGACACCAAGGGCTCAAGCAGAAAGCAAATGTTCTGAGAATGATGATGGCAACAAATGTCCAAATGTGCTTGACACAGTGGATGTATGGATTGTAATAAGAGTTGTATAAGCCCTCAATAAAATGATTTAAAAAAAAGAGGAGCTGATCCCAAGAGCTCAATAAAAAGTAAATGTTTAGAAATGAACGATGGCAATATATGTACTAATATGTCTGATCCAATTGATGTATGGATTGTAACAAGAGTTGTAAGAGCCCCCAATAAAATTATTTTAAAACAAAACAAAAAACATGACATTGAAAGATAAGAGCTGATAACAAAGACTAAACTAGAAAGTAAATGTTTATAAAATGATGGCAACATATGTACAAATATGCGTGATATAACTGATGTATGGATTGTTATTGAGCTGTAAGAGTCCCTAATAAAATTATACTTTAAAAATAAACATGACATTGTTCATGAGGCATAAAGTAAAAACAGATGCATAACAACTGACCTATAAATGTGGTTTACCTGTACAGTAGAAAAGTCATAACAAAAATGAATATATTACTAATACAAGCTACAACCTGGATGAATTGTGAAACATTAATTCAGCCCAATTCTCTATTTATATAAAGCATACACAACAGGTAAATCTACACCAAAATTAGATTAATGGTTGCCTGGGTATGAGTAGAGGGGATGAAATGAGAACTTATTCCTAATGGGTTGGAGATTGGGCAGAGGAAGTTGGTGAGGGAAATGATAAATAATTTACTGTGGTAATAGTTATGCAACTCTGTGAATATAAGGCTTTCTATTCCCATAAAGAGCTACAGTCTGGGAAGCCCACAGGGGCAGTTCTACAGGGTCACTGTGAACTGGAATCATCAACACAGCAGCGAGTTACTAAATTGCATACATTAAACAAGTGAGCTGTAGGTACATAAACTATACCTCAAGTTTGATGGTTTAAGTAAAGTGAAAAAATAACAGAAAAATCTATATGAAATTTTATAGTAATCTTACTGAGAACACTCTGAGGTCTTTCCTTTATTTTGATAGTCCATTATACACTGAATAAGATGGTTATTTTCATCCAACATCTGAAATAAAATAAAAAAGTTTATTACAAGTTTAGTACATCAAGTAAAATAAAAAACTAGAAAATTGGGAGGTAGGGAGATATTAGTGTTTTTTATAAGAACTTTAAAGTACATAGATCCCCTCACAAGATCGTGCTATCCCAAAGCAATCAATACACAAAATTTAAAAAACATTAAACATGGTAATACAAAAATAAAATTTACTTAATATTACTTTTCATTAAATATTGCTATCAGCTGCTGCAACATATATATATTACATATGTGTTGTAAAGCAAGTACAGTACACATATAACATATATTAATTCACTTTAACAACTTATAGGAAGATGAATGATTTCCATTGTATCATACCAAATATCATTACCCTAAATTTTTTAAAATCTACTGAAAAAATAACAAAATATAGTGTAAATAATAGTTGCTTTTTTTTTCCTTCAGATTTCTTGAAACACTATACCTATAAAAAGCTGAATCCACTCAGGCCTTTTATCTTCTTAATATGTAGTTTACCACAGAAAATTGTTATCTTACACCTTGGGATGAAAGCTTGTTTAGTCCATAATTCTTTTTTTTTTTTTTTTTTAGTCCATAATTCTTTTAATAACTCTATTCCAATATTCTCCCTCAGAATTTTACCTAAAGCCTAGAAGAAAAATTTGGAATTTCTTTCGTATTCAAATATTTAATTCTCCTTGTCATACGAGAAGCTTTAGCTAGTTATGACAAGTTAAGAGACCAAGTAAACTTTGCAATGCATGCATGAAAAATTCCGTCTAGGAGGCATGACTTTATTTCAGGGGGACATTAACTCATCCACGTGAAGGGGCATTGAGGAAGTGGTGGTATCTGGAAAGCCAGTTCGCTTTAGTGCCAGTTTTACTACCAGAATGATACACTTAACTTCCAAAACTCATTTTTCTGTAAAATTAAGGGGCTAAAGTATTTCTCTTAAATTTCCACATACCCTTCAATGAAAATATGAGGTAGAACCCCATAATCATTCTATCACAGTAACAGGTAGTAACTCTCTTAGTTAAAAAGTAAGATCTATTTAACCTTAACAACTTTTCTACATGTACCATTCTTCCCTTGCTAGAAAAAATATTAATATGCTCATCTAATAACTGCAGTTATTTCTTACATAGAATTCTAGGGTGTTCCCCAAAAGTTGCCCCTGCAATGCATTATTAATATAATTCCCAATCTAACAACTTCACAACTTATCTTTTCAGTGTATTCCTCAACCTGACAAATTTCACCTTTACAAACCAATCCCTCACATTGTAGAAAAAGACAATTTGAAATCCATTTTCTCCTCACCTAAGGATGAAAAATAAATGATCAGCATCCTCTAAATGAATCACCCATGAAAAAAATATCTTTTAATGTATGGATTGTAACAAGAGTTGAAAGAGCCCCCAATAAAACGATTTAAAAAAACTGTCTTTTAAAAGAGAAATTTATAGGAAAAATCTATAAAATGTATAGGGCAAAAAAAAATCTAGAAAAACTCAGACCTTTTTCTACGTCCCCGAAAGAAAAAGAAATGGGAACTCCTTCAGAAACAGGATGTGCGTATGTGTATGCGCGCGTCTGCCAGGCTGCAGACTTAGCCCTGTATCTGTTAAGGAGCCCTACATTGACATTCACAGCCAAACCGTTTATTCATAAAATAAAGCAACAGTTGGGCAAATGTCAAATACCACGCTACAAAGACCTGACAGTAAACAAAAGCCGATTAGCATACTATAATGAAGATACAATGTGTCCTGAGTTACTTTTCTTCTATTTTCATTCTCACTTCGGTGCTCAAGGCCAAGGTGAAAGTCATGAAAAACTGCTAATTTTCAGTAGTAATGTGTCTGTCTGGATGAATTAAATTTAGAATGCTGCCTCGGTCATAGGTAACAAGGGACAGAGCACAATAAAGAACCTTTGTGTCCCCACTGGCAGCCACACCACAGCGACAGTGGTCGCACTACCATCTAACGGGGACGCAGCTCCCTGTGTTGTCACGAGTTAGCATGTGCCACGATTATCTGGGTTTTTATCACTAGACTGTATGCTCCATGTGGGCAAGGATCGTGCCACACACCAAGGTAGCTTCAGCGACCAACACAGGGACTCAGTATTTGCTGCTGATGCACATCCGTCAAGAGGACTCCTAAGGGAACCCCAAAGCCCGCAGGCTCTCCCTCGAGGACCCCTAAGGTGCCCAGCGGTGGCCTCGGAGTTCTCCTGGGACCTCCCCAACTCGGTGGCAGTTTGGGGGCCGCGCGGGGCGGGGGTGCGATCAGCGATCTGACGTTGCCCCGGCCTCCGGCGACCCCGGGTCGGGTCCGCGGAGCGGCGGCCGCGGCGCGCGGGGCGGGGCGACACCAAAGTAACTCGGGAGCGAGGGGCAGGGGCGCGGGGGGCGCCGGCCGCGAGGGACAGCCCGGCCCCGCCCGGCGCACGCGCCCCGCCGCCCGGACGCCGCCCCATCCCCGGAGAAACCCGGCAGCGGCTCAGGGGGCTTTTGTGCCTGGAGGAAAGGGCCTCAAGGCGCGAGGACTTCGCCAGAAGACCGGCTCGCCCTCGTCGCCACCCACTCGGGCTCGGCTGCGCGCGGCTCCCTCCGGTTCCCATACAACTGCTTCCCCGCAGGCCCGCCTCCGCCCCCGGCCCGGCCCGGCCCCGGCCGCTCCCAAAGACGGGGCGCCGGCCCTGGCACCCCCGGCCCGCCAGGCTTCACCTTCTGGATCGCGGCGGGAGTGATCTCGCCCTTGCCTCGCTGCCTCGGGGCTGCGAACGCCACAGACATGTTGCCGCCGTCGCCGCTGTCGCCGAGTCCCGAGCGCTACGGGGAACAGCAAACTGGGGAAAGACGCCGGCCTCCCCGGGCCGAACCACCTCGGCAGAGAGGAGGGGGGAGGCTTCCATCCCGAACAGCCCGTCCGCCGGCCTGCGCCCCAGAAGAAACTCGGGCCCGTGGAAGTCTTCCCTCCGGTGTTCCCTGGCCACCCCAGGGACAGTATCAACTTCCTAGTGCTTGACCTTCCCTGCAGCCCTCAACCTTTCATTTCCCCCGGCTCCCCCGCGGTCTGGTGCCAATGGTACGGTCCTGCCCCAGCCCTCCCTCCGCTCCAGCGATTCAGGAAATGGTCCCGCCGCCGCGGGCGAGAGGGGCTGGGCAGCCCCTGTCACAGGAAATGCGAGCGGCCCAGGCCGGCCCGCCCCTTTCGCGCGGTTGCAACTTGCGACCTTCCGACTGCTTTTCTGTGCTCTGCTCGCGACCTGGTTTAGTTTTCCCAACTCCATTCGCACCCACACACCCCCCGGAGAGAAGTGGCCGCCCGGACCGGTCCGGGTCCTGGCCTCCGGGCGAGGCGAGCATCCCGCAGAATCGGAAAGAGGTGACCTGGACCTTAGGAGTTGGTGCAAACTTGGGCAGCATCACCCGAGACGAAGCAGAGATCGATGGACTCCGTGGACGCGGATTCGCTGATTTAAACGGCTGGGCTACGCCCCAAAGGCGCACCTCCAAGTCCACGGTCTCGCACTCACACGAAGTCTAGCTTAACAACTAGAAAGTGAACCTGACTCAAAATGAGGAAACCAAGGGCGATCAAGCATCTTGACTAGAGAGGGCAGTGGAAAGCATCACTTGGGACAAGCCCTTGGGCGAAATGATTTCCATTGAAGCATTTGTAATTAAATTTTGAAACGGGGCACCCGCACGGGCTCCTCTTTAAAGGTATATTTCGTTGTTGTTAGCTGCCTTGGCGTTCATTCCAACTAATGGAGACCTAATGTGTGCGGAATAGAACTGTTCCATTGGGTTTCCGAGGCTCTGACCTTTCAGGGTCAGATAAGCAGTCTTGTCTTGACACACAGAGAGAGTTGATGGAAACAGCTTTGCCGTTTTGCCCCTGTTGAGTGGATTCTGACTCATGGGGACCCTACAAGACAGTAGAACTGTGCCATAGGATTACCCAGGCTCTATATAATCTTGATGAAAGTAACCAAACATTTAACAACTTAACTGCTGCCCTGGTCTAATGGTTTGTAAATTAGGTTGAATGTGCCAAGCTTCAAGTCAACAGTGGGGAAAAAAATGTTTTCAAATTATGGAAGCAACAAAAGTAAATGTGAATAATACATTGCTGTAGTTTATTTTTATTCTGTCAATGTAAACTTTCACAGGGGGTCACTGAGTTGAAATCATCTTAACAGCCATAAGTTTGGTTCTTGGGCTTATAACCTAGAAGACAATTTTATATAAAATGTTAATGTGGTTCAAAAACCAGCCCTTCAATTTATTATACAGAATAAACTAAAAAACTAAAACGTGTATTTTTTAAACATTTCCAATAGCTGTTCTTTACAAAAGTTATGAGTTCCATTAACTCAACAAATATATAGTTTGATGTGCTAGGCTCTAAAATAACCACCTATCAATTACACACAACTTAGAAATAGAATTTGCTTTCAAAGAATGTATGTTCTATTAGCGCTGACAGAAACAAAGAAGTAAATATATACATATATAGACAGTTAAATGTATATATATGACTTTCCACACACACACATATATATATTTAATTATGGAAGAAACTTGGTGCCTATTCTGAAATTAGTAGAAATTCTTCAAATTTTTTATATGATTACATTAAATTCAAATATACCAGAATACTTCAAGGGTTTAGAAAGCAGAAAATTAAATTTATAAATATATATGTAGGACCTTACATACATCTTTCATAGGATATATATGTGTGTACATGATTTTACATACATTCATATATATGTATATATACTTTATATGTGTATAAAGTCCTGTGAAACACAAACCAGATACTGAGAGAGACTAGCAGGAGTGAAGATGGGAAGTTCTCAGGATTATCATTTAACTAAGACCTAAAGGATGGAAAAACCCAATCTACCCTAAAAATAAAGGGAAGATAACTAATACCTCTAGTAATGAGCATAATTGTTCTTATAAATTTAGTTCTGTACTACCCAAACCCTTGAAGAAAGAAATCTGGTATATTTGAACTTAATATCAAATTGGAAAGAATTTCTTTTGATTTCAGAATAGACACCAAGCCTCTTCCATCACCATTTGTCTAACACCTGTTGTCTTTGACTAGATTCTCTAGAGAAGCACAACCACTGAACCACATGTATATATACAGAGAGGAATATATCAAGGAAACAGTTCACAAAGTTCATGGGCCAGACTCACACAGCTAAGGGGGCTGATGAACCCAAGATCACCAGGTCATAGGCAGGCTTCTGGCTGCAGAGGTAAAAGAATCCAAAGCTAGCAAGTATGATGACAGGCTGCTGACAATTCCCAGTGTCAGCAAGCAATATAGCAGGCCACTGTTATTACACTTGGCTCAAGTCCACGGAACCAGAGGTTAGATGATGAGCCAGCTGTAGAATCAAGACCAACCAAAAGTAAGGAAGCTTTTCCGCCATGTCTTATTGGAAGCAACCCACACCCTTAGGGAGATCTCATTATGGAGATTGCTGGGCCTGAACTGCCAAACCACTGAGAATCCTGGCTCAGCCAAGTTGACACAAACCCTTAACTATCACCTTTGGTATCCATCATTCTGTCTTGATGTTTAGGTAAAGTTCCTTAGTGAAGAGCAATTTTTTCAATAGGAAAAATTTTACCACCCCAGAACAGCCCACTTGGCTTTTTTCAAACCAGTATGCAAAATAAAATTTCCAGGACCCTTTGTGTCCTTTTAAATTACAAAATTAACCAATAGGTAAAATACCTTTCCTCTTATTGGATTACCTGTAACACAAAAACTGCTTTTAAAAACAAGCAAACAAAACAGTTGCTGTGTAATCGATTTTGACTCATGGCAATCCCATGTGTGCATGAAACTGTGTTCCGTGGGGTTGAGAATGCTCTGACCTTTCATAAAAGATCACCAGGCCTTTCTTCAGAGATACTGTTGGGTGGATTTGAGCCAATAGACTTTCATTAGTTGAGTGTTTCACCATTTGTACTACCCAGGACTCTGACAGTAACTATCAGAGTACATGACATATCTGCTTACAATATGCCACCAAAGTCAAGGTCTATATGATAGTTAAATTTTTAAGAGCAACATGAATCAGTGAGAACATTTGTCTATATTTCTATATTCCGGCTTTAAGAAAATTCCAAGCAGAGCTCTTATTCTAGAAATGTGTCCAGTGATAGGTACTTCTTTTGTTCAAATGAGATTTTGCCAACAGTATGAACGGAATTCAACTGGGAACATTGTACAAGTTCCCCTGAGGTATTTATTCCTTGCAGGAGTGGGTAACCTTTTCCTGTCAAAGGCTATTTGGATATTTATAACATCTTAATTGTACAGTAGCTAAAGCAAATGGAAGAAATTATGAAGTCAAAGAACTGAATAGAAAATTTCAAAGGGCAGCTCATGAAGGCAAAGTAAAATAATATGAAATGTGCAAAGAGACCTAGAGTTAAAAAACCAAAAAGAAAGAACATACTCAACTTATCTAAAACTGAAAGACCTCAAGAGAAAATTCAAGCCTCAAGCTGCGATATTTAAAGATTATATGGGCAAAATGTTGCATATGCAGGAAGCATCAAAAGAAGATGCAAAGAATACGCAGAGTCACTGTACCAAAAAGAATTAGTCAACATTCCACCATTTCAGGGGGTAACATATGAGCAAGAACCAATGGTATTGAAAGAATGGAAAGAAATTCAGCTTCACTGAAGGCATTAACCAAAAACAAGACTCCAGGGATTGGTTGAATGCTCAGTGAAAAATCTCAACAAGCTGATGAAGCACTGGTAGCACTCAATTGTCAATTTAGAAGACAGCTACTTGGTCAATTGACTGAAAGAGATACATATTGAGATTCACCATTCCAAAGAAAGGTGGCCCAACAGGATGCTCAAATTATAGAACAATATCATTAATATCACACACAAGTCAAATTTTGCGGAAGATCACCCAGCAATGGTTGCAGCTGTACATTGATGGAGAGACCAGAGGTTCAGGACAGATTCAGGAGAGGATGAGGAACAAGGGATAATATCATTGCTGATGTCAGATGAATCTTTACTGAAAGCAGAGAATACCAGAAACGTGTTTACTTTCTTGTATTTTATTGAAATACTAAGGCATTCGACTGTGTGGATCATGAAAAAAAAAACTATGAATAACCTTCAGAAGAATGAGAATTTCAGAACACTTCATTGTGCTGATAACTAACCTGTATAGGGATCAAAAGGCAGCTTGCCGACAAAACAAGGAAATACTTCATGGTGTAAAAGTAGGGAAAGTGTGTGTCGGGGTGTATCCTCTCACTAACCTTATTCAACTTTATGCTGAGTAATCCTCAGAGAAACCAGATTATATGATGGAGGTGTGTTAGACAGGGTTCTCTAGAGAAACAAAACCAGGACACTTATGATTTTAAGTAGATAGATTAGATAGATAGATAGATACATAGATAGATAGATAGAGCAGGGAGGAATATAAAAGCTAATTAGCCTACACAGCAGTACAGAGGGCTCAGTTCAACTCACTTCGATGGAACAGTTAATATTCTGGAAGTCCTTCAACTGACGAGGGCTACTGGATCCAAGGTCAAGGAAGCAGATGGCTAAGTCTTCCAAGGGGCAATGCAGGCAGTCCAGCCACAGGCAGCAAGCAGCAAGGTGGGTCACCAACAGTCAGGAAGATGACAAGGTCTGACACTCCCAAGCTCAAAGATGTATACACCAGCAGCTGGCAAAGCAGGGCTTAAAGGAACCTCAAGCTCTGGTGACACCATCCACAGGCTGGCAGTCCCACAGGTACTGTACCTCATGAGTTTAGGCAGAGAACTAATAGCTACACGCTGGTCTGATCACCAGAGAGCGAGAGAGAGAGGAGGGGCTTGCTGAACCATTTATCTCTTTGCCTTCCAATCAAACTGCAACCTTATTATTCCCACATGTTCTTATTGGCCAGGTTGGCACAATAAACCTACCTAACACAGGAGGCTTTCAAAATTTAAGATCCCTTTTGGAAATGATGATGGCAACATATGTACAAATTGCTTGATACAATTGATTGTTAAAATATCTGTAGGAGCCCCCAATAAAATGATTTCTTAAAAATTTAAAAATGTAAGGGCCCTGAGTTGGGGGAAAGATAACTAAACGATGACATCATGGTCCTTCTTCACTAATATTTCTTGAGAAAGAGGAAGCTAAAGCGCAGATTAAATGATAGCGAGGTTGAGAGGGAAAGTGTAATAGAATCCCCAGTATTTAATTAAGGAAGAATTGGAGCTCGTATAGGGAGAAAGAAGTACATTTGAGAAATAATCCTTAAAAATGAGGTATCTAAGCAACTAGAAAAACCAGTCCCATTATTCAAACTAGTCTTTGATTGATACATATGAAAATAAATTTAAGGTAAAGATGTTTACCTATGTATTCCTGGCTACACAAAGTATTTGAGTTTAAGAATCATAACAAATTCTGAATAATGTTGACAAATAAATGACGTAAGAGTTAAGATTTTGTGTCATCTTGGCTGGGTCAAGATTCTTAGTCTAATAGTCCCCCATAATGAGACATAACGTAATTAGAAGTATGGGTTGCTTCCAATGTCACTGGATGCTGTGGGAAAGTTTGCTTTTTATTGTATCTGAATCCTGCATCTGGCCCATCATCTGATCTGTGGTTTTTTGGACTTGAGACAGAAGCCTACCATGTTGCCTGCTGATCCTAACAATCAGTAGCAGCATGCCATTTTACCTGTCATCCATGAATTCATTCGACCCTGCAGCCAGAAGCCTACCATTTGACGTGCCTATCTTGGGTTATCATCCCTTGAAGCTACTTAAGTCAGGAGATGTCTCCAGTCTGACATCGGACTAACGGACTGGGAACTTGTCCATTTCCGTGATACAAACCTGTTTCTCTCTGCACATACGTGTGTGCATGGGCAAGCATTCCTCAAGCACTCTTCACCCTACTTACTCTGTATGCTTAGCAAATAATCCAGGAACTGATGTATTTGAATGACAATGTTGGCAATGAATATTGAAAGTACCATGGACTGTCAGAAGAACAAACAGATCCGTCTTGGAAGAAGTACAGCCAGAATGCTCTATGGAAGCAAGGATGATGAGATTGCATCTCATGTTCTTTGGACATGTTATCAAAAGATAGCAAGCCCTGAAAAAGGACATCATGTTTGGTAAATGAAAGGGAAGCAAAAAGAGCAATGTCCTCCGTGAGACAGTGGAGGCAACCATGGGCTCAAACATGACCACAGTTGTGACGATGGTGCCGGACTGGGCAGTGTTTTGTTCTGGAGATGAGCCAGTCAGGGTGCAGTGTAGCAACGATGAAACATACAACTTTCCTCTAGTTCTTTAATGTTTCCTCCCCACCCGCTATCATGTCCCAATTCTACCTTACAAATCCGACTAGACCGAGCATGTGCACTGGTACAGATCAGAGCTGGAAACACAGGGAGTCCAGGACAGATAAACCCCTCAGGACCAATAGTGAGAGTAGTGATACCAGGAGGGGAAGGGGAAGTGGGGGAGAAAAGGGGAAACAATCACAAGGATCAACATATAACCCCCTCCCTGGGGGATGGACAAAAGAAAAGTGGGTGAAGGGAGTCATCAGGCAGTGTAAGACATGACAAAATAATAATAATTTATAAATTATCAAGTGTTCGCGAGGGAGGAAAGGTGGGGGAGGGACGGGGAAAATGTGGAGCTGATACCAAGGACTCAAGTAGAAAGAAAATGTTTTGAGAATGATGACGGCAACAAATGTACAAATGTGCTTGACACAACGGATTGTGATAAAAGTTGTATGAGCCCCCAATAAAAAGATTTTTTTTTAAGCAAAAGAGAAGAGATTTATTGGAGCCCATACGGGAAACCCTAGAGGGGCCCAGCATTCCCTACTGTGTAGGAACGGTCACACCATTCACTGTACCCCCATGTCCCAGAGGGACTACCATTGAGCCGAGCCCCCAAACCGCAGGACTGGATGGGGGTGGGCATGAAAATATTTTTTTAAATCATTTTATTGGGCACTCACTCACTGCTGATTCCACCTGCTGCCGCTCCTTCAGCCTACAGGAAGGAACTTGCCACCATGCCCTACCCATACCCAGCGCTCAACCCAGAGCAGAAGAAGGAGCTGTCGGACATTGCCCATCGCACTGTGGCTCCGGGCAAGGGCATCCTGGCTGCAGATGAGTCCACCGGAAGCATTGCCAACTGATTGCAGTCCATTGGGACCGAGAACCGTCGCTTCTACCGCCAGCTGCTGCTGACTGCTGACAACCGGGTGAACCCCTGCATTGGGGCGTCATCCTCTTCCATGAGACTCTCTACCAGAAGGCGGACGATGAGCGCCCCTTCCCCCGAGTTATCAAATCCAAGGGCGGGATCGTGGGCATCAAGGTCGACAAGGGTGTGGTGCCCCTGGCAGGAACGAACGGCGAGACCACCACCCAAGGGCTGGACAGGCTGTCTGAGCGCTGTGGCCAGTACAAGAAAGACAGCGCTGACTTTGCCAAGTAGCACTGTGTGCTGAAGATTGGCGAACATACCCCTTTAGCCCTCGCCATCATGGAAAATGCCAACATGCTGGCCCGTTATGCCAACAGAATGGCATCATGCCCATTGTGGAACCCGAGATCCTCCCCGATGGCGACCATGACCTGAAGTGCTGCCAGTATGTCACTGAGAAGGTGCTGGCTGCCGTCTACAAGACGTGACCACCACGTCTACCTGGAAGTCACTTTGCTGAAGCCCAATATGGTCACCCCCGGCCATGCCTGCACACAGAAGTTTTCCCACGAGGAGATTGCCATGGCAACTGTCACTGCACTGCGCTGCACCGTGCCCCCGGCTGTAACTGGGGTCACCTTCCTGTCTGGAGGCCAGAGCGAGGAGGAGACGTCCATCCACCTCAACGCCATCAACAAGTGCCCCCTGCTGAAGCCGTGGGCCCTGACCTTCTCCTACGGGCGAGCCCTGCAGGCATCTGCCCTGAAGGCCTGGGGTGGCAAGAAGGAGAACCTGAAGGCGGCCCAGAAGGAGTATATCAAGCGAGCCCTGGCCAACAGCCTCGCCTGCCAAGGAAAGTACACTCCAACCACGCCTACTAAATGGAGGTGATGTGAGGCTGCCCCTCAACTCTCCAGCCACCCCCCCCACGCCGCCCCCTCCCATGCCCACCTCTTGATGGGAGGGCACCACCTGGGCTCCAGGCCACGCTTTCCTCTCACTCTCGCAGCCTTTGTGACAGTGGTGTGTGGTGTTGTCTGTGTATGCTAACTCCATCGCCCTTTCCAGCCAATAAACAACGGTTTAAGGCGGGGTAAAAAAAATCATTTTATTGGGGGCTCATACAACTCTTATCACAATCCATACATACTTCAATTGTATAAAGCACATTTGAACATTCATTAAGCTCACCATTCTCAAAATATTTGCTCTCCACGTAAGCCCCTGGCATCAGCTCCTCATTTCTTCCCCCCTCCCACTCCTCCCTCCCTCATGAACCCTTGGTAATTTATAAATTATTATTTTGTCATATCTTACTCTGTCCGACATCTCCCTTCACCCACTCTTCTGCTGTCCATCCCCCAAGGAGAAGGCCATCTGTAGATCCTTATAATCGGTCCCCCCTCTCTACTCCACCCTCCCAGTATGGACACTCTCACCACTGGTCCTGAAGGGATCATCCGCCCTGGATTCCCTGTTTCCAGTTCCTATCTGCACCAGTGTACACCCTCTGGACTAGAAAAGAAAGGCTCACTATGAATCAGAGCAAACTTAAGGCACCACTAGCAACAATGTATATGCTTCAGTGATTTTTCCTTCTTTAGAGAACTCAAGCTAAGACAGATAGGGAATTCTACAATTCTACAACTCTACTTAGTTGTGCTCTTGTGATGCCTATACATGGATTAATAGGCAGTCACTCAAACAAAAGAAGGGGATATTGTTTCTTCTAAGTTGGAAAAGGTACACAGGGGGGTTCTGTCTGTTCACGTTAGTGATGTGAGCTATATGCTGAACAGATCAGGACTTTGGGCATGTCATCGGGAGAGAACCGCCTCTAGGAAAGGGCAGCATGATAATGTGAGGGTCAGTGGAAGGAGCAGCAACCCCAATGCCACAACAATGGGCTCACACATGTATCCTGAAGCTGACAGAGGACTGGCGCACATAAGAAGGCTAGGTGTTGGGACCAACTCCCTGGCAACCAACAGCAAAAGGTTGTTTGGTGTGTGTGCATGCGTGTGTGTGTGTGTGTGTGTGTGTATCTTTTTAAAATCATCTTAATGCAGACATATATATATAGTGGTTCCTAATATATAAATTAGTCTACATAACCTACTCATTATTTATACTAATTATTTTAAGTAGGTCTTATTTAATAAAAAAAGCAAACAGCAATGTAACAATTATCTCTGCCTGATTTTCAAGTGTCTTACATGAATTTATTGGAATTCCTTAAATGTATTCCATGGGACTGATAAATTGAACTATCCCAGGAATACGCACCATAGTTAGTAAAAGTATATAATCCTGGCACTAAAAATTATGTTAAACTGCAAAAAAATATATCATGCATGTGAAAATCAGAGAAATGACTTTACTTTAATAGAAGTATTTCTTTATGACCTATTGTTTTATAATTAATGAACTATATGTGCTATCAGATTTAGGGACACTTTAGGCCCGCTGTGGTGCCACAAATTCTTAGAATGCATTGGCAGGCTGAGACCAAGTCTGTCTGCATCTAATTGGGCCCAGAGCAAAACCCCTCAGGTAATATCTTTCAAAATAGTTCTGTTCCTAGCTCCCTGGCATTTGATGAGTCACTTTTGAGTTGTGGTCACCACAGATATCAGGACTATAAGGAGACCAGCATACATCTTTGTATATAATCATTCTTCCCGGAAAGAACAAATTACCTTTCCCAATTCTCCATGAATAACTTTATTTTCAATACTCCAGCCGATTTCATAAAAAGTAAACTATAGCGATATGTGCACGGGGCATTTTTATCTCTGCTTACAGCATCAAACATTGAATGTATAAAGGATGAGCTAGATCCATTGCCTTTTGGAGTTTGGTGATAAAGTGCTCGGCTGCTTTTAAAAATTAGTTTCTTTCTGTAATGCCCTGTTGTTATTGTCAGGTGTCGAGTTGGTTTCTACTCATGGCGGCCTTGTGTAGAACACAATGAAATATTGCCCAGCCTGTGCGTCTCAACTGTTCCTATTTTTGAGCCCATTGATGCGGCCTCTGTGTCAATCTATCTTGTGGAAGGTCTCCCTCTTCTCACTGCCCCTCTACTTTAGCAAGCATAATGTCAAAAGTACTTCAGATGAAGGCTCATGATCCTTGCCTCTAAGGAGCATTCTGGCTGTACTTCTTCCAAGACAGACATGTTTGTTCTTTTGGCAGTCCGGGGTACCTTCAAAATTCTTCACCAGCAACATAATTCAAATGTATCAATTCTTTTCCAGTCTTCCTTATTCAATGCTATGCTCTAGCCCAGTGATTCTCAACCTTCCTAATGCTGCCACCCTTTCATACAGTTCCTCATGTTGCGGTGACCACCAACCATAAAATTATTTTCATTAATACTTCATTACTGTAATTTTGCTACTGTTATGAATTGCAATGTAAATATCGGATATGCAGGAAGTATTTTCATTGTTACAAATTGAATATAATTAAAGCATAGTGATTAATCACAAAACAATATGTAATTATATATTGGGAAATATTTATTTCCAATGATAATGAAATTTTGTCTTGAAGCATGGTGTAGCAAGGGTAACAGTCTTCACCCCGGTACTCATATGTGGGCATATCTGCATGTGGGCGGACCCACCTGGAGAAGGATAGAAGAGTGGTGTGTCTCAGTTCCTAAGACCACTAGAAATACATGTTTTCCGATGGTCGTAGGTGACTCCTGTGAAAGAGTCGTTTGAGGCCCCAAAGGGGTCGTGACCCGCAGGTTAAGAACCACTGCTCTACCCAATATAAACTCACTAAAAAATACACAGGATTGGAGTTCCTACTTCTTCCTCTTACAGAGTTATATGAGGCAAGTCACTTCTTCATCTCCCTTGCCTTCCTCAAAAACAACTCTCTTTTTTTTTCTTTTCTTTTTAACATTTTATTAGGGGCTCATACAACTGTTATCACAATCCATACACACATCAATTGTGTAAAGCGCATTTGTACATCGTTTCTCAAAACATTTTCTCTCCATTTAAACCCCCGACATTAGGTTCTCATTTTTCCCCTCCCTCCCCGCTCCCCCTCCTGCATGAGCCCTTGATAGTTTATAAATGGGTATTTTGTCATATCAAAAACAACTCTCTTAACTCAAAAAGCTGTTCCAAACGATCAAGTGTTTAATTATTTATTTACAATGTATTATGTACCAGACACTATGCTAAATGATTATCTTACATTTGATTCTTTAATTACAATTGTCTCCATTTTACTAGTCAAAAATATGTCAAAACACATCAGAAGTTATGAATTTCTAAGAAGTATAAGATCTTTACTTACCAATAAGACAAATAGGAACATATACACTTCAAAAGTAGACTAAACCCAACCAAGACCACTGCTATTGAGTTTATTCTGATTCATAGTGACTATAGAGCAGTGGCTCTCAACCTGTGGGTCACAACCCCTTTGGGGGTCGAACAACGATTTCACAGGGGTTGCCCAATTCATAAAAGTAGCATAATTACAGTTATGAAGTAGCAACAAAAATAATTTTTTTAATCATTTTATTAGGGGCTCATAAAACTCTTATCACAATCCATACACACATCAATTGTGTAAAGCGCATTTGTACATTCATTGCCCTCATCATTCTCAAAACATTTCCTCTCCACTTAAGCCCATAGCATTAGGTCCTCATTTTCCCCTCCCTCCCCGCTCCCCTTCCCTCTCCCTAACAGAAATGTGTGGTACACACTGCTTTCATCAACATTGACAGCTTAGGAAACCCCATGGATTCTGTTTTGCCCCAGAGCATAGTGAGGAGTGACAATCAACTTGAAGGTAGAGGGCAATGGTTGACTTCATAGAGGGTGTCCTGAGGCAGTCACCAGGGTCCTTCAGTGAGAAAGAAGCAAGCAGAAGAGGAGAGCCTGTGGCAACACAGGGAAGAGTCTGCTTGGGATGGCTAGCTTTGAAACGGGCGGAAGGCATGGGATGAGCAATAAAAGCTGGAAAAGAAAGGAAATAGGCTTTTCCCTAGATCAGCGGTTCTCCACCTTCCTAATGCCCGCACACTTTAATACGGTTCCTCATGTTGTGGTGACCCCCCCAACCATAAAATTCTTTTCTTTTTTTCTAATCATTTTATTGGGGGCTTGTACAACTCGTATCACAATCCATACATACATCCATTGTGTCAAGCACATTTGTACATTTGTTGCTCTGATCATTCTCAAAACATTTGCTTTCTACTTGAGCTCTTG
>NW_022111300.1:12276123-12322315 GCF_000313985.2 Echinops telfairi
TAAATGCCCTTTGCCTCCTAGTTCTTTCCTCTATTTCATTTTACTTTCCTCTTGTCCCACTATCATGCTCAGCCTTCATTTGGGTTTCAGTGATTCCTCTTGGTTACATTGCCCTTGATCAATCTCTACCAGGTCTCTTACACCTTCCTTGCCACGGATTTTGGATCACTTGTGGTTCCCTTGTCCCTGGATTTGTTAACACCACTTCCTTTCCCCCACCGTCCCCTCTCCCATGTCCCCCCAGAGCCATCGGTCCTATTGTTTTCTCCTCCAGATTGTTTATCCAGCCTATCTTATCTAGATAAATGCATAAAATTATTTTCATTGCTACTTCATAACTGTAATTTTGGAACTGTTATGAGTTATAATGTAAATATCTGATATGCAGGATGTATTTTCATTGTTACCAATTGAACATAATTAAAGCATAGTGATTAATCACAAAAACAATATGCAATTATATATTGTGAAATATTAATTTCTAATTACAAATCAATGAAATTTTTTCTTGAAACATGGTGTAGCATGGGTAGCAGTCTTAGTATAACAACAGTAAATTACATTGCTACATTTTGCAACAGTATGCATGAAAAGCTAACTTCAGTGTGAAGGTTAAGATAGCTTCTTTCTCACCAGATCAGAAATTCTTGGGGCAGTCTTTGCAAGAGCACAACGGAGATCATCTTCCACAAGTCTACTTCTGTATTTAGACTTGATAACCAACAAGCTGGATGTTGTTGGAAATGGAAGAAGAAGGCTCAACACAGCCTCAGACAGAACAGGATAGGACTGCAAACACTTGATCCAGAATTTTGTAACTGGAATTATAGAGAAATCATTTCTCGCTGCATCGCTGTTAATAAGTTCAACAAACTCCTTTTGTGCTGTCTCAGGAACATCTTCAACTTTGACTGTGAATGAGCTTCTGGCAAGTGCAAACGGGGTGTCAGGTACATTTGGAAAGCACAATGAAATTTAGTCTGCAAGTCTGTGCAGGTGTTCTTTCATAGAAATTATCATTGTAATCTTTTTGTCTGGTTCAATGTCATATTCCTTAAAGAAATCAGATACGGTAGGCAATATGTAGATTTCATGTTCATCCAACTTTTTTTGCCAAATAAAGCTGAAGTTTTATTTGGACTGATTGGATCTTTTCAGACAAATTGAGGCATGTTACATTTGGTCCTTGCAGTGATCAATTTAACTCATTCAAGATGGCAACCAAGAAAGCTATTTCCTGCAGTTCACTTTTATTGCTGAAAAGTGCTTCAAACTGTGGTCTCGCTTTCTGATTAAAAAACGTTTTGAATTCATCATGAAGCTCAAAAACACGTTTTAAAACTTTTCCTGTCGACAACCATCTCACTTCAGTGTGAAATAGCAGAGCATTATTCGGCGCATTCAACTCGTTGCACAGTTGCGAAAACAGTCGAGCACTGTTTAAAGTGCTTGCCTTTACAAAATTGACACAACTTATGAAGCATTTCATTGCTTCTTGTAACTCTTGTGGCAGCGTCTTCATTGTTAATATTTGCCAATGAATCATACAATGAGTTCCGATGACTTTTGGTGACTCGTTCAGTATCAAACATTGGAATCCAGATCGACATGCTAGCATAGCTGTAGCACTATCCATGCAAACACCACAAACTTTTTCCCAAATGATCTTATGCTCTTTCAGAAATGAATCATCTTTGTCAACTACATCACATGCAGTAGTTATTTCAAGATGTTTGCAAAAAAGAAACTCATCTTTAAAGTTGTCATCATTAATATACCTCACGTAAACCAGAAACTGTAAACAGTTTGCAACGTCTGTAGGTTCATCAATCTGGATGCTAAATATTAGAAGTGGAGCAGATTTAATTTCCTGGATTACCTGATCAAGAATATCAGGAGACATGTCATCTATTCTTCTGCAGATAGTGTCATTAGATAAGGAAATTGCATTCAATTTTGTAACAAATTGGTCACCAATCATAACTCAAACAATGTCTTTGGAGGCTGGCAACAGTAAATCCTCAGCAATGGTGTGAGGTTTTATAGTTCTGGTGATTCTGACTGCTACCAAATATGAAGTTTCAATGGTTGCTATGTTTTTTGAGTGGTAATTGCCACCAGTGTCAAGTCTGGCTTTCTTGTGTTCATCAGCTTTGCTTCTAAAATAGTTGGTATCTTTACCTGCAAATCTCGGATGCTTGCTATCAAAATGGCGTTTTAGTTTGTTCAGCTTCATAGATTCGGCTTATAGAACTTCACAACATATAACACATTATGGTTTCTCAATTCCTGCTAGAATTATTGAGGTAAAACCATACCGCAAAAAATCCTCCACACCAGCCTGTGTGATCATGAGGTGTCGATGGGATCAGGTATCAGGCATCTAAGACCCAGAACAAAACCATACCCAAGGTGAATGGGGGGCAGGGGCATGGAGTGGAGGCCCAATGCCGATCCATAGACAATTGGACATCCCCTCACAGAGGGGTCACAGGAAAGAGATGAGTCAGTCAGGGTGCGGTGTAGCATCGATGAAACACACAACTTTCCTTTAGCTCTTTGGTGCTTCCTTCCCCCCCACTATCATGACCTCAATTCTACCTTACAAATCGGATTAGACCAGAGCATGCACACTGCTACAGATAAGAGCCCACAACACAGGGAATCCAGGATACATAAACCCCTCAGGGCCAACAATGAATGTAGAGGTACCAGTAGATTTGGCGGTGCTGGGGGCAGAAAAGGGGAATGGATCACAAGGATCGATCTAGAACCCCCTCCCAAGGGGACAAATAATGGAAAAATGGATGAGGAGCAACAGAGGACGATGTAAGATATGGAAATAATAATCTATAACTTATCAAGGGTTTGTGAGGGAGGGTGAGCAGGGGAGGGAGGGGAAAGAAATGGGTAGCAGATAGAACACGAATACAATGGATTTTTGCAGGTTAACATTTGTGTTCTGAATTACTTAAGGCACAAGAAAATACTGAAGAAATCGTTCATTATATTATGAATTACCACACTTATAAAATATTTTAAACTATAGTTTATAACCTAGATAAACCAAAATCCTCACAACTGAGTCAATATGTAACTTCATGATATGGAAGTTGTCAACAATTTCATTTTGCCAGGATCAACAATTGATGCTCATGGAAGCATCAGTCAAGAGATCAAAGGACGCCTTGCATTGGTTAAACCTGCTGCACAGGATCACTATAAAGTGTTGAAAAACAAAGATGTCACTTTGAGAACTAAAGTGTGCTTGACCCAGGGCAATGTATTCTGAACTGCCTCATATGCAAGTGAAAGTTGACCATTAAATAAAGAAGACCAAAGAAGAATTGATGCATTTGAATTATGATGTTGGCAAAGAATATTGAAAATACCACAGACTTCCAGGAGAACAAACAAGTCTGTCTTGGAAGAAGTACATTTAGAATGTTCCTTAGAAGAAAGAATGGTGAGACTATGCTTGGTTGATTGATTGCTGGTATTTTTTGTATTTGGGGCCTGTTATCAGGAGAGACCAGTCCCTGAAGAAGGACCTCATGCTTAATAAAATATAGAGGCATTGAAAAAGGGGCTGATTCCCTCCCAGGGGGACAGACAACAGAAAGGTAGGTGAAGGGAAACATCGGTCAGTGTAAGACATGAAAAAGAAAATTTACAAATTATCAAGGATTCATGAGGGAGGGAGGAGAAAAAATGAGGAGCTGATACCAAGAGCTCAAGTAGAAAGAAAATGTTTTGAAAATGATGGTGGCAACAATGTACAAATGTGCTCGACACAATGGATGTATATGTGGATTGTGATAAGAGTTGTACGATAAAATTAAAAATAAAGAGGAAGACCTTTGACAAGATGGACGGAGAGACAGTGGCTGAAACATTGAGCTTCAACATGGCAAATGTGAGGATGGTGCAGAAGTGGGCAGTGTTTCCATTTCACATGGCGTTGCTATGAGTTGAAACTGACTCAGTGGCACCTAGCCATAAAATCAGCATAATATTCACATTTATATTTCCTTTAAAATACAACAGAACCCTGTTGGCATATTGGTTTTGCACTCGGCTGTAATCCACATGGTAGGCAGTTGGAAACCACTAACATTTCGGCAGGAGAAACACTGTGAATCATTGTTCCAGTTTTTAATATTTTCTTTGTTGTTGTCAACTGAGGTTTTTCTTCTGCTTCATTCTGCCATTGTTGTTGACAGTTTATTTGTGTTTTGTTTTGATTTTGTATTTTTTTATATGAAACCCAGAAAAGACAATAGTTTCAAAGAGACGTAGCAGGAGAAGTGAGAGAGAAACGGAGCGCTAACAGCGAGTACAGGGAAGAAGAAATAGTCTGGAATTGACTGTGGTGATGGTTTCACAGCTCTTGTGAATGTGACTGAACTAGTGAAATAAATGCAAGATATATGAATTCTACGTTGGTGAAACTGTCCAAAATAAGTAAACTTTTTAAAAATGAGTGCATACAGCCTTTTTATGAAGATGGTGCCGCAGGTGAATAAGGAAATCCCTGTCCTTCCCCAAACTGAAGCCAAAGCAAAAGTGTTAAAGACCAAGAAGGTCAGGCTGAAATGCATCCACAGCCCAAAATAAGATCTGCACTTCACTCACTTTCTGGGCCCCAAACACTGAGGCTACGAAGCTAGCCTAGTCTGTGGCAAATCAACAGACACTCCACAAGAATGAGAGGAGAAACTTCCTGGAAAATCAAATTACAACCAGGGGAGAGGGGCATGTACATTTCAGAAAAGACACTTATATTTCTGAGGTTGAGTATGGTGGGTAAATGGGGAGGAGCAACCTCACAGTAGGAAGGGATTTTAACCAATAATTGTAGGGAAACTAAGGGAGAATAAACCCAAATCTATATTCCTGAATAGACACTTTCGCTTAAGTTTCTACCCAACCCTCAGTTAGCCATGCCATGGACTGAGCACTATAATGATCTTACACAGAGGCCTAACAGAGAACACAGCATCCCCCAAGGACCACCCTCGTTGTGGAAGCCCGACTGAACAAACTGGGACCTACCTGAAAACTACCTATAGCCCTTGGATTTAGGAATGAAATTCCCTGATGGGAAAGGCAGCAAGTGATGGCTACCCCAAGATGTGGAAATGGTGGTCATTGTCCCTTGGGTGGGACCCCTTCCTTAGTGGGTGTCTAATGAAAGGAGACCCAGAACCATCATGTATTTACTATCTCAACGCTCCCCTTGCATTAGTCTAGCAGGTATTAATCTGATAGTCAAGGATCTGCCTTTGTAAAAAATGTTACAGGAAAACTTCCCCTAGCACCAACCCCCATGCTCCATGCAAACTGAACTCAATTATTTAAGAGTTCAATTTGCATACACTAACAACTCATAGGCTGCAGTTCCCAGCCAAAATATAGTCACATAACCTCCTCCTTTCAACAGTACCTTAAATTCCATGCCATTGGATAAATTACTGATGTTATCAATGCAATTGCCTCATACCCCAGGGGGTGATTGACAATGTTTTTCTTTTTTCTTTTGTTTTGTTTTTGGTTTCTTCATTGTTGTTGATTGGGGAGAGAGCGGTTGTTTGGTTGATTGGTTTTGTTTTTTGTGTAATAAAATGATAATATGACCACTAAAGTAAACCAGAGCCATTCACAACATACGGATAAGCAGATAGGTTCTGGGTTTGCACTTAATTCTAGGCCCAATCCAAAAACAGTTGATTCTTATAATATGGCCCTGCTCTATACTCACTTTCATGAAGAGATCACTGATGATATGGGTGCGACAGCAAAGTGTGGTGAAGAAAACAGATGGTGGCCAGCTATCAATTGGAATAGTGTCTGGGGCCTTAAAGGCTTGTAATCAAACAAGCAGCTCTCTAAGGGAGGCATCAACTAAGCCCACTTGGGTGAAGTAAAGCAGCCTGAGTAATCCAAAGATGACAATAACATAGTCCAAATATGCTGAAAAGAAAGTTATCAAGCTAAACTTGTAAACGCCAAATTTGTAGAAGACTAAGGAGGAGAGTGGGATCCCAAAATCCATCTATAAAGTATATATAGTCAAATTAAGCCTCTGGCAGATCCTTTCTGGCCATAGTCAAGGGACCCAAATAGCTTTGCTACCAGACAGAGATTATTGTAAATTTGATTATAGTTCATGGAACTGTGGTATAATATGATACCTGGTCAGACCTCCTTCTTGATCCAACCTGAATTTGCTCTAGGTTTAAATATTTCTTGTTCATGACAGAAATTTCCTTTCTGGCTTTTAAAAAATATTGTTTTCTTTTACTCTTTATTGTTATCTTTATATTATTATTTTCTTTCTGTTTTGTTTTTATTTCTGTTACAAGGAGTGGATGCATAGAGACAATAACAGATGCAATGGCTTGTGGGGGATGGGAGCTAGGGAGAGTAGGGGGAACTGGGAGCAAATGAATGCAGAAGGAAGGAGAGAGCACTAGAATGGATTGTGATGATGTCTATACAATCTATAAAAGCGACTTAACTTTGGGAGTATATGATATGGAAAGTTTATATCAATAAGACTATTAAATAATTAAATAATTTAAAAAGTGTTAAAAAAAAGAAGGCAGCCTAAATATCCTCAGAAGATAGCTCCAGGAGAAATGAGCTTGACCACTATGTCATCATCAAGTTCCCCCTGACTGAGACAGCCATGGAGAAGACAGAAGATAGCAACACACTTTTACTGATTGTGGACGTCAAGGCCAACACGCTCTAGATCAGACGTCATGAAGCAGCTCAGTGACATTGGCATAGCCAAAGTCAACATCCTCATCAGGCCCGACAGAGAGAAGAAAGCCTATGTTCAACTGGCTCCTGGCTATGTTCCTGTAGAATCTAAAGTTTAGATGTTGCCTACACAATTGGAATCATCTACACTAAGTCCAGCTGGTTAATTCTAAATATAAACTCTTTCAATAAATAAAAAAGTGCCTATAAAATAGGTGAAGTCCAAAACAAGCTCTCGGGTTTGTACCAATGTTAGTATCCTGGTTTTACTATGGCACACTACTCAACATTGGGAAACCGGGTGAAAGGGGAAGGGGATCTCTCTGAACTAACTACTCCAATTCCCGGTCAATCTGTAATTATTTCAAATAAGAAAACTAATGTTTATTTAGTAAGAACACAAACACTTTTCAAACAACAGTTTCTGGGAAATATTAGTATTCATAATATTTTGAAAGTACCAAGTGAATTGTTTTAGCTTGAACGTATTTTCTTTTTTTCTCACTACAACCAAACTTTTCAGTAGGTGCAAGTATTAAAGAGAAGGTATGAGTGTTGGATAAACACAAATTACTGTCACTAATCAACTAGACTTCTGAATTAAGTTTTTGGAATTAAGGAAATCAAACATTTTTGTGGGAAATTATTTTTTTACAGTTGATTTACCAAGGTTAATATCCTCTCTGATTAAAGTAGTATATGGTTAAAAAAAAACACATGGAAGTTAACAATAAGAGTAAAATGTACCCAGCTATATAGTACTACCTAGCAAAAACCGTTTTATGTATGTCTATAAACAAGTTTAAATCTCAAAACAACAGTTTACTCTAGATTTTCTTATATTCTCATTTTATGGATGAGGACCAGAAAGCACAGAGGTGTCTCACAGGTACTAATGCAGTGACAGATTAATAAGATTATACAGACTTTCCGCTATAGTCACATTTTATGATGGACATCTTTCAAGAAGCATACTGTTCAAAAATTTTTTTCTTCAATTACATTAGCATGTGTGATATTTCTTCATCAGTTTTCGCTCATTGTTCATTCCTTTTTGCTCACCAGGCAGGAAATAAAAGAAGCAACACTACTTTCAGTGTTCCTTTCTCCGTATTAAAACGACAATAAATAAATAAATAACCTCTGTGAGGAGAGAATGAGTAGGAACATTTGGATTTGAAAGCTGAAATGACTTCAGTGTAGGGTTGAAATTTACGTTACTATTGTTTAATAGGGATTACATGAACAAAAAGAGCGGATGTTTGAAGACGTCATCAGTAAGTGCTCATCGCTCGTCTTGGACGCCATGTGAGAAACGGACTGAGTTGACACCTGGTCCAGGGCCAGGCCCTCCCAGTAAAACTGCAAATTGAGCGCCCACAGGGGGCGGGGCGGAGGGGGCACAGCCCACTCCCAAGGGCGGTCAGGGCGATCCCACACGCTCTATTGGGGGCTTCCTGGCGGCAACCGGAAGCTGCAGAAGTCCTTCCGGGCCAGTGCAAGGGCTTCGGGCAGCTGCACGTGGCGGCCTCATCACTGCGTCGTGTTGAGTTCGATCCCGTTCTGTACTTGGTCTAATCCAGCGCCATGGCCTCGCGGTACGACCGAGCGATCACTGTCTTCTCGCCCGACGGACACCTTTTCCAAGTGGAATATGCGCAGGAAGCGGTGAAGAAAGGCTCCACGGCGGTGAGTCGGCCCAGCCGGGGCCTCGGCTCAGGCCGGCCTCGGCCGGTTTCCTCGGCCCGCTTTGTGGGCGCAGGGCAGGCAGGACAGCTTCACCCCGATTTGTGAGAATTGCTTTGTCCATTTTGTCGGGGGAGGGACAATTTCTGAGATCTGGCAGCGGAAACGGCGGTAGATTTCATTGGTTTCTGTGTGTGTGTGTGTGTGTGTGTGTGTGTGTGTGTGTGTGTGTTGCTGCTGTAATCTTGCGACATTCAACTTTTTATTAAGAAAAGATTTCCTACCTGACTTCCGTGTGTGTGTGTGTGTGTTGCTGCTGTAATCTTGCGATAGTCAACTTTTTACTAAGATTTCCTACCCGACTTCCAGAAAGTCCACTTCCTAAGGAAGTCACCCACTGTCATTGCGTGGATTCCAGAGCATACGGTAGCAACCCTATCGGACAGGGTAGAACTGTCCACTTTGGACTTCGAATAGTTTAAATCTTTGTGGGAGCTGGAAGCTCATCTTTCTGCTGCCAAAGTCAGCCTAGTGTAACAATTCCTTATGGTTGGAAGCCTGCCAGCCCTGAAACATAAGGAATCCAGGTGGTGCTTAGCTTGGTTAAGGGCTTGGCTGCAAACGGAAAGATTGGGACTTCTAACCTACTAGCTCACGGGTTGTGGGCCGTGGGGGGATGGGGGTGGAGGTGATGAGGCTTGCAATCTGCGCCCATAAAGATTTTAAAAAACCGAGCCCACTGCCATGGAGTAGATGCCAACTCATAGGAACCTTTTAGGACAGAGTAGGAGAGTGGTTGGTGAGTTTCAACCGCTGACCTTGCGGTTACCATCTGATCACCAATAGGTTTCCTTTCTGTAAAAATGACAGCCTGAGAAGCCCTTTGCGCAGCTCTACTCTGTTCTATAGCATCATGTTGAGTCAGAATTAACCCCCTAGCGCCCAGTCCCTGAAAGATGAACTAAACCAATGTAAGATTAAGCACTTGTTGAATAGTGAACAGTTAAAAAAAAAACCAGTAGTCCATTTACCAAACTCTTAGGCCCATTGAAAATAATTGTCCTAAGATTTGCACCCAAATACTTGGCAGCCTTTGAGAGGCTCAGAACCCCAAGAATCTCTACTCTTTTGTCACATTTTTTTGTTTGTTGTATTTAAAGGTAAGATTGGGAAATTCCTTTTAAGCTACATATCCACATTTCTGAAAAAACTTTTACCAAGTCCTAGCTTATGAATTCAAAGGATCAGATGTTTTTTCCCTCTTTTTAATCTCACAAATACCATGAATATGTTCGCTGTATATTTTAGAAACTTACACATTAGCTATCAGAATAAACAGTGCATTTCTTAGTGGTACCTTTAGTTTCTCCTTTCACACAACTTCTTCATGTAAGGAAATAATTCACTTTTATTGTGCATCCATCAAAGATAAAGTGGTTAAAAATAACACTAGAAATATTCTTATCATTTTAAAAAGTATTTTCCTACTTAATTGGGCCCACTAGTTTTGTTTTTGTTTTATAGGTATTTTTTAGAATTATAAATGTACAAAAAGCCTTTTGTAGCTAAAACCAAAAGGGTACCATTTTGATTAAAAAAAAAAACACCCCAAAATGTATATAATCCCCAGCATGGCATGCAGCATATGTTAGAAAATAATGCCCAAGCTTTCAAGTCTAAAATAAGGGAGTAATGGGAGGAGACTGGGGTGTAATAAGAAACCACATTGGCTCATTTAAAATGTTTTAAGAATGCTATAGAACTGATTGATAGTTCCTTTGTAATGAGCTGTAAAAGGGTAAGGATATAAAAATACCTATAGTGGGCATTTTTAAAGACCTATTGGAAGAATGAGACCATTTTGTCAAAGGGTTCTGAAATTAGAATTTGCATCTTTGTATGGAGTTATTCATTGTGTTTCCTTGAGGGGACTCTGCCCTTTTACATAGTGGAAAGTTTATAATGGCACTTATTTATTAAACTATATCACAAAACATTCTGCTTTTAAATGACAGTTGAAATGATGAGTCCTAAGCAAGCCAAGTTTGACCACTTTTGACCAGGGTGCGGTATTACGTGCTTAATGATAGAAAAGTTAAAAACCGCAATTCCAGGCCATGGATCCCAGTTCCTTTCTTGACGGAGCATGGAGTGAAGCACAGGTCTGCTTTCTTGTTGTTTCTGTTCCCTTTTCTAGAAATGAGAACTATGTTTGAATAGCATTTGGAGAGATAATAGCCTTTCTTCTTCAGAGCCAAAACAACGAAAGGAATCTTTCATAATATTCCCATGAAAAAGTTGTGGTTCATTATTCTGTCATCCTGTCCTTTCCCTGACCCCAACTGTTACTGGCTCTACATTTCCTACCTTATCAAATATCAGTTTCACTATCTGGCCACACATTCTTGCGTAATCCTCATCTGTCCTCCTTAATTCAAGTGACAGCTTCAGGATTTTATGAATGTATCAGGCTGATAGATGCTTTTGCCCTTGGAGCTGGGAAGAGAAAAAAATAATAACATTCTTCCTCTAAACTTCTTACTACTCACACTTCTCCTTCTCTATAAAGCTCCCTGTGATCCGTTCCAGTCATCGCGGACCTGTTTCTTCTACTGAGTGAATCATCTGTACTGTAGAGTATTGTGCTATATTTACTAATTGGCCTTGTATTCCCTTCAAGTTCAGTTATGTTAACAATCCCCGCATCCTAAGTGAATAGTAAGACCCTTGAGGCTATCAGTAGTGGAATTCATTTTATAAAAAGTTCAATCACACCATACTCAACTGAGGGAGTAGGAAATAACCATTTAAGTAATATGTATTTTGTACCAGAAATTTTAAGTTGTCTAATTATAAGGGCAGTATTTAATCTCTTTTTTGTATGTGTAGAAATTATGATTCAGATTCTTTAATAAATTGAAGGAATCCATCAAACCAATGATGGGAGTACATATTTACACTTAAAATTTTCTTTCAAAACCTCTACTCTGCATTGTACCATGGAAGTAATTCAATAAATATATATGTATACATATATATTGTTAGTTAGCTGTTGGTATGGTGTGGAATCTTGATATGGAAACTAAAGATTAAGGGAGAGAGCCATGGTAGCATAGTGGGCTACGCATTGGGCTACTAACTGCAGGGTCAGAAGTTCAAAATCACCAGCCGTTCTACAGGAGAAAAAAGAGAGAGACTTTCTACTTCTATAAAAGAGTTACAGTCCTAGAAATCCCACAGGGGTAGATCTGCCCTATCCTATAGGGTCACTATGAGTTGGAATCAATTTGATGACTGTGTTTGGTTTTGAGGTTTAGGGAAAGAAATCTTACTGCCTGCTAACCCGGTAGCTGGAGCTCACCCAGCAGGCTGCAGGAACGAGACTCTGGTTCTCTCCTCCTGTGAAGGTGACAGTCTAGAAACCCTGGTGGCGCTGTTACGTTCTGTCACATGGGGTTGCTGTAAGGTGAAATCAGCTCAGTGACACCCTACAAGCACAGCAGGATAAGGGAAGTGTTCCTACAAAGGTGGTATTGAAGCAGACATGAAGATGAAAGATAGCCAGGTGGAGTATTCCTGGCAAAGGAGAAAGCGTGTGGGAAGAACAAATAGCCAAAGGCAGTTGTGTCCTATGTTCTGGGAACTGGAAAGCATTTGTGATTGTCGAGACAATGGGAACATAGGAAGAGATGAAGCTAGAAACAGGGACTGTGTCATTGAGTGCTTTTAAACTCTATTGGTGGTCAGTGTTTCAACCCCACTGTAAAGATTTGCAGTCTACTCCTGTAAAGATTTACAGTCTCTGAAGCCCTGTACAGGGTCACTATGAGTTAGAATTGGCTTGATGGTAGTAGCTTTGGTGAGTCTTAAGGCAGCGGTTCTCAACCTGTGGATCACGACCCCTTTGGGGGTCGAACAACCTGGTTGGTTACCTGATTCATAACTAGCAAAATTACAGTTAAGAAGTAGCAACAAAAATAAGTTTATGGTTGGAGGGTCACCACCACATGAGGAACTATACTAAAGGGTCGCACATTAGAAGGTGGAGAACCACTGTCTTAAGAGAAGAAGCCTTAAAGGGTTTTAATGTGCCTGTTATCATTATTTCAATGTAAAGGAACCTAAAATCCACACAACTGGACCAGTAAGTAACCATGATAAATGGAGAAAAAGTTGAAGTTGTCCAGGATTTCGTTTTGCTTGGACCCTCAATCAGTGCTTATGGACGAAGCAGTCAAGAGATCAGATGACACACTGTATTGGGTAAATCTGCTGTACAATGCCATAACACACTATGGGTAGTCTTGAGAAAAATGGGAATTCCAGAATACTTAATTTTGCTCATTTGGAACCTATGCGTGGATCAAGAGGCAGTTGTACAAACAATACTGCACGGTTTAAAATCAGGAAAGATGTGTGTGAGGGTTTATCCTCTCACGATATTCAATCTGTGTGCTGAGAAAAGAATTAGAGAAGCTGGATTATATGAAGAAGAGTGTGTCATCAGGATTGGACGAAGGCTTAACCACCTGTAGTATACAGATGACGCAACCTTGCTTGCTGAAAGTGAGGAGGCCCTGAAGCACTTACTGATGAAGATGAGGACGGGACTGGAGTCTTCAGTATGGATTGCAACTCAGTGCAAAGAAGACCAGAATCCTCACAACACGATAAATGAGAAAAGATTGATGTCCAGGATTTCATGTTGCTTCGATCCTAATCAATGTGCATGGAAGTGGTAGTCAATAGATCAAATGAATTGCATTGGAGAAATCTGTTACGCAAGACCTCTTGAGAGCGTTGCAAAGCAGGGAGGTTACTTTGCGAACTAAGGTGCCCCTGGCCCAAGCCACTGGTGGATTGTAAACACCATGGCTTGTGCCAGGGGCACCTTAGTTGTAATCGCCTCATATGTGTGTGAGGGTTGGACATTGGGTAAGGAAGACCAAAGAAGAATCAATGTGTTTGAATTGGTGCTGGTGAAGAATATTGAAAAACATGAACAAACCAATCTGCTTTGGAAGACATACAGCCAGAATGCTCCGTAGAATGAAGGATGGCTTAGAAGGAAGACTTCACCTCACACTCTTTGGACATGTTGTCAGGAGAGACCAGTCCTTGGAGAAGTACCTCATGCTTGGTAAGGTAGAAGGGAAATAAAATCTATGATAGGACTGAGTCATGTTTAGCTCTGTTACATATGGGATCACTCTGAGTTGACATTGACTTGACAGCTCATACCAACAACATTGCCATTATCTTTATTACTGTTATTCTGTTCTAGTATCAGATTTTCTCTTAATTGCTTATGGTCCCCAGTCTCTATTCCGCCAAATTTTGTGATAGTAGGAGAGGTTTTACTGCATTTTATCAACTTATCTTTATGCTTGCCCACTAAGGATTTCTTGATCTTTCAAATTTCTATTTGTCATTTTTGCTTTGCATTTGGGGGCTTTCTAGTAAGGTAGTACCAATGCAACTATTTGCCCGGAAATCTACTTTTCTAGCTTTTATTTATTTATTTTATTTTTATTTATTTATTTTTAATCAATTTATTGGGGCTCATACAATTCATCACAATACATAGATCAGTTGTGTAAAGCACATCTATACATTTGTTGCCCTCATTATTCCCAAAATTCGCTTTCCTCTTGAGTTCCCGGAATCAGCTCATTTTCCTTTTTCCCCTCCCCTTCCCTTCCGTCCTCCCCTCTCCCCATGCACCCTTGATAATTTATAAATTATTATTTTATCTTATATTACACTGTCCGGCGTCTCCCTTCACCCACCCCTCTGCTACCCATCCCCCAGAAAAGAGGTTATATGTAGCTCCCTGTGATTCATTCCCCCTTTCTACACCCCCTTTCCCTCCTGGTATCACCACTGTCACCCCTGGTCCTGAGGGGCTCATCTGTCCTAGATTCCCTGCGTTTCCAATTCCCATCTGTACCGCTGTGCATCATCTGGTCTAACCAGGTCTGCAAGGCAAAATTGGGGTCCTGGTAGTTGGGGGGAGTTTTCTAGCTTTTATAATTAAGGAAAAGGCTTTTCCCCCTAAGACAAGTGTTAAAGTAACTTGATTTTAATGTTAAAATTGATAGTGAATTATGTTTTTTTCATTGATTTTACAGGTTGGAATTCGAGGTACCAATATAGTTGTACTCGGAGTAGAAAAAAAATCTGTTGCCAAGCTTCAAGATGAAAGAACTGTGAGGAAAATCTGTGCCCTTGATGACCATGTCTGCATGGCTTTTGCAGGTACTCAAGGGCCCTTAGTATTGTTAAGTCAGCACAGCTGGCCTCTCTATTGCTTTTGAGCTATATATGCAGCACATGTGAGCTAGTACAACCATTCAGTACTAAAAACAATAAACTCATCGTTTAAGGCAAAAGAGAGCTCTGCTTGTGTAGTGGGTTACACATTGAGCTGCTAGTCACAAAGTCAGCAGTTTGAATCCACCAGCCTCTCTGGAGGAAAAATGATGAAGCTATCTGTTCCTCTAAGGATTCAGAGGCTTGTAAACCTAGAGGCAGTTCTACTCTGTCATATGAGGCCGCTATAACAGAGTTTGGGAGTGAGTTTGGTGGAGTGTTTTGTTTTCGGTCTTAAGGAAAATTACAACTCTGTATCCACTGCATATACAGGTTGCCTTACAGTCTGTCCTCAAATTTCCTGTACCCACTGGAGTACTTGGATAAGCATTCCATGAAGTAGTACCTACTACCCCATGAATGTTATGTTCGTTTACCCTAAACAGGTTGTACACACAAGACAATACAACGAATAAGTCATAGTGTTGGCAATGGTGAAAGTCTTTTCAATTGCTTAAAGAGACAACAGGAAAACAAGTGGTCCGTCCTAGCTCAAAAGCACCCTAACAAAAAAGAAAACTGAGGGCACCCCTTTCTTTGCCTCTTCAAAAAAGACCCTGACTAAATAATTTATAAATTTTCAAGGGTTCATGAGGGTAGGAGGATGGGGGAGGGAGGAGAAAAGAAAGGAGCTGATACCAAGGACTCAAGTAGAAAGAAAATGTTTTGAGAATGATGATGGCAACATATGTATAAATGTGCTTGATACAATTGACAATTGATGTATGGATTATTTTAAGAGCTATAAGATCCCCCAATAAAAAGATTTATTAAAGTAAAATAAAAATAACTTGCAAAAAAAGGACCCCACTATCTTATCCCACCCATCTCATTTTCCAGTGATTGTATCAGAGGGGGTACCCCCCAAAAACTGGATTATTTTTCTCCAAAGATATATATTAAAATTTTTTTTACAAAACAACCTTTTGGCTTTCAAAGTACTCGCCATTACACTTAATACATTTGTCAAATCTACAATTCCATTCTTGACACATTTTTCAAATTCAACTGTTTGGATGGCTGACAGCACCTCCCTCATTTTTTTCTTCACTTCTTCTACATCATCAAATCACTGCCCATTCATGTCCCTCTGCATTCGCAGAAACAAAAAGAAGTTGCATGGAGCTATCTCAGGTGAGTAAGGTGCATGGGACGAGAGTGGCATGCTGGGTTTTTTGGGGGTTTTTTTGCCAAAAACTGGTGCACTGAAAGGGCTGCATGAGCAGGTGTATTGTCATGGTGGCAAAACCAGTCTCTCATTTGCCACAAATCAGGCTTTTTTTCTTGAACACTGTTAGGCAATCTTTTCAGAACCTCTAAATAGAAAGCTTGATTAAGTCTGATCTGGTGGAATGAACTCCAAATGCCCTATCCCCATTCATATCACATCCAGTTTTTGTAGGGTACTCCCTCGTATTTTACTTTGGTTGATTCAGCTCTTTTATTTCATCATATCTTCCATTCACATTAGCTATTTTACATTTACAGCCAGTTTCAAAGTCTCTTCTGACACTCATGTAGATCTTTTCTTTGTTTCCTGTCTCAATAATGACCTTTTGCTTTTTTCATATATGTCATTCTTGATGTCATCTCACAGTTCCTCTGGTCTTTGATCATTAGTGTTCAGTGCATCAAATTATTCTTGAGGCAGCTTCTAAATTCAGGTGGGATAGACTCAAGACTATAATTAGGCTTTGGTTGACTTGCTAGTTATTTATTTATTTACTTACTTATGGACTTGTTTTAATTGTTCTTCGGTTTCAACTTGAACTTGCAAATAACAGATTGTTGGTTCTATCATTGACCCTTGGCTTTGTTTTAGCTAATGATATTGAGATACTCCATTATCTCTTCCTACAAATGTAGTTGATTTGACTCCTTTTAAAACGATGATTGATATAGATTTGATTCTGATGTATACTTTTTGGCAATCTCCATATGTGTAATTGTCTTATGTTGGGGAAAAAAGCTCTTTGCAGTGAATGAGTTATTGGTCCTGTAATAGTCTCCATATGCTCTCTACCTTCATTTCTGTCGTCACAGCCATATTTTCCAACCATCAACCCTTCTTCACTGTTTGCAGCTTTCATATTCCGATCACCAATAATTATCATTTTCAAGTTTGATAAGTTTCACACTGTTAGAATTCTTCAATTTGTAGTTGCTGCATAATTTGAATAATAATCATATTGTCTTCTTTGTAGGCATAAAGATAGCCTATCACAGAGATCATTGTACTCAACATAGTTCTTGAAGTGTTCTTTTTTGCTAATGAGTGAGACAATATTCCTTTTGACACATCACTGCTGCCATAGTAGATCATATGATTGTCTGATTCATGACCAATAGCAGCCCATTTCAACCCACGAGTGCCTCCCATCCCAATGTTTCTATGTCCCGTTTCATTTGTCACAACTTCCAATTCTCATCAAGGCATATTTTTCACATTCTATGTTCCTGTTACTATTGGGCGTTTACAGTTGTTTCTTCTCAGGTTGAGTCATGCCCCGTCAGTGCGAGAAGGAAGGTCCTGAGAGCTTTGTTCCACCCACATTCTCCGTGGCAATTCTGTATCGAGTGCCTTTCAACTTGAAGTGCTCATCTCTGGCACTAAATCAAAGAATGCTCTGCTGTTATTCATAATATTTTAGGTGCTTAATTTTTCAGAAATGGACCACTTATTCTTCCTAGTCTGGAGTCTCCTTCATAATGTTGAAATATTTTAATAATGAACACATGGGGGGCAAAGGAATACAGTTCTGTTTTGAAAAAATACTTTTGTTCTGTTTTGATAATAGTATTTGGGGGGAAAAATTACGAAAAAGTGGGAAACTTGAAAAATGTGTTTAGATGTGGAATTCCACTTAGTGGAAATTTTACATTACAATAGTATCTTCACTGTAAAGTTTTAGTTTAAATTTGTAAGCACTAGATTGAAGGCTCATTACATGTTTATTTATAAATAGCAAGTTGTAATTTCAGATCCTACTTTTAATTAAATATAATGTGTTCTTACTGTAGCCAGTTAGTATTAATTAATATGTGAGGGAGGCTTCAAAAAGTTTGCAGGAAATTTTTATTATCTTTCTATTCCATTTTTCATGAACATTTAGGGCCCTTTGTCTCTTGCAGTCACTACTAGTGTTAAAAACTGGCATATAAATGTACACAATATTGTTTATATGGTTTGGCAGGTTTATGACTAATTATTTTTTTCTTGGATCACTCATTTGTTGTATACTACTTTTTAAAGAATGATAGTTATATGTTTCTTCAGTGTGGGATCATGTTTACATTCTTAAAGATAAATACTTGCATATCTTCTACCAGATACTATTTTATAATGGAGTGGTGTTTGAATCTTCTCTTGCCATTTCTTTTCCGCAAATACCATTCGAGAGAGAAGAGGATCCATTCCTCTTTCTGTAATTGAGTATCTGATTACAGTTGACACTCTGCCTGTGAGTATTAGGGTGACTCCAGTGGTAGCATGTCTGACACCCGCTTCATGGTTGGCTGATAGTTATTTATCTTCAGGAACTGACAATTCTTCCAGGTTTGTAGAAACAGGATGTGGAATGGCATTGAGGGGTAATCATTGTTTAGGGATACAAATGATTGATGATTTGATTAGGAATAGCAGTTTCAGAGCTCTGGTGAATTTTCGGGTTTTTTGGCCGTATGGTATAAAGAATGTAAGGGGAGGGAGAAATTAAATTAAAACTGACCATGGGAAGGTCAGATGCCAAAGAGGTTGTACATACAAATGTTTGCAATTATGTGGCTATTGAAGTTTGTCATGAATATGTTATTTTCCTCAGAAACACGGTCGGTTTCTTTATCCAAGTATTGGGAATTACCACATGGCGTTTGATATTATTGTGTTCTAATGTTCTTACGGCCTTTGATCCTAGCCAGAGAGCTGAGAAGTGCCATATTCATATTTGTATTGAAAGCAGTTTTAATTCATTAAATTAGTGTTTGATGATAAAGTAATATTCATTGTTTTCATAAGAAGAAATTGGGTGATTTCATAGTTTAGGTATGAAGTTGATTTCTTCTGATGGCTGGATTCAGCATAGACCATCAACCTTTAAATAGTGTGTCATTGAGATATTTTTAGATAGGTTTATAATAAATCTGATATTTTAAGGAATTTGCTATACTTCCAAAAATATGGTTATAAAGGTTCTGAAAAAATATTTTACTCATAATATTGTATTTTTATAATACAAGTCTTTTCAAGTCAGAGTTTTATCAATAACTGTTAGTGATTTTGTATAAATACTTATTAATGCCTCGTGACTAAATCAACTACTATGAATAAACTGGTTTGATCTTCTGGAAATTGTTTTCTTAACATTTGTCTTTAAACAATTCTTTAAAACTAGTTTATTTTTTTAAACTATTTTATTTAAAAGGCAAATAAGAATGTATCAAACTAAGTCTTGAAGTAAATAAATCAGAATTTGGAATAACCAATGCTTTTATTTTCCAAGCCCTTTAAAATCAGAATTTGAGAAAAACAGTGGATACTATATGAAAGATTTCATAATACCCAAACCCTTCTGACACAGAAAGTCACCTTTTTCGGTACTGTATTGAATCCTTTTCTAGGACTCACAGCTGACGCGAGAGTAGTAATCAACAGAGCCCGCGTGGAGTGCCAGAGTCATAAGCTTACAGTGGAGGACCCAGTCACTGTGGAATACATAACTCGCTTCATAGCAACTCTAAAGCAGGTGAGCTGCGAGTCTTACACGGTGCTTCGTGCTTTCTCCCTCTCCGTCATTACGAGTGCTAGTATGGAAGTACCATCAATCCAACCATTTGGGAAGCCGTCTGCCTTCCAAAAGTAAATCTTTGTAACACAAGAGCCTGAGTTCAGTAATAGAATGGATTGATCACCAGACATATTTTAATCTGTAATAATTCTGGGAATAATTAAAAATTCTAAAGGACCAATAAATATGATCTTTTACGGGAGTCACTATGCTTCTGGAGTTATATCAATAAGAAACCGTCTTTGACATTTTCCAAATTTTGGAATAGCATGATTCTTTCACCTATAAACCTGCACACAATCAGGTTGGCTTCTGATTCTAGATATTGATACATAGTTTAACATGAAGTATAATCACGATATGCACAGTTAACTTTTTCACTTCATTTTTATTTTATGCATGTCAGTATAGTCCTTAGAGTTATCATTTTTACTAACTATATGAGAGGGCTTAGAAAATTTTGTAGGAAAGTTGAATGAAGAGTTATTTGGATTCCCCCACACTGAACTTGTTGAAGCACCAATGCCTATATCTGGTTTCTATCTGATAATTTATTGTCTCCAGTTTCTTTTTCAGTAGTTCCCTCACTTGGACTTGTTTTTTTTTTTTAATTTTAATAGTAGTATTGTCTTTTTCACAGCTGTTCCCCCCCTTTTCAATCATATTGTTAATTATATAACAGGATGGAATTATTAGATCAGAAATTGTAACTTTTTTGTTTTTTTTTTAATCAATTTATTGGGGCTCATACAATTCATCACAATACATAGATCAATTGTGAATTGTAACTGTTTTTAAGGCAGGTGTTATGTGGTGTAATTGCTTTCTGGAAAAGACTAGGCCAGATTGTATTGTGTAAAAAGCAATGCATAAATATATCTCTGAAGAATCAGCAATGCATAATGTGGAGTTTTCCATTTTTTCTTTCATCTTGCAAATAAAAACAATGTAGCACTCTTAGTTGTCTTATTTTGTATTGTATAATTAGTATTATGGTTGAATTATTTCCACATATTTATTTGGTTTCCACATGTGTGTTCTTCTCCTAGTGAAAAATGTCTTTCCTTTATGATAAGCACTTCGGTGGTTAAGAATGTATCCCAGGAGCTAGAATATTTTAGTGTAAATGCTAGCTTTGCTACTTCATTGCCTGTTTTGTCTCAATATAATTATTTATAAAATGTATATTACAATAATACCTCATTTTATGAATTTAATACATTTAAAGCATTTAGCATTCTTCTCCCATGGATTTTGTCATCTACCCACTTAGAAACTTTTATAAAAAGTTCTATCCATTCACAATAAAAATTATTTACACTCAAAAAGTTGGCAGTCCTTACTCATCTAGGGGTGCCTTAGAAGACAGTGGTGATCTGCTTCTGAAAGATCACAGCTTTGAACACCCTGCTTTGTAACACGTTGGGTTGTCATGAGTTAGAGTTGACTCAGTGACAACTGGTCAGAAGCTTTTGTTTTGTTTTGTTTATTGGTTTTTACGTTCAGTATAGTGTATTATTAAAGTTACTTATAACAAAGTTCGTGTATGTTGGGACGGGTTGACTAGAGAAACAAAACTAGAGATACTCATATATGTATAAGAAAGAGCTTTATATCAAGAAGTAATTGTCTATCAGGAAAACACCCCAGCCCAGTCCAACTCAAGTTCATAAGTCCAATACTAGTCCGTAAGTCTGATACTAACCCATAAATCCCACTTCAGACTCAAGCAGCCATGTGCACTGATGCAGAATGCAGGGACATCACAGGCCAGTGGATGCAGAGTTGTGTGGATCCAAATGGCTGTGGCTCTGGCAGTTCTCCACAGCACAAAAGTGAAGCAGAGAGAGACTGGGAGTTTCCCAGGACCCTCCTTATAAGGAGGTCACGCCTACAAGGAGGCACCATCAGGCTGTGATTTAATTGACAAGCTAAGCTTCGCCCCTGCACTTCAAGTTGACATGAAATTATGTAGCTACCACACCCTATATTTGATTTTATCTTGTTCATTCATACTGTAAGAAATTCAACTGGGCTGATTGCACCCTGGGAAACAGCTGACAAGGCACACGGACCCACCCTGATGGCACCCCTGGGTATTGGAGAAGCTATGCAGAGACCCCTGCCAGTGCTGAGGTGTTTCCAGTGCCACTGGATCCAAAGACTGTCTACCCACTGGCCTGTGATCTTCTACATTTGGCATCACTGCATGTGTTTTGTGAGTCTGAAGAGGACTTTATAGATTGATATAGGACACATGGCCTACTATTGGACTTAAGGACTTGATCCGGACTGACTGGGATGTTTTCTCAATGTTCAGTTGCTCTTGTATATAAATCTTTCTTATACACACACACACAAAAAAAAAGAAATTCAACTGGAAAATTATTTTCCCAGTAATTAAAAAGCATCTACCGAGAAACAGTACAGAAGCAGAGCGTATATATACTCTGTTCCCAATTGTGCTTTGAAGGTTTTCTTATGAAAATAAAAATCTATGCAGAACGTATTTTATGAGGGGGGGTTCAAAGCCTTCATAGGAAAATGGCATGAAAAGGACTGGAACTTCCCCACTAACCTTTTGAAGCCCTCTTGTGTATGTTGCCCATTTGTAGGTGTGGGGCTGTCGTTGGGGAGGCCCTGGGCCTCTGGACAAAAAGAGAAAGATCCTTTTAGATGCAACTTTTGCAGTTTTATGCCACTTTAACCCTGTGTATATGAGGTGTACTACTTCATTTAAAAATAAAAATGGAAAAGAAAAATGGTTGATTAAGGAAATGAATAAAAATTCTCTCTTCCTTAACATTAGGGAATACAGAGGGATTAAGACTGGCATATTCATTCAGAGGCCAACTATCTGCATTAATATTTTGAGGGACATTGTAAAATTACATATAATGTGATGAGATTCAGAGATTAAAGGATCCCAAAGTAGATATAATGCATAGACAAGATCAAGAAGAAAAGTACTATAAAACTATTTGAAACTCAGAGCTATATACAGTTCCCAAAGTTGGCCAAAACTTTTGCCCTGAACTTTTTGTCAGGATTATCTCCACAACTTCTGGAGACACCAGTCCCATGGATTTGGCACATGCGCTTCACCCCCTTCTATATAAATCCAGAAAGTTCCTGGCACTCAAATAGAATAAGATACAATTGTGTCAGTGTCCCGTTGTCTGTGAAGAAAAAGTGGGCTTTTTTTCTCGAAAAGGAACAAAAGCTTTCTTGTCTTGGGACTGAAAGTAATGTCTTACTTGCTTTTCAGATAGAGATAGCGTAGTATATTGGTCAAGACAGTTCTTGTAATAATAGTAACAGTTGCAGTGTCCTTCTAGTTAAACCAAGGGTGTGTTTCCAAAGCACAGTTCGTGATGACACTTTCAGAAAAACCTCACTGTCATACAGTCTGTTCTGACTTGGAGTTGCTGAGGTTAATAACCTTTAGAAGAGAGATAGCCTCATCTTTCTCCTGAGGAGTAGCTAGTGGGCTTGAACCACTGACTTTGGTAGTTGGCAGCCCAATATTTCCTGGACCACACCACCAGGGCTCTTTTACTTGGAACCAGTTCTCTGGTGGAATAAAGAGATTGCAATCTAATTATATTACTCAAATGTAGGTAAAACAATGAGACTACAATTATAAAACCTTATATAGTCAAATCTGTGCCTTTTACTTTACGGACTATGCACATTGATTTCTTTAAAATGTTATCTTGCATGGAGATTAGGTATTTCAGTTAGGTTTCAGGAAAGGGTTTCTAAAATGTATAGATTAGGCTTAATAAAGTAGATTGTTTTGGCAGGAATAGTTTATTGTTAGAATTTACCTGTTAAGTAATAGTTTATATTTTAATGACATCATAAAATCAACCTTTATTTTTCAGAAATATACTCAGAGCAATGGACGAAGACCTTTTGGTATTTCTGCCTTAATTGTAGGTTTTGATGATGATGGTATCCCACGCTTATATCAGACAGATCCCTCTGGTACCTATCATGCTTGGAAGGTAAACTTTGAATTTGTTAACATTTTTGTTGAAGTTGCAGAAGGTGTGGCAGAAAGTGTTAGCTGTATGCTAAATACGTGAGTGCTTCCAGGAACATGACACAGCTTAGGTTGCATAATTCTGATTACTTTTGCTGGTCACAGACTTTATAAATTGTGTCACAAATTCTTGTACTCGTAAGACTTTAGCTTATCAGAAACGATGGTACTTTACATATGAACAGCTTAATGTCTTAATCACAGGGCCTTTTCCTTTTATAGATATGAAACAAATCAATCTTAAGTATATATAAAAATTAAATAAATAAATGGAGCTAGGTAAAAGATGTAACTCGTCTCTATTGATTGTGCAGTCTTCAAATTAGTATTGCTCCATATAGATGTCTGCCTTGCCCAAGAATAGTCTTTCTCCTCTTTATAAAGAAGTGAGAGGGAATATAAACCCTTTACTGGAATATCTAGTGCATCTTATTGTATAGTCTATCTAGGAGAGGCAGACCACCCAAATATGAGTCTGTGCTTAAGCATCAAGACATTACAGTAGTATTGATATAAAACTCTCACTGCCATAGAGTCAATGCTGACTCATAGCAACCTCCTATGGGTTTCTGAGATTGTAACGGTTCACGACAGTAGAAAGAAAGTCCAGTCTTTTTCCCTAGGAGCTGCAAGTGGTTTTGAACTGCTGACCATGCGGATCACAGCCCAATGTGTAATCACCACCCCACCAGGGTCCCTCATTGTATTGACAGAGTTCCACATCATTCCTGAAATATTGTTTGTTTCCTGGATGAATTGTTATTCTTGTTTAAATACTCAATGGCTAACTTGTTTAATGGTGTGTTCGTATCTAACACTATAGAAGCAGATGCGTTTCTGAAATGGAGAAAAAAAATTCCCTTCCATCTGAAAGGAAGAAAGTTGGACTTAGCGAGAAAAGAACAAAACTCAACACTTTCTTTACAATTGCCAGTTTAGCTGGATAAGGATTTCTGGATCTGATAAATGAGAAAGACTATAAGTTATTTTTAATTTAATTATTAATAATAGCTTATTGCTTAGCAATGAGAGGCTTGACTAGAGAAGAGATCATAAATATTGTTTCTGTTATTGCAATTAACTATGATTAGCTTTTAAATTTAATCCAGTAAATATGGTATGCCTTCTGTGTCATAGGCATTAAAAGGCACTTTTAAAAAAATACATGTAATTCTGAATTATTTAGAGACATATGCCTAATGCTTCAGGGCCCACTTTGACTATTTACATATTATCTTCAGAAGTGAATTTGTCTATATTTGCATATTTACAAATAAGAATACACGACACAGTCTTATAAGTGATTTGGACTTTGCTTAAAACTTAAATACTAGGGATCTACACAATTTCTCTAAAAGGCCCTATACTTCAATTGAAAGTCAAGTGAATGATAGGGAACTATTGCTGTTCTCTATGCCCGTGTTAAGTAAAAGATATGACTTAAGCTGACTGTTCTCAGAAGGTACTGTTTTATACATTAATTAGCTAGTCTATTAAAATTGTGGATCATATTCTTACACACAAAAACAATATTCTGTCAGCTGCACACCTTTTTTAAAGCTGATTTTAAGCAACTAGGAAAATCTATCTGGTTATGAGGAGGTATGGATTTGCCTGCTGAAATAACAGACTTTTCTGTCAGAAATCTCTTATCAGTGCCTCTCAGCTCTTTGCCATAAACAAATCAAGTTACTACATTTAATCTTCTCTAAGTATTTTGAAGTCTGCCATCTTCTGTTTACATTTATTACTACATCTGCACCCTTAGTTTCAATATCATAATCTAGAAATACAAAGAGAAGCATTTTTATATTTTTTATCCCAGGGATAATTTTGTTAGTATTATCGAATTTTTAAATGGGAACATCATTGATTTTCCTGGGTTGATGAATTATGTTTGGTTGTGGTTTTAAAACAACTTGGGAATATACTCCACTACTATCATTTTACATATTTTTATAGACTGCTTTCTCCGAAGATCTTGAATAAGGGAGCAATATGTGGTGTAAAAATTCCACAACAATAAAAACATTTTAAACCTGTTTTATTTTGTGTAACTTAGACTCAGTTATATTATTTTATTATTATTATTATATTGCTAGTTAATAGCACAATTGGAATTAGAACTCGAAGATTTCTGTTTCTCAATCCACTGTTCTTTCTACTACTTCATGCTGTTGGTCCATAGGCCAAGTATGTATAATTGTTGTGAAAATTAAGGAAGAACGTAAAGAAGCAAGTGAGGCATTTATTTACTGTGGTCTTCCAAGCAGGAGTTATAAGGACAGAGTCTCACAGGCAGAAGAATGCTCCATATGGATAGTGTGTCTATGAGAAAATGATGTGTAAATTGAAACTGAACGAAGAGAGCCCAGCCAAGTGACTATATTGGATGCAGGGGCTGACATATGGGGATGGGCTCAGAGAAAATCTTAACAAATAATTCTTGTGGTCTGCCAGATTTAGGACCCATAATTTTCATGTGAAAAATTGCACTTCTGTAACTTTCAGGTAGGTCTGTGAAGTCCATACTGTGTAAGAGTTGTTTGCCTAATAAGCTTAAGAATTTAATCAGATAGTTTATTTATTATACAACAGCAGGTCTCAAAATGTGGTCCTGACATCTCTGTCCATGAAGTCAAAACTATTCTCATAATACTACTCAGATGTTATTTGGCTTTTTGAAACATTGTGTTGATATAAAACCGATGACCGACAGTGTCTTCAACCTAGATACCAAAAGAACTAGATGATGCCTGGCTACAACTGTCAGTGGCTCCGGAAAGGATCACATTAGAAAGTCCTGGGTAGAGGGGAGGAAAATGTGAAACAACTCAGAATTATAAAAGAGACCAGGCTGACTGGTTTGATAAGAAGACCTGAGATTCCCCCAGGAATAGGGCCCTTTGTCACCATTCAGGTCTGGAATTGAACTCACCCCTGTGTTAAAATAATCCGTTGTTTAAGATAAAAAAGACAGTATTACTCAAGGACAAAAAGGGTTAGGCAGGAAACAGGAAGTGGATAAGCAATGGTTCATTAAGAGGATTGCAATGGATGAGTTGGAGCAAAATGTGTATGAATTATTGAATATAACACTGTTGATCTACTTTGTAAAACTTTGCCTAATTCACACTAAAACGTTTTTTAAAAAGCAAAAACATTAATGACTACAACTGCTGGTGCCTTAGCATGAATCAGGACAGTGGTGCCTACCTCTGTTAGTACTCATCCATAGTCTTTGCTATCATGCAGTTGGAGTAAACCAGTAAACAGGTTTGACTTTCACATAAAATATCCTTGATGAAATACAGTCTTCAAAACATTTGTAAAAAAAGATAATAAAATGCAAAAATAAAAATGTAAACTTTATTTCTCACCATAAACTCCTTGAAGGTCAAGTCACTTTTTAAAGTGATAACGGCCATGTCATTCATCCCTAAGAAACAGTGTGTCCTAGAATTTAACCATGAAAACACAGTCTCTTTTATTCCTAACTGAAGGAAAAAGGGTGTCCTTTTAATGAATTTTTAAGGTTAAGAAACAAAAAATCAGAGGGAGCCAAATCAGAACTGTGGATATTTAATGATTTCCCATGAAAAAATCTTGGCAAAATTGCCATTGTTTGTTGAGAAGAATGAGCAAGAGCATTATCATGGTGGAAGAATCTGGTTAAGTTTTTCTGGGAATTTCTCTGCTAAAGCTATGGCGAACATTCTCAGGACAGGCGTAACAAGAAGTTACCATTCTTGGATCCTCTAGAAAGTCAACAAGGAAAGTGACTTGGACATCATGATCTTTGCTCTTGATTGGTCTACTTTGCTTTGACTGGGCCACTTGGTAGCCATTACTTTAATTGTACTTTATCTTCAGGATCATATTGATAAAGCCATGCTTCATCTCCTGTTACAATTCTTCCAAGAAGATCTGATTTGAATGCAATGGTTTGGGTACCCATTAAGCAGAAAGTTTATTCAACTTTAACTTTTCAGTCAGAATTGTGGAAGCTGAACCATTTAAACTGACTATGATGTTGGTTATTGTTTTTACTGTTAATCACTAGTCCTTTTTAATTAGGCCATGGAAAAGATGAGTCATTTCCTTGCAAATTGATGGGTGGTCTGTTGCTGCAGGTTTTATGTTCAAAAATTTCTTATCCTTTATTAAAATGAGTTAACCATCTGCAAACTACTGGCTTTGGGGGTATTGTCCCCATAAATTTTTCATGAAACATAATTGATTTCACCCAAGATTCACCATAAATTTGAAGTTCTTACTTCAATTTTAGCAAAATTCATGTTCTGAGAGGGGTTCATTCAAATGATTTCTTATCCTTCGTACTTCAAACTAGATCATGTTCAGATATGTTATAATAAAGTAATACAAGTGTATTTTAGTATTAAGAAAAAAATGGAATCCAATTGATGTATAGTTGTTTCATAATACTCCATTTTGCATAAATACTATGTAGACTCTTTTTAGCAGGTGACCTCAAACTACAGCCAACGTGTCACATGCGGCCCACGGAGGACGTTTACGCAGCCTGCCAGGTGTTTTTGCCGCCACTGCCTGTCTTGCTTAGAAGCTGACTTGTCCAGTGTGCATAGGAATTTGTTCATAGATTTTTAAAACTATAGTCTGTCCCACTAACGGTCTGAGGGACAGTGAACTGCTCCCCTGGTTAAAAAGTTTGAGGACCCCTGCTTTTTAGTAAGAATAATTTTATTAAATCTTAAATTTTTAAAAAATCATTTTATTGGGGTCTCATAATCCATTGTGTCAAGCACACTTATACATTTGTTGCCATCTTCAATCTCAAAACATTTGCTTTCTACTTGAGACCCTGGTATCAGCTCCTCATTTTTCCATTCCCACCCCACTACCCCCCCCCATGAACCTTTGATAATTTATAAATTATTATTTTCTCATGTCTTACATTGTCCAACATTTCCTGTCACCCACTTTTCTGTTGTCTGTCCCCCAGGGAGGGGGTATATGTAGATCCTTATAATCAGTACCCCCTTTCTAACCCACCTTTCCCTCCACCCTCCCGGTATTGCCACTCTCACGTGACACTGGTCCTGAGGGGTTCATCTGTCCTGGATTCCCTGTGTTTCCAGTTCCTATCTGTACCAGTGTACATCCTCTGGTTTAGCCAGATTTGTAAGGTAGATTTTGGATCATGATAGTGGGTGGGGAGGAAGCATTTAAGAACTAGAGGAAGGTTGTATGTTTCATTGTTGCTACACTGCACCCTGACTGGCTCATCTCTTCCCCCAGGACACTTCTGTAAGGGGCTGACCAGTTGCCTACATAAGGGGTTTGGGACCCACTGCACTCCCCCTCATTCACAATGATATGATACTTTGTTCTTTGATGCCTGATACCTAATCCCATCAACATCTAGTGATCACACAGGCTGGTGTACTTCCATTTGTACTTTGTTTCTTTTGAGCTAGATGGCTGCTTGTTTACCTTCAAGCCTTAAGATCCCAGACACTATATATTTTGATAGCTGGGTGCCATCAGCTTTCTTCACCACATTTCTTATGCACCCATTTGTCTTCAGTAATCGTCTTGGGAAGATGAGCATCATGGAATGCCAGTTCAATAGAACAAAGTGTTCTTGCATTGAGGGGAAGTACTTGAGTGGAGGCTCAACATCCATCTGCTACCTTAACACTAAACCTATAAATATATGCATATAGATCTATTTCCCTGTCATTATATGTATTTACATATGTACATGCCTGTATTTAGACATCTATAAATGCCCTTTGTCTCATAGTTCTTTCCTCTATTTCATTTCACTTTCCTCTTGTCCCACTATCATGCTCATCCTTAATTTGGGTTTCAGTAATTCCTCTCGTTTACATTGCCCTCAGTCAATCTCTACCAGGTCTCTTATGCCCTCCTTGCCCCCAATTTTGGATCACTTGTTCCCTTGTTCCTGGGTTTGTTAAAATGATTTCCTTTCCCCAACCTCTCCCTCTCCCATGTCCCCCCGGAACCATTGGTCCTGTTATTTTATCCTCCAGATTGATTGTCCCGCCTAACTTATCTAGATAAACCTGCAGAGATAATAATGTGCACAAAAACAAGACAGAGCCAAGCAAAGCAACAAAAGAAAACAAAACAACGACAAAAACAATGATTAAAAAAAAAGAGAAAACCATGTAAATAGTTCAAGGTCTGTTTGTTGACCTTTAGGGGTGTTTTCCAGTAGAGTCTGATGGGGTGCCTGCCATGTCCTTGCCTCCAAGTTGTTGTTTTTTTTTTTTTTTAGTGCAGTGTGGGAAACTGCATTCTTCTTTTTAAAAAAAATCATTTTATTAGCGGCTCATACAACTCATCACAATCCATACATATATCAATTGTGTAAAACATATTTGTACATTCATTGCCCTGATCATTCTCAAAACATTTGCTCTCCACTTAATCCCCTGGCATCAGCTCCTCAGTTTTCCCCCTCCCTACCCACTCCCCCCTCCCTCAAACCCGTGATAATTTATGTTATTATTTTGTCATATCACTGTCCGACGTCTCCCTTCACCTACTTTTCTGTTGTCCATCCCCCAGGTAGGAGGTTATATGTAGATTCTTGTAATCGGTTCCCCCTTTCCAACCCACCCTCCCCTGTATCGTCACTCTCACCACTGGTCATGAAGGGATCATCCACCCTGGATTCCCTGTGTTTCCAGTTCCTATCCGTACCAGTATACAACCTCTGGTCTAGCCAGACTTGTAAGCTAGAATTGGGATCATGATAGCGGATGGGGAAGAAGCATTTAGGAACTAGAGGAAAATTGTATGTTTCATCATTGCTACAGCACACCCTGACTGGCTCGTCTCCTCCCCTAGACCCTTCTGTAAGGGGATATCCAGTGGCCTACAAATGGGCTTTGGGTCCCCAAAGTCTATTTTTGTTATTCCCTTGGGACTTCGTTGCTCTACTCCCCTTACTGTTCTGTTGCACTTCCTTAGTGTTTTGCCTCAGTGTGGTGGGGTCAGATTGGGCGCAATTCACACACTGTGTCTCCAGTGTTGTCCCCTATAGGGCTATGAGTCAGTGAAGGATGTTGTGTCGTGCAGTGGCGCCGGCTCTATGGTCCTCTTTGTGCACTGGCTGCTCTGAGCAGGCATATCGTCCTTAAAGCCTGGTGGGGCAGGATGTGCTCCACTCTCTCTTCCTCACCCTTCATTTGCTCCCTCTTCCTTAGCTGTAGCTTCAGTGCTGTCCTCTGAAGTAAATTCTTCTGAGGGGAGGGGTGGCTATCCACATGGTTGGGATTGAGGCTGCCTCCTAAGACCCCTTTACTGGTTTCCCTGTTTCATGCCAATATATTGCATTAACATTTTGGAGCACCGGGTTGAAGTCCCTCTTTCCTTGTGGAGATAGAAGTAATACCTCCCTTTGGGTGGATTAGTGCCCTGTGCCCCCTCTACCCATCTCTCTGTCTTTTTTTTTCTCCCTTTTTTCCTGCTCCTTTTTGGTTGTATCCCAGGATTTGGTCTGGCCTCTGCCATCCTATCTGGACCTCACCCCAGGAATGCTTGTATTCAGTAGCTTTTTCCCTATGCCCTTTTTGCACTTTTTTTTTAAGCTTCCCTCAGAGGACTCATGTTGTACTTGCCCTTTTGTGCTTGGCTTAGTTTGCTTAGCATAATGTCCTCCAGTTTTTCCCATGCGGCAATGTGCTTCATGTGTTCATCACTCCTTTTTAGCGATGATTAGCACTCCATTGTATGAATGTACCAGTTTCTAATCCATTCATCTGCTGATGGAAATTTGGGTTGTTTCCAACTCCTTGCAATTGTGAACTGTGCCGCAATGAACATTGGAGCACATATGTCTGGCCATGGTTTGCTTCTTGCCTCTTCTGGGTATATGCCCAGTAGGGGGATTGCTGGGTCATATGATAGCTCAATTTCCTTCTGTTTTAGATGTCACCAAATCAATTTCTATAGTGGTTGTACATACCTACAGGCCCACTAGCAGTGGATGAGAGTTTCTATCTCACCATAGTCCCTTCTAACACTTGCTGCTTTCTGATTTTTTGAATTGGGCTATCTTTGAGGATGTTAGGTGGTATCTCATTGTTTTAATTTGCATTTCTCTTATGGCTAATGATTGGGAACATTTTCTCATCTTTATTGGCCATTCGGATTTCTGCCCTTGTGAAACTTCTGTTCAGGTCCTTTCCCACCTCCTCAGCAGGCAATTGGGTTTTTTTCTTATTGGAAGAAGCAGAGTATGGTAGATTTTAGTAATAAGGCCTTTGTCTGATGTGTCATTGCTAACGACATTTTCCTAGTCCATGGGTTCTCTTTTACTCTCTTGGTGAATTCTTTCGATGTACACAGGTGTTTTATCTTCAGCATATCCCACTTGTCAATTTGTGACTCATCTGTATTTGTGTCCTTCCCAATTTCTGATAGCCTATGTATTCCCTGCAGCAAAGTTCTCAGGTTGGTCCCAATTCCTTCATTGATGACCGTAATAATTTGGGGTTTTACCTTGAGGTCTGTGATCCACCCTGAATTTATTCTTGTGCATGGAGTAAGATAAGGGTTTTGCTTCATTTTTCTGCAGGTAGATATCCATTTTTTCCAGCACCACTTGTTGAAGAGGGCAACTGCTTCCCGTTTGATATTTTGGGGGCCCTTATCAAAGATCTGTTGTCTGTATGCTTATGATTTTATTTCTGGGTTTTTCCGTTCTTTTCCATTGGTCTGAGTATCTATCATTATACCAAAACCATGTGGTTTTGACCACTGTGGATATATAATATGTGCTAAAGTCAGGTAAAGCAAGCCCTCCTACTGTGCCCTTCTTGAGGAATTCTCTGCTAATTGGGGCTTTTTCCCTCTCCATTGAAGTTGATAATCAGTTTTTCCATTTCTTTGAAGAAAGATGAGGGTGATTATATTGGGATTGCATTAAACTTGCATTGTGCCTTGGGCAGAATTTACATCTTTACTATATTGAGCCTCCTAATCTATTAGCATGGGAGATTCTTCCATTTGTTGAGGTCGCTCTTGGTTTCTTATAATAGTGTATGTAGTTTTCCTCATACAAATTTTTTGTTCTTTTAGTTAGGTATATCCCTAGATATTTCAATTTGTGCTTGGCTATTGTGAAGGGTACCACTCTTCTGATCTGCAGTCTTATCCAATGTGTATAGCAATCTGTTAGACTTCTTTTTGTTAATCTTATATCCTGCCACTCTGCCATATTCCTCTATTGCTTCCAGTACTCCCCTTGTGGAGCTTTTGGTGTTTTCCATATATAAAATCGTATCATCTGTCAATGATAGTTTGACCTCTTCCTTCCCCAGGCGAATGCCTTTGATGTCTTTTCTTTGTCTTATGCTGTTACCTAAAACCTCCAGTGTGATGTTAAATAAGAGTGGGAACAGGGGCATCCTTATCTGGTCCCCCTTTTCAATGGGATTATGTTAGTTTTTTCTCCATTGACTACCACATTGGCTGTTGGTTTTCATATATACTTTGTATTATTTTGAGGAATTTTCTTTCCATTCCTATTTTCTCGAATGTCTTAAACAGGGTTTGGTGTTGGATGCTGTTGAATGCTTTTCCAGCATCTATCGATACTATCATGTGGTTCTTACAGTTTTTCATGTCAATGTGGCAAATGATACTAATGGTTTTTCGTATGTTGCACAATCTCCGCATCCCTGGTATGAATCCTACTTGGTTATGGTGAATTATTTTCTTTTATATACTTTTGTATTCTATTGGCCAGTATTTTGTTAAGGATTTTTGCATCAGTGTTCATGAAGGCTATGGCCTTTAGTTCTTGATTCTTGTGGGATCTTTGCCTGGTTTCAGTATCAGAGTTATGCTAGCTTCATAGAAGGAGTTTGGGAGTTTGCCATCTTTTTCTATGTTCTGAAAGAGTTTGTGTAGTTTTGTGTCAGGTTCTTTCCTGACGGCTTGGTAGAATTTTCCTGTGAAGCCATCTGGTCCAGGGGTGGGTTTTTGTTGTTGTTGGTAATCCCTTGTCTGTTTCTTCTATTGCTATGGGTCTGTTGAAAATCTTGACGTCCATTGGGAATAGTCTAGGAGGGATTGTTTTTCCAAGAATTTGTCCATGTTTTCCAAGTTGTTCAATTCATTGGAGTACAGTCCTTTGTAGTACTGTGTAATTATCCTTTTGATTTCATTAGGGTCTGTTGTAATATATCCCCTCTTTCATCCCTCATCCTTGCTGCTCCCTCTTTCATCCCTCATCCTTGCTGCTAAGGTTTGTTCCCTCCTTTCTTTGGTTAGGATTGCCAGCAGTCTGTCGATTCTGTTTATCCTTTCAAAGAACCCATTTTTAGCAGCAACAATTTTTCCTTAGTTTTCTTAATTTCCCTCTCCTGAATCTCAGCCCTGATTTTTATTATTTCTTTTATTTTGCTACTAGTAGGATTGTCCTGTTGACTTTGCTCTAATTACTGTAAATTTGTGCCAGCATATCAATCATAACTCTCTCATACTTTTTCATTTGTGCATGTATTGCTATGGAACTTCCTCTGATAATTGCTTTTGCTGTGTCCATAAGTTTTGGTATGTCATGTTCTCGTTCTCATTGGTTTCTAGAAATTTCCTAATTTCATCTCTGATCTGGGGCAGTACACACTCCTTTTGCAATAGAGAGTTATTCATCCTCCAGTTGCTTGCTCCTGTTTTCTTCATCTTCCCTTTGTTGATTTCCAGCCGTATGGCACAGTGATCAGAGAGAGAGGTCTGTATGACATCAATGTGCTTAAATTTGCGCAGATTCGCCTTATGCCCCAGCATGTGGTCTGTCTTTGGATATGTGCCACGTGGGCTTGAAAGGAATGTGATTTTTTTTTTTTTTTGTATTTGGAAGAAAATCTGTAAATATCTTATCGGGTCAAATTGTCTCATTACAGTGTTTAGATCTCTATCCTCCTTGTTGAGTTTATTTCTCTGTGATCTATCTTTCTCAGAGAGCAGTATATTGAAGTCACCTACTATAAATGTTGAGGCTGTAATTTCTTTTTTCATCTTTTGGAGCATTTGGTTGACATATTCAGTGGGTCTCTCGTTTGGGGAATATATGTTTAAAATGCTTAGTGGGTCTTTGTCTACTGTTCCCATGAGCATTATATAGTGTCCCTCCTCCTTATCTCTCTTTATGGTTTGCAATTTGAGGTCAATTTTATCCAAGATTAGGATTGCAACCCCTGTTTTTTTGAATTGCTGTTTGCTTGGTGTGCTTTTCACCAGCCTTTGATTCTCCGCCTATTTTTGTCTGTAATTTTGAGATGTGTCTCCTGTAGGCAGTAGAATGATAGGTTGTGTTTTCTAAGCCAGTGTGCTAGCCTCAGTCTTTTAATGCCTGAATTCAGTCCATTGTTATTCAGGGTTATTATCTCCATTTGTGGACTCTATGATATCATCTTATACCTTTTGTGTTGTATGTTTTCCTACCTCCCTTTCCTATCACTGTGTTGAGTGTGTGTGTGTGTGTGTGTGTGTGTGTGTGTGTGTTTCATTCTCGACTACTTCTTTCCACCCTAAACCCAATGCTGTCTTGGGGACTGTTTTCTCTTTGTTGCCCTCTGGGTGGGGTTGTGCTATGTGCTGATCTCTTATTTATTCTTGGTGAGTGCTGCTGTTCTACCCATACTTGATCAGCAAGCATCTTTTGTAGGGCTGGGTTTCTTCTAAGTTAGTGTTTGAGTTTTTCCTTGTCTGGGAAGACTCTTAATTCTCTATCTATCTTGATAGATAATTTGGCTGGATATAGTATTCTTGGGTTTTTGTTATTTTCCTTCAATTTTTGGAATATATTACTCCACTCTCTCATCTTCTTTATAGTATCCACTGATAGGTCTGAGCATTGTCTTATTTGGGAACCCTAGTATGTGATTGCTTGTTTTTCCCTAGCTGCTCTCATGATTTTCTCCTTTTCCTCAAAGTTGGATAGTTTAACTGTTATGTACTTTGGTGACTTCTTCTTGGCATTCAGTCTAGCTGGTGTTTTTTTCAGCCACCTGAATGGTTGTTTGGTTTTCAATCATTAAGCTGTGTTCATTCATTAAGCTGAGGATGTTTTCCTCCAAGAATTCTCTCACTATTGTTGCATCTCACTTCTCTGTTGAGCGTATTAGATTTTTGTTTGTGTTTGTTGAAGTCTGCTTGGCTGTCTTCTAGGTCACTGGTGTGGTTCTCTGCCTCCAGTCTATTGGCGAAGTCCATGAGTCTGCTACTAGTTTTTGTTATCTTGTCCCTAAGCTCATGTATTTCCCTTTGGTGTATAGACTTTATCTTCTCTATCATTTCATCCTTTTTCTGTATTCATTCCCTCATATCCTTATGACTCCAAGCAGCATTCTGAAATTTTTTTTCTGTGCCAGATCATTGTCTGCTTCTTCCATGCACGTCATTAGGTTCAGGACATCTTCTTCCATTGCCTTTGTTTCTCCTGTTTTTTTGCTGAGGTCATTGGGGCTGATTGCTGTTTGCGTTGCATTGTTTTAGAGGAGTCGGTGCCATATTTTCAGGGAGTCAAAGAGCACTGGCTCTCCCCGGGGGACTCGTAGGAATGCTTCTTCAAACTGCCTGCAGCTAATTTCACTCTTGAATTGGCCTCCCACTTTATCCTCCTGTGACTTCACTCTTTCCCTAGTCAAGCAGTATTCTGTTATTTGGAAGGCAAGTTGGACGGTCCTGTCAGGGTGCACTCATTGGGTTGTTGTGGATCCACGAGGATGGTGCAGTACTGGATGATCTCACAGGAAGTTGTGATGGTGTGCCCACGGCAGCTTGTGGCACTGAAGAGGGCATGCAGGGATGCCAGCTGCAAGAGGAGTGCCACAGAAGGCTGGTAGGTTGCCCACTTTGGTGTAGAGCACCAAGAATGGTGGGCAGAATTGCCCTGGTCACGTAGATCGCTGCGGAGGTTGGGTAGAGTATCCCACAGCTGCGTGGAACATTGGTGAGTGTTCACCGAGCTGCATTTGACTGTGTGAGGCACTATGGCAGGCAAGAGGAAGTTTCCTCTGTCACGTGGGATCACAGAAGATGGATAGGAGCTCCCCAGCCACACAGGCAGGATTTCCCCCGAAGAAGGTGGGCAGGATGTCCCCTGAAGTTGGGCAGGATTTCCCCAGCCAGGTAGTAAGCACTGTAGAGGGTGGGCAGGTGGAATTTCCCCAGGAAGAAGTTGAGTGGGACATCCCCTGGTGGAGAGTGGATGGGCTTTACCCAGTCTTGGGTTATGCTGCGGAGGGTTTGGCTCTCCAAGCTTGGTGGAGATGAGGCATAAATGCCTTAGGCTCAGGGGAGTGGTTTGGAAGTTGGTGGTGGCGTGTGAGAGAAAAGTGAAGAGGAAAAAAAAACTAAGCTCGCTGAGACTGGGGAATAGAAAAGGGAATAGAGAAGAGAGGGAAACAAAAGTAACAATATAGCTGAGCCTGATCCGTGACCTTGGGGCTGGACTGGTTTAATCCCTGCCCTGAGGCTGCAGCAAGCTGTGGCTGTATTGAGATAAAGTCCCTGCACTGGCCCCAAATGATAGGAAACCCTTGCCGGCCAGCCTCCACTGTGATAAGCCAGAAGCCCCAGCTCCTCAAAACCTAGTGGATATGTGCCTACTTATCTTTATGATACTCCTCCTGTGACCCGGCAGTGTGGAATTTCCCTCTCAGTAAATCCTGCGCTGATTTCTGCAGAGCCCCTCTGGTATGTGTTACTCAGTTCATGTCTTCTTACCTTGAATCTAAATTTTAACTTTTGAACACATATTTTTAATTGTCTTTATGTAGAAATAAGTGGCCATAATGCACTTATGTTTTAGCACTATGGTTGTCTTGAGGAAAACTATTTATGCAATTGTTAGAGAGATATAAACTCAAGCCATTTTTTTTAATGTAACCTCACTTTTATTCAGATTTGAGTATTTAATAGAGTGAAAAGCTTGCCCCAAAATGGAAGAACTGAGCCTATCACTTTAAGGACACATCTGACAGTGTTTATGAGCATAATTACATGATGTTTTAAGATAGAATGGAATTTAAGCATAATTCAGTAAACTAATATATTTCAGAGGAACAAAACAAGATCCTAACTGATAAGACTCAGTCCAAAATAACATTATATAGATTTTGTCTATCCATATTTGTAACATTATGAATTAAAACTGATATATATATATATTTTAAAACAATGTATTTTAAATAATAAGTCAATAGATTTTAATGTGGCAAAGTACAAAAAATTTGTTCATGTGGTTTCAGATTCCATGTTGCAACAAACTTTCAAGAAGCTATTACTTTCAAAATGTAATATTTATTCCTTGAAAACACTATTTTTTAAAGTCTAAAGATAGAGTTATCTCACAAATAATGTTTTTAAAAACCAGCGTGTTTCATATTGCTGTGTTGAAAGTTGAGCCCTGTTGTTATAGTGGTTAAGTAGTCAATTTCTAACCAAAATATTGGCCATTCAATTCCACTCCTCATGGAAAAGATGTGGCAGTCTGTATCCATAAAGATCGCAGCCTCAGAAACCCTATCAGGCAGTCTAGCTCTATGAGTAGGAGCCAACTTGACAGCATCAGGTTTGGTGCATGATGTGGTTGTGCAACAAAAATATTAGTGTATACCACTTAAGGAGACACACTTTCATAGGCCTAAGGCCAACACAGGTGGACATTAATGCCTTTGAGGGAATGTTTGCTATTTTAGTATGGGACCTAAAGCCTGAAAAAGGAGACAAAGAATATATTGTGCATTGCAAAGCAGTATTTCTCAAGATACATCTCTTTTGCTGTCTATAGGTGTAACCAAAACTAAGCCCACTGCCATCGAGTCAATTCCAACTCATAGCAACCCCACAGGACAAAGTAGAACCGCTCAAGACTGTAACTTTTTCCGAGGTAGATGCTTCATCTTTCTCCTTCAGTGAGCTTGGTAGTTTCAAACTGGTAACCTTGTGGTTAGCAGCCCAACATGTAAACCACAATGCTACTGGGGCACCTTGTAAGGTGATCAAGAGCTTTCTATGGGTGGGAGACACATGTCTAAACATAGTTAAGTAAATTCATTGTCAGAGTATTTCTACATCTTAATAGCATTATATATCTTCTAGAAAGGAGTAAAAAACAAATTCAGTGCCATCGAGTCAATTCTGACTCATAGCAACCCTATAGCAATGGTGTGTAAAGGGTTATAATTTGGGCTGTTAACCTCAGGTTTGTAGTTCAAAACCACGAGGCACTCTGCGAGAGAAAATTGAAGCTTTCTACTCTCAAAAGTTATAGTCTCAGGAACCTATAGGGTAATTATACTCTGTCCTATGTAAAGAAAAGAAAAGAACTTGAATTCAGAACGCTTCTTTTCTAGTTCCTCTTTCCACTCTGGTATCCCTTGCAATCTATTTTGGACAGTATTCTCATTAAGCAATAGAGTCATAAAGCTGAAAAAGGCTTTAAAACTGTTTATGATAACCACTCAATTCAATGTTGCTAAAACACTGCCAACTTTGCTTTCTGTTTTTTATATTTCAAAGACAATGGAAAATGATTAATTTTATATATAATGTATAAAGTGTCTTACTCTAAAATTACTTTTTCTTAATATGGAACTTAGCAAGTCTTCAGACGTGAGAAGCTGCTCTGCTCTGCGCATATCACATGAGTTCTTACCCTTCCTGTGTTAGCGAGCCTCAGGGGAAAGTCTGGGGCTCAGGGATCCTTGCCTTAACTTGGTCTTTTATTGTTTGTTTAGTAAGAACCTTAAGCACTGGCAGAGAAACTCAGCGTTAGAAAATTTTTTTCAAGACTTTGAAAGTTTTTGCATGTCAAATTCCATGAAAAAGAGCCTCTTGAGACAAAATTTATTATTTTAAAACATTTATTAGGGAGTGCTAATTGGGATTATCATCTCTTGAAGGGAAGTAAATGAATTGGGTGAAGGGAGGAATTTGGGCAGCCTTGGTTGAGAGTCAAGATCCATGGGTTTTTGGATCATTCCAAGTTGAGATGAAAGTGTGGAGTATTGATAACACAGCCAGTCCCTGAATGTGGCTGCTCTGACATGAGGGAACAACTTTATATGTGACGGCTCTTTTGACCAAGGTACCCCCCAAAGAAGGCTCAGAGTTCAGGGCCATCTGCTTTGGCGATTCCAGCAGCTGTAGGAATGAGACCTGCACTTCGGAGGAGGGGTTAAGGCAGCCTATCATAGGATCCCCTCCAAAGGCTTATCAGTGAGGCTCCTAAGAACAGAGGCTTGATAATGTTTAGCACTCAAGGGCTTATTTTCTTCACATAATGAGAAGTGTGAGAATTGCTTCTATTAATATTTCCCATAGTCTCAGGGAAGCTGCAAGACCTCCAGCCAACATGACTGCGTTCCAGGCAGCAAGAGTTCCTACTATTTCCACCATTAATATTCTTATTTGTGAAGAAGGCTAAGAAATTCAAAATAAGAACATTGCCTAGAGTTCTGTCGTAAAAAGAATCAATTTTGAGACTGATAGCTTCTTTTCTCTTTTCCACAGAAAACCACCATTTAATCTGAGTAGACGGGAAAAAATAATAGATCTTGAAATAGTCTTCTTGACTGTGAATGCAACGCCGCTCCTCTTGATTGGGTCATTCTGGCACAGTAAACCATGTGGTCATCCGACTCACAGTGGCCGCTGCCAGTCCATTTCAGCTCACTAACACTTAGGATGTTGATCTTTATGGGTTTCCTTTCATTTTTTATGACTTTCAATTTTCCTAGATTCATACTTCATACATTCCAACTTCCAATTATCAGTAGTTTTTTGTTGCTGCTTACCTTGAGTCATGCCCCATCAACAAATGAAGATCCGAAGGCTCTACTTCCACAAGCTTTACACCATACAGGTCACCATCACCGACTCACTTGGGGAAAGCAGATCAGTCACCTTCTCAGCGCCTTCTCACCCAGGGGCCGTCCTCTGGCACCATCTCCAACAGGGTTCTGCTTCCATGCATTGGGCCTTCAGTGTCGGACAGTGTTTCCAAGCTGTGCATAGGTTTCGACAGCTATTTCCTCTGAAGTGGACCACCGATTGGTTCCTTCTTCCATGTTTGTTCTTAGGAAGCTCTGCTGAAACCTGTTCACTTTGAGGAGCCCCGCTGGCATTTGAGATACCAGTGACACTGCTTCCAGTGGTGGGATTCAGCAGGCATGCCCCAGTCTGGCAGAGTGGATACCTAATTTTTGGTTGAGTTCAGAGAACTAGTTTAAATGGCACTTGCTATCAGAAGTCTCTCTAAGGTGGGCGAGGCTAGACAGCCACCCAATGCCCCATGTGGACATCACCAATTTACATCCCTTACTCCTTTTTAAGGTTCATTTATACAACGCTTTCTTATGACATAATCTGGTTTTGTGTCCCTCTTTGATGGTTCTTAAGTATTAACTATGAAATAATAAACTACCTTTTGCTATGTCATTTTTGTGTGTGTTTAAAGCAGTCATTAGGGCAGCAAAGCAGTTGTTAAATTATTTGAATCCTTCCACTGCAAAGCTTCCAGCATCACAGCAAAACACAAGCCACTACAGGTTTACACGCTAACAGACAAGTGGTGGGTTACGGACTTGGGAGCCATTAAACCAATAGAAGTTATTGGCTAGGATAAAACTGATGTATTTGAGAATAAAATATTTTCTACCATTATAGATTATTCATATAGTAGCCAAATGTCTGCTACTGGAACATTTTCTGAGCTTTCAAACCTGTAGTTTTTATAATTATACTAAGGAATACTGGAGCAACTTCTAAACCCTTAAACTTTTCTTAGTGTTAAATCCATTCCTATTGCAGTGATATTAATAATTATCTTTCTTTTTTTAGGCAAATGCAATAGGCAGAAGTGCTAAAACTGTTAGAGAATTTCTAGAAAAGAATTATACAGAAGATGCTATGGCAAATGACAATGAAGCTATCAAACTAGCAATAAAGGCTTTGCTAGAAGTAAGTGATCTAGTCGAGCTGATTCAATCAAACATGTTTTATCGTTTTTCATCCAATTTTTTATGAAAACAGAATTTGCTTAGGTAATTCTAATATTGTACTTTTTATGATAGGTTGTCCAATCTGGTGGGAAAAACATTGAACTTGCTATAATAAGAAGAAACCAACCTTTGAAGGTAGGTGATTCACTGAACAGACAAAAAAATCTGTAGTATAATTTGATCAAAGTAAGATATTATTAATTAAAAGTAAAGTGTTGGCACCTGTGAATCTCATTTACAAGCATGAAATATTAATTGGTATGAAATATTAATTGGCACTATGAGACCTCTATTTTGTTGCTCTAGGCCAGCAGTTCTCAATCTGTGAGTCGTGACCCCTTTGGGGGTTGAACAACCCTTTCACAGGGGTCACCTGATTCATAGCAGTAACAAATTACAGTTATGAAGTAGCAACGAAAATAATTTTATGGTTGGGGGGGTCACCACAACATGAGGAACTGTATTAAAGGGTCATAGCATTAAGAAGGTTGAGAACCAGTGCTCTAGGCTAATAGTCACTATTTGTGCTTTACTGTTACCTACCCCAGTCTGAGGACCTGGAGCCATTGAGATCGAGATTTAGCCCTACCCAGTCAGGACATGGCTCTGTAAACAGGAACCTCTACTGACTCAGTCCTACATGAGGGTCACTGATGTAGCATATTCCCTATGGAGATCCATTCCTTGCACCACATGCAGCAGTCATGCTTCTGGTGTCTTCAGCTCTTCTGAAATCATGCCATGCTCCCAGCCAGTCATTAGAGCTTCAGAATTCTGGCAGAATGCTATCCTTTATAGTTGAGGGGTGGGGGTGGGGGCATCTGTGTGTTCTTGTTTTCTATCCATTTTTTGTGTTCTCAAGTTTTACTTGAAGATATTCTATGCCTCTGTAGACTTGGATTTTAGTGCCTGCCTAGCCTAATAATGACTTTATATTTTTGTGTGGCATATTTGATGTTATTACTTGTATACTTTGTCAGTCATTATAGGTCAAAACTTGTAGAACACAAAATAAAGTGTTCAGAACAGTATGTTGACTAAACTGTTCAGAATATTGTTAAAGAGGAGCCATTTGATTAGAAAGCATTGAGATATTATAATGTTGTTCACTGTTGAGGAGCCGTGGTAGTATAATGGTTAAAATGCTCAGCTGCTAAACAAACGGTCAGCATTCTGAAGCCGCAGCCACTCTAAGAGAAGGACAAGACAGTCTGCTTCTGTAGAGACATAAAGTCTTGGAAACCCCATGGGGAAGCTCTACTCTATTTTGTATGCTTGTTAGGAGTCAGCATTGATTTGATAGTAAGTGGATTTGGGTTTGTATTTTCATTCATCAGGTAGAGCTGCACAGTAGAATTTGCCAACAAACTCTCTTCAACTGAGTGTATATTAAGCACCAAAGTGTGAACCAGTATATTATTGTTTTACATGTATTTTTTGTTTTCAAGAAAATATTTCAAGGAGCAGCAGTGTTAAAATTAGTGCAGTTTGGAATAATGGGGGTTTCTTTCATTACTGTTGCTGCTTTGACACCCCTTTTTTTCCTTTTGTTATTCAACAAATGGATGACCATGGGAGCACAGAATAGGAGCAATATCTGAATAAATAAGAGAAATGAGGATCAGGTGGTGGCATTCGTCCCTTCATGGCCCCACATTAGTAATCAGCCTGCTGAGCCGAGTGTGAAGATGGGAACTGGACGGCCACATTGCCTATACGGCCCAGAGCTGGGGGACAACTGTGCCACTATCACAGGACACAGACCACTGAGATGAGGGTGTCCTCTGTAGCCCTATCACATACTACATACATTGATAAATCGATATACATAGACTTAGTTAAAACATGTATGCATATTCATGGGTGACAGGATGATATCTGTGCTTTACTATCATTCAACATGAAACTTCAGGATCGGCTGGGTTGTGAGTAGAACACACACGCACAAACATTAACAAAAACAAACTCACTGCCATCAAGTCAATTCTGACTAAAACAACCCTGCAGGACAGGGAAGAATCACCCTGTGAATTTCTGAGACTAACTCTTTACAGGAGTAGAAAGCCTTGTCTTTCTCCCAAAGGCTAGAATAGAACACAGCCTTTTATTTACTTTTTTATTAATACATATCATATTATTCCATAGTTCAATCAGGAGAAGTACAATTGTACAATTACTACCACAGTTTCCAAACATTCTTTTTCTATATGGATTCCTTGATATAGTCTCCCCTTCACTCCCCACCACCACCACAGAACCCTGCTCCCCCTGTAACCCTTATTCTACTTGCTGTCTCTATAGGTTCATCAATCTGGGTTTCATATACCGAAAAACATAACACAACTTCAAGAGGGTGACCTCCAATGACATGACACCTCTGAGATACATCCTGATACGGACAAGCAAAACCGAACACAACAATACAAACCAACCATACAGACAATTTAGGAGAACAGAACAGGCTCAGCATGCATTGTAGAGAGGATCTACTGACAAAGTTTTAACTGTTCAAGTCAGATGTATGCCTTTGAGCTTCTATATTCCTCTCCCCAAATCTCTCTGTTTAGTAACCACTTTCCTCCCCTCCCTCAATTGTAGATAGAGGGAGATCTCCAGAGACTTATTTTGTACATAGTTCAACAAATGAATCTTGGGCTCCCACTGTAAACCATAGCCTTCTGTACACCAGGTTCTCACAGTTTAGGATCTGATGCAGATCCCTCCTTCAACTGCTGAGTGTATGATTTATAATCCTTCGGTAACTAATGGTGGGATGCTTCTTCCATGTGGTCTTATTTGACATCTCACTTAGATGGCTGCTTGTATGGAAACAAGCCTTTAAGACCCCAGACACTATTTTATCTAGTTAGCTGAGCACCATCTGCATCCTTGGCCACATTTGGTTATAGCACCCATATCTTCTGTGTCTTCTTCCTAAGGGCGAGTATCAAGCAGGGTCATGCTTTAAGAACTATTGTTCTTACAGTAAGTTGGAGCTAGGATTTAGTGTGATCCCAAAACCCATTTCTGGATCTATGTTTGTTTGTTTGTTTGTTTTTCCCTTTTAATTTGTTATTTCTTCGGGGTTAATACATATGTCATATCATTCTGTAGTTCAGTCTTGTCAAACAGAATTGTACAGTTGCTTCCATAATCTGTTTCCCAACATACTTTTCCTTCCTGGTCTCCTTGACACCATCTCCCTTTTACTCCACCCCCACTCCCCTGGTACTCTCCCTGCCATACCCTGGTTCTACTTGCTCATCAATCCTGGGTTTCGTCTACCGAAAAACAGAAAAAAACACAACTTCCATAGGGTGACCTCCAATGACAGTGCACCTCTGAAATACACCCTACTATGAACAGGCATAAATAAAATGAAACAATGCCTGTCACCCATTTGCCAGAATGTTACATATCTTAATACAGCATATTGGTTGATGATGAAGCAAGGACATTGATTGTCCATTTACCAACACCTTTCTTGGTATAACTGCCCACAACTTCCTCAGACACAATGTGTTTTCCGATTTAAGTCCTCAGGTTACACGCGTGTTTGAGGTAGAGCCCTGTTCATCCAGTGAAGTTCTATTTGGGCTCTCACTGGCGTAGCCTCTGGAGCATGCCATGTATCCTGGCGATCTAGGATGACCTAGTGTTCCACAGCGCCCGGCCTGGATCCCTGAGATTCCCTAGACGCCTGAGATCAGTGTGGCCCATTCAATGCATGCCACCAAAGGCAGTCTCCCGCAAGTGTCCACAAAAGCATAAGCATTTTCAGTGTTTTTCTCCCCACCCGGGGATCGTCCTCCCTCTTTTCCTACCAACAGACCTGCCTGTGTGTTCCCCAGACGGAACACAGCCTTTAGAATTCAAAAGGCCTGAGTTGACTTTCAGCGGGAACTTTTGGTTACCACTGTAACATTGAGCAGGTTATTCCCATCTTTGATATAATTTTATTCGTGTGTGAAATGAGGCTAAAAATACTACCTCAAAGCGTTGTGATAAGGAATTAGGATAGCATGAGATAGTAGCTATGTTAGCTGATACGTACAGTAGGTGCTCATTTAATATATCTATTCAATTTATTTTAAAATTATGCTTATGTGTGTTTTTATATAATGAGAGAGTGGGAGGGAATAATTAACCCAAAAATCTGACCAGTTTTAGAGTTATTAGTTCTGACTAAATGTAGCTACTATTTCTTTTTACTTTTGATGAAAAATTTTAAAAGAAGAATCCTGATGTTTTTCTTTTCCAAATCTACCTAATTAAAAAGAAAAATAGTGTCTTGATTTTTATTTTCAGTATCTTATATCTTTAATTATTTTACACCTGTCTTAGTGCTATTAGTGCTTAGTTCTCCATCTTAGTGCTTAATTCTCCATTTAAGAAGCTACAAGTCCAGGCCTGTCTGGATAGGACAGGCTGGATGAACAATCTGGAGGAGAAAACAACGGGGCTGACAGTTCCGGGAGAACATGGGATAGGGGGAGGTGGGG